>NC_054597.1:30903827-31547577 GCF_004785595.1 Juglans microcarpa x Juglans regia
CTTTATAATCTGACAAATCACATCAAGCCACGTCAATTTGTGAGATTATTTGTGTAATATTCTATTTGTGGTTAGAGTATTTTCCTAAAAAAATATAAAAAACAAGAAGAAAAAAAACACTCAAAACCGTGTAAAATATAGTTTTATTTTTTATGTTTAGTTTGGAGATTGTGTGTAAAATATAGATCCAAATATATATGTTTCTAGCCTTATATTGCATCCACTTAATTTCTTTTACCTGTCGCCAATTTTAGTTTCTGCCCTACCCGCCCACCACACCTTGTACTTATATAATTCTTAAAGATTCTTCTTCTCCAAGTTATAGCCAAGTTGCCAACTAATGGTCAATGCATGCACCTCCAACTTTTTAAGGAGCTCACCAACTTTACCTCGTACATATCCTCGAAAATCACATTCACATATCTTAACTATTATTCAAATTTAAAAACTCTAAGTAAGAGAAATATGGATATATATAGTGTCTTATAATATATCTTTCTTGCAAATAGAATTCTACCTGAATATTTATACAAATATCAATAAATATTATATAATCAATATCATGCGTCTATCCTTTTTTTACTTTTGATTTTTCAGTTCTAATATGAATGTTGAAGGAGGCAAAAATAGTATGTCCAGATATATTAGGTCTAACCCATCAAAGGGCCACCATCAGGAGGCAAGTGGAGAGAGATCTATAAGGAGAGAACAAAGAAAGACAAATGTAAATTGAAAAAAGAGAGAAAAACGATAAAGAGAGTGAAAACGAGTCGACACGCAAAGAATGAGTGACATAAATCTGATTTTCTCACCTACCATTAATAGGGCAACAATAAAAAGAGATTTGAGATTTGAGGAAAGGGGATTTCGAGATGACTAAGCGAAGATTACGAGAATACATAGGTCATCTTCAACTTCAGAACAAAAACTCCAAGATATTATCTTTTCTAGAAAAAATATCTTTGACCTCTATTGTACAGAGAGACATGAGGGACAATGAGAGACTGTAAAATACTCATATTATATTTCTTTTATTTATTTTCTATTCACTGCTATAAATGTAAGTACGATCTGTCTCATCTAGTTTTAGACTATTTCAGTGGGTCGGGAATGACTCTTTCTCCTGTTCCAACCTATTGTGCGATTTTTGACATTAACTGTCATATATCTTTCCAAATTTTATGTTTGAACTTTCCCTTTTCTTGTTAATTTGTTTTTTGGATAAGGGAAGACCGAAAGAAGAAGAGATGCCATGCACAGAACCATATTAATGGATGATATAGTAGTGACGATGAACTTTGGTTAAAAGTTGTGGTAATAATTAATTAAGGGGATTAATTTAACGATCGACTTTGCATTTTTACATGTTCTTTCTTTGCATGGTTAAAAAGAGTGATGAGAAAATATTGCACGCAATTAACACATGCATTGTACTGTGTCTTCTATATTAATGAATCTCACTTATAATAAAAAACACATGCATTGTACAATGTCTATACGTGTCATCTTTCTCTATGTGTGAACGAGATGAACGAGAAGCTAGGACGACAGTGGAGGGTCAAAATCGTGGTGAAGGGGAGAAGAAGCTTCACCAACATAAGGGTTTCTTTCCCTTTTAAAAAATATATATATTGTTACTTTAAAAAGCTTATAGAAAAAATAATATTTTATCATAAAAAATTCTACATAAAAAATCTTACACCACATATCTCTACCTAATTAAAATGTGATTTATCATTTTTGTCATTCTATCCTAATGCTTAAATATATGCGTGTTTAAATAGAAGAACAAAAATCACAAATCACATGTTAATTAGGTATTAGATGTGTGGTATAAGACTTTCTTGTGGTACTTATCGTTTATCATTTTATGAAAATAGAGAGATTTTCTTTTCTTTTCTTTTTTTTTTAAAACAAATTGTTAATTAATAGATAAGTTGTATATGAAAGTAAAAGATCGTAGAGCCTATAATATTCTTTAGGGGTTGGCTGAAGTGATGATAAGTGTCTTTGTTTTAGTGGTATGCTCGATCTCTCGAGGTCTAAGGTTTAAATTCTCTTAAGTGAAACTAATTTTTATGAATCATTGGATCAAAGAAGTTTCTCTTAGAATTACTTGAGGTATACTTACAGAAATTCATTATCGAGAAAGTTTAAGATTTATAAATCTCGCTCAATTCTTTTTTAAAGTAGTGAGACTAATATGAAAAGGTCCATAAACATTTTTCTTTTAACTAAGATATGGCTAATCTAATACGGATCAAAGTAAAGAATTTTAATTAATTATATATTTCAAATGAAAAGAACAAAAAAAAAAAAAAGAAGAAGGCCGGGGGCCGGAGATGCATGGTCGGCAATTTCTTGCAGTACACACACACGTACGAAATGAGATGAGAGATCCATTGATTCTAACCCACTGTTATAACAAAATATCTTAGCATGCATTGGACCCTACCACATCTAATTCATATTAATATTCTAAATCATGCAAGTTCATTGTACATCCCAACCACCCCTTTTTTTTGTCTAAAATAAAAGAACCATCAAAATCTTATGTATCAATTAATTATATATATACCCCACCACATATGACATGGGTCCCTCTCGATCAGCACCATGTCTATGTTTTTCCAAGTCAACCTATTCGGATTCACTGTCTCTCCCCCCTCTCTCTGATCTCTCTCTCTCTCTCTCTCTCTCTCTCTCTCTCTCAACTGCTAAGGAAGCATTTCTTGACCACTCGATCAAACTGGTCAGAGCTCGGACCAGTTGACCTTACATATTATTTTGTCATGAAAAACATTTATTCATAAACAAGTATATATTTATATAAATTAATAAAAAAATTAATATTTAAACTATTTTTATGTTTATAACAAGTCCCAAGGTAAAAAAAAAAAATATATGCAAGTGTGTAAAGATTTATGACACCTATGTGAATTTAATTTTCATTTAAAAGAAATGATAATTACAATTGTGAGTACGTAAATATCATGTAATTATTTTTAAAAAAAATAAATAAATATAAAATCTACATAAAAAATAAATTTAATTTTTTAATAATAGATTCTATATTTTTTTAAAGTGACTGTACCATACTTATATACTCAACTATTGTATGTAAGATTACTTTTTATTTAAATGGTTGGCTTTAAATCTAGTTAAAAAAAAAAATTATGGCTAAGCTTTAGTTCCATTGGACAATATTTCTAGCACGATGGATGACAAGTACGTGATAGCAAAATAGCAATAATTAATGTACGTTGCTAGCAATTGTGCAAGCGAAAGATAAAGCCCACTCTTTCATAACCACTAACAAAGAAATGATATCACACACTACATGATGAAATGAATCTTAGTCACTATAAAAGTGATTAGACAGAAAATTATAATTAGGTTCCATTTGGATAGTTAGAGTGTTTCATCTCATTTCATCTTATTATTATAATTTTTTCAAATTCTCACATAAAATATAATAAATACTTCAATTTTTTTAAATTTTAAAACAATAATATTATTAAAAAAATAATATTTTATTTAATTTTAATCTAAAATCATCTCATCTCATCATATCACTATCCAAATCGCATCTAAAGGTTTCAACAAAAATCACAAGACCATTTCAAATGATTTGGACCTCCCAAGAGCATCCCCCAATAACTTTTATTCTACCTTATGCTAATATATCCAATATTAATCTCATTTCTAGGCATCATCTTGATCTTTTAAAAGGTCACATCCTTGGTTGGTTTGGTTCTTGATGGAAAACATCACCCAATAAGTTGACAAGGATTGTTCCGTGTTTAGAATTTAAAAAATTATCGATATATTACCGCACTCAATACATTATCGATATAGAAACCTACCACATCAATGAAAGCTTATTGCACCGTTGAAATTTAATATATATATATATATATATATATATATTATGATTAATGCAATTTAACCATAAACAGTGTATTTATGATCGGCATATAAGTGTTCAAAATCCATATTTGTCACCAAGTTGTTATATTTATGAAGCTAAATTAATGGCAAAAATAAAAGAAAATTGCTGGTACATAAATTTGTAATGTTTTTCATCTCATCTCATCTCATCTCATTTTATCTCATCTTCTTCCCAAATATCATTCAAACATAAATGCTTTCAAATTAATTATTACAAATTTTTTAAACGTTCAAATAAAATACCAAAAAAAAAAAATCTACTTTTCAAATCTCAAAACAAATATAATATTAAAAGATTATATTCTAACAATATTTTAACTTTATAATATTTTTATTCAATTTTTTCTCTCTCCTTTTTTAAAACCTCATAAAACATTATAACTCAAACCATTTTATTACTATTCATAAATCATTCCATTACTATTAACATATAAATCCTCTCACAAACCATTATTATATATTGTTTATCCGAGCTGAGAAAAGCACAAGGCTTTCTTCTTAATCGATCGAGAGATGTGACTAAAGAAAATTAACCACAACTTGCAAAAGTACACTCCTTTTTTGGCTTTTTTCTTAGTTTTTTAAAGTGTCATTATACTAATTAATGAATTATGAAGTGCCATTTGCACATCTTGTTCTATTCATGCATTTTAATCTCATTTTGAATGATGATAATCTTTTGGTCTGTAGTGGTGATAATAAGTACGTTCTCCCAAAAAGTATAATTTATTTATCTTCCCAAATTTCCAGCCATTTTATATCACTTCTTTTATCATAACGGGGTTAAAAATTTAAAAATTTAATTAAATTAGTATTAATTAACAGTTATAATTTTTTTTATCAATAGTTAAATATTTAATAATTGATATCAAATCAAGGACCATGTCACATACAAATCACGGAATGAATGACTTATAGACTGAATTAAAATATCTTAATACTATATATGAGCATGGTTCTAAGCCATTGAATATAGATAAATGGGTGAAATTGCCAAAAAGGTAAAAAACTACTACTAAGTTAGTATTGATGGAGTGAGCAGCTATGAAAATCAAATTCAAAAGTATGGTAGAATGTTATGATCATAAAGATTAAAGACTTAACAAAATTAATATCCAATAGTCATAAGCCTTTTGATTTTAACAACTTTAAATCTTTTATCTCCTTTTGCCTTAAAAAGTGGGATGGAAGCGCGAGATTACTATCCTAAACATTGTTGTTTTTTCACTCTCTTGAAAGGATTTTTATGATCATAAATTTACAATGATGCTTAATGTTTAGTTGAATATTTCGAACCTTAAATAATAGGTATACAATAAATTTCAAATGAATGCAGATCAACATTTAGGACTGTAATTGAATCAGTCCGTATGATTGTTTGCTCAATACTCATTTAGTTAAATTCAAATTGAGCTCAACTTGTAAAAGGAAAAACTCGATTGTGAAAGCAAAAATACGTTCAATTAGTAAATAACACATATTTAATTAAACTTGACTCGACTTAGTTAAAGCATATTAAGACTCGCTTGTTTATGCTCGGCCCGATTAGAGCTCGATCATACATTGTTAAATATGTATATATATATATATGTATATACACACATATATATAATTTATTCCTATATATTAATATTCTTATATTTATATATATATATATATCTAATATGTATGTATATATATTAAATTTAATAATATAAATATAGTAACCTTTATAATTAAATGTATAACATGTACCACATTTACTAATATAATGCCTAGTCATTTATGCCTATATATTGAATTTAATCCATAGTTATATGTTATTTAGTAAGTACTTAAGTGATTAAATTAGAGTGACTACTTTATAATATGTATTAATATTTAGTAGGTTAGACATAGTAGTTTTATATCCTATTATGTGGGAACTATATAAGAAATGTTGATATATGCTGTTGCATAATGTGTATACTACCATACACATATCATGTCACCATTGCAAAATTAATATATATATATATATATAATATAGATATAATATATATTACTAATAAGTAACTTATGTAGATATACAATAAATGGTTATTAGGGATAAGAGAAAAGATATTTGTAACTTTAAATTGTGCAACTGTCACGTAATTGTTTTGAAAAAAATTGAATAAAATATGGAATCCATATGAGAAAATTTAATTTTTTAGTAGTGGACCCTACTTTTTTTCAAAACGATTACGTGGCATTTACGCACTTCACAGTTATATGTAGAATTGCTCAATGAGATAAATATTGATCAGTTACGTATTGTAATCTTATAATTTAATACGAGAAATGATATTTATAATTTCAAGATAAGCAAGTCTCATGTAAATTTATATATTAGTATTACAAATTTCATAAAGTTTAAGATTGTTTTTAGTAATTTAGTAATTTTAATTATTGAATTTTATTTAAAATAAATAAAAAATATTTTTTAAAAATCCAAACAAAACGTGAAAAATGACTCGAAAGTCGGCTTTGCTCATAAACTCCCAAACTTGAGCTCGAATTATTTATATCAAAGTTGATTCGATAATCCAAGAGATCAACTCATCTCGAATCAATTACACCCGTATCAGCACTGCAATCATGTCATCCATATATTATGTGTAAATGCACGCGCAATTACTCTAATGACTTGTAAAAGAAAAAAATTAATTGGAAAAAGGAGAAGGAAAGAAAGGGCAATTCCGGGAATTCGCTTTCTGGCTCTGCGAATGCTGAGTGGCGGTTTGACCTGGGGCCTGAGAGCGGTTTGGGAAGGAAGATACATTGCACTTTGCATGTAAACAAAAAAGCAATATTAATGTACCTGATGAGCCTCTGAATGTGACAACTTTTTTTCCCCACTTTCCAATATATATATTGGCTTTTTGCCATTATGTGAGTGAATTATATACAGATACACGCACATACATTTTAGTCCCAAGGCTCCTTCTATTCCTTCTTCCTTCTTTTTTTTTCCCTACTTGTTAGGGTTTCAAATGCTCTTCAGCCTTGTTTTTGTACCAGTAGTTGTGTTTCTTTTTGGTCTGAGTATTGGGTTTTGCTCTGAGGCTCGGTTTGGATTGGGATTCCTGGGGATTGAAAGTGTTTGCTCATGTCTACCCTCGTCAATTACCGTGGTAAGTTTTCCTGGGTCTCTTGATTTTTCTTTTCTTCTGCTTCTTTGGTTGATTAGTTCTTGGCGGATTTGGCTTTATGGGTATTCTTTATTTTTGTTTGATATTAGTGGGTAAGCGTTGGTTTCTGACATAGCTTGAGATCTTGACTATATCTTTGATCTGGGAATGGTTTGGATCATTAACCGACTAGGAGAAAAATTGTTTGGATGTATAATTAAGAGTTGAAGCCTAAAATTTTGGTTGATTGGTTGTATTTCTTCATCTTTTGGCCCTTTGGGAAGTCTGTTTTTGAGTAATGATTCGTTCTTTTTTTTTTCTTTTTTATAAATGTTTCTTTCTCCCACCGGAACAAGTAGGAGACGTTTAGGTAAAGCAAGATCGATGTTTTCTTATAGAAAACTTAAACAGCTATGATAGATTGCACTTTAGATCCTAATTCAAAATTATTTTTGGAAAAAAATCGCGGATATCATAATTTTCTTAGTAAGGGAAGCTTAGATCTTCTTTTAGTAATAGCATGGAAGAAACCGTTTGGCAGGGAAATCGCTAGATTTTCTTAGTTGTAAACAATTTTGTGTGCTTGACCGAAAAGGGGGACAGTTTTAGCTGATATCGGTTTTTTCACTGGGTTTTCAGGTGAAGATGAATTCTGTCCTGGGGGCTCTTTTTACTCAAATCCTGTGGATTTGGGTCGCTTGTTCTCAATTGGTCCCCATGTGGATATGTACTGCCCTCCTAGCAAGCGGGCTCGGATTGGTACCCCATTCGACTTTGGAGGAAATGAGTTTGAGCAGGATAAGAAACCTTCCATTGAAGTTCTTCCTGAGGAATGTCTATTTGAGATATTCAGACGCCTACCCGAAGGCAAAGAAAGGAGCTCCTGTGCTTGCGTCTCCAAGCGTTGGCTTATGCTTCTGAGTAACATCCGTAAGGCTGAAAATTGCAAGGAGGTGTCTGCTTCTAATGAGGTTGATATGGTCACTAGTGATGAAGATCAAAATCTTGAAAGTGATGGTTACCTTAGCAGGTGTTTGGACGGGAAGAAAGCTACTGATATAAGACTTGCAGCAATTGCAGTTGGAACCAGGGGCCGTGGGGGGCTCGGAAAGCTGTCCATCCGAGGAAGCAATTCTCCTTGTGGAGTCACTGACCTTGGCCTCTCTGCTGTTGCCCACGGTTGCCCTTCTCTCAAGGTTCTTTCTTTGTGGAATACTTTTTCTGTAGGGGATGATGGCCTATCTGAGATTGCTAGAGGATGTCATTTGTTGGAGAAGCTTGACCTTTGCCACTGTCCCTCAATATCTAACAAGGGGTTGATTGCAATTGCAGAGAACTGCCCTAATTTGATTGCGTTGAATATCGAATCATGTTCAAATATTGGGAATGAGGGCTTGCAAGCTATTGGAAGGTTTTGCACCAAGCTGCAGTCTGTCTCTGTCAAAGACTGCCCCCTTGTTAGGGATCATGGAATATCAAGTCTCTTGTCATCAGCTCTTGTGCTGTCAAAGGTAAAGCTGCAGTCCTTGAACATCACAGATTTCTCCCTTGCCGTTATTGGGCACTATGGCCAAGCCATTACAAATCTAGTCCTTGGTGGTCTACAAAATGTGAGTGAGAAGGGCTTTTGGGTCATGGGTATTGCTCAGGGTCTACAAAAACTGGCATCTTTGTCAGTTACTTCTTGTCGGGGGGTAACAGATGTGAGTCTTGAAGCCATTGGCAAGGGATGCATCAACCTGAAGCAGATGTGCCTTCGCAAATGCTGCTTTGTATCCAACGATGGGTTGGTAGCTTTTGCTAAAGCTGCAGGATCACTGGAGAGCCTGCAATTGGAAGAGTGTAACAGGGTCTCCCAACTAGGGGTTATTGGCGCCCTCTCAAACTGTGGAACCAAGTTGAAGTCTCTTACCCTAGTGAAGTGCTTGGGAATTAGGGATGTGCCTATGGGGTTTCCTGTACCCTCTCCCTGCACATCTCTTCGATCTTTGTCCATTCGAAATTGCCCTGGGTTTGGTAGTGCTAGTCTGGCCATGATGGGTAAGTTGTGCCCTGGAATTCAGCACGTAGACCTGACTGGGCTTCATGGAATAACGGATTCTGGGCTTCTCCCTCTTCTAGAGAGCTGCGATGCAGGACTTGTCAAGGTGATACTTAGCAGCTGCTTGAATTTGACGGATGAAGTAATTTTGGCCTTGACTAGGCTACATGGGGGAACCCTTGAACTGCTGAATCTTGATGGATGCAGGAAGATTACTGATGCGAGCTTGGTGGCAATTGCTGACAATTGCCTGTTACTCAATGATCTAGATGTCTCAAAGTGTGCAATCACTGATTGTGGCATCGAAGTGCTTTCTTGTGCAGAGCAGCTCAATTTGCAGGTCCTTTCATTGTCGGGATGTTCTGAAGTGTCAAACAAGAGCATGTCTTTCTTGGATAAACTAGGGAAGACCCTGATGGGGCTGAATCTTCAACACTGCAATTCAATCAGCAGTAGCACCGTTGAACTGCTTGTGGAGAGCTTGTGGAGATGCGATATTCTCTCTTAATCGGGGATGGAGCATATGCATGTTGGGACCTTAGAGGTGGATATAGAATCGGATTAGGAAATCCAAGAACTTACGGATAGTAGATGCATAAAGCTTGTACACTCAACTCACACGGGTAGCAGCATTCAGCATACGTTTTTAGCCGACAGCAGTGGGGTGCCGGTAGCTTAGTGGCTTGGTTATTTTTCAGGGGACCATGGCGGATCACTTGTTGGTCCATTTTTTGCAGGCTTTCTCGACAATGGAAAGCTTGTTTCACATATATAGCTTACCATTGAAGGGAGGCTGCTGCTTTTATGGCCGTGGTTCCCCGAGAATACAGTTACCAAGTCCTGCTTTAAGGGTGTACCCACTGGCTACTGGTTTTGTTTTGCTGGATGTTTGAAGGCCCAGTGTTTTAGCTTGTTCACTCGTCTTTGATAGTGTTAAGCTTTTCAATATTTCCAGTCTCACAAAGTCTGTTGTCAGTCAATGTTAGTTTGTCGAGTCTTTTAAGGTTCCTGCACATGTTTGGGATCCTTGTTTTCTCCCTTTCATTAGCGTGTGGTTGCTTTGGGCTGGTTCTAAGTATGGGTAACTTGGGATTAATGGACTGAAGTGGTGGTGGCAGAGTTCATATCGGGTCTGCCATGACAACCTTGTTGGTTGTTTTTTTTTTTTTTACATCACATTTCTGTCCTTAGTTTCCAGGTTCCCCCTGCTTGTATATTGTACTTTGCAACTTCTATGTTTTTTTCTTCTCTAAGCTTGCAATTACTGCGTTGTTGTTATAGTTATTACTTGCTAAACAATTACTACGTTATCTGCTATTAGCAATATAGCATCTCTAACATCTGCTGCTATCAGAAGACAGCATCTCGCATCCTATTAATGAGAGATGAACACGTTTAACTGTTGCTTGGAGTGAACGAGTGTTTTTTGTTTGAAATTATTACATTAGGGTGAAAAATCTGAGAACTTGGATGACAAAGATTTTTGGGGATATCTCATGACTGCCAGTAGGACGCTCTTCTGTGAGCCTTTTCCTCTGGGTTTATTGAGCAAATATTTTCTATTCAACATTAGGAGATCTGCTGCAACATGAACACTGCCAAAGAAACAGGGAGCTTGTGACTTGGCTCAAATTGGCTCACACCTTATACTATATAGTATTTAATGTTATGTTTACGGATAATATCGATTTTTACATTCAAATCAATCTATACATCTTTTACACCAAAAAAATTACAAAAAATAATTTCATTAGATGTGCTTTGGATAATGAGTTGAGATGAAATGAGTTAAAATTTTATATATAAATTTTTTATATAAAAATTTAAAAAAATTATAATTACCAGATAAAATAAATTGATTTAAAACATCTTATCCCAATTTTTATAACTAATAAATATAGTTGAAATGGGCTCAACAAATTCTCAAATCCCAATGAGCCTTCTTTAAAAACATGACAATGCTACAGCCCCGCTGGGAGTTCCCCTGGGTGTAGTATTGTTTTACATGTATTTTTTTAACTTACTTTTCATATAAATTTTTTAATATTTTTAAAAAATAAAATAAATTTAGAATATAATTAAAAATACACTTTCTTAATAAGAAAGTAAAAAAAAAAACATTAAAAAATACTTTTTTAATCACGAAATAAAATAAAAAATTATAAAAATATTTTTTTTATTTTACTTCATAATTAAAAAAATATTTTTTAATAATATTATGATTTTTTTTTATTTTTTTAAAATATTTAAAACTGTTAAAAAAATTTATATAAAAAAAATTTAAAAAAACACATAAAATACCCTATTAAACCCCAGCGGAACCCCAAGCGGGAGATAAAACATTTTCCTTTTAAAAAAAAAACACTTGTCTGAGGTGGTGTGCAGCTTGTCGGTGTTCGAGTACTGGTGTATAAATATTTGCTTTTATTAAACAGAAAAAGTGATGCATGAAATAATTCAGTAGTGGTAGGGTAGTAGCTGGGCCTTGGCTCTAGCTTTCATATCATTAATAATAACATCACCTTCCTCAGCCTACCTCCATGTGCTTCTTCTGATTTCTGAAATCTGAGACCGACCTGGTGCCAGATCCAGGCTCTTTGCGTGTCAACCCCCTTTTCTTTCTTTCTTTTTTTTTTTTTTTTTTTTCAAAAAAGAATATTATAAGATATTCCACAAAATGCAAATTGCAAACCAGCTTTCTTTGCATGTCACTAATCTCTGTGGCACATGCTTATATTTGTTAGATAGATAATATATAACTTAATATGTGTGAAATCTCTTATAATAGGGTTCTTTTAGGAATTGGTTGGGTGATGACTTAAAATAAGAGTTTAAGGTCCCGTTTGATTGTAAGATTCAATTAAGATTAATTTAGTTCAGTCTAATTTTAAATTGAATCTAACATTCAAACACCCAACTCTCAAATTATTAAACTTATCTCAACTCAAAATTTCTTTACACGTGAGATTCACAATTTTTTTCAATTCAACATATCTTTATATGTTGGACTCACAACCTTTTTCAAGTTCTCATAAATAATACTAAACTCATCTTAACATTCAAATATATCTAAACTCATTTTAGATAGACTCCACATAACTCACTCCATCTATTCAATTTGTTACTATTCATAAAAAATTCAATTCAGCTCAAAATTCAAAGCAACATAAACCAATCCTTTAGATAAACTGTTTTCTTTTTTTGCCAAAAAAAAAAAAAAAAAAATTGGAGAAAAAAATTGATGAAATAATTCCCGTCTTAGAATAGGGTTTTAAAAATCAAGTAAAGATAGGGAACTGGGTAGGGAAGTATCACCTACATGGTGCAAACGTGAGGACCCTTGACTAGAAATGCATCTCCTCAATTAGTCAATGCAATAGTACTCGATCACTCAATTCCTTTTGACGTTTTTACCTGACTACTTGAGAAACTTCTTCTTCTTATTTCTCTCTGAAAAAAAGGAAAAACTTCTTCTTCTTCTTCTTATGGTTTGATCACAGGCTCAGACAGTGAAACAACACTGCTCGTCCATTCTATAGCTTTATGGCATTTAGTGAGTCCTATTGTACAAGATCTATGCCACTGCATGCACAAAGTACCAAAGGGCAAAGGCACCAGAAACTGCTTTTAGATGGTCTTATTATCTTCCAATCATACACCTTAATCATAGCTTATCTAATTGTGGAGTGAATCACTTAATCCTTTTGAAAAAAAAATAAGTCTATCATTAAAAAATTATATATATATTTTTTTATATAAATCTTATATTTACTCATTTTTATTAAAGGAATTGCATGGTGTTTGTAACTATCATTTATCTTCGAAATATATAATAAGTAATTGATAGGTCCAGTTTGGATTCACAATCCATCTCAACTCATCTCATTATTATTTACTATTATTCATCAATTTTAACTCACAAATCTTACTACTATTTACAACTAATCTCATTATTATTTACAATTCATCTCAACTCATTTTTGAATCCAAACGAGGTCATAAATAGTAATAAAATAGTTCGAAAATAGTAGTAAAATAATAATTAAAAAATAAATTGAAAATATACGAAAAGAGTTGTGTTCTCAGCAAAAAGATCATTGACTAGTGCCAAACAGCCGAGAGAGGTGCTCCCTTTATCCGTTGATCTATCATAAATCAAGTAAAAAACTGTAGCAAGAGATCATTGACTCATAGCCTTCCTTCCTTGAAGAAAAAACAAACAGGAGTGGGAACATTGATTAAAATTTAAAGCAATGTAGCGTAGCCTCATCTTGTGTGATGACAAAAAAGTGTACTCCAATAATTCGTAAAGGTGACAAGGGATTGTCCAGTCAGGCATCAAAAGATGGGGTTAAACAGTGACTTCTGTCATCCACACTGAAAACCGAAAGTCAGAGCTACTGTTTCTCCATAGAAATTTCAAAACCAAGTTATTGATCTATTGGGAAGCTCAAGATAGCTAGGCGCAGTGCAGTGTAGTGATGAGCAAATCAAAACAAACAAACAAAACAAGACCCACCATCACCTCCACTGTTTGCAGTACCATTGTATGTATCGCTTCCACTTCAAACAAACTCCCAAACTCCTCTGCAAATTTTCATGTTCCTTTATTTTATTTGAAGAAGGAAGGATTGATGGCTCCTTCAAGAAGAGACCTAAATGGGTTAAAGATTGCAGTTAT
This sequence comes from Juglans microcarpa x Juglans regia, assembly GCF_004785595.1. Taxonomy (NCBI): domain Eukaryota; kingdom Viridiplantae; phylum Streptophyta; class Magnoliopsida; order Fagales; family Juglandaceae; genus Juglans; species Juglans microcarpa x Juglans regia. The sequence goes on from NC_054597.1 coordinate 30,917,632, forward strand.
TGTGATGCTTTTCTTTTCTCTCGAATTCTTTTCTTCTAAATCAGGTAAGAAAAGATCAAATCATTGCATTTAAGCTGAGACACTGCACTGGTGAAATACCTCATAATAAGTGCATTTACTGTCACAGCTTATAATAAATATATTGCAATAAGCTTTAATTGCTATATCTTGCTTTTGTCTCTCCTCTGGCAGCTGCGTCAATGTTACCAAGAGACATAGAGCGTCTGAAGCAAATGAAATTAGTTTTGGGTTCAAGGCCTCCTCGGTGTGTGAACAAGTGCTTGAGTTGCCGGCCCTGCACAGCTGCTTTAATTGCATCTCCACACCACAAGACTGATTTCAATGTATCGTCTCAGCCAGATGAGAACTATTATCTTCTCTCATGGAAGTGCAAATGTAAAGATAAGTTTTTCCAACCTTGAATTTTTATAGGCTAATCTGAGTCATTCCTATGTATACTGTAGCTGGTACAGACTCCCCCTCCACTCTCTCATTACTCTCTCTCTCTCTCTCTCTCTCGGCTCAGGGATTTTAGTGCTAATCTCTGTGAGATTGTCTATTATAGCTCTTGGTAATTAAGAAAAACAATGTTTTGTATTTTTTAATTTGTTGGTTTCTTAAAGAGTGAAGTTGATGGAACATAATTAGAACATGCAGTACTCAGTGTGATTTTGGCTTCATTTAAAGAAGAGTCAGTTCTCCACGTGAGTTAATTGGCCACAAGCCGACAGAGCTATCCAGAAATCATTTGTTACCATGTTCTTCACGGATTCTCACTTTCTTCTGAGAAATTTGCACGAGGCTAGGACCTTGATCATCCCCCCCCCCCCCCCCCCCCCCCCCCCCCCAGCCCTCCTTTTTTTTCAGAAAATTCACCAAATCACTCACCAAATGTACTGAATAGGTGCAAATGTAAGCACCCTGATTCAACCAGAAACAGCAAAAGATGAAATTCTAAAGGGCAAGTTCAGTTAGCTCTTCCCTTTTCCACCATTGAAAATAAAATAAAAGGATATGCCTCATTTTTTTTTTTTTTGTTTTATTCTTCCTATACTAATTAAAGTCTTCTACTTATCATCCATACACCACACATTTGATAAAAGGAAAAAAAAATTATGTGGTGTGGTGTGAGGATGATGAGTAGAATTTTTTTTGAATTAATGTTAAAAGGGAGAAGCCTGGATATATGCATAGGAGTTAGCATGACTTTCAACTGAAAAAAAATACCTTTGGAAAGCATATGCTACTGTCGATTAAGTATGTTTAAATGTATGATTATCTGAACGTTGCTTATGTATCAGCCAGTCCTGTGGCTCAAAAGGTAGGCCAGTGACCTCTCAAAAAAGTTGGCGAGTGAAATCTAAGTGGAGATGCATGGAGAATAGGGTTGTATGAGCCGAGTTGAATGAGTATTTAAGTAACTATTTGAGCTCAGTTTGTCTATTTTTTATTCAATTACAAGTTGAGATCGAATTTATCATCAAACTATATTTAATGTTACACGTCTGGTTTAGCCTTTTTTTTTTTAATTAAGTAGAGCGTATTCATGAGGGGCGTAATTAATTGATTATTTTAAAAATGAAATAAATCCATTCTTGAAATAATAATAATTTCATATTAACAATGAGTTGCTCAATCATATGAACTTACAAAAATTAAATTGACAAATCTTTGTACAAATGATTAAATCTTATGCAACTTGCTATGCTTTTGCCTAACGGACAAAGATTTACCTCCTCAGAAAAGATGGTTAATTCGAATCGACATGAGAGTCAACTACACCGTGTTGCATTGTCGGAATCCACGTTGTATATTTGTAAATGATGTGTATTGCATGGTTATGTTAGTGGTAAAGATGATTAAGTTCAAATGTTGTGTAATTAAGAAATTCAATCTTATATAACAAAATAGCTCCTATCATGTTGAAACGACCTTCCTGATTTACACAAGCCTCTAAATACAAGCATTGCAAGTCTCCTCAAGTGTAACAGTGGGGAAAGAAACTACACAATTTATTGATACATTCTCATTTTGTAATTCATCTTATAGTCTGATCTCTAAAGTAACGAGTGCACCATAATTGACAAGATATGGGGGCCCTGTAAAAGCAAGATTTTCCTGTTTTGCCACAAAAAGGAATGGCCACCCTTTGTTGATCTGCTTAGGGAGTAGCATCACACCCATGAAACTGGATCAGCAAGTCATTGTTCTAATACAGACTTTGGCTAGCCACACCATCCGTTGGTTTCCAAATGATATTGTCTAGTTTGGCACATAAATCCTTGTAAAACTACAAAAAGAGCCAACAAGATGTTACCATATAATTGATAGACATACAAAAGGATCAGAAGTTGAATTTGCGCAGGTTTTGCACCATTGGGCCCTAACAAAATAAACCAAATGTCTCCAACTTGTAGAACTCCATATATCCATCACTGATGGCTAGTTGTCCAATCGACACCAAGAAACAAGAGGTAGAAATTTAAGCCTAGCGGAAATGATGTTGAAATTGACAAGTGGCAAGTAATGAAAGTAAAGAACAACGTCTAATGGTATTAAGTCACTAGTAGAGGTAGCATCGATTGAGAAAAACCAGGCAAGATGGTTGAAGTCTAGTCAGAAACTGTCTCAGATGCAATAAAGGCCAATATCTGCACCAACAACAGCTTAGGTACATGTTTAATGTTGAAGGCGCTAAAGGGACCCAAAAGATGATTGAGATCAAGAGAAAAGACAAAATGTATCTCATAATAAATGTGGCCAATAGAGCATAATAAAATGGATAGAAACACGGGGAATCAGATATGTGAATTTATAGATACAAGTAGAAGCTAACCTTGTGATATTCAAGGGTATCCCCAGCAGCCTTTCGAACATCTACCATGAAAAGAGATGGTGCAACTTCAAAAACCTATATACAAAATCAAGGCTTGTTGCTACCCAAAAAACAAAAAATACTATATAATAGAAACAATGATGTAAAAAAGAAATTCTGGGAAATTACATCCAAGACCACAGCAAATTGTCCAGCCTTATTTGCAGATGCTCCTTCAAGCCTTGTCTGTGGGGAAATTGTGTTAATGAAAATAAAAATCAAAGCACAGTCAACTTTAAAGAGAGGGAAAAAAAGTTAATGGAACTAGAATTAGCAGTATGCGCTTTTTATCCATTGTATTTCTTTTGCAAATCCTAAGATAAATATGAGTAACCCTCATATTGACTGGACACTAGTTTGTCAACAACATGTGTCCGGGCCAGCTTGCACGCACCTCAACTAATCCCATGGGATCTTGAAGTTAACGACCACATAAACCTCTAGTGGCCCTAAGGGGACTCGAACTGGTGACTATTGGGGAATAAACCTAAGGCCGGACCAGCTGAGCTACCACTCAGGGTTATCTTTTATTGGCTTAAAGAGCCCAGAGCATGAGAAAATTATAATTATAAAATAAGCAGGGTCAAAGGCTGCTTAAGATGGCCGTGATAGAATCGTTGGCTGAGACGCAGTATACGTGCATTTAAGCTTAGGAAATCTATATGAAGATAGACATTACGGACCATACCTTGAAATTGTGTATGAACCTTGAGACTCATCGATTCTGCAACAGCTTCAATAGTTGAGGTAATAAATTTTGCTGGTTTGCGAGAAACAAAACGAGTTTGCCGCTTAACATAATCCTGCCAGAGAACAATGACGTCCAAGAGAAAGGCACTTTTAAACTTTCATATTTAGTCATTCATGGTTATAGTCTAGCAACAAGCAGCCACAGCTCTCACTTTTTCCAAAATCTAGTCTTCAGTGAAAAAGAAAAATAGGGAACCCAAAATGTATACAAGATTTGAAACAAGTAAATAAAATCATGACCATTTGGCTTCATAGAATCATTGGTATTCTGTAATTATACCATCCATCAGAATATACAGTGCACATTTGACAATCTAAATTATCTGAAAACTCGGCAAAATACAGAGAAAGCTGTCTGCACTTCAAGTCAAGAATATTCTGTAGAAAGATCAGAATCAGTAAGGCTTACTTTTAAGGTTTTAACATTGGTATAGCTATTATGCTGGAACCAAAGGCACAATGGACCCATGGAATGGTAGAATTAGAGAACTAGTCAAGGACTTCAATTTGAGACACATGGTCACATAAAATCTGGAATGATAATCCTACCTGCCCCCTGTCAAACAACACCGATAAATTCAACCCCTGCGATAGGGTAATCATTTTGAATGCATTCATCATCGAAGGACCCGCTTCATGATTTTCTAACTTCTCAGCAACATAGTTATCCTGTAATGTACCGATAGTTGCTAAGCATAAGTAGAAGGAAATGTAAATGCATAACAGTCTCCAAAGGCCCAAAGCTAAAGTTTAGTACTCTGAACTTAGTACAATTATCAATAAAATATTATAAACTTGATAAACTACTATATATTTTAGTACTTAAATTATAAAAACACAACTCTCTTAAGTTCTGATAGAAATCTCTTAATTAAGCAAGAAAGAGTACATAGCAAAAGAGAAGCAATAGCAGACCTGAATATCATCAAAAACTGCACAAACATCATCCAAATTCACTTCCTCAACTTCTCTATGCTTTACAGGAACATAGTTTTTCCGAAACCATGGATCTTTTCTTATTCCTTCAATCTGAATGCGCTGCATTAAATGAGTTTCATAAATAAATTTAAGTGGCAACACTCTTCACCCATTCACCACCATGTTGACTTAAAGCATTAATATGATACCAAGGAATTTTTTCCTTTTGTTCATTTAGTAATACCCAGCATTACATATTCTTGGAGTAAGAAGCAAATAACACAAAGTAGCTCAACGAGTATTCAAATCTTAGAGTTATCACTATTACTGCATAACAGGCATTAGACCAATCACCTAAGTCGATTGTAAGAAAGAATCACCATCTAACAGATCCCAATAGTAGGAAAACATGTTTGAAATGAAAACCATTATCTACTAGATACCAAAAGTTATTGCAAACCTTACCCATCAAGTGAATCAGACCACTGAGAAGAAATTAGCACCAATGGATTTCCTAAAAGATTTATCATATTTACAAATGTACGCATAAAATAAAAATACCAATTCTGTTTTCTGCAGATAATGAAACATAGTACTGATTGTAGGATCTGAAGATGGTCAACAAAATACTTACTGTTTTAGGATTGGGATCAAGTATCTTATGTATCAATGACTTCACCCCGAAACAAAACCAAAACGGGCAAGAAAATTCTGCTGCATTTATCTACACATCAACCACAAGAGTAGTAACAAATGTTATCGTGATTCACGTGAAGTCTTCTGAGTAATAAAAGAAAAAATAGGAGGCTTTAGTAGCTAAGCCCTGTACATGAGAAGGAAGGCATGCCGTAGTGTCTTTATAGGTTACACTTATGATCGGCAACCTCCCGAGGACAACTTAAGCCAGTACACAGGAAAAGAGGTGGGGACAAGACAGCCCTTGTGACATACATATACGTACACAACTTAATACTGAGGGAAACAAATATGTTGAAAGTGTGGGCACTAAATGCTGTTGATTGTATAAATATAGCAGGATACATTTTTGAACGTGGGCAACTTAATTCAAATCTATTGAATTAATCCTGAGTAAAATTATGGCAGGAGACCTTTTTGTAAAGAGTTGGAAGGTTTGTCTCATCAAATGGCAGATAACCAGTCAATAAAACATAGAGGATGACTCCACATGACCATACATCAGAAGCTGCACCATCATAACCCTGGTTTCTGAGCACCTGTTAGGCAATTATTCAATGTAAGCATGTGAAATAAAAAATAAGTATATAATCCCTCTCATATGAAAATAAACAAATGAAGAAATTGAACCACCTAAATTCTAGGATATGCAAACTTGTGGCAGATGCAAAGAAAAACTAGAGAATTTTTTAAAGTAATCACAGTTGCACACATGAAATTCAACAAATACCATAATAATTATAATTCCAAAAACTATTTAAAGAAAGATACAATTAAGCAGTGAGACAACAATGAGGAAAAGTAAAGGAATGAAGGGTGACTATGATAAGTGTCACACAGCAAATAAATTGGGCAAAAGACCAAGTAGAAAGCAACTAGAGGTCCAGACTATAAGATCCTTCAGCAAGTTAAAAAGGATCTTTTCCAGCTTCTGATGCAGCTCATTTTGTTGAAATATTCAAAATTTCCGGGGAAGATTTTCTTTTTAAGTATTTTTATTAGCATTCAGCTAGATGGATGAATGTACAGAAAATAAACAATTCAGTAACATGCACATTTAGTGAGTTCCAGTATGAGTAACCATATACTAAGCAACAGAACTTGTTTTTCTCCCATAAGTATAGTTGTCTTATTTCTTCAAGAATAGATAAAGTTATTGATCAAAAGTTCAAAACCAGTCAACTAATAGACCACCATTCTGAGGGGCAAGAAAGTTAGGGTACTTTACCTTAAAAAGATTAATTCACCTAAAAAATATCACATATGTTCTCAAGATTATGGGAATGGGCATTCAAATTACCTTCAATTTTTACCAAAGAATTTCCAGGTTTAATTTTACAAATTCTTTGGCAGAATGTGGAGAATTTACCCACGCAGGTACTTCCAAAATCATATGCATTCCCATTCACATAAGTTAGAGAAAGCCTCAAGTGATCCACGTAAAACCCTAACTTAAATAAAATAAAATAAATATAAATCTCTTTCAAATTTTAAGCAAAAATTACTACTGATTCTCATTGGAAAGATGATGTGTGGTTATTTTACAAATATATACATACGCCTCCACAGTAGATTTTGTCTATCTGTCCAAGACTGTTAAAATGAAAGGATATAGCAATTAGCAAACACAATGACTTAAGTCAACTAAAACAAATTTGTGAAAGAGTCCGATGAAATAGCAAAGCATAGGAGGCACTTTCAACATTTATTGTTAATCTAAAAATTGGATTTACCTCTGGTGCAACATAGTTTGGGGTTCCACATGTTGTGCGGAGAAGGCCAATCCCCTGCTCATAAACATAAGCGTGCGGTTGAGAGAGACTGAGTAATGACTAAGAGAAATATGTGCATAGTTTAAACTTTTTGGGTAATTAATGCAAACATGCTCACTTCCTGGGGCAAAGCACTCAGTCCAAAGTCTGAAACCTTAATATTTCCACATGCATCAAGAAGAAGATTTTCAGGCTGTGCGTCATGAGGAAAGAAGGAAGGATATGTCAACCAGAAATGATATATCATGAAGTTACAATTGATGGAAAAACAAGTCCAGATGAACTATTGAAGGTACCTTTAGGTCTCTATGGTACACACCCTTATTGTGGCAATGAGCAACTGCATCTATAAGCTGTTGAAAGTATCGCCTGCATTCATTTTCAGGAAGCTTTCCCTGGTGAACCTACGAATCAAAATCAAGTGTAAAAATGCACATATCCTGCATAAAAAGATATGTGTAAGGAAAGCATAAAAGGTTATGCCATATGGAAAGTATTTGATTAGAGAAAGTCGAGAAATTGGAAGGCTTAAAAAAAGATTTGGTGACGCGAATATTGTCTTGCTTCAAATTTGCCAAGCAACCTAATTATATGAACTTTCATTCCTTATGAACATAAGAACAAGAGAAACCTTACAATTTTATCAAATAGCCGTCCTCCAGTTACAAACTCGAGAATTATATATATCTTTGTCGTGCTAGCCAAAACCTTCAAATTGATAATGGAGATGAGAGGAGAGAAAAGGGAGAGCTATCAATACCATAAATAACATGTAATAAAAGTAGAGGAATGTCATAACATCAGTAGGCATCATATTTTAAAGACTACAAGCATACCTCATGCAGCCTTACTATATAGGGATGCCCAACAATCTTCATTATCGATATCTCTCTTTTAATCTGAAACCCAGTTCATGAAAAGGTTAGCCAAATCATCTACACAGAGGAGCAGGAAGTGGAAAACCAACTCCATCATTATTATCATTATACCATATAAACACATACTAAAAGCACATTAGAGTATAATATGGTGACAGTTTAAACAAGACTGATGTCAGGGGCCCATGTAGTTGGGACAAAGGCTTTGTTTAGTTCAACAAAAAGCTGAGTCAAACCTTGCATCAAGTTTAACCACTGCTTTGCCTTTTCCTGCCCATCTCCAAGGACAAGGTGTCATGCACCAAATGGAACCAGACAATTGAGAGAGAGAGAGAGAGAGAGAGAGAGAGAGAGATCCAGGTTCTACTTAATCTAATGTTTTCATGATCCCGTCACTGTCAAATATGTTCCCTCGTGGGTCACCTTCCTGAATACTCACCTATATGACAATGAGTACTGGAATAGATTCATAACTCAGGACAAGAAATATGAAGGTAGATTAGTAATAGAGAGGAAAGCATGGTAGTATGAGAAAGTTGTTAGGAAAAGGTTAAGAGCATCTTGCCAGTCAATACTTATGCTGGCAAGCTGCATACATGAAATAAAAACTCTTACAATCAAACAACGCAATTACCCCAGGAAAGTTCAAGCAACATTTGGACTTATAATTCAAAATAACTAGTCAAGGTTACAATTGGAGCTCTTTAGAATCATTATAAGCCACAAGAACTTCTTTATATCACAAGCAATGTGGGATCTTGGTTACCAAACTATCATAATAAATCCGGAGTTTTAAAAAAAAAAAAAAAATGAGTAGAATATGCCAAAGGGCTTTTTATTATCTTTAATAGACCTTATGGTACGTTCTGCCTCATTTTCTTAGCATTGCACACAGAGCACATATATGCCAGGCTGACTTTATCTGATTGGAATTGTGAGCTGGAAAGTAGAACTGAAGGCACCGTTTCACATCAGTTGGATTGCGATACATACAAATGGTAAAGAATTTCACAACAAACAAAGAAAGAAGGTCAAATTTCAATTCCATCAAGCCTGAAATCGATATTCCAAAAAAAAAAAAACCCAGCTTGCTGCAACCAGCTGCTGCTTTAATCCAGAAAATTTAATGCAGAAACCATAAGTCGCTGTAATGAATCCATTGAGAGTCAACAGGCAGTGTATGTGAACGAGAAAAAGAATCTGGATTGAGATCTCCGAATATCTACCGAATTAGTTGATCAGATTCAGAGAGACAGACACAATATATGGGTTCCTGTGTCCATAGAGAATAGGGGCTCACATGCAGTGTCTCACTCTCTGTATTTAACCATTTAATTTCGGGCACTATCTCAGTGAATATACGCTGCTCTAGGCAACCGGGATCAATTTCAACTTGGCCACTCGAATAGGAAGAAAAAGGGGCAGAAAGTACCACAAACGTAAAAATCATTAGCAACCAGAAATATGGTTTAGTAAGCTAAGAATTCCGACAGATTACCAATTCAGTAATTAGACGATATTACTGTTATTAAGATGGATGCTTGTCAAATAAACTCCCTTACACGCGCTATATATATATGACTCCATCAAGGATTTATGAAACAATTAGGTACCTGATCAACCATTTTGTGCTTCAGAATGGTGGTCCTTGCCAAGACTTTCATGGCCACACTCTCGCCGGTCTCTGTGTTCCGTGCAAACTTAACCTTGGCGAAAGTTCCCTCACCGATGGTTTGGCCAACCTCATACTTCCCGACTTTTCTTGATACTTTCTTCATGTCCTCACCAAGCTCATTGCCCACAAACGTTACTCAAGTTCTTCTCCGTTTAAACCTAGCAAAGCATAAAGAACATCGAATCTGTGCAAAAGCGACAAAACATCTGTTCCGGATGTGGGCATTTCCTAGTGTTTTATTGCTAAGTATAATTATGATTTTCTCAGCAGATCTGTCAACTCATGAGTAAATAAATAACATTTATGTCTATCGATACGTGCGGTCTTGGTCCATCAGTAATTACAACTGTTGGAAATATGATCCTCATTTATGGTGACGGTTGCATTTCTGATCATGATCATCAAAGGTATTTTAGATCTTTTGCATATTTAAGTTCTTTTCATTTCTGGGATTAGTTTCTGGCTCTACTCTGATATCAACTTACATTTGTTGGGAATTAACTGGAGTGTGTTAACAAAGCTAAAAATCACATAAACTCGGAAAAAATCATAAAACAAATTTGACGTCTCTGTTTTGAATTGATGAGTAAAACAGGGAAAAGAAAAGAAAATGGACGAAATAACGTGCACGCTCAATTATGTCAGTGAAATTCCCATGCTTATAAGAAACTAACGCCAGTTAGTACAGAAAGGAAAGCATATATAAACCCTCGTCTGATGAGGATGATCGAAGGAAAAGAGGAAAAAAAAAAAAAACGAAAACTCCAGATATCTACGGCAGTCAATGCGAACAACACGAATGAAGTCCCCGCGAGAGTCTTACCAAACAATAAGAAGTTCAGAGGTCTTTCCCCGGAGAATCGGGTTGTCAGTAGCTGGCGATGGAGTTTGGGGTTCCTTTGGTCAGCTTCGAGACAGACAGAGAGAGGGAATTACGTGAAAGAGTCGGAGTAGTTCATGTGAAAATGAAAGGTCCATGAATCGGCTGCTCACAACACAAACGCAACACGCAAAAGGACTTTGGCTTGGCTTTGGGTTATAGCGTGACGCTCCAAGTTTTAAATATTTATTGATTGGTTGAAATTGACATGCAAATTAATGTACTTTCTATCTCGTTGTTCCAGACTGTCCAAATATCATAATTATCATTTAATTTGTCTCTAATTTAAAATTAAGTTATTATTATCTTTTGTTAAGATTGAAATAAACATATATATATATATATATATATTAGTGAAGCGATATAACTTTAATGATGAAATCAAAAAATAAAAGAAAAAGGACAATAATAATGAGAGTTTTGGGAATAAACATATATGTATTTTTCCAAACAAATAAACATAGATTTATGATTTTCTTTTTGTTCCTTTAATCACAAAAATCTCTTAGTTCTATTTTATTTATTTATTGTGTTATATAATTGGAAGCACCATTTGTGTTATATGATATGTCTAACTACATTTACAAGAAATATTATTAGTCCGATACTCTTGACCGAGTATAGACAATATGGTATTGTCATCCTATTATAAAAGAGTTTTTATACTCAGTAATCCTACATCATACACCTATTAAGAGATGAAAAATAAAAAAGATAAAAATAAAAATAGGGATATGGTGTAGGGCTGATGAATAGTATTTTCAAAATAAAATATTATTTCATTAAAATTACTTACATTTATAAGTTTTAATGCCATGCTAACCCATATATGATAATATACTTCAAATCTAACTAATAGATATTCATTACAAGGGTAAATATATATATATATATATATATATTAATGTAGGCTTGTTGAAAAATGGATCCAATTATTCCTACCTAATCCATGACCCATAGGTAAATGGAGCTATTATATATTTGTATGAAAAAGAAATACAAAGACTCTCATCTCTTTTAAAACTAACCATTTATAGAAAAATAATTTAAGACAACTTCAATTTGAAGCGAGGAATTCTTACGAGACCTAGCCGGCCTTAAAGGAGAGTTTTTCTACATTAAATGGAAGTAAGCAATAAGATGAGAGGAGTCATCCTAAAAATAACTTCAGCCGAGTTATTCTATTCTCACATTGGTGTGTAAGACTCTTAATATGTAAAATTCTTAATTATATCACTTAAATAATAAGATTTGATTTGTAAAACTTAAATTTTAGAATTTATCTTCTAAATCAAATTATACTATGTAAGTATTTTATGAAGTATACTCTACACACCGATTTGAGAATAAATTTTTTTCACTCTAATATATATATATATATATATATATATATATGTATATATACAATTACCTTAATGGCCTAACATCGCCATACTCTTGAAAACATGGGCGCCAAAATTAGAGTGAGACACAAAATCTTCATCTCATCTTATATCATTATTAAAATTTTTTCAAATTTTCATACAAAATATAATAAATAATTCAACTTTTTAAAATCACAATTCAACTTTTTCAAATCCAAAAACATTAAAAAATAATATTTTAAACTTTAATCTAAAATAAAAAATTCTCATCTCACTATCCAAACCTTTCGGGCCATATACATGATGCTGCGACTTGTTTGGTGGGATTTTCATATTTTAATCTTTTTACAAGTACTATACCTTATAATTCTAAATCCTAAAATCTAATCCCTAAACTTTTAAAACCTAAAATCTAAACTCAAAACCTAAATTCCTAAAACTCCAAACCTTAAATTATTTTAGGACCACCACAAACTACCACTTCGGCTATCCCTTCGGATGGTGGAAATTTGTCCTAGTGGGTGGGTTGGAGACCAAACCCTAAAATGCACCGTTGTGGATAATATCCCTCAAGGCGGCCACCTCCATCCCAAAAAATTGTTAGGGATCCAATCAGCATGGAGTAGTGGGACACCTCGTGCCCAGGTGAATCTGGTACGTACATTTCGGTTGGATTTTATTGATTGAGAGTGCTGGATTGTGGAGCCTAGTTCCTTGCTCAAACAAAGGTAAACCGAGAGTTTGCTCAACATATCGCTCGAGTGAAGCTCAGATAAAGAGTTCGCTTAAGGTTTGCTCAACAGTTGGCGCGAGCGAAGATTAGACAAAGAGTTCGCTCTATACTCGTACGATATTTGGCTCAAGCGAAACTCAGGCAGAGAGTTTCAAGTCTCACTCGAGCAAACAACAGACATAAAGTTCTCTTGAGTTGCACTTGACACCTAGCTCGACCGAATAACCCGATAATCTGCCACTGCCACCTTAGGGTTTTCACCGTGCCGCATATGTGTGTATATATATATAATATCAATGTATTGAAATAGTTTTTGACAACAGAGTGAAAAATAGACGGACGAGTTTCAGGAAAATTGAGAGAGAGGTGTCTAGAGAGAGAAAGAGGGAGTGACTCTGAGAAGAGAGAAATCTTGTATTCTCACTGTGTACTTCAACTTCCATTTGAATAAAAATTTCCTGCAGCTCCATAGGTGTAAGCACATTGTCTAACCACGTAAATCTTGTGTCGTGTGTGATGTATTTCTATTTTTGCCTTACTATTTTCTCCTTATCATTTTCCCAACAGAGAGATTAAATGAAGTACTTTGATCATCTTTGATCATCTTTGGAGAACACTCAGTAGCTAGGGATGTGATGTAAGGAGATCCAAGTCAGATGATGTTGAATTGTTAGATTGCACATTGATGGCATTGAACTACCTCGAGATGACAGATGAGTGCAAGGATAGCAAGCAATTGCCATTTTTCCTATTTGTGACAGTTTTGAGCACGTGTCGATATTTTGGTCATAACTTTAGATATGGGTATCAAATTCACTTATATAACCCCAATTTGGAAAGCTCTTTTCGGCACGCATGCCTTGATCACCAGCTATGCTCCGTATGCACAGTTTTCGAGCCCAAAATCAGTTATTTTCCCTTTCAAATCTCCAATTTTAGATATATATTTTTTTCATTTTATGGTAATATTTTGTTTCTCGGTTAGGAAGTGATTTTGAACCTGATTTTAGCCAAATTCTTGGCAAATTGCTTCTTTAATTATGTATTTATTTTTAGTGTGTTTATTGAAATTTTCTATTTTTGGTCAAATTTTGATATTTTCAGATTTACAATTCTTTCAGCTTGACTTGTGGGTTTGTTGAATGATTTTGAAGTTTTGACCATTTTCAATTTAAAACAAAGTTACTTTCTCTATGTTTTTGGCGAATATCTTGTCTTCCTTGTTTCGATTATCTGTTAAAACTAGCCCCGCCAAAATTAATCTAAATTCTATCCGACATCAGGATGCTTCAATTTGGGCTGTTATCTCGGACCATCTCTAATTAATGTCTTGAGAAGGGATTTTAGGATATTTATTGGAAGGGATCAAATCATTAAAAGGCTACTAAAAAGTGGAGATCCTTCATAAGGTTTCAACTTCTTTGTGTTGCACCATGGTGCTGTTAGAAATCAAGAGCATACAGAGATTGAAAATGGCAAACAATGAGGCAATTGTCAATCTGGCAAGTATGCCCTCAGGATACAACACGGTTTATATAATATGCAGATTGTAAATTCTGAACAATAATCTTAGAACCAACAGATGTAATAGCAACAGTTGTAATCTTTTATTTGAATTTAAATAAAACGGTTTCTATTAGAAATGTGTGAAGTAACTATCATTGACAGTTAATAATAACTGTAAAAAAAAAAAAAAAAAAAAAAAAAAAAAGATGAAAATACGCATCATTTCGTTTGAATTAATACCATTCTGTCACTTGCGATGATGCATAATTGCTAAGTACGTCTAAGCGTCACGCGCGTGTGCATGAGACACTACTATTGTGTGTCTACATTTATATTCTAATTTATATATTGTAAAACTTATTCACTTATAAACCATTAATAGTTTACTTGTCTTTTCAATGTGGGACTAACAAAACATTGGAGAGAAATTCAAAAGAAGTCAAACTCAAATTGGAAGGAATATTTGAAATAATCCAACAGGTGCATGCATGCTCGTTATTCTGGTGGAAAGAGCTTTTGATGAATTGAGATTGTTTTCTTAATTTCCCTGATAATGGTACTTTACTCTCTCTTCTTTTACTGAAAATCATGCACAACTTTGGATGTAAATTTGATCCTTTATTTTTCAAAAAATAGAATAATGAAATAGCTAATCTGGTTGGACACAATATTTGTTCAGCTACTTACTCAGATTGGACACAATATTTGCGCAAGCTTTCACTTACACACACACACACATTGAAAATATTACCATCGTTAATTAAGCTGATGTGAAATTTTAGCTAGGGCTGGCTCCTGATCCTAATTAATCTAATCTATATATATTGTTGTTATGTTTAAGAAAGAATTTCAGCTGATAGTAAAATATATTTTAAAGAGAAGTGCTCTATTGCATTTCTAGAGAACATTGGAATATATATAGGAGTACTTCCTCTAATGAATAATTGGAGAAAAAGACATCATCACCCCCAAGATGTTGTACGTGCATGGGAGAAAAGTAAAGTTTGTTGAAATGGCCAAGGATTACTGGTTCCTTGTTAGTGATAGCCTAATGGGTGTGAGTGGGCATCTGGCTAAAAATAGGATGGACTAAAAAGACTTAAAACTTGTACATATACTGAAGTTTGGTCAAATAATACTTTTGCCTTAATTATAATTAATGAGACCTTTCTGAAACAGAAAACTGCAATGTAGTCGAAGTCGAATAAGATGGTACGTGGTTTCGCGCGATGGTGGCAATCACAGATTCAACGGAAGGATTCTATCTAATTAAGTAGCCTTGCTTCTTCTAGCCTTGACTTCAATTTATTCAGTAGCCATCTTTGAGGGCTTTTGTCTTAATAATCAATTCTTCTGGGTGCAAGCGGTGGTGCGTACCGATTGCGTACCAACTACTTGCGTGGAGAGATCTGTCAGAGATTACAAATAAAAAAAATAAAAAAAAAAGAAACAACACAGAGAAGAATAAAAAGAAGATTTTCGGAGGGAAAACGATGCAGCCCGCATTTTCATCTCCCCCAAATTTCTTGATCCTCAATGCATTCATTTCCCTTAAATCTCTTCCTCAACATATTCATCTCCCCCAAATTTCTTCCTCAAAGCAGGCAGACAGCTCCTATGCATGCAACGGTAACGAGACAGCAACGATCTCCTTTGCACGTGACAGTGACAAACTCATTTGTGTCGACGGTCTCAAGTACTCCATCCCCTGTAAAAAAAAAGTAGTGCTCTGGGGTGAAATTGGTAATATGATGATTTTATTTATATGATTGAATGTTGATAGGTTTCACATTATGTAAAGCACGTATGTTACTAACTGTCTTGATATAGATAATAGCTTGTAATGATATTTGCTTTACAGTTTGGTCCCGTCTTAGGGTACTCCTTATTTAGTTCATCTGCTCTGTTAACCAAAGTGACAGGGTACTCCTTATTTAGTTTATCTGCTCTGTTAACCAAAGTGACAGATTTAGACAATGGTAACCAATATAATAGCTTGATATTGGGCGTTCCTTTCCTGGATAATTAGCTTGGCACTAGAAGATCATGGCATGTTCATGCCGGTATGCATTTCACATATGAAAATGGCAATTGAAAAACATAACCACAGGTTTTTTAGAGATGTTGAGCATTGTGGTTTCAATTTAGTTAGTATTTTCTTCAATGCTCAACGTACATTTATTTTGAAAAATCTGTGATAAAATTGGTCTATGGTCATGGTTGAAAATCTGGTTGAGATGATCCTTATAAAAAAAGAAAAAAGAAAAAAAGAAATTGTACAAGGGATTAAATAGTAGGTCTTCCAGTCAGGTATTAATCTGGAGTATCAACATCTTAAATTCTCAAGTGGCTTTGCTTTCTGTGGATCTTGGACGTTTAAATAGCAATTAATAAAAATATGTTTTTGTGAGGGATCATCGACTCTTTTGAGTAAAAGTTTTCATAAAAAATGTCAAATAAAAATAGCCCTGACATTGGAGCTTGGAGACACAAATCTTTGCCTTGTGATTAAGGTTTGTTGGATGTCTATACAATATAATTGTACAATTTATTGATGTTACGCAATGTTACTTTTTATCTTAAATCTTGCCATTCACAACCACACATGTTATGTGTCCCATTTTCAGTGTTTTTTTTTTTTTTTTTTGTATCGATCACTTAAATGACACCCATTTGAATCATGTCACGTCACCAAGTGTGAATGGGGATGACAGTGAAGGGTTGAAGAAGAGTATTTCTCAATTGTTTATTCTGTAGTCTTGCTTTTAAAATTAGTCCCTCTTCATCCATTTATTTTTTCTTTTCTACTAACTATTCCATGGACACTGAGTTGGTGCTCAGTATGTAGATAATGACTTAAGTTTCTAATCTGTCTTGGCATATTTCAGTCAGCTGCGCAATTATTGTTATAAAATATTGATTGTTGATTGACTTCAAAGGTTGCTAGATAATTATTTATTATTATGATATTGGTAAATATTATGTAGATGGAGAAAGGGAAAGAGCACACATCTCCTATCACACCTCCTACCATAGATCCATCAACAAATTCATCAAATTAGATGATATCAACACCATTTTATACATATTTGTCAACACCTCCTAGCATAGATTCATCTATCAATCTAGCAACCCAGGTATTACGAATATTAATTCGACGCCATACTTATATTAATGTCTATATTTATTACTACATCTTTGATTAATTGTCATTATTGATCTATATGTTAGGTGATACCAATGTCTTTTTATCCGGATTTCTCAAACTATATGCATGAGGCACCAATGTCACATGCTTGGTTTCCATCATTCTTATCTCGTCTTAATGCCAACCCATCTCTATGGACTTGTTAGGTGATCAATTAAATTTTTAAGTAGTGTGTATATTTTTCAAAATGCTTAAATTGATTCAAAATATTGTTGTAAAATGAATGTAAACCTTATGTCGGGATTTCAGTCATCAACTCCCTCTCTGATTGGTTTAAACTTTGCAAGTTCAAGCCATGTGGAATAAATTTAGGAGCCCACACCTAAGCCCACTCTTGACTCGAGAGAGTTTAAAACTTTGTATATGCCCTCTGAATCCAAAGATTACAATGAGTCTGGGACACAAATTACACTACATATTGAGGAGACTGATATCATTAAGGAGCTAAAATTGGGGATGGTGTTTAAATCTGAAGAAGAGTTAGTTTCTTACTATAAAAGCTATGAGAAATAATACGGTTTTGGGATAATGACACAAGTGAGTCATAGGTTTGAGGATGGGAAGCTCAAATATGTCACATTAGGTTGTGCTCATGGTGAGGAGTCACAGAACCGGATCACAAATGTCGCTCGACCACGTCCGACATCAAAAGTAGGTTGTAATGCAAGGATAAATACTACGTTTATGTAAGGGGTGTTGAAGTTGTTGACTGTTCACAATAACCACAAAACAGACTAAGTTTACAAAAGTCGTGATTCTTTCGCTGCAATAGAGAAGTGAGTTTGTCTTTTAAGAGAATGTTAGATACAAATGATCAGGCTGGTATCAGAATGAACAAGAGTTTCGCCGCTCTTGTGCAATAAGCATGTGGGTTTAAAAACTTGTCATTCAATAAAAAAAACTATCGTAACTACATTGACAAGGCATGCCACCTTCGACTTGAAAAATATGACGCTGGAGCCCTCCATGAGTATTTTGCTAGAATGCAATACATGAATAATATTCTTTTTAGTAATGGATGTGAATGATGGTGAAAGGTTGAAAAATGTCTTCTGGGTAGATGTACGAAGTAGGACATCATATAAATATTTTGGTGATGTTGTCATGTTCGACACCATATATTTTGACAAATAGGTATAGGATGCCGTTTGCACCGTTTGTTGGTGTAAACCACCATGGTCAGTCAATCCTTTTGGGGGCAAGATTGATTTCTAATGAAGATACAAAAACGTTCACATGATTATTTCAGAGTTGGTTGAACTGAATGGATGGTGAAGCTCCAAAGGCTATTATCACAGATCAATCTAGAGTCATGAAAAATGCGATTGCGCTTATCTTTTTGAATACCCAACACCGATTTTGCTTATGACACATACTAAATTAAGTACTTGAAAAACTCAGTTCACACAATGCATACAAAGATGGGTTGAAAAGTTAGTTGCTAAAGTGTGTATGACTCTCAAACAATAAAGGAGTTTGAGAAATATAGGGAAGTGATGATTACAACATACAACTTGCAGGAGAATGCTTGGTTGCAGAGTTTATATGCTGAGCGTACCTATCAGGCACCGATATTCTTGGAAAAAGTTTTTTGGGCTGGAATGAGTACAACCCAACGAAGCGAGAATATGAATGCTTTCTTTGATGGGTATGTTTATGCTAGGACAAACTTAAAAGAGTTTGTTAATCAATTTAATAATGCGTTGAGGAAGAGGATTGAGAATGAAAATTGGGCGGATTTTTACTCATTCAACGTCACAATTCCCGCCGTCTCTATTTCTCCACTTGAGATGATATTTCAAGCCACGTACACTAACTCTAAATTTAGAGAAGTTCAAAAAGAAGTAATGAGAATGCTTGGTGTTCTTCCAACTCTACATCGAAATGATGGTGTAATTACAACGTACCATGTAGAAGATGAAGTCTGTGTTGATGATTTCATCAAAAAGGTGACCCAAACGGTATACTTTAATGAGATTTAAGTTGATGTGAAGTGTTCATGCACACTGTTCAAAATGAGAGGGATATTGTGTAGATATATATTAGCCATTATCAAAGTTAACAAAGTGAAAAAGTGTCAGAAAAGTACATATTAGATCGATGGAGGAAGGACATTAAAATGACATACACTCTTATATGAGGTACTTATGACTCAATTGATGCGAGACTAGAAGTAAGCAGATATTCACGTATATTGAAGGTATGCTATGACGTTGCCACAAATGCTACGTCATGTGATGAGCATGCTGATAATATGATAGATAAGTTACATGAATGAACATCATTTACCGCACCAAGAAGGCTCCCCAACGACCCTTGGAACTATAACTAGGAGTTCAAAGAAAGTCCTGAGTCCCCTTATAATCAGAGGCAAAGGAAGACCGTCATACCTCAAGAAAAAATCAATGATTGAGAGAGTCAAACCCACGACGAAGAAGGCTACTCAGAAGGGAAAACGTAAACAGGTCAACTTAGTGTTCTATTATGAATATTTGATATTTTTATCTTGTGTATTTGTTTGTTAGACATAATCTGATTTTTTATTGATTTGTAGACACATGAAAGAGATATCGACAGAGTTGACACGCGCAGGAATTTATTTGGGAAAATAATTGTTGGGACTCAAGAGAGTGTCGGTATTCAGGCGGCTCATGATTCTATTGTCTTATACTTTTCTCAATGTTCACAATATGATTATGACTTTTTTACTTTTTTTTTTTATCTATTGTTAGTCTCTCCAAAACACTACCAAAGTATTGGACTTTAGTGAACCCAACTTAGGGATGAGACACAACTAGAGCTTCATAAAGCTGTAGATGGGACTAAAGATCATGGACACATACACGACTGAAGATATTGAATACTTTCATTTGATTCTAATTTTGTTGGTGTATTTCATTCCATGGTTGGGACTTGTTTATGTTATGATTATGTTGGTGTAATTATGGGAGGTTGGGATTTTGAGTTGCTCATACTTGTGAAGTAGGGAGTATGTTACAGGTATATGCAATAGAATCTTGTATATAATGAAATTATATTTTGTTAAAGTGAAATCAAGGACACCAATGAAGTTTTATTTTCTTAAAGTGAAATCAAGAACTTGAAATTATGCTACTGAATTGTGAAATTTTCCATGTAATTTGTGGATGGTTTCTCTTTGCCAACCAATCTGTCATGATTTGTCTATTGATGTATTAGGACAATATCTGGTATCAACCTGTTTAAAGTACTTTCATGGAGATAAATAACGCCAAGTTTACTTTTCATGGCTGGATTCTATATGAGTTCCATTATTTTCCATATCAGAATAATCAATCTATGACACCCATGACCAAGGTAAAATAATAAATTGTCTCACAAAGATCACACTTCCTAGCTTCATACAATGAAATTATATACAAGACTATTGATGCACATGCATCGTCTACAACTCAATTTCTCAACTAGTTGCTTAAGGTTATACACAACAACGGCCACAAAAGTATATACAAAGTTCCCTCACGTAATATGGTTTCATTGTTTACAAATGCAATGCAATAAAATTAATATAAAAATAATCCAAGAGATTCTAAATAGTGTGCGTTCATGCCGGATGTCTGCTTGTTGCCTTTGAATATCAAGTTGGTCGTTGTGGATTCCCAACTCATACTTTACAATCTCTTCCTCTTCTTTGAAGCTTTTCCTCATTCTTTAACAAATCAATTTCTATTGTCATAAGTTCTTTTTCTCTTTCCTCACTGTGATTTGCCTATTTAAAATAGTTGCAGTATGGTAATCCCTGATTATAAAGAAACAAACGTAAAATATCAAACTTTTGTAGAAACCAAAATGCACGTCAAAGTTCAAAAAATTTTTTTTACATCTATATTGTAGTTTGGACACCCAAAAAATGGCCTGGATTTCATAGCTTATTCGATGTTCTAAGTTTTGCGGGCTTCCCACAAGTGTACATTGGGTTGTTCGTCGAAGTTCATGAAGAAGTTGACGATGACATCCTAATGAAGAAGCGGGTTTCAACAAACATGTTCCCAATGTACAGCCCATAAACAAAATTATGTAAGGTATCAAAATTTTGTACAAACCCAAATATTTTAAAAAATAATTAAAATTATTTCTACCTTCATATTGTACTTTGGACACACAAAGAATGACCGCCCCAGATTTGTTGGCATATACCAAAGAATACCAAAAATTTCTCTATTATTATCTTCATGGGCACATAACAATTAAGCCAAATGCAAATTCTAAATGCTATAAAAATGCATTACTAAACACAAATTATGATCTCTCATTTGTTGTGAAGGTAATGGGCCAAATGCAAATTCTAGTAGGAATTGCCAAGATTTGACATGAATAGACTTAACACAGACTGGAATGCAACGCAAAACAGAATGAGGTATATTGTACTAGTTACTATACCATTCAATGAAAAATTTCTGCCAAAATAACCAAAAAAGAACATATTGCTATGCTTGGCTTGATGGGGCCCCAATCCAAGGCAACAAAGTCTCGTTGATACAATTGGTTCATTGTCAAATAGTACAAGTGAACTACTAAACTCAGTCCTGTTGAAATAATCTGAATGCAGCTTTAGACAGACAGACATTCTAGAGAGAGAACAAGAAAAAAAATAGACAAAATTTCACATGTGAGTCCACAACAATTGAAACTATAGCAAACCAGCTTGCATTTCTTATTGTGTCCAAAAAATAAGAAACAGATAAAACTCAATCTTGATCCATCTAATTGAAACTACACTAATTCACATGTAAGTCCACAACAATGCAGCAATGGTCCAATTCTCAAATAAGATAAAACTTCCCAACCTGTTTTCATTACACAATATCAATTGAAGCATTCAATTTCTAGTCATGACTTATTTCTAATCATAAAACTAGAAAATCTAAAAAATACTCAACGTGTCTTTGAATCCAGATCAATGTGAGATCAACAATCCCTCAAGCCTACTTTGAAAGCACAATGAAGATAATAGTGGAGAAATAATTGATGGCATAAGGGCTGTATATTGAAAAATTTTGACTGAAAATCCCTAAACAAATGAACTTAACAAATCAACCTAAATTTACTGAAAATCACATAAAGAGAGAGAGATAGAGATATATACCCCAAATTGAGAAAAATCCCATGTTCCCTTCGACGACAAATCACGAAGAAGACAGGGTTAGGGTTCGGAAGCTTTAATGGGGGTTAAATGCATATGGGGGTTCCGAAGCATGAAATGGAGACGGTGGTGCACGAGATGACGGGAAGAAGAGGAGAATGGAGGAGAGAAGTCTAAGAATGGAGGAAGGAAGTCTGAGATGGAGGAGATAATCGTTTCAAGTTGCAGAGAAATGGAACGAGAGAGAGAGAGAGAGAGAGAGAGAGAGAGAGAGAAGATGGAGAACAGAACTCACCGTTTCAAGTTCGCAAAAGTCTATGTCCCGAATGAAACATACCGTTTCATTAAAGCCTTCTAAATTCCATTCATCTTCATTTAAATTCCATCCTTTCCCGTGCTCAACGTAACCCGAATTTCATTTAAGAAAAACTCACCGTTTTACTAACTGACGTGGAGATTGGTGCACTTTGGTATGCAAAATAGGTTCCATTCAGACTTTTCCCTTAATAATATTGTTCTTGACTTTGGCACTGGCCATCATCTCTTATAGCTTGGATTATCGAGATCATCAACTACTGCATGTAGTAGTACTAGCTAGGTCCTATCGAAGCAGAAGATAGATCATAGCTAGAGTTTTCCTGACTAGCGTTGTTTATTTTCACAACTTCTCTCCACTCATCTCATCTCATTTCATTTAATCATTATAACTTTTTCAAATTTCTACACAAAATAAAATAAACAATTCAACTTTTTCAAGTCCGGTCCAAAATAAAAATAATATTAAAAAATATATTTAACAATATTTTATTCAACTTTTAATTTAACCTCAACTCATTTCATCTTATCTGCAAAAACAAACAAAGCCGATCGCCACAAGCACAACAAATATGACTAATCTATTGGGTTACACACACACACAACTTTCTGCAATCGAGGTAGAAGGTGTTGAGGAAAAGATTTTCTAGGTAATTAAATATAAATTTTTGGCAGTAATGTCTAAGTACTCTCTTGGATGGAAAATTCTAATTGGTTCCATTAATAAGCCGGCCTCATGCTTCTCATGATCCCATAAATTATAATGAAGTTTTTGTTTATTTGTCGTATTGTTGCTATTCATAAGGAAAATTTTTGTGTTGTGGGCTGAAGGTACGTAATTGCCAGTTCAAGCTTTTCTAGCTAGCTAGGACCAATGGCCAGTTATAAGTAATATATTTATCATTAATTCCACAGCCCTTTCTTAATTCTTAATATTTTTTATTTGATAGACATATTTCATTCTAGGCTTTATTGCTTGTAGGAAAAGATTCAATGAGAGTTCTATGGGTAAGTTCAACCCCCAATTCCTCATCAGAGGATTTCTCCACCGTCAAGTTGGCTTTTGATCGAATAGCTGGCGGGCTATATATATAGGATAGCTTTTAACATGAACCTCATGTTTAGACTAGGTGGTCTAACACGTTAAATATTTAGACAATATTAGAGTAAAAGTTCAAATTTATAACATGCTCCGGTACCATATATATGAAAATAATGAAATCACTTGTCTAATTTTAAGCCGATAAAAAAAATATAGATTATATATATATGTTACATTTAATGATACAGATCAGTTTGATATGAATTCCTCAATATCAGTACGTGGGGACATGGACACACTAATTTAGGTGATAGTGTGATCATGTGATGGTGCGGTTGATGGCGAGCAGCAGCAAGATGAAACAAATGGTCTCTGGTTGCCATTAAACTCATATGTCTAATACATATGAGTGAGCTTTACAATTAAACGAATACTTCTGCTCATCATCGAGCTTAATTCGTAGCTGCTCTTTGTTTTTGTAACGCACACTGCATCCAAGGCAAATGAAAGCGGAAGATAGCTAAATTGCATGTAGACCGGAGTGCTCTCTCTATCCCAATTTCTTTGTCTGATCTCTTTCTTTCTCTTAGTTCCATTCTGAGGCCCAAAAGCCTGTGGACATTTGGGAACATGTATGTAGCCCATCTGATAAAACATATGCACAATTAGCAAAGTTTTGCTAGATCAGAAGAATAACAGAAAAAAGGGTTATGATCTAAGGAATACATACATGCATATATATATATGTGTGTGTGTGTACAAGAAGAATATTGGCATCCCTCGGTTGCAAGCTATATATTTTAACAAAGAATCTTGAGAGAGTTTAAGATCAAGTGGTAAGTCGATCTAGATAAACACTTCAAGTGCAATGAATATTCCTGTTTATATATATATATATATATAGGATCAGAGATGGTGTCCTCAAGAACAAACATGCAGTAAATTCATGGTGAATTTGATGATGATTGATTGTTTGCTTTGTCCTCAAGTTCACTTGGTGGACAGTGACACCACGTGGCACTATTTATGATCACCAATTGGAGAATTGGAACTAAAGCATTAATTCCCAGAGATAGAACATGATGCTGTAGGAATCACATTTTGGTTCAATCTCCTTATTATACAAAGAACTTATCCCTTTTAGCTAGCTAGGATGTCACTTACCCAACAAGGACCCACTTACTTTTTGTATAGGGGCACTGATCTCCACCAACATTCTTAGAGCTGGGAAATTAGGATAGCTTTTTTTTTTTTAGAGTACTCTTTCATTTTCTTTTCTTTTTCATGTGCTTTTTGAAGTTGTGTTTCTTTTGCGTGAGAGAGTCCAAACCCCAAACCGCAAAATCCAAACTCCAAGGCGAGAGAGTGCGCAAGGGAAGGGGGCTTTGCTTCTGCCTAGCTGCTATATATGCCTCTGGTTGTGTGCTGCATAGGGGGAGGAAGTCAGAGGTGAAATGACATTGAAATGTAATGCATACTTAACAGACATGACTATGACGTTTCAGATTCTAAATGTCAGGTTGCAGAAGCCGTATTACTCTCCCTCCCCCACCATGACCATCATGCACTCATTTTTTATTTTTTCTTTTGACAAAAGAAAAAATCTGTAAAAAGAAATGCCAGCTTGCCGTCTACTAGTATATGCCCACTTTCAGATCCCGAGAATATTCAATGATTAATTGATTACCAGATTAAACTTCAAAAATAAAATGGCATGCTTACTTAGTAATTAACTTGTATGATCCTGATGATCTCGTTGTTCATGATCAAATGGTTTATTATTTTTCCTAACACAGATAATGGTACGTGGAGATCGATGATCACTTCCCTAACCTAGCTACTTGGCTAATATTCATAGAAACTGCATCAAATGATCTTAAATTTGCCTCTTTTGACCAGTTTCTATGAGGATAAGAAAACAAAGGCAACTTTTATGATGACAAGTACTTTTGCATCTCTGAAGTGCCACGAGAAATAGAGAGCAATAAAAGCATGGAAGTTGGACCATTTATATTGAGAAACTTGAAGTTTGAAGTAATTTGTGCTATCTGCAAATTAAAGCGATCGATTGCTCTATCTTGAACATGAGTGCTTTCGTGTGATGGAAATGCCCCAAAGCTATATTAATGGTGGTCCATAAAACTCCTTTTCACAACGATCATGGTTAAGTTATAGCGATCTATCTATCTATTTAGCTATATGCTTGGACAGAATAAGTCTTTTCTTAGATATTTACTCTTGAATGGAAAAGGGAACATATTTTTCTAATTTCTTTTCCTTCAACTTTCGTTTCCCCTCTATTAATCCCCATTATATATTCATCTAAGTGAAAGTCAAGTTTCTCATTAAAAACATGATATTTTATAATAAATATTGTCACTATTATTGTCATCCGCACCACCATCATCATTATTATTAAAGGGCTGCTAGAGACACAAAAGGATCTCTCAAATTGATGTGGTACCAATGTGCCGCATCAGTCTTTTTTTTTTCATTCACCCCCCTCCCCTTCTCCCCCTTGCCCCTAGGCCTCTTCCCCCTTCTCCGCTCCCTTTCCCAAACTGTCGAGCCCATCACCATCGCAGCCGCTCACCAACGTCATTACTGCACCTTCCTTGCCCTTCGCCGACATCACCCCTAACCGCAGCCTAGCCATCTTCCTTGCCTCTTTACCAATGTCGGAACATCGTCATCTTCTCCCCTCACCAATGTTGCCCCTCGCCGGTTGGCTCTCTCTCTCTCTCTCTACGCTTTGGGAGAAGAATAGGTGGGGTTGGGGGAGTGAAAGAAAACAAAAATTAACTGGCATGACACATATTGGTAGCGTGTCACATCAGTTTGTGGAATTTCTTTGTGTCTCTAGTGTTGTTATTATTATTATTATTAAATGTTTTTGCTAGCCACATGTCAAAAACACTAACAGTTGGCTCTAATACTAGTTAGTAGGGGAATAACCCCCAATTTTAAGGGATGATAAGGGAGAGATTGTAGTAGTAGTACTACTTGCATGTGTTAGTCTAGTGCCTCGCTGCCTCCTGCTATTAAAGAAGCAATATCAATCATGGAAAAGATGAAGAAAAAACCTTTATTTTATTCCTTATTATGTTAAATTCGCAGGTTGCAGAAAACCCATGCAAGAATATATGAGCTCAAAGATAAATTGATGAAGGGTTCATGGAATAGCACGTACGTATAACGTGAAACCAAGGCTAAAAAACCAGAATCAAATTCGGAATTGGACAAAGATCAATTCATCGGATTGAAGATTCACAACAAACTTGGATTGGATATTTCAGTATTTAAAAAATAGTAATATTGCTTAAATATATTGTTTAAACCAAGGCTAAAGTTCATCTCATATATATTGTTTAAATATCAAAATTTGTAGAAATTGGACAAAAAACCTTGTTTGAATAAGCAAATTTCGTGATTGAATCAGTTAGAGTACTTGAATAAGGACTTTGTTCAGTTAGAGTGTGATGAAGAACATCTGCATTTCCTAGCTTCCCGCTGACACTGCCAATGCTCATGAGTACACATATACAGAGAGAGAGAGAGAGAGAGAGAGAGAGAGAGAGGAACTCTTCCCCATGACTTGATCAACGATGATCAGTGCAAGAAAATATTGGTAGGTTACCATTATAAAGATATTTTATAAATTACGGCTATATATAAGAAGGTAATTATTATGTCATGCTTATGATCTTAGCCCTTAGCATGCAGCTAGTCGTCTAAAAAGTAACTGGAAAGTTTAGGACTCTTCTACCTTGGCCATCTGAATTTACCGCTTAGAAAGACTGTTTGACTTGACAGTGCATTTTGCTTGTTATCATCAAAATAGAATGAGAAATGGATCTGAAGAGAAAGATGTACATTTTTTTTTCTTTTAATATGACCTGACAGTGCTAAGTGGTCAATTTGAACGACAAACTCATATGGAGTACGAGTAGCATTTTCCATATATATATATATATATATATATATATATGTGAAGAGCATGAAATTACTTAAGTATCTTACTCGCATAAGTCTTGTAATTATTAAATAAAATTACCAAAACAACTTGTCTCAAATACAATCAACTGTCCTTAAACCACAACAAAGTCGAGGCTTTTGTTTACTAAAGGACGTGCATATTACTGAAGTGGTTTGGAAGATTAATCATGACAGCCTTCATTTATTCAGTAGTGCAGCAGCCCTTGACGTTAGATGCTTATCAGAGCCCTATTCATGAAAATCAAGAAAAACAAAATGAATCAGCAAATAGAGTTTAAAACAAGCCCTCGCATACATCATATATTGATTGTTAATATTAACTATGAATTAACATAGCCAATTAGTTAATTACTAAATGCGTCATACCAAGTAAGATTAATTAGAAATTCTACTATAGGACATAGCTAGGGTTGCACTACAAACTTTATAAGAAAAAAAAGTGTTACAGTCATAAAGAGATCTTACAAAAATAAACTCATAAATTTACGTGACTTCGTAATTTAATATGTTAAATTTACTTTATAATAAAAAGTGTTATATTTACAATTTAACGTATCACATCAAGTCACGTCAGTTTGTGAATTTACTTTTGTAAAATTTTGTTGTGGATAAAATATTTCTCCATAAAAAATCTTAGCATGCAAAATAAATCCTTCATCCTTATTTTTCATTATATATCCTTAATGTACAGAGAATATGTACACAGACCATGCAATTAGCAAAAATGGAAGAGGGACGATCTTTTTTTTCTCTCCTTCGCAAAACTTACATTGGACAGCTTAGCTTGATTGTTGGTCTCCAACGTCAGCCCGAAATGAATATGAGGGAAGTGTGCCCACTAACGCAAATAAGTTTACAGCTTGTAAAATATAACAAGAAAACGAAAGTAATAAAGGGATCAGATAATATGATTATAGGAAGAAAGTGCCCAAGTACTTACATTTTTTGCAGCAGTGCTAAATGCTTCCCTGTGGCTAATATCCGGATTATTGGCCTTGATCCTCTGGATCTCCTCCCTACATTTGAAATTTTTTCTGTCCATGAGAAATGAGCCGGGGAGTAATTTTCATACGCAAAGGATAAAAAGAGAAGATTTTCTGATATCAATTGAACATCGATAATAGATTCGTTACTTTATAAACTGATTGTATGCAGATGGTACTCGCTGCCTCTTCTCGGGAGCTGAAATATTGGAAAACAACAGCTCATGAAATTACTGTTTTTTATTTTTTATTTTTTTAAAAAATAAGGATCCAGTGGAAATCATTTGAATCACATAAAACATATGATGACTGGGTGGCTCACGTCGATTCACCACCCTTTCCTGATCAATGGCTGCATGTGTGGTGACCTGTGCTCGCATTGCAATTTTGTTATTGCACTTGGAAGAGGAGCCCGAGTCAATCTTGTAATCCGTTGTGGATTTCGTCGCCTAATCGTACCAAAAAAGGAGAAAGAAATCAATAACGAGAATAAATGCATGATTATGATCGCTTGTGTAGTGAAAGCAAGCCATTAATCTTCCTAGAAAAGGAGGCTTTTCTTATTCTTTAATTTTCTTTTCCGGTTATCAATCTTTGCTTCTATACATGCATCCTGTGCTGTTCTGCGTAAGTAGGAAAAGGCTATTTTCTTCTTTTAACAGCTTTATGCTGGCTAGTTGATAAGAAAAGAGAACAAGATCTGGGGTTTATGTTTAGAGAGAGAGAGAGAAAGATCTGAAATAAAATTATTTTTATGAGAGAGAAAAGAGAGATTGGGAGAAAACCATCATTGAAAGACTGAATCAGTTAGAATATTGTGGTATCAGGTATGAAACAAATCATATAAAAAGCCCAGATTGACATTTGACAGTAGTAAAATATGGATTTTCAGGGATCTGGAAAAACCTTGTTTGTACAGTAAAAGACAAAGCCCATGATCAAAAGAAATAATTAAACCCAAGAAGCCTACTTGTCAATCAAATCAAGGTAGTATTGTTTGAAAAAGCGGCACTTAATATTTTTTTTATTTTTTATTTTTTCCTTCAGCTTAGAAAATGCTTTGCCTAGATGGGTCAGCGCAGGTCCTGACGCCTCTATAAAAAAGCAAAAATAATAGGTATTGGTTATGGCGGCTGATTGCTAGGGCTTCAGTACTGCAACCAACTACTTCACAGATAAAAGAGGTTTTGAAACGCCCGATCTATGCAGAACAAAGATCCTAAAGGCTTCGATTTTCTCAAAAAAGAAGTGAGACCTGGAGCCTTTAGGTTTAAGAGGCCTAGCAGTAGCAACGCCCTAAAAATAAGCTGAAACTTGTGTGTTTGTGCAGATATTAAAAGCAATAGCTAGCACCTGAACATCTTGCCATGACAGTGACTGAAACGCGGCGGCCATGTTCACGGACCATAGATTGGTGCAGTGCCCGCATCGGACCGTCACGATGTCAAAGAGGTTGCTGCATGGAACACTTACCTGCACAACTCCATCCCAAAAGAAAACCTTAGACTCTGGCCTCCTCCATTTGATATCAACTCAGAAAAAGAAAACAAAAACAAAAAGCCAGATCAGAAACTGATTTTAGACCAGAACTAGATGAATTACAAGAAACGTAAAAGAACAATAATGAAATTGATTTGGCCTTTCAGTTTGAACTCCCAGATTCTTTTGGGAAGAGGGCTATTTGAAAAGAAACCCTAGAAGGCGTAGTTCTTTACTACCTAGGTTTCTTTATGGAAGGTTGCGTTCAAGAGATATAATTCAACTGAGATCTTCATTTTTACTTTCCCCTTCTGTTAAAGAAGCTTGTTTTGCACAGGAACGTGGTTGTGCAGTGTCTTTTGTTAGGGAAAGGTAAGTTACAGACACATGGAGGAAATCAGAGAGCCAAGGACTTGTCCCCTTCGGTTTATCATCAAATACTTGTTTTGAGGCCGGATTCTGAAAGCCCACATTTTAAAAAAATAAAAAATAAAACTAAACCAATAATCTCTCTCTCTCTCTCTCTCTCCTGTGAGGACTTCAGGGCCTTCAGATATGACTTTTCTTTGACTGCAAAAGAAAAAAGAAAAAGAAAAGTCCGACGATGGAGACCTGACTGTAAGAAAACAAGAAACCCTATAAATAAAATTAACCGATTTCTGTTAAATTACATCTCAACCTGATCATCATAAAAGCAAAAGCTTTCTTGAGGATCTTAAAATGTTCTTTCTCCTCAGATATGCATATGATCAGAAAGAAACTACACATACAAACGAATACATAAATATATGATATTGGTCATTGGGAATCTTTAAGAGAGAAAAAAGCAGATCTCCCGTTGAAGAAAAGAGTTTTCAGATCAGAGATACCGCAAGAACGATGTTGCAAAAGTTGCAGGGGATGTAGCAGAGTTGCTCAGACGCAACATCGATGCAGGTCGACATGTTCCGTAGGCAGTCAAAGCAAACTTGTTTACCCAAGAAGGAGAAAGAAAGAAAGCAAAGGAAAAGAAAAGAAGAACAAGCTCTTGCAAATTACAGAACACCGAGGAGAAAGAAAAAGGCCGCTTTTATTCTCTTTCAATCCCCTCCTCCGTTAGAACTTGGCTATGTATCACAACAGTAGAACTTAAAGGGTCATATATATAGAAATTATGTGGAGAGATAGTGAGAGAGAGAGAGGAAAAGAGAAGGGAAGAAAGCTGGGATCCAATTAACTAGGTACTGAAGAGGGGGAGATCTAGTACTTAAGCTAATATAATAAGAAAAAAGGTATGGATTTAGTATAAGTACCCACAGTTGGCAGGCAATGCTGGGACCGGAAAGGAAAGTAGTAGTTTTTAACTTGAAAGCCAAAGTGTATCCATAGCTGTTGAAGAAAGGTTAGGGCTAGAGGAGAGAAGAAGGAAGATGGAGCTTTTGCCTGCAAATAAAAATGCGCAGATGAAATGGTAATTACTAGCTAGGATCGATGAAATGGATGGAGTGTGTGAGTCATTACCACATGCCCTCCTTTCCCGGCCAGCTACAACACATACAGTACTGGATGAGTCATGGGGATAGAAATCTCAATTTTAAATCATGAGTATATAATACAAAACATAAATAATTGCTATATCGTGTGTAGTGTGTGTAGCAATTATCCATCTGTATATATGTCAGAATTTGAAAGTACATATATTGTATATATTCATGATCATGACGTACCGACATATATATATAGATATATATATATATATATATGAATAAAATATATATATTATAGCTAGGATGCCTAAAGTACTACTACTTTTTTTTTTTTGAAACATAAAGTACTACTACTTGAACTAATAAGAAGTACTGGATCATATGATCTGGTGCCTGCAGTAGTCTTGATGCTAAGAGATTATCATGATATGATCACTCTAATTTATAAGAAGAACATTCTATTATATATAAATATATCGTTAATTTGAAACTAAAGTAAGCTAAGCCACCATATCTAACATCGATCCCACTTTTCAGAACTCTTTAGTACTTAAAAGAGTATTATATATAGCTT
Organism: Juglans microcarpa x Juglans regia; assembly: GCF_004785595.1. Lineage (NCBI taxonomy): Eukaryota > Viridiplantae > Streptophyta > Magnoliopsida > Fagales > Juglandaceae > Juglans > Juglans microcarpa x Juglans regia. The sequence continues at coordinate 30,949,864 of NC_054597.1, forward strand.
GCGGAAGACAATAGCTACTAGCTAGTACTGATCATCCCAAGTGCCATTAGCTTCTGATCGTCATATTCATTACCTGTACGAATGTCTGCAACAACATCAATGTGATCATCTCCTTCATTCTTGCCTGCAATCAAAATTGACAATAATTAAATTAATATATAATATATCGTACTTTAGGTATAATATAATTACCATATAATTAATTTTTTTTCATATAGCTTTTGTCAAAAAATAAGCACTCATTAGTTCAAAAGGTTAGTTATCATTAGTTTAGTCAGCAGTAATTAGTTAATTAAGTGATGATGATCAGTCAAAGATATGTTAGTTAAACTAGCTATCTAGCTTAATTAGTGATCAGCATCTGGTTGATTAATATTGCTCAATGCATGTGAATAGAAACCAACGTGCAAAATAATATTTGGTTTAATATATATACATGTCAAATTGATTCATAAATCGTATATACAAAAGCAAGTAGCGCCTCTCGATCGAGTGCTGATCTTTTCTTTCTATTTTGCTTCTTTTTCATGGCGGCTGCTACTTCTTCTTAATTTGTTAAATCCTTTAGATCTGAATTCTTAATTTCTTCGTCATGGTCATAATCCTGATAAAGATCTAGTTAGCTAGCTAGGTGGTTTCTCAACTTCTCACTGGAGACAATTATCAAACAAAACTTGATTTCACGATATAGTTGATCCTGGCTAATGACTTTGAGTGCTGAAATTAATAGCTGATCATCACATCCTTAATTTGTACTGATCTTCAAGGCTAGCTAGGATGCAACATTAATATACGTATATGGTGTTTTCGTGAATACTAAATTCCCAGCAAAAGAAATACTGGCAAGTGTCATAAATATATATGTGAATGCAGTTCAAGATCATGTTTGGATGATGATCTCAAAGAATGATTCTGTCAAATTAATTACTTGATCTGGCTCTCAAGAAAAATGTCCATGAGTTCTTATTTTACTCAAGTCAAAGGCCAATGGGATGAATCAGTCAACTAAGACTTTTGCCTAATTATTCTAGTAGTGGAGCTAAGTTCGGTCGAACATCCATAGCAGCTAACTAGCAAGACTATCGTCTTGCTTGATGGGTCTTGATGATTAATTCCTTTTCTCATGCAGTTTATTGCCCAGTTTTAGTCTGGAATTTATAATTACCACCTATTAATAATGTGTTTGCTCTAAATCCACAAGAGGAATCAGTTTTGTTACTCTGCCAAATTACCTTGATTCAGCAACAATACTGTTCATGAGTCTACATTCACTACAAAAGAAGTAAGAATTACCGGCGTTTATATTATCGGCGGTTGTTTATGCGCCGGTAAAAATATATTATTGCCGGCGCTTATTGTTTACGCCGTTAAATAATTGATTTTTCCGGCGTTTATATTGTTACGCCGGTAATTATATCTAGCTTTGGCGGCGTTTACAAAAATGCCGAAAATATATCAATTTTACGCCGGTAAATTAGTTGTTTCCCGACGTTTATATTATTACACCGGTAATAAAATATAGTTTTGGCGGCGTTAAAAAAAAGCCGAAAAGTGATCAAATTTATGCCGGTAAATAATTGAGTTTTCCCGCGTTTATATTATTACGCCGGAAATAATCTATAGCTTTTGCGGTGTTTAACAAAATACCGACAATTGATTAATTTTATGCCAGTAAATTAGTAGTGTTCCGGCGTTTATATTGTTACGCCGGTAATAATATATAGTTTTGGTGGCATTTTAAAAAAAGCCGACAATTGATCAAGGGACTTAAATAATAATTTTTTATGTTTAAATCACTAATTATTTATTCAAAGAATGGGTCATGAACCAAACTAGTAAAGGGCATCTTGCTAAGATTCACAACTTACAAAAAGAGTAGTAAAACTAATGCATAATTCACCACTTCACCTAACACCTGATTTCAAAACTTTTATAATTCGTTCCAATTCCAACTTAGCAAAACAGAGCAAACGTAGATATATGACATAACCATTAGTATTATCTCAATTAAAAAAGTTGCAAATACCATTAAACTAAAATATTAAAATATTAATATAATTTGAGATTCTTCACTTATAATCCCCTCAATCCTCGTCCTCATCGTTCTCTTCCTCTTCTTCATCTTCCTCTTCTTCGTCTTCCTCTTCATCATTCTCCTCTTCTTCATCTTTATCTTCCATTTCATTCTCTATTTGATTTTGTCTTGAAGCCTGAAAATAAATTCAAATGAGAGTTCAAAATTTTCAAAATAAGATTGATTGATATCAACTAAATATATGTGAGGTGCTCACCTGTGCATGCACGAATGTGTTTACGAAATTTCGCAATTCAGTTAATTCGTTCCGCATTTTATCAAGCTCTTCCTTTAATTTACCATCTTCTTGCGTTGAAGTTGGTAATGAATGTTGACAAGTTTGCCTTGTAGGAGTTGGCCCAAACCCCAAACCACGCACACGTCCAGGCCGTTCTGGGCCCATAACTTTAGAATAAACATCATCTGTTGCCCAAGTCATGGTTTCTCCAGACCCCATTTCTATCGACCTTATGTCCTGTGTTAAAAGTTCCTCCATCTCAGCCTGTAATAGATAATAAAAAATACACATTCTTCATCTTATAAATCCATTAAAATTAAAAAGTAATAAATTTGAAAAACATACAACTTTCTTCCTCGTCTCATCATTGTAGTGGGTGCCATCCTTTCTCTTATGTGTCGTGACAAACAACTGGGCTCGACTTGGCAATGTCCCAGTTGATTTTTTCTGCGTCCAAAATTTTATATTAAACACATATATTGAAAACAAATAACTAACAAATATTCAATAGTAAATAAATACTAATTAAATAAATACCGCATCATGGGCATATCTTGCATAACTTTTTGATCCTCCGCTGTGAACAACCAACTGCTTCTTACGACACTCCTTATTTTTATTACATTTTGACTACAACATCACAAAAATTATGAGAATTATGATTAGAATAACTAGTTGGTTGACTTTCTAAATCAATAAGAGAAATGCGCGCGTTTTTACCTTATATTCTGGATCGAACCAAAGATTGGCCAACTCCGCTAGTTGCGATAAATCCACCATATCGGGACTTGCCCTTGCCACAACTTGTGCTGCAGATGTGTCTTTTTCATGAAGTAACTTTTTCTTCAATTCGTGTTTGTAGTCTTTCCATTTCTTCCCCAGGTCCTTCAGTATCCATTTTTTGAATGCATCCAATTTGTCATCAGGAACTTTAAACTTGCCCTACAGCCAAAATAAATTTACACAAGTATATGTCTTGATTTCTAACAAAATTTTCAAAATATACCTATTTAATTAATAATAATAGTTTAATACAAGTTTTATACCATTATAAGACTCCACGCTTCCTCCTTTATGGTTTTAGGCACCGACCTCCAATCCTTGTAAATTATTGGAACCAACTTATTAGTTCTCGCTATCAGGCCACCAAACCTTACCACCTTTGAGTCTTGCTTTTTGATGGGTTGACCAAGATTATTGAGCTCCATATCAATTCGTTCCCCTTCTGGAAGATGCCAAATGTCATGAATCGAGTGCAATGGTCTTTTTACTCTACCTCCATTACTATCTGCAAAAATGGATTTAATGACATTATTACTATTTTGTAAATGTGCATTCATAGTAAAATAAATAAGAAGTAAGAAAAACAAAAACATACCAACAATGACAACAAAACGATCTCCAATGTCGGAAAACAAGTCGACATTTTCTGCTTCCGAATGTGGTTCTATTGGTACAGGTGTGCATGATTGGGTCTCTCTGTTAATCTCTATACGTCTGGGTAGTTGGCCTCCCATTTGTATCGATGTAGAAGGTTGGGTCCCCTTCTGTGAAGATAATGATGGCTGGGAAGGACAATCTACAGAAGGTGATGACTCCACCATCCTATCAACGGAAGGGGAGGCCCATCGACAGAGGGTAATGAATGGGCCGCCCTATCAAGAGATGGGTATGATTGCGTCTCACTATGAACAGCTGGTATTGAAGTAGATTGTCTTCGCAAGTGTGGCCTAATAGTCTTTGCCTTCTTTTTTGGACCCATTGTACCTATACAAAAACAAGATTACATATATGCAAATTAATAGAAATAATAATATTTAGAGCATGATATGAGATAGAAGTAAAGTTATAAGAGATATCATGTTAAAAAGTCTAAATATATATTTCTTACTCAACACTATTGAGTAGCTTCGATCGTCATTCCGTCTATGTCATTTCGCATCCACACAACATCGTCAGTAGCAGGTTCAATAGCTTCATCGTTGGAAGTGTTACAACATTCATTGACTAAATATTCATCCTCATCCTCGTCAGTCACTTCCTCTTCACCAGTGTCATACACGTCTCTTGGTTTTGTCTTAACGACAACAACCCAATTTGGACATCTTTCATCTGCCACATAATATACTTGAGATACTTGGGAAGATAAAACAAACGGATCATCAGTTATCCGATTACCAGTATGCACTAGGTGAGAAAAATTTACAAGACTAAACCCAAACTCGTCCTCCTTGAAACCTTTACCCCTAGTAACGTCTGCCCAATCACATTTGAATAACACATATCGACGATAGCATGAAAGTTGATCGTTTCATGCACATCCAAGGAGGTAAATTGTAAGGTACCAACATAACCGGCCATGTACTATAGGAAATGCTCATGTTACCAAAAGGATTAAAGCCATCTGCAGATAAACCAAGCCTAACATTGCGAGGGTCAGAGGCAAACTCATCATGTTGTGAATCAAACGTCTTCCAAGCCAAACCATCTGCTGGATGCCTTAGTACCCCATCATCTGTGCGGCCTACAGCATGCCATTTCATTTGTGAAGAAGTCTTCGATGACATAAAAAGCCTTTGCAACCTTGGTTTTAACGGAAACCAACGTAATATTTTCGCTGGACTTCTTTTACCTTTTTTAGACCTTTCATCCATAGACTCTTTTTGCTTCCACTTTGACGCTCCACATACCACGCATGTTTCCAGATTCTCATTGTCTTTCCAAAATAACATACAACTATTGGGACATACTAATATCTTCTCGTATCCAAGCCCTAACTCATTCATGTACTTCTTCGCCTCGTATGTATTTTTAGGCAATGATGCTCCTGGTGGGAGCAACTCATTCACAAATTCAAGCAGTTCTGTAAATATGCTATTACTCAATCCACCTAAACACTTCATATTCCAGAGACGTACGATAGCACTAAACTTAGTATGTTTTGTGCACCCTTCATATAATGGCTCATCAGCATCTTTCAACATATTGTAAAATTTATTAACTCTCTCGCTTGAATCTTGTCGATTTTCATATTGCACTCCAGCTTCTCCAGCTTCCACACCTATTTCAGGCCCAGTACCTTCGACTATTTCAGGATCAAACATTGGAAAAACGTCATGTAACATGGTTGTCATCCCACTGGAGCCTTCATTTATTTGCTCATTATTGTTTTGGGCATCAACAGCATGGTAAGATGCCTCCCCTTTTCTCTCCCCATGAGCATGCCAAACGGTGTAACCTTGAGAAATTCCATAACTAATCAAATGATCAAATACCATATTGGGCATGAACATCATACGCAATCCACATTTTCTACATGGGCAACAAATCGACGAATCTGTAGGACAATTCTCACATGCAAACTTCAAAAACTCATTGACACCATCAATATACTCTTTTGTATGTCGAGGTTTTTTCATCCAACTTTTGTCCATAGCTTAACTATATTTGAAACATGAAAATAGAACTAAATGAGGATGCAAGATCATCAATAACAAACATATATAGTATGGAAAATAATATTGAATGAGAACTGAACGAGAATGCAAAATCATAAATATTATTTAAAATCTAAATGGCATTCGAATAATTGATATTGTGATTTTATCTCATGATGATATAAATAAAGTTAACATCTTCAGTTTAAAGTGTTAAGACGTCTCATAAATAATTGTATGATTGTATTGCATGGCATACCTGAGAATAATGCAAACGTCCAAAACAGAGGATTTTGATCAATCGGTGGAGGCGGTGTGGGCCGTGGCTCTCGGTTGGCTCTCGGTTTGCACTGCTATATATGCTTCAGAAGAGAAGGCAATGGCTCTCGGTTTGCACAACTGTCACCATAACACTGATAACTATTACGTCTGTTTAAGAGTTTCTGTGCATATCAATATATAGCTGGTTTTGCATGGCATACCTGAGACCTCGCTGACTTCCAAAACAGAGTATTTCGACCGATCAGTGGAGGCGGCGTGGGCCGTGGCTCTCGGTTTGCACTGCTATGGGGTGCTCTGTTTTGAGAGTCCAAAACAGAGGATTTCGATCACTCGGTGGAGGCGGCGTGGGCCGTGGCTCTTATTTTGTACTGCTATGGAGTGCTCTGTTTTGAGAGTCCAAAACAGAGGATTTCGATCACTCGGTGGAGGCCGTGACAGAGGAACGTGGTGGCCGTAGTCACCGCATGTGTGGAGGCCGTGAGATTTAATGGTTAAGACGTCTGGTGGTTTTTAAGGGAGGAAGGCTGGTGTGGAGGAGGAGATGTGATGATCAGGGGCGACGTGTGGAGGCGTTGCTGTGGGAACGTAATGCACGATCTGTGAGTGGTAATGGAGAAAGGTTAAACGGCAACCCTAGCTTTGTTGATGCAGAACTTTAAACGGCAACCCTAACGCGCAATGACGAAATTAGAGGGATATTAAGATTTTTGATAAGTATATATTAGCATGCAACAATATTCTTCTCTGTTATTAAAGAACAATGTTTCCAACTTGGATAAACATCCACCCAAACGTGCCCAAGCCAAATTCAAACGAAGTCAACCTTTTTTTATCTAACAAGATAGGCTCGGGAAGATCTCATTAAAATACTTGTAGAAAAGAAAAATAAAAAAAAACAGGCATTCAAAGGTATGTACATAGAAAGTTTAGAAAATAAATACATAGATACATTCTAAGAAAAAATTGGAAATAATTAAACCAATTACCACAAAGTTTTTTTTTTTTTTTTTTAGCAATGGGAAGGGACGTTCTAGATTTGTAATAGAAGAGTTCTAACTTTAGCATCTTAAAAAATTTAACTTAATATTTATATCCAAAACAACACAGATAAGAGTTTCTAGACGACGGGTTGCTAAAAATCTAATCTTCTTTTTCTTTAAATTTGAAAAAAGATTTAGATCACAAAAATATTGAAGCGGCCTAAAACTGATAAAAATATATTATTTAATAATTACTGTTATTAATGCAATGTGAAAAAATGAATAATAAAATATAAGTGCTGCCGGAGAGGAAGGCTACTTGGGAAGAAATAATCCAAAAAACAAAAAAAAGATTATAATTTGGTAGAAGCCAAAGCTAAGGGAAGAGAGAGAGAGAGTGTTTGCAAGAAAGAAAATAGAAGTAACACTCAAAGATTTAAATTTCGTACCGTACCGGCCGGTACGATCGAAATTTTTCGTTTCGGTCGTCCGGCCGGTACAGGTACTATACCTGTTCCGTACCGGCCAAAATACCGGCCGTACCGGCCGGTACCGGTCATACCGGCCTCAATTTCGGCCTGTACCGGCCTATATTTCGGCCTGTGTTTTTTTTTTTTTTTTTTCGTTTTTTCAAACTACAAACTTATTTTTTAACCCTCAATTCAGACTAGACTATTTATAATTTATATATATATATGTATTTGTATATAATTTATTTATATATAGACTATTATTTTAGAATATAATTTTTATATATATTTATATATATAATTTATTTATAGATCGACTATCTCGAAACGTTATCTTGAAACGCTATCCCGAAACGATACCGGTACCGAAATATTTCGTTCCAGTGCCTTGACCGATACGCTGTCCGGTACGATATTCAAAACATTGGTAACACTTGGTAGCCTCACGCCAACCTACAATGTTAGGCCTAGAGGCTTAATTCAAAATTTAAGGATGTAGCTTCTTTATTTTCTATAAGTAGAGCTTAGTGGGCTTTATTTTAAGGGTTTATGTCCTGATAAAATACTGGCTTAATTTAGTTTTGGACAAATAAACGGTTCTAGTAAATTTGAGTGAATTACATTCCATGCATTATAACTTGAAGCTTAAATTAGGATTAAGGTTTATTGGTCAAGTTGTATATATCCGTGTTATTTCAAGCTCTGTTTTTGTATTAGTTTAACTACATTAATCTATTATTATTTAAAACTAGGAGTTAAGAGTTTGTTTAAGGTCTAGTGGTCAAGTTTGTTTATATTTGCTGTCGAAGATCTTAAGCAATTTCTTGATTATTCGATCTACAAGTATTAGCCAGCTTGTACGCTGGTTATGCATTAATAGTATTAGTAGTATTGCTCATGTCGAAGATCTTGAGCAATTTCTTGATCACTATAGTATATATGTTTATATATATCATTAATAGTATTAGTATTACTATATCACTATAATTAATAGTATCATGAGTGATGTAGTATTTGTATAACTAATACTATAGTGATTTATATAATAATTTATATACACATTTAAAGTATATTACTAATAGTAATAGAATGTTAGTATAAGATCATAAAATATAAATTGTAATTAATATATATACATTATATAACAACATATAAAGATATATGTTTGTAAAATATATCTATAATTTATAAAATATAAATTGTACATTATTACATAGAATTTATTAAGGCATAAAATTTTATTAATATATATTTTATTTAAAGTTTATGATCAAATAAATTCATCTAGATTATAATAACATATATATATTATATTAAGATAAAATTATAATAACATTATCTTATATATAATAAAATATTATTATATATGTATATTATTATATATGTATATTATATAAAATTATATATGTATATTATATTGGAGACATGCGGCATGCGAATGGCTGAATTGATAGTATGAAGCGCCACTGCCTAATGAAAACTTAAGTTGGCGCCTCCCCTCAATTTTTCATGAAATTTGAACTTCCCGCTCACGGCTTGCAACCCTACAAATTATAGTATTTCTTCCTCTTATTCCCTCGTTTATCAGCCAACAAGTTTACACATGTGAGACGCCGACTAGATCGAACCAGCAACCACGTCCTGCATATATAAGTCGATGCACCTGCAGTTGTTCTGCAAACCTCTGTTTTAAGCAAGACGAACAGAGCAATATTGTTCTCCAAATTAACCGAGCCACCGAGGGCCATGTCTTGCTGCAGTTGGGCCACGAAACCACCGCAAGCAGCAACAGAAGACGCCGGAAAACAAGCCTCCACCGCCCAGTTGATGTTCAGCACCACTGTCCGCAACTCCCACGCCATTTTACGCGTAAACCCCCCTCAGATCATGCTTTCTCTCTCCATTCTCTTTCTCTTTCTCATCACATTATTAATATTTCTCCCTTCTACAGTACAGTACTGCCGCCTCCCAGCCACCTTGCGCCGCCGCTTCGTAGCTGCTCTCATGCATGGAGAGTCTCCGTCGCACATGAGCCTCTGTTTGGTTCTTCTCTCATGGACTTAACGCCTCTCTCATTTTTCATCTGTCTATGCTCTTCATCAATCTTTGCTTCTTCATGTTCATGCATGCTTGTTTGTTGATGTAGTTTGTTGAACTTTTTGGGGTACTGCATGCATTGGAGGATCAAAAATCCTGATCTCAAATTTATTGCTTATTTCAAGATATGAGTACTTCTTCAATGATATTCATATTTCTTCTTATATTACTTTATATAACTTGCCACCCCATACGGCATAAACGTTGACATGAAGAAATGCAGAAAGTCATGGGGATTAACATTTCTCTCTGTCCCTCTGATAATTATTTTTTTGTTTTTAGAGCGTATCATGCCTTACAATATTTTCGACAAAAAGAATTGGCCGGTTGGTTGGATCTAATTAATACAGTGAATTAATTATAGCAAATATATGTATGTTTGGAAAAGGGAAATAAAAAGATCATTGCTTCTTATTTTGTTAATTTTTTTCCACTTTCCATCTATTATCTGACAATTTCTGATGTCTCTCGCTCATCCATAGGGAAGTTATGGTACTAGAAGCACTTCTGCAATATTGTTTGTGAAAGGAAGAGATGAAGTAGACTTTTACAAGAGGCATCTGGGGAATGAACTCGTGGAAAGCCGTGCAACTTCTGTTTGGCTAATCTCATATATATATGTAACAAAGTTTCAAAATGATTTGTGAGTTAAAATGCTCGGGGTTTCATCACATGTAATGATTTTATATATAGTTGTTATTAAATGACTTTCATGTGATTTGATTTGTAACTTTTTTATATTACATGAATAATGATCCATTATATCATATTTATTATTAATTTATATATTATATATTTTTATTGTGGTATATACGATTATTGGTGCGTTTTAATGCAATGCGTTGACAACGAACTAGTAGCGGTGTTTATATTACGCCATTAATATATGGATTGTGGTGGCAACGTACTCGTGGCGGTGTTTAGATAATTGTTATTAATTTATTCAATGTGTTGTCAACGTATTATTAGTGGCATTTAAATAAATGTCCCCAATTTATATGATGCGTTGGCAATGTAATAACAGCGGTATTTATGGTAACGTCGCTATTTTAATTAGTGGCGATGTTTATATTAATGTCCTTAATTTAATAAATGTCTCAACGTATTATTGGTGGCATTTAAATAAATGCCGTTAATTAATATGATGTGTAGACAACGTACTAGTAGTGGCGTTTATGGTAATGCCGCTATTTGAATTAGTGGCGGTCTATAGCTAAATGTCGTTAATTTATTAAAATGTGTTCCCCCAACGTATTATTAGTGGCGTTTAAATAAATGTCACCAATTTATATAATACGTCGGCATCGTACTAGCAGTGGCTTTTTTTGTAACGCCGCTATTTACATTAATAGTGGCGTTTATCTAAACGCCGTTAATGTATTTAATGTGTCGCCAACATACTATTGGTGGCATTTAAATAAATGCCGCCAATTTATATGATGCGCCGGCAATGTTTTAGCAGCGGCGTTTACTGTAACGCTGTTATTTTATGCAATGGGATGACAACGAACTAATAGTGGCGTTTTGATAAACGCCGTTAATTTAGGAAAGCTGGCGGCGTTTAAAGAAATGCCGCTAAAGTGTATACAAACGCCGCTACTAAGATTTTCAAGTACCGGCGTTTTGTCAAACGCCGGTATGTGAAAATAGCGACCATCCACTACCGGCGGATGGTTACGCCGGCAAAAAACCGCCACTAATCATTTTGCGGCGTTTTTTTGTTAAAGTGCCGGCGCTTATGGAACGCCGGCAATCCTTGTTTTTTTTGTAGTGATTGTTAAGTAAATCTACTTAACAATGTCAACAACTCGAGAGGCAGTTAGTACTATAGCTACTCGGTGATCGAGATTCCACGTATAACTAGTACTAGTCAAAATTAAGCAGTGTCAACGAAAAGAAAAGCAGCGTCAACGGCTATTAATTAATTCATGGTTTGCTCGAGTCTCATAGCTAGGTTATCATCCTTAATTGATTTCATCTCAAATAGATTGCAATCTGCTTCTTGTAATCAATCTTTCTCAAAACTTTCAAGTAATTCAACTTGTCCAGATCATATTTTAACTACAAAATATATATATATATATTTGTGACAGATTATTTGCTATAAGAATGACTATTTGCGACGAAAATAGGCTCATTTTAGAAGGAAATAATCATTATCGCAAGAAATAGCAAACAACAAATAAACAGTTTTCTTATAGTATTTCTCTTCCGATCCACCATTAATATCAACGAGCTCCGATCTTCATGTTTTTATGAAAGGACATAAAACGTATAGAAATCAATTGTCACTCATGGTTTGTGAAAAAACTCAATGTACATGGTCATGTTATCTTGTATCTGTGTATGTCCTCTCAACATGAGCTTGGTGCATGACCTTCACAGAGCCACAATTGATTACTCAGTTTGCCTTCTTTTCAAGATGGGTGTATATATATGTTCATGATTCACATGATTCCATCATGAAAATATCTATCTATCTATCTATACAAATATATATATATATATATATACACACGGCCGGTACTCTGGTTGGCACTGTACGTCCCTTAATAAACACATGTTTATTATTTAGCTGACTATTATTATTAGGGACATGAAACATAACACTATATATGGATAGACCTGTTGCTATATAGGGTGTTGTTCAAGAGGCCAATTGCAGTGATCTTCGCAATGCAAATATATGTATGGAATGACTTCAACCTCCCATTTCAGCAATATCGCAAACTCATTATTGGATAACAATTGATTTTAACGCGGTCAAGTTCGAAATTAATTTGCTAATAAATAAAGGACATCCCGATCATATATATACTTCCATTAATTGTAACCCCTCCCTAATCTACTAGATGATCTTGTTCTCTTTGAATTTTCTTACATAAACTTATACATCTATATATACTCAACCAATTAAGTATATATATATATATATATATATATATATATATGAGCCATGCTAGGGATCCTGCTGGGAGCTCTCGCTCCTTTTTTTTTCCTAAGTGATTAAGAAAGTGTTGTTTAATAACATGCATTGTGAATTTTCTTCTTTTTTGAAAAAAAATATTTAAAAGTACTTTTTGTTTTTTTTTCACATCATTTTTTAACACTTTTAAGTTTTTTTAAAAAAAGAAAAAATTCACAATATTATTAAACAACACTTTCTTAATCACTAAGTAAAAAAAAAAAAAATATTTGGAGTGGGAGCTCCAGCAAGATCCCAAGCATTTTCCTATATATATATTATATATTTCAACCCGATCAACCCTTAATATCACTATAAGAAAAATGAATATTTATGATAATAATTACTATTCGCAATAAAAATTAAAGCATTTTGATAGGAAATGATTATATTTGTAAAGAATAATTGACTACAAAGAAACTTTTTTTTCATTAGTCAATACACATGCATCAATATATAGATAATGCTAGAGCCACCGTTGGGGGCTCCCGCTGGGAGCTCCAGTTAAAAAACACTTTCTTAATTACAAAATAAAAAGAATAAAAATAAAAATATTAGTCTTCTTTTTGGGAGCTCCTGTTGGGATTTTTTTATTTTTTTTATTTTACTTCGTGATTAAAGAAGTATTTTTTAATGATGTTGTGAATTTTTTATTTTTTTTAATATTTAAAAATGTTAAAAAAAATATATATATATATAAAAAAAAGTAAACAAAATACATGAAAAAATATATGCTAGAGCCTAGCGGGAGCTACCGGCAGTGGCTCCAGCATTATCCATCGATGTATATATATATACATATATATATTCGCCAATAATGCTATATATAGTTGCATGTAGGGCCAGGAGCAAAGGCCAACGGCCCAACATGCCTTGTGGTGCTTTTTTCCGACCTTGAGCCCTGATTTGTTGCACACAACAGAAGTTTCATGGAATTATATATATATATATATATATATGTGTGTGTAGTACTACCACTAGTAGTGGACCATATTATATAATATTCGACCATATTATAATATTCGAGAATGAGTAGTGCACCCTTTATGATCAATAACGTACGTTCGGGGCACTAATGTTAATGAACAGTGTCCTACATGAATAGACCTTAACTCGATCTGTGAACATCACCAAGCTAATTACAACCAGCCAACCTATACCCTAGTGGAGTGGAGCCTCTTTGTCTCGAGTACTAGTGGGAAGGCAAAAATTCATGAAATTAATTATATATTTTGTTAAAAGAAAAATCAATATTGAGGATTAAAAAAAAAAAAAAAGGCTATATCCCAAAAAGCTAGCACCAAACATGAATGATCTTGAAAGCCGTATGCATTTTGTGCCTAAAAATGTTTGTATTCGTGTATATATATATATATATAAAATAATGGGGAAAAAGCCATAATATAATTTTTTTTTGTGTTTGTGGCATGTTAAAGCTAAAATGGAGAGTTGAAATGGGTGTAATGGAAATATCAGAGCGGCATTTTAATGCATGCGAGGGTTCTGACACCCTTTGCTCGTTTTGCTGTGGCTCTTCTCACGGGCGGCCTCATGCACAAAGCTCCTTTCTGAGCAGCAGCTTTAATACAGCTTACATTCTCGCATGCACATTCAATAAGGAATATTGATTATTGGAGCAACTTCCCTCTTCCGTATATGCTACTAACTCGTTGAGTACTAAATATTAGTAAGTAATAAATGAATTAACTCGTGCATTAATCCGCAATTAACCTAGAGAGAGACAGAGAATTAATAGAGGGAGACCGAGACTCAGCTAGCTAGAGAGAGTTTAAAGACATGCATAATGATCACGACAATGGCGGCGGTATGTGAAATGAGACAGAGAGGAGCAGTGTCATTATGTGGGATGCGCGGGAAAGGAGGTGTACTCGGAGATCAGACGTGAAAATTGAAATGCAAAAGACCAGAAAAAGAAGTGCCTAAAGGTTTAGATCAGGGAATGGTTTAGATTTAGAAACGAGTTAAGATAGATTAAGATACTTTGTGAATAGTAGAATCAAATTTGAATTATTTATTAGATTTTATGTGAAAATTTAAGAAAATTATTTTGAGATTTGAAAAAATTGAATTATTTATTATATTTTGTATATGAATTTAAGAAAATTGTAATGATAAAATAAAATGAGTTAAGGTGAATTTTAAATACAAACGATATCTAGATATACCTAAAACAACGTCAATATCGAACTTATATATATATTTATAATATACATTTTTGGAGTGGATGCAGGATTGATTACGGATGGATGCAGGATGTCATTGCTAACTAGCACCTGCTTGCTTAACCTTAGTTTGGATCGTGATGATGTCAATCTATCTCATTTTATTTTATTTTATTTTATTATTATAATTATTATAAATTTTTATATAAAATATAATAAATAATTTAATTTTTAAAATTTTTAAATATTAAAAAATAATATTTTATTCAATCTTCCAATCAACTATTCTCAATCTCGACTTACTATTGAAATCTATTACAACTTGACAATGCATAGATCGAATAGAAGAAGAAATATCATGGATACTGCAACCACCAGGCCGGCCCATTATTATTTGAGGCTCGACGTTTTGGGACTATATAATATCAAAGCAATATTCCTTAGTGTAGACAGATAATATATCGATCAGTTTTTTTGGGTTTTCTTTTTATTCTGTTGGATTAAAGAATTATTCGAGTCATTGCTTTTGGAATATTCCCAAGTAGTAATAGAATATAGCATTTTCTAGAAAGCATTATAAATGTGACCAACGAACCCATGCACCAACCACAAATGTGAATTGCTGACTCAATGGATAGGGACCATTAATTTGATGTAGCTGGAAAACCATTTTTGGGATGTATCCCCACTTAATTATTAAAAGCATGTAGACCCACCTAGTAATTTGATTTTGATAATGAATGTAAAAATGTTTGCGTATGATACACGATGATGAATAGTTGCATGTACCATTAAATGGGAATTGAGTTTGATGGTTTATAATCACATGCCCTTGATAAAAGAATTTCAAATAATTAAAAAATAATAATTATAATTGAAAATAGTTATGTGAGAAATAAAATGACAGTTTTAAACGGGAGGGAATTAGCTAGATGTAAGAAATTGCCAAGGAAATATCATGTCTCACCTCATACGTCCAAGCTAGGGTACTTCAATGTAGCTCTGTGCTGCCAATGTCCACAACTTCTGATTGTCAACGATGAGATCATTCTTAGAGCATTAGCGTTGAATAATGTAAATCTAAATGTAAAATTTGCATAATATGATATAATTTTGTATTTGATTATTCCACTTAAAATTTATTTTCACATTAGATTATTCATATATTAGTCAAAATAGTAAAAAAATATTATAAATTTAATAATTTTTTTTATTCAATTTTTTTTTTTTGTTCTATTAATTTTTTTTTCATAGATTAAGAGCTATATAGAAATATTAATATTATACAATATGAGACTTGGATAAAGATGTGGATGGGTCCTTGAGTGTAGCAAATACATTCTAAATATTTCATACAACACCATTGAAAAAAACATCTGTCTATTACATTTTCATCTAAAAAAAATTATTGAAAAAAATACAAGTCATCACTAATGTTCAGCACATTTTAACCCATCACAAAAATATACACACATTCAAAAGTCAGCCCATCACAAAAATATACACACCTCCAAAAGTCAGCTCATCACTAATGTTACTGTCCATCACAAAAAATAAAGACAATGTTCAATCACAAAGTTGCTGCCCAGCCACATGTATTTCCATTACATATAGCTTGACGGCCACTAAAATCAGACAAAGTATATATATTAAATATATACTACTATTAATTACATCTTCGAAATGGGCTAGACAAATACTTACACACCTCCAAAAGGTGTGGATGAGTCATCGGACGGTGATGTGATTGCAAACTTACTCATTAAACCATAGAATATTTCATCCTGAAGAAGTTGGAAATAAAGTTGCTGCTTTGGTTTCATCCCATCAAGATCTAATTTCATTATTTCAGTTTCAAACTTCTTCTTCTCAAGTGCAAGATGTTATTCATTTCTATCCCGCTCTTGCTTGCTGTTAAATTCTTTTCTCTCCATCCTGAATTTATTTCTTTCAGTAGTCATGCGAGCTAAGGCATGAATAATTTATCATCTACATCATCTCTACACTTCCTCTTTCTTTCCTTGTCTTTCTCAACCTTTTTACCTGGTGGTCTCTCAAGGATGACCTCTATGTTGTCATCCAAAATATCGTCTCCGTCTGGAGTTAAGCTAGCACTGGCCGAACGTCTTCCATATGATTTCCTCCTTGTTGACAATGTTAACTGATGTTGCTGCCATTTTGGTTGGTGTCTCAATCGACACCAACAATGCTCCCATGGTAAAATATGCCTTCTCAATTTCTTTGTACATTATTTTTACTTTTTCAATCTTAAATGAACAAAGTAATAAAATTAGTATATAAATAAGCCCAAGCATATAAAAAAAAAAACTAAAGGAAAAACAAAATTAGTACCTTATCGACCTCCGTGGTACTACTTGGATGTAAAGACTCTACTTGTGCTACAATAGCACAAAACTTGTTTGTGCATTTTTGGATCGATTGCCATCGATTGGTCAACACACGCAATTGAACGTTCAAGATTATTTGGTTTTTATACTCATGATAGTATTCATAAATTCTTTCTCACATTTGTGTGGATTTTTTGTCAGTCTCGAATAACATCAACGCTAATGTTTAGCCAAGCTGAAATAAGGAGATTATCCTCCTCAGCGGTGAAAGACACACCTCATTGAGATTTTTTAATAGGTGGCCTTCGTTCACCTTCAGGTTGTGATGGTTGGACCACCACATTATCATGTATGCTATTGAAGGGGGTGCTGCCGTCCCTTTGTCCACCCCTTTGCAAGAAAGTAGTTAAGAAGGGATCTGCATCAAATGAAGGCGACATCCTTGAATAATTTAAAGTTTATCATAATTAAATGAGGCAAAACATAATGAAATGAGTGCACATGATAAATAATCTCACTAAAACTTGTATACTTTGGGTATCATATATGTAAAATTTTAACATACTTAAATCATGGATATTAGAAACGAATGAAGAATAAATTGTTTCAAAGAGTACCTTGCCAGAATTTTCCTTATTTCCAACAATAGTTTGACAATCAAGCCTCTAAGATTCAGGTTTCTGTACATAACAACCAAGGTTAATTTTTTTTTTTTCTTTCATGGAAGTGCACCACTTTTCATTTTAAATCTTAGCACATCTAATCAATATCCATATATTACAACCAAGATCAGCTTTTTTTCTCACCACTTTTCATTCTAAAGCTCACCAATTTTTTTATTTTCATGGAAGTGCTCTGTTTTCTTGCATACCATATAAACTAAAAAACATTTACTATTATTTTTCCACAAATGATGTCAAGCTTATAGGTCTATCAATTTTACCCATCATCATAAGCATCCTCATGTTGAATCGAAAAAACAAAATGAAAGACTGCGGGAGATAAACCGAAAGGAAAGGCAGTGACGGATATTGGTGATGAGAAATGAAAGAAACCCAGAAATGAAGAAATGAGAAATGGAGGAGAAATGGAGGGAAAAACACGCGGGAGAGAAATGAGTTAGGGAGAGGGAGAATCGGGAGAGAGAAATTATTTTTTTATTCCATTTGGTCTAGCTACAGTTAAATCCAAATATGACCCACAACACTAATTTACTGTAGCTAAAAGTCATTTTTTTTGCATTTGCATAATCCAATGCAGTGTATTTTAGACTCTATTATCCAAACTCTTTATTTTTTTTGGATTTGCACAATCTAATGCCAATGCTCTTAAGTATGCATTCTCAGAGTACAATTTTATTAGCTTCATAGTATTATGATTTTTTCAAATTATGATTTTTTCTACATTTTCTTAAAGAAAATTTTGAATAGAGAAAGTGAGGATTACTACAAAAAAACTGCTTATTTATGGCCAGTTATTTCTTACGAAAATGACTATTTTCTGCCAAAAGTAGTCTGCAGGGGTTGCATGTGTGCGCGCCAGTAGAGTAAGAAAAACCCACAATTTGGTGCTGCTGGACCAATGGATGCAAATGTCGAAATCGAGGACATGAGTGACCTTCTTAGACGACAACTCTTGCGATGTAGTTTTCACCTTGTAGAGCTATCGTTTCACCCAAGGCTCCAACTCCATTTTCATGCCCCCACACTCTCTTGCTCTATCCTTCTCTATCAAACTTTCTATCTATGTTATCTATGCTATATGGTTGGTTTACATTATATCCTTCTCACATTACAATTTGTTCTATTTCATAGATGGTTGTGTTGATAAATTTGCTTATAAAAATATTTTCTACACTTAGTATGAATCTGTTGATGTTGGGTAAGTGTGGGTATGCATCACATTACAATTTTTTATGCAACATAGATGGTTATATCTAGGGGTAGCAATATGTAACAGGACCTATGAATCCAGCACGAACATGACATGAAATTAACGAGTTAGTTTGATGTTAACGGGTTCGGATTAAAACGGATTGACCCGTTAAGACACAATTACTAAACGGGTTGATAACGGGTCAACCCGCTTTAACTCGTTATCAACTCAAAACGCAGACTCTCATTCTTCATTTTATGCCACCCCCACCTCCCTCACCCCTCGGTCTCCCTCTTTCTCATCTCTCTGTCTCACACCGTCTGTCTCGCTGTTTCTGTTGGTCTCCATCTCTCTACCATCGGCCGCTCCCAGACCTCTCAGGCTCAGAGCCTTATGCCGTCAAACAGGGACTCACATATAATAGACGAACATATGGTATAGCTTTACTCTCGTATTTCCTCTCAGAATATTCCACTGTTTTGTTTGATCTTGGACTTCATTCCATGTTTCGACCGTTTTCTATTTCTTATTCTGAAAATACATTGACAGACATTAATAGAGTATGTTTTTTTCAAAATCTATGTGGTTGTTGGGTCTTTTTTTTTTTTTTTTTTGATCTGTTGTTGGGAAAATTCAGGATTGGAAAACATAGGATTTTGATTGAAAATACTCCTAAGAAAAGATCTTTAGGTTGAAACTAGAAAAAATGAGAGAAATTTTCGCAATCTTGATCATTTATTTTTTTCAAACTAATTACCATTCCTCATTCTTTTAGGAGTGAGTGGTATTCTTTGCCATTTACATTTCCAATCCTTCATCGCAACAGCACGAGTTATTAGAGCACTAACATTATGAGCAAGTTAGATCATCGTGTCCAGCCAAAACTCCCTCAGAGCTGAGCCCCCATATTTTTTTTTTCGATAGCTACTATTCGTTGTTTCTACATTCCTCTTTTGGTTCTTTTTATTTTTGCTCGTGTCTCACTCTATTGTTTTATTTGCTTTCATGTGGAGCCTCTTAATTTCTTTTCTTTTTCTTGAAGTGTAAAGCCTCTGGAAATCTATATTGGAGTGATTGAATTGTGATAGTACTTTGGTATCTAATTTTACTCCGAAGTATGTGGCGGATCGCATAAGCTCTTTTGTTCCAATATTCCATAGTTTTTCTGGTTGATTCATCACCACCAATGATAAATACACATTGTTGTTACATATTGTAAAGTGAATAAACAGTAAGATTTGCAGCTCTAGTTTCTTAAGTAATTTGCAAAAGGATGAAGTCACTGAATTGAAAGAATTAACGAGTTTTGTGATAATGGTTTAAAGGAAAAGAATCAGAAAACATAGGTGGAATTTTTATACGCCTAATGTTTGACAAAATTATAGAATATGAATAACAGTGATCACTTGAAAAATTTCTTGTAGACACCAAAACATATGTTAATTACTTGTTATTGGAATCTGTAAATTTTTTCTACTCCGGTAGAATTCCAAACCAACTTTATTTGTGCTCTTTGTATCAGACAGCAAAAACCAAGGTTATCAATAATTGCCTTAATCCAGTTTGAAATGAAGAGCTAAGTTTCTTTGTCACAGAACCTTGTGAATTCATAGAAATTCACAGGACATTCAACAAACTTCCTCCAATACTTTGGTCTTTTGTTGTAGTGAAGTGACAATTTCTTTCTTGGATGTCATCTTGCAAAGAAGATAACCTCTTGGAAGAAGAGGGATAGACCAATCAAATGTTTAGATTTGCGTTTAATATTATTGGGATAAACCAATCAAATATTTGGATTTGTGTAACTTCTATTTGTGTTTATTATTATTTTGGTTTTTTTTTTCTGCTTTGTGGATTGTAACATTGGATTTTAATTTGGTTTTGTGTTTTTATTGTTTGGATTGTAATTTATATTATTAGTTTTATTATATGTTAAAATATGAAAAATATTGATATTGTTCATTAGGAGTTAGTTTTATATTTTTGAAAAATGTTGTGATTTTAATTAATTAATAAAAAGTTGAAACGGGTCGTGTCATGTTAACCTAGTTTTAATTAATTAATAACGGGTTGAAACAGGTCGTGTCATATAGACCTATTTTTTAATTAATTAATAATGAGTTGAAAAGGGTCGTGTTAACCCATGTTTCAATATATTAATAACATGTCAAAGCATGTCGTGTCGTGTTAATCCGTTATTTTAATGAGTCAATTAGGGTTTGAGATTTTGACACATTTAATTTAACAGGTCGTGTTCGTGTTGATCCATATAATATAATGTCCATGCCTTGACATGAAACGAACATGACCCGTTAACATGATTTGTCATCCCTAGTTATATCTTATATAAATATGTTGATGGGTAAGTATAAGAATATATATCTCTCTCTCTCTCTTGTGTTTGAATTGTTTTACTACACTTGAAGGAATTATATTGATGTTTCACTTTAAAAAAATAAACCCCCTTTTTGTCCAAATGGTTGATAATGAATTCATCTTCATCTAAAGAATGTGTGTAAATAACTTTGATTATTTTAATTATGTATATATTGTGGTTTATGGAACCTCAACTCTAAATTGATTCTTGGGCCAAAAAGCTTGATGGGCAAATGAAAAGCTAAAAGATCTCTTAGCCACCCATTGAAGAGATTTTTGAGTGAATGGTAAAATTCTACGAATGTAATGCTTTCCTTATAAAATTTTTTGGTCCACCATGTTATTGTTGGTTTAAAGTAATATTATTTTGTCAGGCTTATTATGGATCTATGTTGACTCTATTTTTAGCTCCATTTTTCTGGCCTCCACCCCATATACTCCTCTAGCACCCACTTCTGATTAAAATTCATATGATCCAAAAAATCCCTACCTCTCTTCATTGCAAAATGCTACTTCAAATTCCTATGCTCCAAACCCTATGCTCCCACTCCAAACTCTTATGCGCCTCCGCCAAATTCTTATGTGCCTCCTCCAAACCCCTAGGCACCTCCTCTAAACCTTAATGCTCCTGCAACCTTGTACCATTACATATGCAGAAGTCAGGAAGATTAATGATATAGTGAATCAGAAATGATTATATGTGCTATTATTATTTACACTTTATTTTTTAACATTGTGTAGCCCCCATTTATCCAACCATTTGGGACTCAAGTAAATTACCATGATTCATCTAACAAGGGAGCTTCAAGCAAGGTTAAGAAATTTGTAAAAAGTGAGAATGCGAATACTTGGAAACCAAGAAATGAAAGTGGAACAGAGGAGCTCGCTATCAGTAAAGAGGGTATCCATATAGACTCAAGCGACCATCGTATTAAGCAACAAGTAGACGTTACTTTTGGAAATGGTTAGTCATGTTTTCCTCTCATTTATTAAGTAAATCTTGATTGTTTAATATTTTTTGATTAACGATATATAGTTTATGGTGTAATGAACCGGAAGAATCAAAAGACGATCTTGATTTGGGGGTTGAGAGGGGTATTGATGAGAAAAACAATGAGAAAAGATTTGAATTTGAGATGGTTGACAAACCTAAGTTTGGAATTATTTTTAAGGGTGACCATGATATTATTGCATACTACAAGTGCTATGCAAAGCAAGCGGGCTTTGATGTAAAGACCCAAAGAAAAAAAAAAGGTGTCAAATGGGACGATTAAATACATAACTTATGGTTGTGCCCATGGTAGAAAGCACAAAAGTAGACAAACTGTTGTGTCAAAACCACATCCAACAACAAATCAGAATGGTATCTGATTACTGTAGAGCTTGCCCATAAACACGGATTGTTAAGCCCACAAAAATCTTGATATTTGAGATGTAGTCGGAATATAGATTCAATTCTGAAGTGGAAGCTAAATGTGAATGATAGAGCCGAAATAAGGATGAATAAGAGTTTTAATTTTTTAGGTGTTGAAGCTAAGGCTTTGAAAACCTCGAGTTCATTGAGAAAGATTGTAAAAAATTCATTGACATGGCGAGACACCTTTGCTTAGGTAAAGGAGGTGTTGAGGCACTCCTTAAATATTTTGATATCAAGATGTGTGATATGAATGATGTCTTTTATGTCTTTATGGATTTGGATGGTGGAGATTGAGAAATATATTATGGGCAAATACACGAAGTAGGGCATCGTACTTATACTTTGAAGATATCATAACATTTGACACGACTTATTTGACTAATAGGTATGAGATGTCATTTGCACTATTTGTTGGTGTAAATCATCATGGTTAGTCTATACTTTTTGTTGTTGGATTAATATCTAGTAAAGATACACAGACATCCATGTGGTTATTTCGAACATGGTTGAAGTGTATGAATGGTCGAACTCCATCTGCAATCATAATAGACCAAGATCCAAGATCATGCCACGAAAAGTGTGATTGTTATATTTTTTTTAGAAACTAGATATAAATACTATCTATGGTACATTATGAAAAAACTCTCGAAGAAACTTGGCTCACACAATATGTATAAATGCGGTCTGAAATTAGCCATTCAAGGTTGTCTATATGACTCCTAAACATGTGAAGAATTTGAAGAGAGCTGGGAGAGGCTAATTCATGCATACAAACTTGAGGCAAATGTATGGTTGAGCTTATATAATGAGCACTCATCATGGGTATCAGTTTTCTTGAAAGATGTGCTCTATATTAAAATAAGTACCACACAAAGAAGTGAAAGCATGAACTCATTTGTTGATGAGTTTGTGCATTTGGATACCAACCTAAAAGAGTTTATCGACTAATTTGACAATGCCCTCAGGAAGAAAGTTGAGAATCAACAATCAATCGACTTTAGCTCATGAAACGTCATAATACTTTACGTTTCATTTTTTGCCATAGAAAAGCAATTTCGGAGTGTATACATAAATGCTAAATTCAAGGAGGTACAATTTGAAATAATGGAAATGGTATACTGTAATTGCTCACTTGTTAGAACAGAGGGTGCGATTTCCACATACGAAGTTTTAGACACTTTGTAGATTGATAACTTTATTAAAGATGTCAAATTCTCTGTTTACCTCAACAATAAGGAGCTTGAAGTGAAATGTACGTGTGTTGTTTGAGAATTGGGAAATTTTTTTTGTAGACGTGTCTTTGTTATGTTGAGATTTCATAAGAGCGACTTATCCTTACAGTCCAAGAATATTTTGGACCTCTGGTGAAAGGACTGGAAACTCAAATACACTCTCATTAAGAGTAGTTATGACGACTTGCTTGACAATCCTAATGCGTGGAGACAAACACTTGATGATGTTGTTTTATGAAGTAGCTTTACATTTATCAACAAGTGAAGAGCATTACT
Organism: Juglans microcarpa x Juglans regia; assembly: GCF_004785595.1. NCBI lineage: Eukaryota > Viridiplantae > Streptophyta > Magnoliopsida > Fagales > Juglandaceae > Juglans > Juglans microcarpa x Juglans regia. Next base: position 30,974,114 of record NC_054597.1, read on the forward strand.
TGAACATGGTGGAGCATTTACTTGAGATAAAGTAGGTTTTTACGTGACTTGAGGCCTTTAATTCATAGGGCTAGAACGAACATTCCTGCAGGTAAAGGTAAGAGTGTACTTTGTCTGAATGTTGTAAGAGGCAAAGGAAGGCCACAAACAGCACGAAAGTTTTATATAGTTGAAAAGGTCGTAAAAAGATTGAAATCATAGAATGAACTAACTGGGGATCATAACACAATCAAAAGGATAAGAAAAAAATAGGTTATATACTCTCTACCAAATTTCTATTTATTTTTACTAATGCTTATTGCCATGTGCAAGCATTGAATTACGAATAATATGTTTGAAATAAATGCGCTAATTCTTATTGCCATTTGTGCTAGCAGACTTCCCTAGCAAGTGAATTATATATTAGTGAGGCCCCAAGTGGCATGCAACATGGACACATAATGCATGAGACTCAAGCTAGCACCAACAATGTATGATGTTATATTGTTACATACTTTACTTGTTTGTAGTTATACTTAGTATCCTTACACAGTGGTAGTTTTAATGCATGAAGTATGTACAACAAAGACCACTCCCTAGTGGAAGCAGCATTCACAAGTGGAGCACCAGAATTCAAACATGCTTTTGTTAAAGTTTTATTTATAAAAATATTTGAATAAGTTGGACTGAATTATGTTATGCTTCTCAATTTTTTAGGGATTTGGATTATGAGTGGAGACAATGTATAATTTCGTGTAATGGAATGAATGAGTTGATTTCATGTAATTGACAAGTTGGGCTGAGAAATATATTGTGCATGTATTCATTTGAATTATGTTATACTTTAGTGTAATTGACAAGTTTCTGTTTGAAAAGTGCATAGTTGGGGCTTTGTTTTTCTTGTTTGATCTTGAATTTGTATCTTGCTTCATTTTACTTGAATTGGTTTTTATGTTTGGTCTGTATGCATCCACCACTAGAGCTACAATCTTAGAAGCTAAACTCATGAATGATTGAGGTGTGGAGGAGAGCATTTCATGAATGGCTTTCAATTGCTGCTGCTGCTTAATACTCTCCCCTAGAATTCTAACCCACTACAAAAATCATAAAAGAGAAGAGAAAAGTGTCAATTGTTTTTCTGGGTTTGCTGAAAGCTCCAAACTAACGCTCATATAATCCTCAGGCATATGTGCTCGAGGAAATGAGAATAAAATGTCATATAACTAAACTTTCAATAGTTTTAGTATTGATTATATAAAGTATTCTCGAGTACAAAATATCCCTACTTCACAACTAAGTTGCTCATATGTCTTTTACATTTATTGAGCATAGTGACATTAGTTACAAACCCTATATAATAGTAGAAAGGCCCTTCTGAGAGAGCCCCCCGGTATTGGCAAAGTAATTGAAAATGACTAATAATCAATCCCCAATACATGCACAAAGCAAACCATCCACCCTTTGTCTTCTAATCTAGTCTGGTTGTTTTTGTATCTCATTTGACATTTGTACGATTAATCTTCTATATGCTGAACTTGTAAGATTGAAACTCTCATTTGAAGATTTCATACTCTATATTCTGAACTTGAAACTCCATTTTCAAGACTTCATCCTCTATTTTCTGAATTTGATTCAATCTTTTTGCAAATTCATTTTATCTTTCTTTATAATCATCCGCCCATATGAAGAAATTGCATTTGGGATGCCCTAAAAAATAAAAAAAACCTGAGTATATGAATATGTTATTTCAATAGAATTTAACGTTACCATCTTATATCTTGGACAAACATAAAATTGTCGCTCGACATTTTTTTTTTTTTGCAAAGTTTGTAATGATGCTTTCAAATCGCACCAACATAGGGGTGAGTCCGTAAAAAAACCATCAATAATAAAAGATGATGATTGAGTATCGTATTGAAAATTGTGTTTGTGAATTAGTGAACTTGTAATTAAATACTTCTTAGGCCTAATTTGGATGTTGGGATGGTTTCAATTCATTTCATCTCAACATCCAAACAACACTCAAACAAAAACATTTTTCAATTTTCAATTTTCAACTTTCATTTTTTTATCTAAACATTATCTAATCATTACAATTTTCTCAAACTTTCAAACAAAACAGAAAAAATAATTCAACTTTTCAAATCTCAAAACAAAAAAAAAATATTAAAAAAATTATATTCTAATAATATTTTAACTTTATAATTTTTTTTCAACTTTTTCTCTTATTTTCCAAAATCTCATAAACATCTTAACTCAAATCATTTCACTACCATTCACAAACTATTTTCCTACTATTCACAGATTTCTCATACCATCTCATCTCATCATATCTCATCTCATTACCTCTCGTTTTAACATTCAAATGAGGCCTTAGACCTGGTTTGAATAGTGAAACTATCTTAACTTATCTTGTTTTATCTTATCTAATTATTACAACTTTTTCAAGCTTTTAACCAAAATACAATAAATTATTCAATTTTTTCAAATCTCAAAACAGAAGTAATATTAAAAAATAATATTCTAACAATATTTTATTCAACTTTTAACTTTTTCAAATCTAAAAAATAATATTCTAATAATATTTTATTCAATTTTCAATTTTTATCTCATCTCATCTTAACTAACAATCCAAACCAGGCCTTAATATAAAAAACCAAAATTGCTACTTCTAAAAAGCAAAGTTATTGAATAGATATTGGTTATTTCAATGCAAAGGGTTGTTTGATCATTTGTGTTTCAAAACAATATATCTACTTCTCATCTTAGAAGGAGTTAGCAAGTATGATAAAGTCCCTTCTCTATCTGTATCTCTGAGTTTCTACTACTAAGTGGCACTTCTGCTATTCCATCATATAAATCGATTCCAATCAAGCTAAAAATATCTTATATTATTAGTAAGCTAGCGCACTGCAATCTTTTTAAAGTGCTAACGAGTAAGAAAACACCTCATTACTTTGCTACTTCTAAAAAATGAAGTTCTTGAGTGGGTATTGGTTATTTCTACCAATGCAGAGAGTTATTTGGTCATTTGTGTATCAAAACAGTCTATGAAAACTTAGTACATGTATGGCATCAAACACAGTCAATCCCCCACCCCTTCCCTTTTAGTTACACTTCCACCCTAATCTTTGCAAGCAATTCCACCCCAATCTTTGCAAGCATGTGGACAGGGTGAATAAGCATAATGATATGTGCTCCCTAATATTATTTTGATTGTTTTGAAGCATACCGATGATATCAACATGCATAAGCTAGGATCATTTATCCACAATAAGTTAATTACTGAATCAATCTCTTACCATCTCAGTAATGTTCATATACATTTGAAGTTAAAAAATGTCTAGAATAAGAATTATATTGAAAATTGTGTTTGTGAATTAGTGAATGTGCAAATACCTCTTAGTACTTGTGAAACCCTAGTCTGAAGACGATGTCGAGTTGAGAGGTAATGATTTTTTGGAACAGAAGATGCGGCTCAACTGGATGGAAGGTACTTAGGTGAAGCTGTGGTTTTTGGGATGGAAGGGTTGTCGATGAAGATGGAAGGTCTATGTGGATGGTCGGAGTGGATCTGAAGTTGGATTTTTTGGGATGGAAGGTAGGACTTTTTGGGTTGGAATGGCTCGATGGGATGAAAACTACCTTACTTGTGAAACTACCGGTGAGTGTGGGTAAGGTAGAGGAAACACAATTTGGACAAGCTTGAACAAAAATGAAGCTCAAAGAGAAAGTTGTGTGAGTTTTAGGTCTCAAAACGAATGGTTACTCTCCTGCGATGCTCTTGGGTTTTCCTTGGTTAGAGCACTAGTAGTGAACTCAACTTAGTCAAATAGACTCAATAAATGAACAATAATTTTAACCCAATATTTATTCACTGACCAAATCTGGCCAGCCCAAGGATTATTTTCACCATAAATAATTATTTTAAATAGGCACTTGGAGGTATGTTGGACTATGTAGTTTGTGAGGAGGTGCAATTGTATGTCTTGTTTGACATGGAATGGTTTGTTCAAACGAGACTGTTCCTAACTTTTTAATCAAATGGGAGGTTGTGATTCATTTATTACTTACATTACTCGTGATTAGATTTTGTTTGTATGGATACAAGAGGTACCGAGTTTTGATGTAATCCATTCAAAGGGATTATGTACATAAGCACAAAGCTTGTTGAGGAAATGTTATGTTTTATAGTGAAAAAATATAACCGTTAGAGAAATATAACAGTTAAAAAAATATATTCATTGGAGAAATATAACTGTTAAAAATATAGCCGTTGGAAAAAATAAGGCAGTAAAAAATATATTTGTTAGAAAGATATGACCATTGGAGAACTATAACCATTGAAAATAAAGACTTGGCAAAAATACTGTAGAAAAATATATTTGTTGTAAATATATGATCGTTGAAAAAATATATCAATTGAAAGAATATGACCATTGTAAAAAAAAGACCGTTAGAAAATTATATCTGTTAGGAATAATATGAACGCTAGAAAATTAATGTGTATTTATTTAATAACGAATAAATATTCAAATTACAATTAGAATTAAAATAAATGAAAAGATCAAAATCAATATCTTAATAGAATAATGATATATTTGGAGAGTCAGTTATTTGGTGTTGTTGAAAAGTGACTAGCTACATTTATAAAAGTGAAATTCTCTAGCCAAATTTTATTTAGTCCACTACTAATACTCTTATACTCTTTTGCCACGCTGGCCGATGTGTTAAAAATGGGTCTGAGAATGTAATTATTGAATTAAAAAATAAAAAGAAAATGAAGAGCAGAAAAAAAAATTTAAGACCAAAAATTAAGTAGTTATTATACTAGGAATCCATTAATGTTTTAACCAAATTTGAATTTAATTCAAAAACTAAAATGTATTGAGTTGATAGTTCAAATTATATATTTAGAATATTTATGAATCGAGATGAAATTATGTTAGGTACATGCCTCAAATAGATAAGTTTCATACAGATTTTTGGACATTCGATGAATCCATGGGTGGCAACATATGACACCACTGGTGAATCCGCACGAACGCAATATGAAATAAGTGGGTTTTAGTGTGATATAAATGAGTTTAAGTTGAAGCGGGTTGACCCGTAATCAACCCGTATAACACGAATAAATTATATTTTAAAATTTACAAATGTTTAGTTTTATATGTTATTTTTGTTGATGAGATGTAATATTATTATTAATATTTAACTACTTAATATCTCAAACCAATAAACTTTGTTTTGTTAATATGTAATTTTATTTTATTAAAATATTAATTTTCTTATATATTATTCATTTGGATATTAATAATAAAATATTTCATAATGGATCAAATTGTAATTGTAAATGATTTATGTAGTTATCCTCATATTATATATGAAATTATATTAGTTGGGTTAAAAAATAAATGTATGTGTCAGTTCAACCTATGTATATGAAACTGATTAAATTAGTTGAAACTAGTTAAATGGGTCGTATACAAGTTAACCTAATAAAAGTTAATTATTAAACATGTTAAACGGATTATGTCGTGTTACCAATTATTTTATATGGGTTATGTTAAAGCATTTGTTTAATTAAACGAGTTATGTTTAGGTTGAGCTATATAATCTAATTCGCATGATTTGATACGATTTGCAAACACGAATCATCACCCCAGATGAATCAATAAGAGATTATTATGTGAATGGAAATAATGACGGTAGACAGTTGAAAACAAAATGGATATATCATTATGGTCAATGGGCTCGAATTTGTAAGATGAGTAGATTTTTATTAATTTTTCCTCCATTAAAAGTAAGGTTGGGTACTTGGGTTATTAAAATTTAAATCCCATCCTTTTTATGAAAAATACCTTTGAGAAGGCAGAATAACAGTAACCATATTCAATCAACTAATGAATTGACAACATGATCTTGAATGCAATATCATAATAGATTTGGTTTTAGCTATCAAATTTGTTTGACCCCAATAAAAGCAAACAGAAAAAGAGAGGTGACATTTTTGGTTCATCAAATCAAATAATTTTACAATCATTTTGCACATTTTATTTATTTATATCATTATAAACCGGTAGTGATAGGGCCAGCAAATTACCCATTTTCCAAAAAAAATAAAAAAAATAAAAAAAAATAAATAAATAAAAGATAGTGCCAATAGACGAACCAGATCCAACTGACCAAAACATTATCCAAACCGTTCCGTTGTCGGGCCGGGACAGGTGTCACACCCACGACGCACCGTCACGTTTCCAAGTGCCCAACATAGAAGCGAAAAACAGAGCTTCGAAGAGCGTCCCAGGCCATAGCTTCAGATGAAGAAATCTCCGATTCACACAACGTGTCTGACTCCTCTGCTTTTGCCTATTTGCTCTTGTCGTATAATTCTGTTCCTTCTTCTCATCCAACTAGAGATAAAACCAGACACACGGAGAAAGTAAGGCCTACCGCCCCCCCTCCCTCTCTCTCTCTTTGCCTTAGTGCTTTATTGGGTTGCCTTTTTCTTCTTGTCTAAGTTTGTTCTTATGTTCTTTATTTTGTGTTTTACTACCTGAATGAATTGGGTAGGTGAAAATGTCGAGCTCAGTCGAGAAAGAGGGCGCAAGAGAAGAAGCTGTTTCCGTGGAACTCTCTGCTCCTCCTGGTTGGAAGAAGAAGGTCCTTTTCTTTCTCTGTCCTTTGTTTGCCCAATTTTGCTTGGCGTTTGGAATTCGGAGCTCTTCATTTCTTGAATTTTCGGTTGCTACTCTGCTTTAATTCATATTTATAAGCTGAAATTCTGCATGGGTTTCGCTTATTTTGAAAACTTGTGCGCTTTTGCGGTGGAATTTGGTGCTGTGGTGATGGTACGCTCGCTAGCTAGGGTTTGTGGGTGTTCCATTAATTTTTGGTCGGAAATATGTGTAACTAAACTTCCGTAGTTTATTTCAAATCTTGTGGGAGTTATATGCTTTGAAATTCTTTTCGGGAACTCCTTATTGTGTGTTCTTGTTTCGTTTATATTGTCTTCGGTCCCTCTGGACTGGTCGTTTTGCAAGGGTTTCTTGAAATTTCCTAAATTAAGGAAAAAAGTTTCTAATCATACCTTCTTTAGGTCTCCCTTTTTGACATTCATTATTCTGACAACAAAACTATCAAAATTCACCTCACCCCAAATTATCATTCCTTTTACAATTCACCTGCTCCTTTAAGATCCAATCATCAAAATTGTACCCCATCACGGCATCACCTATTTTTATCATGTACTGCCAAGATCTTATTGAGAGGGTAAATTGTGAAATGATTGGTGCTTTGAGGATAAAGTCGCAACTTTGGTAGTTTGAAGGTCATACTGCAAAAAAGAGTCGTAGTTTGAGAAGGTGAAATGTGATTTTTCCCTATGAATTTTCAATTTTGGAATTTTGTGTTTTTTAACTGCTGATTTCTGGGATGTGTTTTCATTCTTTTGGTGGGATACGTGCATTCAAAGCCTCTATATTTTTTTCACTTTTTAAAATTACTTTTACCAATTATATTGCTCATTTTTCTTTGTGGAGAGATAGTCATGATGAAAACCTTCTTTTATTAATCCATGTAATTGGGAATATGAATTGGCCACACTTAAGGGAGGATAGTGAATGAAAGCTTGGTTAATTGAATTCCACGCCATGTAGTTCTTCTTGCTTTAAACAACTCAAGAAAATCCCAAATCACATTTAAACTTATATTTCAAAAGAACTAGAAAAGACTACATTTAGAGCTTCATCAAAATCATGATAAACGCCAAGAACTTTGCAATTTGGGATATCATTCACAAAGCATCCATTCACTATTCTCTCATAGATGGTTGTTATAATCTCTCCCACTCATATGCCTAATGTCCTTGTCAGGCTATTCCATTGTGGCATGACTCAAGTCCCACACTTTTGGTTGACATTGATTTTGATACATTCGTAACGACAGAGTGCACAAACCAAATTTAGGCTTCTAAAGGTCAAGAACTTCTCTTTGTCAAACAATGTATGATCTCATTCACCACCCTTCCATGGGTATGGGATATGACAATTTTCCCCTCATAAATTGTAATATTCATGTCAGACCATTCTTAAGGTGGCACAGCCCATGTTCTACACTTCTGGCTGAGATTAAATTGGATACCATAATGTTATTCCCTTTCCAGACAAGGTTAGAAATGCTACTTCATCACTTTCCATTATGCCTGCTAATGAGAGTTTTATAAAATTTCTGAACCTTAAACACTAACTAGCACTATTATTAGACCTCAAAATAATGAATGTAATTACTAACATATCCAAACTGAAGGAATTATAAGGTTTTTTTCATTTTTTTTCTTAGTTTTTTGGGTTCCAATACCAAAATTGTAATGCTCCCCCCATATGTGAGAACTCAGTGAATGAGATCTCACATTACTTGAAAGGGAGAAATAATTCCAAGGACGTTTCAGTTGGAACCTTGACTAGTCCTTCTGATTGCAGGTCTGGATGTTACGTGATCTTTCCTTAAGTCATTACAAAAGGTATCAAAGCCGATCTTAGCTAGAAGTGTGAGACTTAAACCGTATTGCAACAAAATTGCCTGATGAGGAACCTCATGGGTAAGATGGTAACACCCCACATCTATGGAAAGGTGGTGAATGGAAGCTTGGTAAATAGGATACTGCATTCACTAGGAGAGAGAGGTTCTTAGCATTTGTGATGACCTAATGAAAGCCCAAGCAATATCTGGGCTTATACTTCAAAGAAACTAGTTAAGGTTACAATTTGAGCTTGCTCCTAAGGGGTTTCAATTGTAACATCAACTAGTTCTTTTGGAGAATACTCATATGTGGCTTGGGCATGAGCCATTTCAAATTGATAAGAGCAAATCCTATTAGAAGTATGGGACTTTAGCCGTTCCACCTACAACGGAATGATCTGACAAGGATGCCGATAATTGAAGGGGAGAGGGTATTAGGAGGGGGATGAATGGGATTCCACATTGCTTAAGAGGGAAAAGTTCTTGTGATATATTATTATTTTAAAGGGCTCCAATTATAACATTGACTTGTCCTTATAAGCTTAGATACCTAGACTTGAAATAAAAGACGAAACAAACTTGTATTTGTGACTCTCTTGGATAACAAAAATTAGGAAGAAAATAAGAACCGCTTGGGAAGCTGCCATTTCCTGCCTTATTGCTGAATGACCAGGTAAACGATTATAGACAATTTGATTTTAAATGACCATAGATGGAGGAATAAGCGAGGAATAGGACATGTCATGAAGTTTATGTGGGATCTTAAATTACTAGATTCAGCTGATAAACTATGCTGAAAGGTGTTTAAGAATTATTACTCCCTTGCACCCTCACTTTTCTCTCCCTCATTCTGTCAGCTGCGTAACTTTCTTTTTGTAAAGTCAAAAGCTGTTCTATAAGTTTTATGTGCTTGGCCTCAAGCCTATACGAACCCTCATTCTCAAGCTCTGTTTAACTCAATAGTGAATTGAAAACTCAATAGTGAATCCAAAATATTTTTATGTTGGTCTAACCCCGAGAATGATGGTTCCCTACGAGGATAAGTATTGTTTTTGCTTGAGAAGCTGATATCAATGTAGATACCAATGGTCTGTTGGATCATATAGCATTTGCTAACCCCTTATGGCATACAGGTGGATGAAATAAATTATATTGAAAAAAAGGAAAGGTTGGCGTGCGCCCCACACACACACACACACACACACACACTGCTCCTCTTTTGGCCTCTCTTCATCAGCAAAAAATTAGCCACATGTGAGATTTTTTAGATTGAGCCCATGAGAACCTATCCTCAAGCGTGGCTATTTATAGTGTTTTAACTGTTCTTTATTATTAAAACCTATAGAAAAACTGTTCTTTATCCTAAGATTGATAAGTCTGTTCTTTATCTCCAGAATGATGGTTTCCAATAAGAAAAGATCAAATGGTGTAGTTACTTTCCTAGATGATGTTGATACGACATTGATACCCCCTTTAGGTGAAGGTTGGATTCTCTGGTCCTTCCTCAAGTATTTGTCTTACAAAAAGTTGAGATGGATGTAGGAAAAGAGCAGATTCCTTGACTTTTTTTCAAGCACTGATCTTGAAAAAGGTTTCAAAGAGCATTGATTCCTTTGGGGTAACACTTGATTTTACATTATCTGTTGTCTTTAGGATGATGGATGACCATGAGTTAGTAGCATATAATATGTTGATTACCTGTAAGTTAGTCCCAGCACCATGGAGTGATGCTTTGCTTATTGAACTTAGCAGCTTGGTTTGCAGGCTTAGGCTAGGTTTTTTATTTGATGCATGACCTCAAAGTAGATAGCCCAAGTTTATGGTCCAAGTATTTCTGTTGGTTAATAAAGGAAGTTCACACTATTGTGTTTGAATAAGCATTTAATAACTTATAAAAATGTGAATAAATGTTCAAGTGCTCTTAAATGAAATTTGCATGAGTTCATATATATTGTGCTTCACCTTATCATTGCTGTAATTCGATCTGATTAGATTATGTTGGAATACATGAGGAACATCTTGAGATATGTAGTTTTATCAAATATAATCTAATTACTTGTCCTTAAAACATGTAATATAATTCTGTGCTCATTAATCTAGACATGTCCTTAAAACATGTAATATAATTCTGTGCTCATTAATCTAGACATAAGGCATGTAATTAGATCTATTTTTTGCAGTATATGCATTTAGCATGTAAATTTTCATATAAGATGAAACCTGTGCTTCTAATCAGAAGTCCTTTTCATATCTGAATAGCATAACAGGAAAATGGCATGCCTTTTCCTTGAACGCTTCATATAGTTTGTGATCCCACCGTAATGTTACTTATCGAGAAACAGAAGTTGGCTGTGTTCCTCGTTTGATTTCCACATCTAGACCTCTAGCCCTCTAAATCAATTGTGTGGCTGATTCAGAATCAAGTTAATATTCTCTGGATTAAGGAGCACTTAATTTGAGATGATGTAACGAACAGGACAATATTTGGGTAGTTTGACAGGCAAAAACGAAAAAAAGGGGATCACGATATTGTGGATGGAGGAGGATGATTTGCTAGTTGGAGAGAGAGAGAGAGAGAGAGAGAGAGTTTAAGCTTCACTTTGTGAGATATAATTCTTGAATTAAATCTCTGAGCTTCATCAGTTTTAACAGTTTTTGAAAATATATTAATTTGGCAGTCTTTGAACTTTAAATCTTTAATTTTGCCTGGTTTAGCAGAATCATTGAATTCAGAATATTTCTGTTGAATTTAAAGTGCATGAGCCTTGAGTTATTGAATACAGTCTAAATAGCAGTCTGAATACTAGCTATTAACTAATGCTGTATAATACACTCCAGCTCTGGGTATATTTTATAACTTCGATCTATCTATCATTCAGTTTTAGCATTTTCCATACCTAATTTTGTAGCACATGTCTATTCAATGCATTGTTGGTCAATTACGTGAAAATAACATACAATGAACCGTGTTCATTTGCAGTTCTTTCCCAAGCAAGTTGGAACCCCAAAGAAAAATGAGATTATATTTACATCACCAACAGGAGAGGAAATTGTCAGCAAACGACAGCTGGAACAGTACCTGAAAGCACACCCTGGTGGTCCTGCAGCTTCGGAATTTGATTGGGGTACTGGCGAGACCCCCAGGAGATCGGCTAGGATTAGTGAGAAGGTTAAGGCAGCTCCACCACTAGAAAGTGAGGCCCCGAAGAAACGGAGTAGAAAATCGTCAGCTTCAAAAAAGGATAACAAAGAAAAAGAAGCTGTATCTGAAGTAGCCGAGGAGACAAAAGAAGAACACATGCAAGATGCAGAGACAGAAAAGGATGTCCTGCAGAAAAATAAAGATGATGATAAAGCGAAAGATACAGAGACCCAAATTGAGCCAGCTCCTAAAGAAGGCAAAGATGGACAAGAAGCTGATGTACCTAATGATGCTGGAGAAAGCAAGAAAACTGCTGAAGCAGCGATTGATATTCCAAAAGGGACAATTGATGGAAAGGAAGCCAAGGATTCTGAAGCAACTCAAAATGAAAATGCAAAGTTGGAGGGTGCAAACAATGTAGAGAAGGCACAGCAACCACCGGTTGAGGCAGAGAAAGTGGATGGGTCTTGGGAGCAGGACAAAACTGACGCCGATGCAAAAAAATATGAAGTGGAAGGAGAGGAGAAAGATAAAGATAACAAAAGTGCTATTGAATCTGGAGGAGAAACCAAGGACCATTCAGGGAAAGGTGACAGTGGTGGGCTCAATGCAGATGTTCATGACAAAAAGGGTAAGGTTGAAGGAGAAGTTATTGAAAATGGCAGCCATGGCAGTAAGGTTCGTGAGGTCAAGCCTTGAGTTTAAAGTAGATTAACTGGATGCTGGCTTCTCTTCTTAATTCTGTGGGAATATGACTATAGTTTAAAGTTATTGATGCTGTTTAATGTTAGCTGTCTGATTTTTCGTTGGGACATCTCTGTCTATATAATCGCAGATTAGGCCTATAATGTACCATCTCTTGTACCGAGAAACTTGTAGCTTGCAGTGACCTTTGTAACCTTGTGGTGTAAAAATAATTGTTATGTGATATTGTTATGCAGTCCAGTAATAATGTTGATCGGGGAACCGTTACGTTGAAACTCATTTAGTTTTATCCTGAAGGCTGAGAATCTTCAACTTTTTCAGGTGCTTTTGGCTAATGAATGTTTCAGGTTCTTGGGCAAGACAAGCCGTTAAAAGGAAAATCCAAGCATAGATTGCTTTTCTCTTTTTCTTTTTGAGGAGGGTGGGGGCGCGAAATAAGAAGTAAAATGGCCTTACTTCGTTCCGTTTTCTGCAAGTGAAATTACTGGGTTCAGCAAAGGGAGTCACAATAAATGAGCCCCAATAAATCACAACAAAATAGACATCCGGCAAAATGTAAAATACTCCAACTGTTTTGCCCTTAAATTTTATTCAGTCGCAGTTTTTTTTTTTTTGATACATTTGGGGGAGGGGGCTTTGAACTCTAGATCTCCATTTTGGAGGCTAGGAGTTATGTCAATCAGGCCACACCTTTGGCTAGTTGCAGTTTTAAGTGGCCTCCATGATTGCAGCTTTGTGGAGTGGTAGCTCACAGCAGAAACAACAAATTTCGATTTAATTAATTCAATGGTTGGTGAGAAATTTTGGTACTTATAATCGAAGCTCAATCAAACCGAGCAACGAATTACAACAACTCGTGCAAAAAGAACAATACCCTGTTATTCCGGAATTTGTGCAAGTACTAACTGAAACCATGAAGAAAACTATTGAATCACGCCAGCTAGAAGTTGGAGAATTGATCTGACTTTAATCCTTCCCTCAATTAAAGGAAAACTTGTGGTCACTGTTCAAAGCCCCTTGAGTTGTCCCACAAGCCCAGTTAAGGCTGACCATTTCTGAAATGCACTTGCTGACGAGACAAAAGCAAGTTTGGAGGACTCAACATCATTACGAGTTACTGCAAAGCAAAACATGGTTCATTCATGTGAGTACTAGAAAAATTGCCATAATGTAACCTGAATGATTGCAAATTTGCAAGGAAGCATGAATGTGGGAAAGCAAGGCACATCTTAGCAATAGAGTAACCCACCTGAGGAGATCAATGAAACCAGTGAAGAATTGAATGTATCCACTTGAGTCTTCTCTTCCGGACTAGAACTCAGCTGCATGTATAGAAGATACATAGAAAAACAGTCATAAGTTTAGCATTTAGACCATTCGAAGTAAAGATCATGCTGTCCTTCCCAAAAGATTCTCGCTCTGAAAATCAAAACTTTGCCACAGCATTGGTAACTTTCAAAGTAAAGAAGCAAGTGATGTTTTGATTTTGAAGCCTAAAATAAGTAAAAAAAGAACTTCCACAGGATTTGTTATTTTCATGAATGGGGCTTTTGTGAGGAATAAAATCTATAGTTCTTGTGTTCATTGTTGCAAGTAATGACGTTATCGTCCAAGTTGACCTTGGTGAAGGCTTTATTGGCATTCTTAACCCACTCTGTATTAGAGCTTCCCCCAAGAACAGAACTAGCTGTAGATAGATCGTTATTGTCAATGGCTTGAGCAACTTTGCTCAGCTTGTACACCAGTTCCTGCAGATATCCTGCAAAAGACCATTTTCATTGTGTTTTGTTAGAAGGAGGATTCATTGCAGCTGAATGAGATAAAATCATGCAAAAGAATATACAACCATGCTTCAAACACATTGCCTAATATTTGCAGTTCAGTTTCTGAGAGTTTCAGAATCAAATCCCTCAAAACAGATTATGTAGCCCATGATAATTTACAACAATCCATCCTAACCAAATTCTTTTGCATGAATCAAACTGAAAAGGAAGTCAGGAATTCCTGGTATGGAATGATATATCCATTGAGTGCAAAATGTATAGCATTATTTAAGAACAAGCTTTCATAAAGACTTGTAACTATGCCAATTGAAAAAAGTTGGTAAATTTAAGAACCTGTTTCTTTGTTAGATGAGCTAATGACTCCTTGTCTCTCAATCCTCTTCTTTCTGTCCTTCTTGACCTTTTCCAAGAGCTCCACATCATCGTCAGCCTCCAGAATCGCTGCATTAGCAGCAGACCAATCTTTAGCAGAAAATAAGAAGCCAAAGCTGGTGATGAAGCTGATGGAAAGGCTTCTTTTGGTAAGATTTGGGGAGGACTCAGCGAATGCCTTGCATATAGCTAATTGTCTGTTTGCATTGTGTTTGTGAGGGAAGAATAATGATGGTGATGTTAACAAAGAAGAGGAAGGAGATGCCGAAGAGGATAGAGACGAATAAATAAAGGTATTTGCAGTGGAGAGAAAGGCTGTTGCCATTTCTTGCTTTTCTTTCACCTTATTTTCTGGTATTTTTGGTAGGAAAAAAAAAACAACCAGAGGTATTTGCAGTTTGGAAGTTTTGAGGATGAGGTTGCTGGATTCTGTCATCTGATCCAGTCATTTTTTGATTGCATGAGGGCATAATAGTCATTTAAAAAATACATTTAATAGTATCTAAGTGGCACCACTTTAAAAGTACGTGCTTTTCGTGTACTCGATATATATATATATATATAGATTAATAAGTTAATCCTACTAAAAAATCGTACCTCAAATTGAACAAACGGATTTGTTAATTGGAGTTTGGGAAAGTATGGCTATGTTTGGATCGAGAGATAAGTTGAAATGATTTTAGATGAGTTGAATAATATATTATTTTTTAATATTATTATTATTTTAAAATTTAAAAAAGTTAAATTTTTTATTATATTTTATATAAAAATTTAATAAAATTGTAATCCAAACGGGCTTAAGAATGCTCGAATCAAATGCATCAAGTTTCTCTATTTTCCTCTCTCATATGGTATCGATATATAGTATTGGTGCAGGGTTAAAACTTAAACTAAACATATCAGGCCTTATAGAAATTAGATTGCGCAAAAAACAAAAACAAAAACAAATGACAACTCAAAACAAATGGGTTTTTAGACTTATAGAAATCATATCAAGTGTGAGGTTATATTTTATTGTCGAATTAAACTCAACTCATCTCAATTTATTTCAAATCAATCATTAATAAGATTTATTATTTTTTAACTTTGTTAACTTATATTATATATTTTAATTTAAAAAGTTAAACTCATTTCAACTTTCAAACGCAGCGTGTGATGTTTATAATAGTGTTTTGATCCGATAGCCGCATGGACCCTATATGCTGCTTGTCGGCGAAACTTTTACCATGATGTGCGCCAACATACAGATTTTCCGTCCTTAAATCTTTAGGATTTGCCATGCTTTATCCTTCCACATGGATTCCACGTGTGGGTGTAGATTTTTGAACCCTTCGGATGATCTAATCTTTAATTTTTCTTCTTGTTTTATCTAAAATCAGGAGTTGTCACACCCTTATACATATTTGCAAAGAAAGGGCGGTGAAACATCTGATCCATTGCGGCCCACAAATCATTATCATCCTCAAAACTACCTAGCTGGCAATTGCTTTCCGCCATAACCTATATGTCCAGCCTTTATGTTCAATTTAGCCTCCAATGCAAACATCGCAGCAAACATCTTAGACGAGTGTGGAAGTTTCGCAATGGCCTCGATAACGATTTATTTTAAGACTCTCAATTGGTTCTGATCCCCATACAAGAGTCATCCTCCTTTAATAACCCAGAATCGAAGTTGGTCTCTTCATTAGCCTATCCATAATAGCAAAAGATATAGAACCAATCTTTCGGTACTAGATCCCCCACCTTCTGCCCACGTATCTCATTTATTAATATAGATATGCTTGCTAAGAAAAAAGTGCGTACGTTGCTTATAGTGCACAACTAATTCGTCCTCCCTTTCTTAAAAATGTTCTCTATGGTTACACAATTCACATGAGATGAGATGAAATAAGATGTTAAAAATTAAATAAAATATCGTTATATTTTTGAATTTGAAATAGTTAAATTATTTATTATATTTTATATGAGAGCTTAAAAAAATTATTATGATTATATAAAATAAGATGAGATAGTTAAATTTTGTGTAATCCAACCAACTCTTACAGTTTGAACCAAAGGAAAAAGAATCTCTTTTATTTCTTCTTTCTCACAATATATAGGCTGGTCTTTTCCATTCCCTCCCAGCAACCTATCCAACCATTCTATTTTGGTGCATAGTAGCCTAATCCTCCAATTTTTTCACCTTGTTATTGGAAATAAAATGGTAGAGTTAGCGTCAACTGCTAGACATGAAGCAATAGACACCACTCTGTTGTCTCCTCACATTTACACCGATCTACCACCTCGTCAAAAAGATGTTGAAAAAATTAATCGAAACAAAGTTGGATTTTTAGCTTAAAAAATGCGTAATAATATAACTTTTTTTAAAATAATTTTCGCCCTCACCGATTTGGATTAATTGGTCTGCACTAGGTTAAGGCAAAATAGTCTCTAAAAATTCCTTTATTTGATTGTGTTATGCACTTAACAAAATCAAATAATTAGAATACCAATTAAAGAAATTTGTAGTTCTGGCAAAGAATCTAATGAAATGTGTGCGCACATAGTTATTGCGAGACCTCCGTTTTTCTCGAACCTTTTTTTTTCGTTGCTTTCTTAGTTTCATATTGGCCTAGGGTTAGCCCATGGCGGCCCCCACTGCCCTCTCCTTCATCAGAGGGGCCTGCTGGAGGAGATGGAGGGGCTCTGTCATACGTACAAATCATGTCGAAGGTGGTGACGCATTCATCGTTCAAGGTACCAATGGGATACCCTGTGGATGTGGACGGGGAACCCGGTTTCGTTTCTATGGAACTAGAGATGTCGAAGGCTGCAGAGGATTTTCGTTTTGCCCTTGTCTTGAAGTTTGTGCGTATTAGGCCTACGATTGATGATATCCAGTTGACTATTATTAAGTCGTGGGGTTTACTGGAGATTCCGACGATGAGTGTAATGGACGATTATCATGTTCTAGTGAAGATGCAAACCGATCGGGACTTTGTGCATGGCTGGGCAAGAGAGGGCTAATTGATTGCTGGATCTGTTTTCAAACTTTTTTGATGGACAAAGGACTTTGATCTGCAGAAAGAATCAACGCTAGCGCCCCAATGGATTTTTTTGCCAGGCTTGCCACTTCATATGTATCAGACGGATGTTCTGCAAATTCTAGCAACAAGGTTTAGGCCTTTTTTGGGGATTGATAATGCTACATTGCATAGAACCAGAGCTTCGGGGGCCCGTATGTGTGTGGAAATAGATTTGACAGATGAGCCAGTGAAGAGTTTTCCAACAGTAATGGCGAACAAAAAATTTTGGCAGGAGGTTCAGTGTGAAAGACCTAGTTTCTACTGTAAAAAGTGCTGCTGACAGGGTCACACATCCGTTGTATGTCGAACTGGTGAAGGGTTTTTGCGTAAGGCATGAGACATGGCAAAAGGGGTGGTAAAAAAAATATGGCAAGAAAATCCAAGAAAGAAAAGTTCACAGGAGGATTTGGGTGACGGGTTGAAAGAAAACCAGAATGAGAACATGGATGAGGTGGAGATAGTGAAAAGGAAAGAGGTGGTGGTTTCTAGGGAGGGTGAAGTGGCGGTTTTAAGAGATGACCCAGAGAGTTCTGAAATGAAAATAGTGGAGGAATCACGAGAGGAAGAGGATGAGGGCGAGCAACCTTCAATCCAAATAGAAAACATGGTACCGCTGGCGGTTGAGGATGGACGGGGGTTGGTCTTGCTATGGATTTGATCCTAGTCGATGCTTATAAGTCGCTGAGTAGTGGGGTCGTGGTCAAGCTGCGATGGTATCTGAAGTGCTTGATTTGGAGTGCCATCTACAACCGTTTGCGATAGAAGTGCCACCGGACTCTGTTTCGTATCGCATTGATGTGCAAGATGATGAAAATGTTCTTGGTTTGGCCAAACATAAGGAATATGACTCTGATAATGTTCCAAAACTTGGTTCAAGTATTAAACAAAAAAGTCTAGTTCTCCGACAGTCTCAGCGGGTGTCTACCCACACCACTAAACTTAATCTATGACAGAGTCCATCATTGCATGGAATATAAGGGGGTTAAGTAGTTCTCGATGTGTTTTGCGTAGTTTGATTCAAAAAAATAATGGATCCATTGTTGCTCTCTTTGAGCCTTTTGCAAGAGAAGATAAGCTTCAGCGTTTAGTCAGCTCGTTGGGTTTTGATGGTTTTTATTCAAACGAGGATGTAGAGGGGAAAATCTAGATATTATGGAGAGTTCCCTATGAATTTGAGGTGTTTAGTGTATCAACGCAAATGATTACGAGATGGGTTTTGATAGAGGGGACACGGACTCTGGTTTCGTTCGTTAATGCTAAACGAACTCAGATGGCTCGAAGAGAGCTATGGGAGAGTTTGGTCGGTTACAGGTCTGCTGGCCATCCGTGGACTGTTATGGGGGATTTTAACATCATACGAGAGGACTGGGAACGTGTGGGGGGATGCCCCCGAGCTGCCCAAACTATGGATGATTTTAATGAGTGTATTGAAGCCTGTGGCCTAGTGGAGCTTAACTATCATGGGAATCCTCTATCCTGGTGTAATGGGTAGGAGGGGGCTGCATGGAAGTGGGCGAGACTTGATCGTTTTCTTATGAATGTGGCTTTTTCAGAACGTTTTAATATGGCTGATGTGGAATATATTAAACGGAAGACATCGGATCATAGTCCCATGGTGGCTCAATTATCCCGAGTCAATATGAGGTACAACCCCTCTCCATTTCGATTTCAGAAAATGTGGTGCTCACATGATTCTTTTCAAGGGTTGGTAGAGGAGACATGGGGACAACCTATGTCGGGTTCGAGCCTGATAAAGCTAGCGACAAAATTGAAGCAGCTTAAAATGGCATTGCGGACATGGAATAAAACTATGTTTGGACAAGTGGGAAGGAATATACAAGAACTAGAAGCGAGGTTGGCAATTTTGGAAGCCCAATTGCAATCTGAATATTCGAAAGAAATAGAAGCGAATTATATAGTCACCAAATTGGAGATCGATATTTGGGAGAAGAGAGAGGAGACCCGTATAGCCCAAGTAGCAAAGAATAAGTGATTAAAAGAAGGAGACTAGAACTCCAAATTTTTTCATGCAGTTGTATCGCAGCGTCGGCATGGTTCAGTCATTTCTCAGATGCGGTTGGCGGATGGCACTTTACTGGATTCACCAGATAAGGTTCACTGGGGGCGGTGGATTACTTCACAAATTTTCTTACAGAGATGCCATACATTGAACCGGTGGATCTATCCCCGCTTTTGGGTTTGGAAATGTCTGAGGAGGATGATTCAGTTTTGTGTCGGCTGCCTTCGGAAGAGGAAGTGAAAGAGGCCATTTTTTTGATACCAAAGCATAGCAGCCCTAGCCCAGACAGGTATGGTTCCTCTTTTTATATTTCTTGTTGGCATATTGTGAAGGAAGAGGTGGTGGAGGCCGCAAGGGATTTTTTTGCGAGTTCTACGTTACCAAGGTTCTATACTTCATCATATATTGTGTTGATTCCGAAAGTACCGAACCCCAAGGGTTTTGAGAAATTTAGGCCAATAAGTCTATGTTCTGTGGCATATAAGATTTTTTCAAAAATCCTGGTGAATCGTTTGACGGGTTTTTTTGCCTAGACTAATTTTGGGTGAACAGAGGGCCTTCATTCCAGGTCGTAGTATTTTTGAAAACATAACTCTTTGCAAAGAGATGGTTCATGCGTTGAAGAGGAAGACGGTTGGAGGAAATGTAATGGTAATGATGAATGGGTCGTATAAAGGTTTTTTCAAGCCTATGAGAGGCCTACGACAAGAGGATCCTTTGTCGCCATATTTATTTATATTGATGCAAGAAGTTCTTTCAAGGATTCTTTGGAAAAAAATTGAGGAGGGCTGCATTGGTAAGTATTATCATCCTATGGGGGCTCCGTTGATGTCTCATCTATTATATGCGGATGATATTTTAGTTTTTTTAAATGGTGAAAAAAGATCTCTGAGACGATTGGGGACCATTTTATCATGCTATGAAAATTGGTCAGGCCAGCGGGTTAGCAAAGAGAAATCAACAATTTTTGCCTCACCAGTAATTAGTGCTGCCAGGCAGCGTGGTTTGGTGAGTTTAACTGGGTTTGTGCCCGGTAATTTCCCAGTCATGTATCTGGGGGTTCCGTTGATATGTGGGCACTTGAAAGCTGTTCACCTGGATCAGTTGGTAGCGAAATTTCGGGCTAAGGTTGCCAGGTGGAAGGCAAGATTGGTGTCGCAAGGGAGGCGATTGGTCCTACTCAAGCACGTCCTATCTAGTATGGCTTCCCATTGTTTGGTTGTGATGAACGTCCCTTAGGTTGTGATTAAAAAAATTAATTCAATTTTTACCACTTTTTTTGTGGAGAGAAGACTGGGAAAGCAAAAATGAAGTGGTGTGCGTGGTCTCGGATCAGTAAGCCAACAGAGGAGGTTGGCCTGGGTTTGAGGAATTTTCTGGAAATTCAACGAGCAATGCATATGAAATTGGCCTGGCGTATTTTGTTGGTTGACTCATTGTGGGCTCGGTTCATGGTGTCAAAGTATGGTAGAGGACAACATGTTTCGCTGCTAGTAGCTTGCAGTAATAGTTTGAGAATTTGGAAGTCTATAGTCTTAGTTATGCATGACGTTTGCGAGGCTACCAAAGTTAGAGTGAGGGAGGTGATGTTGTCCTTCTGGTATGATAGGTGGTTTTCGAATGGCCCTTTATGTAATTTGGTGGGGGTAGTTAGCAGGCCTTCTTTACAAATTAAGGAGGTTTCGGTTGGGAATTGCTGGGATTGTGACATGTTGCAGCAGTTAGTTGGTGAGGAGTTGGTGGCTAAGGTGATGAGAGAAATTGGGGTGGGACGTCCTGGGCAAGATGTTTTAATTTGGAAGCCAGATTTGGATGGTAAGTTTACTACAACCAGTGCGTGGGAGTTAATCCGAGTGAGGGAAGATCACCACGGTTGGATGGATTGGATATGGAGTAAATATCTGTTGTAGAAAATTGCAGTTTGCATGTGGAGGGCACGTTTTAACTGCCTAGCTATGGATACTAAGGTGCAGTCACGTGGAGTTGTCATGGCTTCGAAGTGTGACTGCTGTCAATCCCCACAGACCGAAACACTAGATCATGTGCCTACTACTGGGCAGATTGCAGAACAAGTTAGGCGTTTAGCTTCACTGGCACTGGGCATCGGCTATTTGCAAACCCGTACCTGGTGGCATTGAGTGGAGACTTGGATGGTGTATGCGAAAAAAGGAACAAAAACGGGTATTTTAGTTGGCCTGCTACCAAGCATCCTTACGTGGGGTTTATGGAGACGACGCTGTCAATCTCGGATGGAAGAAGTATAGGTTAGTGCAATGGATGTTTGGAGATTTGTTCGGTTATGGTTGGGAATCCTGGTAAATGAGTTGAATGATAAAAAGTTCACCACGATTGATGCACAGATTCTAAAGGCGTTGGATATGAATATACCGGACCAGGCAGTACGTAAACCTCTTCAAGTTGTATGGTTAAAACCACCTGTTGGATGGTGGAAATTGAATGTGGATGGTAGTTACCGTGGAAACCCAGGGAATTGTGGAGGGGGTGGAGTTTTACGAGATCATAGGGGTCAGATGAAGGCGGGTTTTTACGCTCACTATGGGTTTGGAACCAACAACGAGGCTGAATTAAGAGCTTTCTTTCAAGGGGTTCGACTATGTAAAGAAATGGATTGTCGAAGTATTATTTTGGAGTGCGATTCTAAGGTAGTGGTGGATTGGGTGAAGAAGCGAGGTTGTAATTTTTGGTATCTTTGGAATTATTGGGATTCCCTCCTGCAGGAACTAGATGGAGTTCAATTCAAAGTGGTGCATCAATTTAGAAAAGGCAACCAAGCTGCGGATTATTTGGCAAGGAAAGGAGAAGAGGGTTCAAATTGGATTTTTTTTTTCCCTGGTGATTGCATACCGAGGTTATTGAGGAGTATTATTAGATTAGATGCCTTGGGACTTCCATCCATAAGAAAGTAATGGTTTTTGGGCCTTGTTGTGTTTTTAGGCATGTTTTTGAGTTTTATATAGTTTTCTTCTGGGGTTGGTTTTGGTTTATTGTTGGGTACTTGGTTTTGGGTTATTAAACCCCCAAGTGTTATGTTTTTTTTTTTTTTCCACGGTATTCCTCCGTCGTAAGTGATGATTTTTTCAATAAACTTGGGACGAGGCTACTACGTGGGTAGCTACCAACTCTTTAAAAAAAAAACAAAAGAAAAGAACAATTAAATGATATGTAATTGAGAAAGAAGAAGTGTCTAAAATGTTTAGACATTTTTAGTCAAATTATGTAACTCAGCATACACACAAGTGAAGTACTCATTAGTGTACACATGCTTTTTAAAGCAATAACATGTGCAATGGAAAGCATTAATATATGGGCTAATGATACCCTTACTATTTCCAATTACTCCTTTAATACCCAAACTTACGTGGCTTTATTTTTTATTTGCTCTCTTCTCCCTTCTACTCTGCTCTACCTTCTATTCGAGATTTGATTGAGCTTCCTGTCAAAAGCTTTCTCTGTCCGAGATTCAAATTTTCAAGTTTGAGCAACAAGCCAAACATTTTCCCCTTGTGCTCAAAATAGCCCCCCTTTGCTCCATGTGCACTACTCCCCTACCTGCAGACGGTGAGCCATCGTAAATGGCGTTGACCCAAGGGAGAGTAGCTGAAGGCAAACCAAACTAAACCTCTTCTCCTCCCCCACCCATTTCATAATGCGTTCCCTTTTGAGTTCGTAAACCCCTTGTCCTCCTTTCATTTCATTTTCACCGATTCTTGAAAATTTGGAAGCAATATTCTCGCTTCGGTTCTTTATAACCCTCGCAAAGCTTATCAAACTCTTAGGGTTTTTTGGGCTCTTTAAGCTTCTTTCGTTTGTTACTTTTAATTGTTTTTCTATGGAGTCCTATTGATATATTGATAATGGTACCTGATGCACACTTAGCTCCTAGATTTTGTTTTCACCCAACCGATGAAGAACTTATCACATACTACCTTCTCAAGAAAGTCTAAGATAGTAATTTAACTAACAGAGCCATTACTGAAGTTGACCTCAACAAGTGTGAACCATGGGAGCTACTTGGTAATGTTTTCTTCTCATGACTAGCTCAATTCAAATAAAAAACAAGACTCTTGAGTTTGAAAAGTTTGTAAAAATCCCAAATCTTTTATTTTTTTTAGGGAAAGTGAAGATGGGAGAGAGAGAGTGTGTGTTACTTCTTCAACCTTTGCGACCGCAAGTACCCAATTGGACTTAGAACTAACAGGGCTACTGAGGTTGGGTACTAAAAGGATATTGGGAAAGATAGGGAGATTCACAACTCCAAGACTGGTTCTCTTGCTGTAATGAAGAAGACGTTGGTGTTTTACAGAGGTAGAACTCCAAAGGGAGAGAAGAGCAACTGGGTCATGCATGAAAGGAAGAGAGGTGCAAAAATGTTAGTAGGGTTTGAGATAGTGGTTTTGAATGTCAAAAGGAAAACAAAAGACTTTTTGAGAGTTTCAAATCTCGAAGGGGTGGAAGGGCTATCAAAATCTCAGTCAGACAGAAGGTAGAGGAAGGGAGAAGCAGAGTAGAAAAAAAAGCCATGTAGGCTTGGGTAGTAAAGGGATAGTGGGAAGTAGTAAGGGTATCATTACCCTTACTATATATCTACTTTTCTTTAACTCTTCCAAAATCATTTAAAACAAAATTATATATATATATATATATATTTCCAATACATAAGCATATACATATATGATACTTTTGAAAATTCTAACAAAGGATAAACATAAAAATAAATTACTAGCACAGGTGGCTCATGCGCCATCATTGATGACATGCATATATAGCTCTCACCTCCACCACATTGTGCCATTTCAACCAGTTTTCTATCCTTTTTGCGTGAGTTCATCGGTCGTGCGTATGGAGCTATTCTGGTTGCCCGTACTGAAAGGGAAGAAATGGTGGAGAGCTAGTCTCGAGTTGAGTCAAACTCTCATTCTCCTGAGGATCAAGTTGCTTCTCTTCGTAAGTAGGTAAGCAGTCTTCGATGGGAATTGGATGGGTCGTAGAAGGAGGTGAGTCGGTGTCATCATGAGGCTGAGGCTTGAGGAGTGGAGCGGGAAGGTCTGCTTAGCAGGCTCGGTTAGGCAGAGAATGAGGTAGAAGAATGATGATTATGTTTCTCACATGGCCAAGTTTGAAGAAGGTCGGTGAGAGTTGAGCGTTCAGTTAAGTATTGCCCAAGGTGAGAAGGTCAGAGTTGAAACCCAACTGGCAAAGGTGAAGCGAGATCTCAGGAGTCTTGATCAATATTACTTACAGTTGATCGAGGTCTCTAAGTCTTATAAAAGGCGATTGACGTATCTGGAGCTGAAGGTAACTGAGTTAAGCAATGAGCTAGCTTCTTCCCAAAAGGAAGTAGTTCACCTTTAGCTCCAGCTGACAGCCACTCATACTGTTCAAAATCGTGCGTCGGGTCTTGGGTACAAGCATGGGCTTAAGCATTTGAGGGAATACCTGCTTGCCCATCTTGATGTAGACTTACGCCAATTGGACTGGAAGTCTATTAGAGCCAGCTGTGCCACCTATCATATTTTTGACTCCTTAGGGCAAGACACAAGGCCAGATGCCTTTCCTCCTCTTGTTCATCGCCCTTAAGAGTTTTTTTTCCTTTGCTTTTTCATGATTCTAAGAGTTAACTTCCTTGTGGCTATGTAAGATAAATATTTGAACTATGATACATTGTGCGTATGACGTGCCTTTATGTTGCTTGAATTTGTTGCTTCACTCAGTTGGCGTGGGTGCTATATTGTTATATTGTTACTTCGTTGGTTGTTGTGTTAATTGGGCGAGTGGAAACACTCGGTTTCGAGTATAGCAAGAGGATGCCTTGACCGCATAAGTAGGGGTGAGGAAAGAAACCTTGTGTTAAATCTTTTCTTCCTTTGTCGCCACGGGAGCTAGTGGAGTCACTCAACTTTAGTATAGCGGGAGGATGCTTCAATTGCATAGATTTAGGCTAGTGTAATCACTTGTCTTAAGTGTAGTGAGAGGATGCCTCAGCCGCATAACTTGGGCGAGGAATGAAATGCTGCGTTGAGTCGTTTCTTCGTTTATCAACGTGAGGGTGAGTGGAGTCACTCGGCTTAAGTGTAGCGAGAGGATGCCTCACTGCATAAATTCAAGCGAGTGTAGTCACTCTGCTTAAGTGTAGTGGGAGGATGCTTCGACCGTGTAACTTGGGCAAGGAATGAAATGCTGCGTTGAGTTGTTTCTTCCTTTATTGCTATGAGGGCATGTGGAGTCACTTGGCTTAAATGTAGCGGGAGGATGCCTCGACCGAATAAATTCAGGTAATTGTAGTCACTCAGCTCAAGTGTAGCGGGAGGATGCCTCAACTGCATAAATTCAGGATACTGTAGTCACTCAGCTTAAGTGTAGCGGGAGGATGCCTCAATCGCGTAGATTCAGGTGAGTGTAGTCAGTCGACTTAAGTGTCGAAAGAGGATACCTCGATCGTGTAAATTCAGGCCATTGTAATCACTCGGCTTAAGTGTAGCGAGAGGATGCCTCGATTGCGTAGGTTCAAGCGAGTGTAGTCACTTGGTTTAAGTGTAGCAGGAGGATGCGTCGACTGTGTAAATTCAGACGACTATAGTCACTCAATTTTAGTGTAGGGAAGATGTCTCAACTGCGTAAATTCAAGCGATTGTAGTCACTCAACTTAGATGTAGTGGGAGGATACCTTGATTGCGTAACTTGGGCTAGGAATGAAACACTACATTGAGTCGTTTATTCCTTTATCACTGTGAGGGCGAGTGGAGCGTTGAAGCAGAAAAATAAAGAAATCAAGAATAGAGAAAGGGCATGAATTCAATCAGATCTTTTATTACATTGAAATCATTACCCTGATAGTCATACAAAATACTTCCTCAAATGTTCCCCATTCCAAGGGTGTGGTAGCTCCCCTCCTTCGGCTTTTTTGAGGCAATAGTTCCCTGGGCAATGGCTAGCTATTACAACCTAGGGCCCCTCCCACTATGGTCCGAGTTTTCCTTCATTCGTCTTAGTGACTCCCGCTTCTCTTTAAGGGCCAAGTCTCATACTTTGAAGAATCTTGGCCTAACCCCCTTGTTGAAATACTGCTCCGTCTTCCTTCTGTTGGTAGCTGCTCTGGTTTTTGCATCGGTCCTTTTTTCTTCTAGTCGATCCAAGTTCTCTTCCAACACCCTAATGTTCAGCTCTGTGTTGAAGTTTCGCGTTTTGTGGCTCGGTATTCCCGCTTCAACAAGTATTACTGCTTCACTTCCGTATGCCAGGGCGAAGGGTCTTTCACCGGTCGATGTTCTTATTGTTGTCCTGTACGCCCATAGAATCCCTAGAAGTTCCTCTGTCCAGGTTCCTTTCTTTTTCTCCAACCTCTTCCTCAGCATTCCCATTATTGTTTTGTTCCATGCATCGACTTGCCGGTTTGTTTGTGGGTGTCTTGGAGATGAATATCTAACTTTGATTTCGAGTTGGGCACACTAGTTTTGATAGTGTTCAGAGTCAAACTGTTTGCTGTTGTCAGAAATGATGCTTTGAGGTATCCCGAACTGGCATACCACAGTTTTCCATATAAATTATTTAACATTCTGGGAAGTTATGGTTGCCATTACTTTGGCCTTTACCCACTTCATGAAGTAGTTGATGGCGAGCAGTAGAGGCTCAGCCAGGTCTACCCCCCATTGGGAGAATGACCAAGGGGAAGTGATTGATTTCAACTCCTCGGGTGGTTGCTTAGGATTGGTGCGTGCAGCTGGCATTGTAAACATCTTTTGGTGAACTCCCTACCATCTCTAAGGGCATGTGGCCAGTAATATCCAGTCCTCATGATCTTTGCCGCCAAGCCTCTTCCTCCTAAATGATTTCCACATATTCCTGTTTGTATCTACTCCATGATGTAGTTGGCTTCTTCATTTAAAATGCATCTTAGGAGAGGTGCTAAAAATTAGGGGTGGAAATATGTGATACGACCAAAGTTTTAAATTTTGTACCGTACCGGCCGGTACGGCCGAAATTTTTCGTTTCGGTCGTTCGGCTGGTACAGGTACTATACCTGTTCCGTACTGGCCAAAATACCGGCCGTACCGGCCGGTACCGGTCATACCGGCCTCAATTGGCCTGTACTGGCCTATATTTCAGCCGGTACCGGCCGATATTTCGGCCTGTGTTTTTTTTTTTTTTTTTTTTTTGTTTTTTCATTTTTTCAAACTACAAACTTATTTTTTAACCCTCAATTCAGACCAGACTATTTATAATTTATATATATATGTATTTGTATATAATTTATTTATATATAGACTATTATTTTAGAATATAATTTTTATATATATTTTTATATATAATTTATTTATAGATCGACTATCCCGAAATGTTATCCCGAAACGCTATTCCGAAACGGTACCGGTACCGAAATATTTCGTTCCAGTGCCTTGACCGGTACGCTATCCGGTACGGTATTCAAAACATTGGATACGACCCGTTAACCCAACACGAACATGACATGAAATTAACGGGTTTAAGTTTGATGTTAATGGGTTCGGGTAAAAAGAGGTTGACTCATTTAGATAAGATTCATTAATGTGTCACTAACGGGTCAACCTGCTTAACCCATTAGTGACCCGTTTAGACTTGTTAAATTTTTTACTCAAAATTACAATTATATCCTTTTTAACCTAAAAACAAAAATACCCTAACCGCATTTCGTATTTCCTAACTCTCTCTCTCTCTCACAGTTATTAGTTGAGTTAGTTCTCACGAGTCACAACTGCCTCCCACACATCCTTTAGATTGTAATTTTGGTAGTTTTATTGTCTGGATTGTAATTTTAGACTTATGTAGTTAGTTTTATATTTTTGGGATATATTATGATTTTAAATTTTATGTAAAATTATGTTAATAAGGTCAAATAGATTATTTGGATCAATTCAAAACATTTATATAAACAAGTTGAAACGGGTCTTGTCGTGTCGATATATTTTTAATTAATTCATAACTGGTCAAAACATGTCGTGTCATGTCAACCTATTATTTTAATAGGTCGTGTTAGGGTTCAAAAATCTAACTCGTTAAGCTTAACATGTCGTTTTTTGACCCATATCGTATAACATACACGACTTGACACGACCCGTTAACACGATTTTCCACACCTGCTGAAAACCCTCGTTTGTATAGCTTAAGGTTCATCATAGTGAAGCGGGTAGCTTTGTTGTTGAACTTCCTTACTTCTTCTTTGGTGGTTGGGAGTTCCCCAATTGCCAAGTATCTAACTATATTGCCTGCCCATTCCGGGGTGTCCATACTCACTTCCAAGATCTCGGCCCCAATGGACACTGTCTCTATGGTCTGTGTGACCACGTACCAAGGCAGAGTTGCCTCCTCTTGTGCTGATGTTGTTGATGCTAACCAATCAGCCTTCCAATTATCAAACTGTAGGATGCGACTGATTCAAAAGTAAGAAGGCGATCATGCCCTTCACACACCTGCTGCAAGTATTTTTTTAGTTTTTCGCCTTTCGTCAAGTACACTTCAATTACTTGGCCTACCACAACCTGTGAGTCTGCTTTTATCTCCACTTCTCTTGCTCTCGAGGCCTCAGCTATGGCTAGTTCTGCCAGTACTGCCTCATACTCGACTTTGTTATTCTGACCTTGAATCCCAATCTCATTGCATAATATGTTTCGGTTTCATCTTCGTCTTCTATTGCCACATATACCCCTACTCCCCATTCAATTCAACAAGATGTGCCATCAACATATACTTGCCACGACTTCCCTACAAGTGACTTTGGATCCATTTTGGGAAAGTCTGAGAATTCTACTACAAAATCAGTTAAGATTTGTCCTTTAACTGCTATACATGGGACGTAGGTAATCTTGAACTCAGTTAGCTCAATCTAGGGGTAAACATCGAAGGTGTCGGTACGATTTTGGTCCAACATCAAAACCATCCGATTTGCTAAAAATACTAACATCTCGACCGATACTAGCCGGTGAAGGGGAAGAAAACCATCGACATCGATCTCGATTTTCTTCCGATTGATTCGTTAGCATCGTTGGTGATGCGATGTGAGAGAGAGAGAGAGAGGAATGAAGGAGAGAAAAACATAGAGATTTAGTGATTCACATTTCACAAATTGATTCACAAGATTGATTCACAACAAAAAACTAGAAAATCTTACAACAAATATCATAAGCTTGATTCACAACAAAATTAACAAAATAATAGGTGCAGTCTGTAGAGAATCTGAGAGAGAAAGAGAGAGAGGGAGAGACAATGACACCATTTGGGAACGGTGGAGAGGGATGGCTAGAGGCTGGACTTGGAAGGGAGAAGATGCGCCGCTAGTGTCTTAGAGAGGGGAGAGAGAGAGAGAGCATTAAACCTAAGTCTGAAACGACGTCGTTTCGGACTTAGGTTTAATCCTTTTTCTACACGATTTCTATAAAACAATTTCTACACATTTTATTTAAATAAATGTATAAAATATATATAATTATTTTGGTCGGTTCACCGGGATAGAACCATACCGGTGTTGGTTTCTTCAAATTCCCACCGCATCCAACCTGGTTCTAGTCGGCTCCTGACTCTGGTGGCCAGTTCCAGTCGGTTCCTGTTCACCCCTAACTCAAATGCCCATTTTATTAACCAACCCAATGTGTCTAGTCGCTGCAATACCTTCTGAAGGGGTGTTGTTGTCACCACCTTTATGGGGTGGACTTGGAAGTAGGGTCATAGCTGCTGGACGGTTGTCACCATTGCGAACGCAATCATTTCGACCTTTGGATATCGAGTCTCTGCTCCCCTCAAGGCTTAGCTTATGCGGTATATCGATTTTTGTATGCCTTCTTCTTCTCGAATCAATGCGGAGGGCACGACGTCTGTTGTGACCGCTAGGTATAGCAGCAAAGGTTCCCCTTGCTTAGTTTGACTTAACAATGAGGGTGAGTCAAGTATTCCTTTAGTTATGTGAAAGTCTTTTCACACTCGGTATCAAGTTTTGTGTCTTCCGCAGGACTAAGAAGATTGGAAGGCATCTGTTCGTCAATCAAGGCACAAATCTATTAAGCGCCAACACTTTTCCTGCTAGTTGTTGTACTTCATTCAAATTTTTAGGTGACTTCATTTCAGTAATCGGCCTCTTCTTTTTAGGTTTGCCTCGATTTCCCTTTCTGACACATGATGCCCAAAAATTTTTCTGATTGAACACCGAAAATGCATTTCATTGGGTTTAGCTTCATTTTGTAGCATCGTACTACCCCAAAAGCCTTTCTCAAGTCTTTCACGTGTTACTCTAGCTCCTTACCTTTGATCAACAGATCATCGATGTAGACTCCATATTGCGGCCTATTTGTTCTTTAAACATCCCATTCACCAGCCTCTAATATGTTGTTCCTGCATTTTTTAGTTCAAAGGGCATGATTTTTAGCAATATAGTTCCTGATCAATTATAAACGCTGTCTTTTCTTGATCAAGTTGGCTCATTCATATTTGGTTATATCCTGAATAAGCGTCCATGACACTTAACATTTTGTGTCTTGTCGTGGAATCTACAATCAAGTCGATTCGCGGTTAAGGGAAGCAAAGTCTATGCTTATTCACCTATTTCCGTTTTACTTTTTGACAAGTACGACGTTCGAGAGCCATTTGGGATAATGGAATTCTCTAATGAATATGATTTCTATGAGTCGATCCACTTTTTTGTTATTCATGTGTATTTCTTAATGTTGAAGCTCCTCTTCTTCTGCTTAATCAGTCAAGTTTCTAGGTTGATGCTTAGCCAGTGCTCAATAATGTTTTCGTCAATTTCAAGCTTGTCCTCGTGACTCCAGGCAAAGACATCATTATACTATGTGAGGAGTTGCTTCAACTAATGTCTATCTTCCTTTTTCTGCCTAGTCCCGACCTTTACCATGGTTTCGGGATGTTTTGGATCAAGGGTGATTAGTTCCAGAGGCTCATTGGCCTCGCCTTACTTCAAGGCATTCTCATCTCTCGTTTCCACCTCGGGAGCCCTCTCCTTGGTGGAGGTGGTGGAACAGGGTTTACACGATGTTTGGTTGTTCCTTCGCCTTCTCCCATTAGAGGTTCAGCCATGCTCACGTCATTCTCTCCTCACTGGAGCTCTTGTACATAGCACTCTCAGGCGAGTACTTGTTCGCTACATACTTTGCCTATACTTGTCTTAGTGAGAAACTTCATTTTTAGGTGATAAGTGGATGTGATCGCCCTAAGGGCATTCAACATTGGTCAGCCAATAATAACATTGTATGCTAACCAGGTTCTTACTATGAGGAAATTTGTCATCGTTGTTGTCGTGCAAGGGTGATGGATCCTATGGATTGTACCGTCTCGCCTGAGAATCCTTTTAAGGTTGTATGAGTTAGGCACAGTCGGCTTTGGTTGATCCTCATTCTTGCTTATGCGTCCCAAAAAATGACGTCTACTAAGCTTCCGTTGTCCACAAGTATCCTCCGGGTGGTATAATTTGCTACCAACATGGTGACCACCAACATGTCTTCGTGTGGGTAGATGACCCCCTATAGTCGTCATCACTAAAGGATATCACGAGCATGATTGTATCTTGGGTTGTTTCTCTGGCCTCCCTATGTAAAGACTTCATCGTATCTGGCTTGCCGGGTGTACATTTTCCATCCTGATGAAGTGGATCCTCTACTAGCAACCCCTCAAGCAATCGTGCAGATTTCGCCCAATGGTGGGTCTCTCTAGTTCGTGTTCCGTTTGGGAGCTTGGCCATGAGTTTCTTGAGGTGTTCTTTTTCTTCTTGGACTCCACTTCGTTGGCGCCTACATTCTTGATCTTGCCTTCTTTCTGCTAGTCGCCTTGGCAACGTGGTGGTTCGGGCAACCAATCGTTCAAGCTCACCACTGTCCCACATCTCCTCGACCCTTTGCTTTAGGGTAAGGCAATCTTCTATTCTATACCCACTTGTGTTGTGGTAAGTGCAAAACTTCTGGGATTGTCATCCTCGATCATTACTCTGGCGAGGTTCCCAGGCTTTCTCCTAAACGTTTATGGTGGAGTATTGGACTAGAGAGCTAGCTGCTCGCCTTAATGTTTCACGTCTTTCCTTATGTTGGCCCTTCTTTGCTTTCAAGTCCTTCTAATGAACTATATCGAAACAGCCACTCAAAACGTTTCCTCTCTTACTTTAATCAAAGAAGCTGGTTGGGATAGATCTGGATCAATTTAATTTGTCCATATCCCATTTGTTTGTTATTATTTCTTTTAAATATGCTTTGATTGCTTATGTAATGCGAATCTTAACCCTTTTTATATTTATTTTTTTATTAATGAAATGATTTATTAGGAAAAAAAAAACTTGTTGGTTATTGGTTGCCGGCCGGATTCAGCGAGCAAGAGATCATGAAAAAAGTAGATTCCCGTACGTATGTACGTACGTGGATCATCGCAGTTGGTATGGCAAAAGCTACCAAGTTTTTATAATAATTAGCAAACTCCAATCTCCTGAAGCCAGCTCTAAAGAGTCTCCTTTCTGGTCAGATCATGCACCAGAAATGGTTGGAAATCCTTCTAACGCATAAGAATTATTAAAAATGTCAAAGCCTCCATTCAGATAACTCATCTTTTGGCTTTTGCCATCTTATATGGCTTTCAGCAACGTTCATGGAATTAGTAAGAACTCCACTTCTTTGCATTCCCATTGTACTTCTCTTTTCATGATCCTCCCCCTAAAATATTAGTAAAATTTCTCTGAGTTTTATGAGCCCTAATACTTTTGATCTGTTTCAATCTTTGTTAGAGACTAAATTGATTGGATCCAACCCTTTGAAAACATATCACTAATAAAATCAAGAGATAAAATCAAGAGATAAAGAAGTTCGCTTAGACTCCTAAAAGAAAAATGTTTCACAAGTCAAGTTGGATTCTATTACTCCAAAGAAGAAAATAGATCTGTATAAAATGAGAAGATATCTACAAATGAAGAACGAACTCTCCACAGGCTCGAGATGGCTTCTCTATGCCTAGAGTAAATCCATCCATTGTACTGAGCAATATGTGAGGTCATGAGAAATTATAAAATCATCAATTATAGTAGATTTTGTCCCCAAACAATATGTGGCGTAGCCTTTTATGCTAACCACGTAAATCTCTGTATCTCTCTTTATTTATTTATATTTGCTTATTTGATATTTATTTCATGGATGAACGCGAAGAGCACCATATTGAAGCCCAAATCACCATCGTGGGCCGGGCATAATTCTTTCTTACTTTCAGATTTGTCATGTGAATTTAGGTATTAATAGTCTTGTATAGTTATTTTTTGTCCATAAACAACTTGATTTATGGAATTATTTTTTTGCTGGTAAACAACATGATTATAGATTGATATAAAAGGACAATGGTTTCTTTCTCAAAAGAGGGCAAAACAGCTATGAAACACTACTTAAATGATGAAGTTGGTTGAGACTAAGAAGAGACTAATCTTCCATCCTAAGTTTTCTTCATTGCTTGCTAGCTTTTTTTTTTTCCCCAAATCATTATTCTAAGAGGGAGGAAAACACTATATCCTACCATTTTTCTGTTTCGTCTGTATTTCTAATTCATCATTGGTTTCAAATCAATAGCAGAATAATTGCGGTAGTTCTTGTAACTAATTACAGAACAACATTATATGAAATTGGTTCTCCGATCACTAACTTAAAGAAGAAGGAATTAAGTTCTTGAATCCCAGCAGTGCATGAGAAGTCTTGCATTTAATAATTGGCATTCTAAAGTAGTTTATGAGAAGGTTTGATGAAACCACCACCCTTTAAAGTGGTGAGTAGTTTTCCATTTATATCAATTTACATATCCTATGAAATAATTACATATCAATTACAGTTAATATGGAATGTAAATAAATGGAAAGTATATACAAAGCAATCTCCTAGAGAGTCTTAGTTAAGTCACATATGTCAAGCCTTAGATTAAGGCAAAGTATCTTCAACAGTTTGTGCAAGCATCATTTACTTTTTGTATGTATATATGTATGTATGCGCGTGCGTGTCAGATGCAAACCAAATAAGAGTTTTCAGGGTTTAGAATTTGGACAGGGGATCAAGAAAGTTGCCCCTGCATTATACCAATAATTAGTGCAAATGCTTTTCTTTCTTTCTTTATTTCTTTCTTTCTTTCTTTTTTCCGGTTTTTTAATTATCTTTTAAACATCTTTAAACATTTAAAAAATCACAAACTTACTAAAAATCACTTTTTTAACTATTAAGTAGTAGTAATAATAATAATAATAATAATAATAATAATAATAATAATAATAATAATAATAATAATATTGGTCACTTTGGAGGTACCATTCTCGGTCCTCAAGCATTTTCCTTCAAAATTATATTTAAAATATCTAAGGTATGTTTGGACATTTAAAGTATTTCAGAATTTTATAAATAGTAGTAAAATTATTTGAGTGAAGATGCTTTATTGGGTCTTGTGAAATGCTAGAAAAAGTTGAATAAAAATATTATAAAGTTAAAAAATTATTTAAATATAATTTTTTAGTATAATTTTTGTTTTGAAGTTTGTAAAAGTTATATTGATTTTAAGTAATGCTATATATAGTCGTGGAGTGCGCAAGTACTGTGCAGTCGCTTTGAAAAAGAGTAGGGTTCACTATTAAAAAATTAATTTTCTTTTTATGTGAGTCCCGTATTTACTTACTTTTTTCAAAGTAATTGTGCGACGCTTGCACACTCACGACTACAACTATCATTTCTAATTGATTTTTGTGTTTTATTTTGAAATTTGTAAAAGTTGTATTATTTTTTTGTTTTGATAATGATTAGGTAATAATTAAATAGAAACGTTGAAAATTTGAAATTTAAAAATATTTTATATCTGAGTGATATTTGGGAATGAGATATTTTGATAATTTTATATCTCATCTCTGTGTCTAAACGTCCTCTAATTTTTATGGAATATTTCAGGTTCCTCCCCTAAAAGGTTTTTTTATAATTAAGAGGGAGGAGCAGTATCCAATAAGAAATGAATAAAAAAAAAAACTTTGAAATTATGAGAAATATACTCAAAGACATCCTAGAGAAATATTTTAAGTATAAAGAGATTCTATAAAATTATATTTATAAATTGACGTAGTTTGATATGATATGTTAGATTGTAAATCTACTTTTATATTAAAGTAAATATTTTAATATTTTACATAAAATCATATCAATTTATAAGTTTATTTTTGTAAAAAATTTTCGTGACTTAACACTTCTCTTCTAATTAATGGTTTCTAAATTTGGCGTTTTTGTTTGCTTCATAGTTTCGATTTCAGTTTGTCTTATTCGCTGATCTTTTGCCTCTGACTTAATTTGCTTAAACACTAAATTGAAAACTACTTTGGAATATAATTGAGACATCTGGATTGGTTAGAAATGAGGTGACAATGAACTATCACATTGTGTGCGAGAATCTTACAAAAGTGTATAGAGTTTAAGTTCTTCATATACCATTCTGTAAATGATTTTGACATGATCTTGACTATGGCCCGGCTTAATTTATTTATTATTAGTTAATTAAGGTGATTTTTGAATTGGATTATTTTAATTTGTAACCACGGTTTTTTTAATAACTTTAAATATATTGTAACTATTTATGATTTTGGATATATATTATGAATACTTAAATATCTGTCAATAATAGTAAAATAATTTATGAATAATAAATAAATAATTTGAGTTAAGATATTTTATTTAATTTTGAGAAATAAAAAGGAAAACAATTAAAAAAAATGTCATAAAGTTAAAAAATGGTTCAAATATAAGTTTTTAATATTATTTTTGTTTTGAAATTTAAAAAAAATTATATTATTTTTTTTATATTTTATTTAAAAATTTAGAAAAGTTGTAATGATTAGGTAATTAGATGAAAAAGTTGAAGATTTGAAATTAAAAAATACTTTGTGTTTGAGTGGGTTGTGTTTGTATGATAAGGTGAACTCAGATAATCTAAGTTGATTTGTGAATAATTGTGTTTCGTAAATCCAATTGAGATGTGTTTGAATGTAAAAATATTGAGATTTGTTTTTTTCGAATGTATAAATTGAAGTAGATTGAAATAAGTTTAATTTTTTTTATGAGAAGTTGAAAAAGTAGTAGATTTTATCAATAATTAATTTGTCTAAAATAGTATCTAAAAATATCTAAAGTAGTGGATCCAACCAAACACAGTCCTAAAAAATAATATCTAAAAATGCTTCGAAGCCAACTATTCGTAGGATACCATATCGAAAAATCTCGAGGTGGAACGGAAGGATTTATATCATTGTCACGGCTACGTCATAGTTGAAGGGCCGACAGCGTTGGAAACGGTAGGAAAAAGAAAACGCGTAGAGGGCTGCCCGCCCGTCCCTCAGTTGGAAGTGACACTAGCACTGGCGCAAGACTTTCCAAGGTTTATTCAAGGCTTCTAATTGGATATTTTCGAACATATCAATCATCGTATACATAGATTTTTTTTTTTTTTTATTTTATTTTTGGTTGTTGTTTTTGACGTAAACGTAGAGGGCATATTGTTAATAAAGGCCGTTTCCTTGAACCAATAATTGTATGCAAACAGTGCATGAACCAATAAAATGTACTCCTTTTTCCTTGGTACTTGATATAGGAAAAACACCCTCCGATCCCACCCACCTCCTCTCTAAATTCTAATAATGTACTTGACTAAGAAAATATAATTTAAAATAAGTAAATTAAAACCTAAATCATTAATTTTCACCTGCATGCATTATTCCTTGAACAATCATTTTTGAACAAGAATATTTATATATTCAACTTATTATAGAGAGATGGAAACAACTAATTTCATATTAATTAGTAACTTATTATAAAGTTATTTTTATTGTATAATAGATTTAACTTATCATATAAAATTATTTGTGGATATATTTTAGTAAGATCACTGTGTGGTTGGAGGAGATAAAGTATTCCAGGCCCAGATAAAAAGCTCAACTCATCAAGGTCAAGGGCCCCCACTAGAAGATAACAAAAGGAAAGAGAAAAAGAGAGAAACATGGGACAAAGGCGGAGGAAGGAAAGGGTGTCAGAAGGAAAAGTGGATATGTGACGTAAACGAGATAATATTTGACATAAAGCAATGGAGGAGAAGAGGATAAAGGGGCTTCTTCCAGATGATTTTAATGGAAGATGAATTTCGGCTCTTGAGAGAGCTACTTTAACCTCACGACAGGGATTCTAATGACGACATCTCCACCAAAAAATATAGTTCCAATCTCTATTGTACTGTAAGAATGAGAGACTATAAGAGATTGTAAAACAATCATATTATAGTGAATTCTCCATTCCCCTCTCCTCCCCTCCCCAAACCCTCATAGACGTAGGTATTATTTCGAATCACGTAAATCTATGTGTTCTCATCCTTTTACTTTCTCCGTATTTATTTACTGTTTACTACTATAAATGTACGTATAGACAAGGATGTAGCTACACTAGATTACCACTGGGAGCTCCACACAACACCGATCGAGATTCGAATAGTCTCAGCAAGCTATGAATGACTCTTTCACTCATTCCGACCTGTTGCACTATTTTTAGACGTTAACAATAGCTATAAAATTATAATGTGCCTCATTTATAAAATTTGACCATTAAAATGAACAGTATATAGTTCACATCGTACAATCTTAATAAAACTTTAATTTTGTAAGACTATTTGTCATTGCCCATTTTATCGTTACTATTTGGAAAATTTGCACTTTATATCTTAAACTTCTACTCGATGTTTAATTTTTACCAAACTATAATAACTCATATCTAAAACTACATAAAAAAGTTCTAATGTACACCATTTGCTAAAATTATATTATTAAACAATTCAAAATATGACTCATCAACAAGTATAATTAAGATAACAAGTTTTTACATTTTTATAATTCTTAAATAGGTTAAAATGCAGGTGTCTTTGTAGTACGAGCTCATGTTATTAATGTGATAATAATTTGATTGAAAAGTGTATTCACTAAATTCTTGAATGTGTTTGGTTAGAAAGAATTTATTTACAAGTTTATTTATCTATAAATTAAGAGTCCTTCTACAGTAACCGAAGAAATCTCCCAAAGATGTGTCCTGAATAGTGCATTTCTTTTTTTTTCATGTATTTTTTTAATCATCATAAATATTTTTAAAAAAAATAAAAAACTCACAATATCAATAAAAAATACTTTCTTAATCAATAAATAAAAAATAAAAAAAATTTCGGAATACAATTTCGAGACCCAACTTTCAGTGGGTTTAGCATTTCTGATAAATAAAATATGCTAATATTATTAACGTATGCATCATCAACTAGCATAACGATTAGTTATTTATGCATTCATTCATAGGCCAGATCGACTCATAAATATCAACTCGGTGACAAAACCGTGTGAGTCAAGCATCCTAAAGCAGTGCGCGTGAGACTGTACGAAGTGGGCATCCTCAGTAGTCAGTAGTACCAAAGTTCTTCCTTTCAAAGTTACACGCTGACCAATAAGACGAACCATTCCGCTAATATACAGTATTAACTCTCTCTCTTTCTTTCAGTCCCACAGAAGAGAAAACGGCCGCCCGAAGCCCTGTACTTTCTTGCTCTTCCGCTTCTTCAATCACTAGAAGACAAAAGGAAAAAGAGAGAGATAAGACGGAGTTTTATTTTTTGCAGGGAGAATTAGAGTAGGATGGGAGAGGAAAGGGTATAATTTATTTAGAGAAAGAGGGAATCTTTGTCTTATGGCATGCCTGAGGAAGAAGCAGCACTCCATTGAAGGCCTCCCAATATCCGATTCTTCTCTTTTCTTGGCCCACCCCACCAACCCACTTGAAGACTTTTATAAAAAACTGAATCGCTTGCTGCTGATTTTCTCTCCCCGGAAATGAAAAGCTCGTGGGTCGTTGTGCGGTTTCTTGCCGTGTTCTTGGTCTTCTTTTCTCTAATTGGTACTTTCTGGCCCTGCTTTGTTACTAGGATTTATTATTTGGATTCATTTAAACTATCTTTCGTGATCGTTTGAAGTTGAGATTTTCGCTTGTTTTGTTCAATGGATATTTGGTCTTTCTATTTTCTTTTGTTCTGGTTTATTTCAATTTGGCCTTGTGGGGTTTGCCCCAGGCTTCTGTAAAATTCTCATAATTATTTTTATAATTATTCTTATAATTTTTTTGATCGGTAGTATTCTTATAATTTTCAGACTCTGTTCATTAGTTTATCTTGAACGTCGAGATTCTTTGGGATACTATCGTTGACTGGTAATTTAATTTTTTATTATATTTCACTTGTGAAACTATCATCTAATCCCACATCATAGGATGATGAGAAAATAGATTATGAATAGATTTTTTTTATAGTAGAATTGATTCTTTGTTTGAAATTGTTTTAATTGAGAATAATATAATACAATTATCTCAGGGTTCGCTGGATCTTTTAACTTGTTATTGTTGTTTTCATGCCACTATTGTGCCGTAGAAAGATTACTTTGCGGTATTTAAATTCTTATTGAATGGCATCTTTTGTTTTTTGTTTTTTTTTTTTTTGATCGATAAACAAATGATAACTATTTTTTTTAATGATTCAATTAATCTTTTTGGTGATTCGGTGGAACCAATGTCGATTCACTCTCCAATTTGCAAAACTATCAAATTGTGATGTTATATCATGTATGGAAAATGATTGGGTGACTCCCAAATGTACCCCCTCATGTATTTTAATTTTTTTTTCTTAATGGTTAAGGTAGTGACTATTAGTGAGTTTGTGAATTTTTTTTTCCTTAATGGTTAAGGATGTTTAAAAAATGTTTGAAAGAAAGTGAAAAAAAAAAGTTCAATTGCACTAGGGGGCATATTTGGGGTGCACATATGGAGTCATCCTAGCATTGTCCTATCATATATAGATGCTGATACGTCCTTAATCTCAATAAAAATTTGAAGAAGAAAATTCATGCCTGATCTGTTATAATTATTTCGACCGATTTTGCATTCTACTTATTAAAAGACTTATTTTGCATTCCATTAATATAACTTATCAAAAAATTTTTTGCATTCCATGAATATTGCTATACTTTGATATAAATTGTAGGATGGGTATTGAAAGCACAAGTATTACCAACAAAAATAAAATAAAAGAGGAAGCTGAAAAAAAGGGTGATATGAAAATTATTGGTGCTTGAGTTTCTTTGGTCCAATTTCTTTTGGCCATGTTTTCAATGATGTAGATGCAATATTTGGCGTCTAGTTGGTTTTCATCTTTTTTTAAACCATGTGCCTATGTTAATGGAACACTTTTTTTTTTTTTTCATTCCCAAGCATCCATGACAGTGCAAGGATTCACTGGAACCTATGGAATAAATTATGGAAGAATTGCAGATAACATCCCTTCACCCGATGAAGTTGCTACTCTTCTCAGAGCAGCAAAAATAAAAAATGTAAGAATTTACGATGCCGATCACAGTGTTCTAAAGGCATTCAGTGGAACTGGGCTTGAATTAGTGGTTGGTCTTCCAAATGGATCCCTGAAAAATATGAGTTCAAGTGAGGATCATGCAATGAGTTGGGTTAAAGAGAATGTACAGTCTTTCCTTCCTGAGACACAGATTCGTGGCATTGCGGTGGGCAATGAAGTTTTTGGAGGGGGTGATTCTGAGTTGTGGGCTGCTCTTGGTGGTGCAGTGAAAAATATATACAGTGCCATAAATAAGCTTCATCTGGCTGATGTGGTTCAGATTACCACAGCACATTCACAGGCTGTTTTTGCCAATTCCTACCCTCCCTCTTCATGTATATTCAAAGATAGTTTTGTTCAATATATGAAGCCACTCCTGGAGTTTTTCGCACAAATTGATTCTCCTTTCTGTTTAAATGCCTACCCATTCCTGGACTATACATATGATCCAGAGAACATTGATATTAACTATGCTCTTTTCCAGCCAACCCAGGGGATCTATGATCCAAAAACTGAGCTGCATTACGATAACATGCTTGATGCACAGATTGACGCAGCATATGCAGCTCTGGCAGATGCTGGATTTAAAAACATGGAAGTCATAGTTACAGAGACTGGATGGGCTTCAAATGGAGATGATAGTGAAGCTGCAGCCACAGTAGATAATGCTAGGACATATAATTATAACCTGCGGAAAAGGCTTGCAAAGAAGAAAGGAACCCCTTTTAGGCCAAAAAGGGTGGTGAAGGGATATGTTTTTGCAATATTTAATGAAAATTTGAAGCCTGGGGCAACTTCTGAGAGAAATTTTGGATTGTTTAAGCCTGATGGGAGCATTGCATATGATATTGGGTTTCATGGACTTGTATCTTCAGCTGCAGATACATCACACTTGTCTTTGAAGGTTAGGGTTCCTGAACACATGATAAAACTGATCTGTTTCAATGCTAACATCTTAGGGATTATGTTTGCTCAGTCCAAGTCCTTTTGTGAACGTCCTCTTTGAAAACCGACAGAAATTTATTAGAGGCTATTTAGGTAAAACATCCCTCTTAAAATATAATTATTAGCAAAAAGGAAAAAAATAAAATCTTGTTTCATTTCCTCATATTACTTTGTACCTGTTATCATCTTGCTGGACGGGGATTTTATTTATGTTTTTTTATTTGAGGGAATATACACATGAATAGATTTCTTGGGGCTAAAAAGAGGGTAAGTGGATGGGAAGCATATAAGGAGAATTGGAATTTACATCTTAGAGAAGCATAAGAATCAGTAACTCTATTTTTGATAAGAAGAACACACATATATATATATATATATATATATTTTGATAAGTAAAAAGAAGAACATATATATTATTAAAAGTATAAGCATCAGTAACCTCGGGATGTAGCTTTGCTTAATCCCTCAAAAAAGGACTCATAAGACAGACCATAGCATTATGAATCTTTATGCTTGGACATGGCGGTTTGGAAACATGAGCAGTACACCCTATCTGTTCTTACTATGGACACTTCAAGGATTCTAGCCATGTTGCATTTTTATCTTCTAAGGGTGATTGTTGATAGAAGAACTCTGCCCTTCATTTACTTATTAAAAAAAAAAAAAAAAGGGTCTGCCCTTCATAACCCATTTCCATAACTATCCTATTAGTTTTGCATAGAAGACTATCTAAAGGATAGTTATTCTGCCCTGCTCTCTCACTTCTCTTATGGTACACCATCTTAAATTTTAAGTTGAGTTATTCTAAGTAAAATTTTAAGTTGTTATTAGGGAATACTAGCTGAGGAGAACCATTTTTTTTTTTTTTTCCATTTATGGTGTGCCTTTGCAGTTGATATTTTGTGCCTCCAGTAAGTGGATAGAACAATAATCAAAGAGATAGTTATGGAAACCAAACATGCTCTTCATTTCTACTACAATTTTTAAGTTGCATGTGAACACCTAGGGGTTGACTCAAGTGGTAAAGGTCGGGCTTGGGGTATGCTCCCCCTATGTCTAAGGTTCAAATCCCCTTGGGATTACCCAAGGTGCACTTGCGGGAAACTCCTTGCCGAGGGCATGTGCACCCCCAGGATTAGTCGGGATGCTGTTCCTGGACACCTGGTGCCAATAAAAATAAAAATAAAAGTTAAGTTGCATGTGAATACTGTATTCTCTGGCTCTCAAGTAATGGCTCAAGTTAGCTTGACCTGGGTTCATGGGCCGAACCTTATACCCAAAATTGACACTAATACTTATGGTGGAGAAGTTGTTTGAACCCAACTAATGTGAAAGACTCTCATTGTAGAAAATCTACCTGCTTCACTGTTTGAATTTTCAATGAAGTACTGCTGAAATGGCTTAAGAATGTTAAGAGTTGATTTTTTATCTTTGTCAACTCAACGAGTCCCAAAGGAGCATGCCACTGTCTAATGCATTTACTTTTACTGAGCTTATCGGTAATGTACTTGCGCAAGACTGGATTAATTATTCTA
The DNA here is from genome assembly GCF_004785595.1 of Juglans microcarpa x Juglans regia. Lineage (NCBI taxonomy): Eukaryota > Viridiplantae > Streptophyta > Magnoliopsida > Fagales > Juglandaceae > Juglans > Juglans microcarpa x Juglans regia. The sequence continues at coordinate 31,017,631 of NC_054597.1, forward strand.
TCGATAATGCTACCTCCTCTTATTATCATTTGTGTTCCTTCTCTGCACTGGTACAGGATATTCGAGCTCGAGGTTGGCTTGGGTCCAATATTTTGGTTTCCGCATTCTCTGCAGTGGCACTGCTTCTGTTTTTAAGAATAATGAATGAATGAAAACGGTCCAGGGATGCCAAACCAGCACGAGGCATTCAAAAGGTTTGGAATTTGGTACCATTTGATGTCACACTCCAGAGTACGAACAGTGTGTGCCATTGATTCTTGTCTTCTTCATTAGTTACCATGCTGATTATTTCATATCTCAGCAAATGTATATTGGTTTTTGCCTTACCAAACGGCTGCTCTCTAATATAATATATTTTGCATTATCTCCTTTGTCTTTTATCAGTTTTAAGGCTTTTTGGAACGATTTATCTCAGTCTGCTCAAGTTTAATGTGCCGCTTATTCGTTTTACTTCTTCATTCCAGACTGCCATATCCTTGTTTTCTAAGCTTAATGTTGCATTTACATTTCAAACACGAATCTGCACTTATGCTGTGGATTGAAGGAGCAAGACGAGCTCTACTTCGTCATGTCTGTCTCCATAATGAAAACAAAGCCATTCCCAATGCTTATTTTAGACCACCACACAAATCTCATGGGTGTGAATGTATCGCTAAGCTAACACCCTCATGACTCGTGGCTGTTTTGTGGAAGGAATTGGAGGGATAAAGATTAGAGTTGGTTTGGAAGGGACAGAGAATTATAAAAATGATGCTTATAAATTAATATGCTTTGATATAATACGTCAAGACTTATTTTATAATAAAATGAATTTCCTAATATAATATATCACGTTAATTTACGTCAATTTTTAAGATTGCAGATAAGAGTTGTTCTTGATTTTATGTGACGTGAGTCAAAAACCTGAAGAGAAAGCCAACTACACATTCTCTATTCATGTATCTACCTTTTGTAGGGCTTTTCCATTGAAATCGACTCACATTAGCATTATAGCTCTTGAACCTTTTCTCATTCTCCTTCTCCACAGACACCTTTTTCAAATTTTCTGAACCCTACAATTCGATTTTTATTTATAATGATTGTGTTGGGTTATAATTTTTTTTTTTTTCTCAAAAAAAATTTAGATTATGCATCTTATAAATCTCTCTAGTGTTGGGATTTTTTTTTTTTTTTTTTTTTTTTTTTTTTTTTGCTATGAAAACGAAGGAAACAGCTAACTTCTGAGTTTATATGTTAAAAAAATAATTTATTTTGCTGTTTAGTTTTTTCCCAGTTTCGAATCTGAAATCCGACTGTGACACACTGATACCGATCGAGCATGTGGAGAAGATAACTTGACAACTCTCTTAGATAACTCCCCGCCAGTTATTTAACTACTTTAATTAATTAATTTTTTAGTTAACTCCCCACAAACAAGCGGTTAATCAGCTTTTACCAGCGGTTAATCAGCTTTTAGGGAAGCTAATAAATCAGTTATTAGGAGACTCTTGAAAAATGAGTCTCACGTACGTTAGTTTTCAAGTGAACATAAAAATAAAAATGCCTATTCCCTCTGATCTTTACAATAAACATGCCTATTCTTGATGTTAAAGTATGTAATTATTTGAGAGACTCTAGTAGTCTCTTAAGAGGTGCAATCACAACAATTACATATTTATGGGCTATAGGGCAAAGATATGGCTTATGAAAATGACAAATAATATTTACAGTCGTGAGTGTACAAATATGACGCAATCACTTTGAAAAAAGTTAATAAATACATGACTTATATAAAAAAAAAATTTAATATTTTAATAGTAAATTTTATTCTTTTTTAAAATAACTACATAATATTTATATACTCTATAACTATATTTAATATTACTCTATAAAAATTTCGCTCCACTTGAAATCATTCGAGTTAACTTCTACTTGCACTGACTATCACTAGGTATCTAGTATTTCCGGAACAAATAGACGGATTGAGCCGGACTACTGCTCCGTTCACGACAAAATTAGCAAAGATTTACGCATTCTCTGCCAAACTACTGATGTCATACTGAAAGCCGTACTGACCTTGGTTTAATTTCCTTGATCATCCGGTTGCATGCAATGTCTTTCTGGAAGATTACATGGCGGCCAGCCATTGATGTCAATAGTTTGATAAAAAGAAAAAGTACAAGCATTTACCGTCGGCCAAAGTTCTATATTTTCTCAATGTTTGGTGCCGGTCGTCGCCCGTTTTGACAGAAATCATCATGTTCTACAGTTCTAGTTCGTTTATATTTTGGAAAATGTTTTATGCTATATTTGTATCACTTTCACATTCTACCCTGGTCTTATAATCCTATAAGAAGTGGAATTTAATTATTTATATTATATTTTAACAATCTATACATATTTTTCAAATAACAAGTACTACAACTACAAAAAGATCTCATAAAAATAAAACTATAAATTGATAAGATTTCATATAATATGTTAGATCTATTTTACAATAAAAATAATTATATAATCAAATATATCACATCATACCAAGTCAGTTTGTAGATTTACTCTTTTGTAAAATCTCTTTACGAGTAATGCTACATACAATCTTCATTTTGGAGATTGCAATGAAAGCTTAGACAATTTTATCTTTAAAATTTTTTAAAATTATAAAAATATCCCTCTTAAAATGATGTTTTTTCTCATTTAATAAAGGGTAATACATACAATCTTTAAGTAAGGACTGTAAATATAATTTTTCTAATTTGTTTCAAAACTTAAAATTCGTATAAAGTTACCTATTTAATTACTTATATTATATTTAAAAAAGAAAAAAGAAAATGAGAGTGAAATACACGTCATAAGTTGAAATTTCAGAGCCGATGCTCGTGGGTTGTCTATAAAGTATAGTGGTTGCTTCGTACATTCCCATCCCTCCCAATAGACATTGTCATTCATTGTCACATATATCGTTTGTTGTGTTTTCTCAGTGAGGAAAAGAGAAACATAGAGAGATCGAGTTGTCAGGGACGACCTGCAGAGCACGTACAAGGAAATCAAATGGCAACTCCTACTCGGGTGGGCTTTATAATTTGGTGCTTGATCGTTGTAGTTGCCCTACTGGAGACCGCTACTGCAGAAACCCACTCTGTTGGCGATGAGTTGGAATGGACCATTCCTCCACTTGGCTCCATTGCGTACGAAACCTGGGCTCGTGAAAAGGTTTTCGAAGTTGGTGACAACATAGGTATTTAATTACCACATAATTCAAACATCATTAATTAATATCTTGTATCTCTCTTCAAAATCCCATCCACTGATCTGATGAATATAATCTGAAATTTTGTTACGTACAAATAAATTTGTATATCAATTTAAGTATTAATATTATTATTTTTATATTTTAAATTTAAATTAATACTATTTTTAATAAAATTTATTTCTAACCAATTATATTAAATAAATACGTATATTAATGTATAAAATTGCTTGTAATTAAATTTTTCCATATAATCTTGTACATGCAGTGTTCAACTGGGATGGGACGCACGATGTTGCTGAAGTCACAAAAGAAAACTATGACAGCTGCAATGACACTGGCACCATCGACCTGAGACAAACAAGCCCAGCAAATTTCACTCTCTCGTCCAACACCACTCGCTACTTCATCTGCACAATCAGTAACCACTGCGAACTCGGCCAGAAAGTGACTATCAGAATTGGAGATCAATGGAGTTCTGCTTCATCTCTGGCTGTTGGAGCGTTGTCTGCTGTCATCTCCACCATAGCCATCTCTTTCTTCACATTTTTCTGAAGATCATTCCGTGTGTTTTTTTATTTTTATTTTTATATATTTTCATTTATTTACCTTTGTTAAGCCATTATATTAATTTTCGATCTTGCATGTAGTAGATTGGTGCACGTACCAATCATGTAGCGTATACCGGAGGGAATTACATGAATAATGGAACTGGTCACAGCTCATTACATGATGAATTTTTCTAGTAACTCTCCCAAAGTCTTCCAACAGGAAAAGACCGCAGGAAAGAATTAGGGAGAAACTCCTCCACCCACTCTTCAAACTTAAGCTCTTCTCCGGCCCCCACCCCATTTTCTGCATTTCTTCTCTCTTGGGCCTACAGCTTTGAATGGACGAGCTTTGCAAAGGACTGTCTCATGACCTCTTACTGTTCTTTGACCGGATTTCACATTTCCAAACTGATCTTTTGATTGGCTTTCTAGCTCTTCCTGATCTAGTTTCTCTAATTATTTGTTATTTTCTGAAACAGTTGAGCATAAGTACGTATCATTATGATCTAATATGGCCTTAACAACGGTATTCATGCAATCCCTCGTGATATTAATGCATCAAAGAGTAATGTTGCTTACAAATTAATTTTAACTTGCAACACACTACATATCGTGTGACCCATTACTTTTAGGTTGATAGAGTTTAAAATTTATAGAAAGAGTTAAAAGTACCAATACCTTTTTTTATGTAAACTGATGCGACACACTTCCACAACAATAATATGTTTATCATGTCATAAAGATGATTGCAAATATATTTATTCTTTCATTAAATATATTAGAAGATAAATTTTAAAATTTGAATATTACAAATCAACTAATATTACCGTTTAAGTATTAGTGAAGTAGATGATGTGCTCTATACACCAACTTAAAAATAAAATAACTCTTGTGGAAATCTTTTCCCGATCTAGCAAAAGAACAAATGTTTTGGTTCAATTATCCTTTATATTTCTATTTAAATTTTTATGTGTTGTATTGATTTTGATTGGGTATTTTGTTATAACTCCTCATCCCTTCATAATAATATGAGCCATATCCATATATAGTAAGAAGGTATCGTGATTTACATAATTAACCAACAGATCATGAACAAAAGCAATGCAAAAAGTCATTGGTTTAATTGGCTACTTTCATTTTCAAAGGAGACGACGTACGCACTCTGCTGCATGACAGTACTTTAATTTACATGATTAATTAAATGTAGCTAGCTTGTTCTTCGTTTCCTTTTTTTTTTTTTTTTTATCAGAAATAGATTTCATTTCATTCAATTAAACTAAAATTACAGTTGTGACTGATAAATATAGAGTAAAACCCAAATTACAAGCCAAACTACTTATCTGTTTGATGCTTTCCTGTATACAAATTATTTTTTTTTGTGATGGGCATTGTCACAAAACCTTCTGAGATTTTAATCCCGGTTTGTCTAAAAAATAAAACACTCTGCAAAAATAGAGATAACTATCACCTAATCTCTAAAGGAGGAGAGGGTACCCAACCCCTATCCTCCAAAAGAGGAGAGGGAAAACCACCCACCATCCTTCAAAAGAGGAGCGGGACAACCATCCCGCATCCTCCAAAGGAGGAGAGAGATTCTCTTGCTATAGACGACAAGTCCAATAGCCTATTTCTTTTTAATTTTATCTATTACAAACAACAGAACAGAAAATATATAGGAAATTCAAAAAACAGAGCTACAACAAAACAGAAACTTGAAATACACTGAAATCGAAGAAAAAATACTGAGCAAGGAGGTTGTAGTAGCACATTAAGGACACACACCACGCTGGGAGTGTGTCGGACCATCGATCCTGAAGCTATCAAGATCTTTGACCCCAGAAATGCCGCGCATTGCAACAGCAGAACCCTCTGTGCGGTAGCGAGTGGAGGCCACGCGGGCACTTTGACCCACTTGTGTGGATCACACGCCGTTCATTTTGGCGAAATCTTCTGCAGGCTGAAAGATCAGCGGCTTAAGAACCCCACCGTGGGGCGTGTGGTGGTCATTGACCACCGAAAAACCTTAAGACACTTCTTCATGCTTTGATTGGAAAAAACAAAATAAAAACAAAGGACCATTGACTAGAAAGGAAACAAACTGAAAAGGAAAAAGTTCTGGGCTGGGTGGAGGGAGGGGGAAGGAGCCGAAGCTCTCATCCCCCTTTGGCTAGTTTTGGTTTGGATGAGTTTCTAGAGAGAAGTCAACGGCTCTCTCTCTAAAATGATTTTTCAAATGTAGCTTATAGCTAGCTTGGTACACTTTTTTTTCCCTTGCAATTAAAAATAATAAAAATAGTACTGAGCAAAGGATATAATGGCAGCCTGAGTAATAGAATTTCCAGTTTCATATACAGGTCCATATATCAAAGCCATCTCGATTGAAACTGAGAGCTGGATTTTTCAATGATGATGACTTTTACCAAAAAGAAACGAATTGAGAATTTGAGAAACGTAGAAGATAGATCACCATTGGGTTGAAATTTAAGGTCATTTTACATTTATCCTCCCTTGACCATTTATATATGTAAGGGGAAGTTTTCTCATCCATGAGCCGTTAAGTTTGGACTTGGATTCCTTTTTTTTTTTTTTTCCTCTCTTATTGTAAAGGTTTTAGTGATCTTGATCGTCTTGTTTAGTTCAAATTAGAATATTATGGAATATATATTGTTAGGTTAGAATATTTTGGTAAGCCTTGATTATATTTATATTTATGTTATGATATTATATCCTTATTTACCACAGGTCTATTCAATTATAAATAGACATTTCTTATATATAAAAAAAAAAAAAAAGACATTTCTTGTACAATATTGTCATATAGACACGCTAAATAGGCAAAGTCATTTTATGATCATATATATATTGAAGGCTAGATTCTGTGTCATTCCTTCACTTTCTTATAACGAGTCAAATGTGGGCCGCATGTTATGACTATGTTATGGTATATTAGATTGTAAAATATTTTTTACTATAAAAAAAATCTAATATATTACATTTCGCTACATTAATTTGTGAGCTTTATTTTTATGATTTTTTTTTTTTTAAAATCTAGAACCTCTCGTATTCTAAGCTACAATGATCTATATCATTCCCTCTTTACTATTTTTTATTTTTTCTAGAAGTTGTTAGCATTTGTATATATGTGGGGCTTCTATGTCAAAAGTCTTACATCATTGGCGGAATTTTAGCTCCCTGTTTGACCAAAGTGATTATACAAGTGGAAAAAAGCACACGTAGTAGAAAGATTCATGGAGAGAGGAATTCTCTCCAGATGAGCCAACCCCGGCGGCCAATTGTCTCGGAACATTAATTTTCTTACCAATACCATCAACCCAAAGTCATAAAGTACTCCGTCATTCCCAAAAATGAATTAAAGTTACCATGATCTTAATTAAGCCTTAAGGCCATTGCTGTCTGAATTAGAGCCCCCCCCCCCCCGGGGGAGAAACGAGAAAGTCCTTAAAAAGATTGAAAAATAAATTGAAAATCATAATTAGATACACCATATATATATCACCCAATGAAATTTATTTAAAAATATAATTAATTATACACTACAAATTTTAGGGCCGGACGGGTGTCTAGACTCTAGACATGCAGTACCCCGCATGGGGGTGGCGATTGAGATCCATGTACCAGCTGGCTTCTCAGGCCACCAGCCATGCATCCTTGGCTTCTCAAGCCGCCACTCCTCCAAAGTGTCAAGAATTGAAACTCTTGTATTTCCAACTTATGTTTTTACGATGAAGAGTCATCAGAATAAATAGATACAAGGAATAAATCTGTCTAAGGTAACTATTACAATATAGTATGAATTTACAGTTACAAAAATAAAGGCTAATTCCTAAAATCGTGGAGTTACAAATGAGGAAAAAATCTTTGCTTGATTGTTGGTGAGTGAGCTGTCAATACAACCCCTCAAGTTGGCGCATGGAGGTCCATAATGCCCAACTTGGCTAGAAAGTGATGGAAGAGATCCCGGCCTAATGCTTTGGTGAAGATGTCGGCAACTTGCTCATGGGAGGAGGTGTGAATAGCATTAAGGAGGTCGGAGTGAATTTTATCTCGAACAATGTGACAATCAATCTCAATATGTTTAGTGCGCTCATGGAACATAGGATTGTGAGCAATGTGCAAAGCAGATTGGTTGTCACAATGGAGGTGGATAGGCTCTGGGTGAGAGACATCAAGATCAGTAAGGAGATGTTTCAACCAAGTGAGTTAAGTGGTGACGGCCATGGCACGGTATTCAGCTTCAGCAGAGGAACTGGCCACAGTGGTATGTTTTTTTGTGCACTAGGAAATAGGGCTAGTGTCAATTTGAACAAAGTAACTTGTGGTGAAGCGACGAGTGGTGGGGCAGCTGGCCCAATCAGAATCAGCGTAGGTAGTAACATGAAGAGTGTTGGAGGAAGGAAAGAAAATACCTTGTCTTGGGCTACCTTTGATGTACCGTAGAACGCAAGTAGCAGCCTGCATGTGAGGGGCACGAGGGGCGTGCATGAATTGGCTGAGAATGTTCACTGCAAATACAATATTAGGATGAGTGATAGTCAGGTAAATGAGACAACCAACAAGTCTACGATAAGAAGAAGGATCTGAAAGAAGAGAGCCATTATGGTTGGTGAGCTTTAAGTTTTGTTCCATTGGAAAAGAAGCAATCCGAGCACCGAGTTGACCACTATCAGATAAGATGTCAAGAGCATATTTGATTTGGTTGAGAAAGATGCCTTGGGATGATCGAGCAACTTCGAGACCAAGAAAATATTTGAGAGGACCGAGATCTTTAGTTTTGAAGTGTGTAGAGAGAACACTTTTGAAGACCTAAATTTGTGATAGATTGTTGCCAGCAACTAGAATATCGTCAACATAGACAAGAACAAGAGTGATGCTGGTAGAAGTAACTAGAGTAAATAAAGAATGGTCTGCCTGAGATTGAGAAAAACCTGCATCAAGAAGCACAGTAATTAGTTTAAAAAACCAGTTTCGGGAGGCTTGTTTGAGGCCGTAGAGGGATTTGCGGAGGCGACAGACACGAGGCTCCCCTTTCGAACAATAATTAGGAGGAGGAGTCATGTTGACTTCTTCATCAAGGTCACCGTGTAAGAAGGCGTTGTTGACATCAAGTTGGTGGATAATCCATTGGCGAGAAGTAGCGACAGCCAACAAACACCGAATGGTAGTCATCTTGGCAACGGGAGCAAAAGTCTCATGATAGTCGAGGCCTTCAACCTGAGTATAGCCTTTGGCGACTAACTGAGCTTTGTATCTTTCGATGGAGTCATCGACTTTGAGCTTAGTTTTGAACACCCATTTGCAGCCAATGGGTTTCTTTCCAAGAGGAAGAGACTCAAGGGTCCAAGTGGAATTATCTTTAAGAGCACGAAGTTCAGCAGACATGGCGTCACGCCAACGGGCATGACGAATAGCAACGGAATAACAGGAAGGATCAGCAGAAACAGTGAGAGAATTTAAAAAAATAAGATGAGAAGGTGAGAAACGAGAATAAGAGAGAAAATCAGATAAATGATGAGTAGTTCCTGAGGTTGATGCAATGGACTCAGTGGGTATGGTTTGGCAGAGATAGTCCTGAAGATATGTGGGTCTAGTAATAGTGCGAGGAGGAGAAGGAGGAGGAGGTTCGGAAGTGAGAGTAGAAGAGGGGAGAGGTAGTAATCAGGAATAGGGAGAGAGATGATAAGGAGTGATGTGGGAGAAGAAGGAGGGAGGTCTTGTAAAGGGAACTGAAGTTCATAAAAGGTGACATCACAAGAATAAAAAATAACTTGAGTGTCAAGATTGTAGAGTTTATAAGTTTTATGAGTGCTAAGATAACGGAGAAAGAGACACTTACAGGCACGAGGAGAAAATTTGTCGCGGGAAGCTTGGAGAGTTGGGCATAATAAAGGCAACCAAACACTTGGAGATGGTCATATTTTGGTGGGGTATTAAAGAGAAGTTCAAAAGGAGATTTATTTTGAAGAATGCGACTGAGAGTGCGGTTGATGAGATAGGCAGCAGTGAGGACACATTCATCCCAAAATTTTAGAGGTAAGTGGGCCTGAAAATGTAGGCTACGAGTGACATTCAAGAGGTGCCGATGTTTACATTCCGTAACACCATTTTGTTGAGGAGTTTCGACACAAGTGCATTCATGAATGATGCCGTGTTCGTGAAAGTAATTTTGAAATTTATGAGAAAGAAATTCTTGGCCATTGTCAGTGTGAATGATTTTAATGGTAGCGTTGAACTGATTTTGGATAAGAGCGAAAAAACGCATGAGATGAATGTAGGCTTCAGATTTATAGCGCATGAGATAAATCCAAGTGGTGCGAGAGAAATCGTCAACAATTGTAAGAAAATAATGAGCAACACAAATAGAGGAGGTATGATAGCCACCCTATATATCACAAAAAACTCTATTAAAAATCGTAGCACTTTTATTAGCATGAACAGAAAAATGAAGTCTAGTGTGCTTAGAACAAGTACAAATATCACAATCAGAAATGATGCAAGAATTATTGAAAAGACTAGGAATGACTAAGCGGGAAGGGTGACCTAGGCGTTGGTGCCATAAAATTTTATTCGCAGTAATTTGAGTAGAAAAAGCCATGGTGGGAGGTGACCGGTACACATAAAGTCCATTGCAAAGTTCACCCGCTCCAATCAGCCTCGTTGAGTGCTTGTCCTGAAAAGAAACAGTTGAAGAAGAAAAAGAAACAATGCAAGAATTAGTAGTGGTGAGCTAAGGGGCTGAAGGGAGATTAAAAAGAAATTAAGGGACAAAAAGGACATTGTGTAAAGTAAGGCGTTCGACTAAAATACATGTGCCGACACCCTCTATTTTAATTAAGCTTCCATTTGGTAAAGTGACCATTCAGTCAAATGAGGAAGGAACCAATGAAGAAAACAGTGTGCGGTCATGGCACAGGTGGTTGGTGGCGCCATTATCGACCACCTAGTCACGGTGGCTGTCAAAGGGAAAAGAGGAGGAGACATTACCGACCAAATTTGCAATGGGAGTGGGCGGCTTGAGCAAATCGAGCAGCCTCTAATAAAGATATGGCGTTAAACCAGGGATGGGAGAGGAGACAAAGGCTTGGTGAGCCATCGGTGACAAGGGAAGAGACTTGCCGAGGATGGAGGACGGCTGTCTGCTGCGGGGCTCGCTGCTTGTGGGATACCCAACGATCTGCCAACATCGGTCACGGGTGTGACCTTGTTTTCCACATTCGGTGCAGAGTAGGGGTTTCTTCATAGGACCACCAGAGTGAGCGACGAAGATGTGAGGGACTTTCGACGCCGCCGTTGGTTGGACATGGAGGAGACGCTGCTGCTCTTCCTGAAAAAGAATAGTAAAAATTTTGGGGATGGGGGGAAGGGTTTCCATGGCTAGGATTTGGGTTCGGAGTTGGGAAAAAGAGTCATTTAGGCCAAGTAAAAATTGGTAAACTCTCTCATCTTCAACTTGTTGCTGTAAGTCTTTCAGATCGTTGGTTTTTTGTAAATGGTTGAGTTCATCCCAAATTTGCTTGATTTGATTGTAATAGTCATGAACAGACTGGTGATGTTGCTGTAGGGAGGATAATTCACGTTTGAGGTGATAAATCCTGGCATTATTGCCATGACAAAACGTGACTGAAGATCAAGGCACACTTCTCGGGGATCAGTGTGGAATTCAGGAGAGTTGGCTAAGGAGGGACTGGTGGAATTGAGGAGCCAGGTGAAAACCATATCTTTAGTTTGGTTCAATTATTTGTAATCTGTAGAAATAGGTTCGGGTGGGGGAAGGGTGCCATCAACAAAAATTAGTTTGTTTTTGGCATTGAGAGCATGGGTCATGGCTTTTTGCCATTTGAAAAAATTTTCACCGGTGAGAAGACCAGAGACAAGGATGAGACTAGGTGAATCGGAGGGGTGAAGAAGGTATGGGGAGGGGTAGGGTTGGAGGAAGAAGCCATTGGAACGGGAGAAAATGATCGGTTAGGCTGATGGCTGATACCATGTCAAGCATTGAAACTTTTGTATTTCCAACTTATGTTTTTACCGTGAAGAGTCATTAGAATAAATAAATACAAGGAATAAATCTATCTAAGGTAACTATTACAATATGGTATGAATTTACAATTACAAAAATAAAGGCTAATTCCTAAAATCGTGCAGTTACAAATGAGGAAAAAATCTTTGCTTGATTGTTGGCGAGTGAGCTGTCAATACAAAGATCGATGATTCTTTTCATTATCATTTTTTACTATGATCATGTAAAGGATTTCATGATTCACGATTCATGATCCAGCTTGGCATGAAGTTAAATTCCTTTTTTTTATCACGGAGTACTACTAAGTTAGGTAAATTTGATATCATCAACACTCTAACGATATGGATACAAAATTTGCAGAGATAGAAACCTTTCAAACTAATAACGCATGTCTCCTAATTAGATTAAACCAACCAGATAGTCCAAGGCTTTCCGGAGAAACCACTTCAACAGATAATAATATCCATTGCACAAAACTCATCTCTGTCACTTGAAACGGATATATAGTATGCATTAAGTGTTGGAATATTGGGTGTTTTAATTATTTCATTTTTCAATCTTATCAATTTTAGAAATACAATGATCAAAATACTATACATATATATTATACTAAATATGTATACATACTATACATTTCATTTATAAAATGAAATGAGAAATACTTTAGCGACAAAATGATTACATAAAAGTAAATCCACAAACTAACGTGACTTGATGTAGTAGTTATATTATAAAGTTACTTTTAATGTAAAGTAAATCTAATGCATTACGTGAAACCATGTCAGTTTGTGGGTTTATTTTTGTGTAATCTCTTTATGTCTGTAGCAGTTCTCAAATGAAATTGAGAAGATCCTGTGCATAATCATGTGCCACTAGTATATATAACAAGAGTGTCACTACATGTGTAGAATTTCCATTGCGGCATTTCTCCAAACAATTCAAGCACAAAACTCAAACACCCACAATTAACGTTCAACCTTGTTTGGGGGTAAAATGAGCGCAAGCGTAAAGCCCGTCAAAAGTTCATGGAACATGCAAGCTAGCTATGATAGGAAAGGAGGGAGAAAGAGAAGGTTTGACGATGATAAGGTTTGATCAAACATAAAGTTAGGAGACAAGACATAAAGGAAGGGAATGGGACGTGAAGTGGGATTAGAGGCAACAAAGAGAGGGACTTGCTTCATTTTGAGATCTGGAGGATTGCTGGAGAGAAGGGGTCGAACCAAAGATCTCCAATACCATTTTTCCCAAAGAGAGCTCCATGGAAGTAATTGGAGAGAGTTTACTTCCTATATATACTTGTGGATGTATGCCTTAGTGGTAAATCTCACATAAACGCTGGTCTTCTTTACTTCCTACCATTATCATTAAGCAAGCTATGAATGAACACCCTTAGCACACTACCATAAAAAACTACCACATAAAAGGCGATGATCATCCGACCATTTTGTTGAGGCAAAAAAATTGTATAAGCATATATACCTCTAGGGTTGTAATTGAACCGAGCCGAGCCAATCTTTAGTTTGTCAAGCTCAGCTCGACTTAAAATACTCGAGCCCGAGCTCGAGATTTTTATTTATTCTATGTTCAAACTTGCCTAGGTAAGCTAAACTCCCAACTCAAGCTCGAATTGTTTATTTTTTCATTTCTTGAATAAGATTTAATAATTAATAAATTAGGTAAAAATTTAAAAAATAAAAAATTTAATATTGAATTTATACAATTAACAAGTAGAACAACCACTGTATTATAAGATTTTAAAAAATTTATAAATAATTAATATCTAATTAGTTGATTTATCTATAATAACAATATATTATATGCCTACATATATTATTAATACATATACATAATATCATAGCATATATTTATTTCATACATGTTTCCACATACTAGTATAAGAAATTATTAAATATTATTGACTAATTATTGTACAAATTATAAAATATATCTATGAAGTATATTCAATATATAGACATAAGTAATTAGGTCACATATTATATATTTAATTATAAAAGTGTTATGCTTATATTATTAGCTAATACATACATATATATATATATACATACATATGTGTATGTATATATTTATCAATATATGAATGAATTTTAATCGAGTCGAGCTAATGAGTCAACTCAAGTATAAACGAGCGGGCCTTAACAAGCCTTAACCAAGTTGAGTCAAGTTATGTCGGGTACGTGTCATTTACTAATTGAGAGGATATCTGTTTTCACGGGCGAGCTTTTTATTTAACGAGTCAAATTCAATTCAAGTTTATCCGGATGAATATCGAGCGGACTAACAAATAGACTGATTCATTTACAATCCTATATTCCTCACTAGCCAATCCAAATATCTATGCGCATGGCATGGATCATGGACCAAATGCAGCACTGATTGTTAGTACATGGAAAGAAACACACACAACATGCATGTCTGAAATCAAGTCTTAACATTGGGTAATTAAGGTTGCATTTGGGTGGTAAAGTAATCTTAGATATTCTGTGAATAGTACTAGTAAAAAATAATAATAAAATATTAAATAATAATGAATAATAATAAAAAGTATATAAAAGATAATAATAAAATAATAAATAGCACTACTGCCTAAACTAATCCTAAATCATCAAGCCCAACCAGGCTAACCTAGTCCAGCCCAAACAATTGGCCACACCACTAATTATCCCCGTTCATTTCAGGCCAGCTGTGCTGCTGATTGTTCTGAGCTAGGACGGAAGCTTGCCACACGCCTACCCTTGCCGACAACAATTGGATTAGAACAAGTCAATAGCAAGGTTGCTGTTTGAATATGTATTTCGTTTATTTTTCATATTCATGAGCCACATGCAATTGCATGGATTGCTTGTTTGAATTGAACGTACATATAGATATATAAAAACTTTTGATCCATTCATTTTTCTGCAGCCATCTCAACGAGCCCTTGAACTTGAGCCACGTCCTTGTGGACTGGTCTGACATTGGCCTATTTGTTCGAGTTCAACTGCAACACGTAATGGAACCGACAATGAGACTCGTCCAAAACCAGTGCCAGAAACAGGGTTTTTTTTTTTTTTTTTTAATAATGTTTTCTGCTTCTTCTTTTGTTAACAACCATACGCAACTTCACAAGTATATATACCCATACATGGTGAGCTTTAATTTCTTCCATCCATACCCCAAAAGCATTTGCCATATTGGCACTTTGAGAAAAGACAACATTTTGAGATCAGGGAGTCTATATCAGGGTCGACCTGTTGAACACAGCAACAATGGCCAACCGCATGGGTTTGATTGGGTGCATGGTCGCTATGGTGGCTTTATTAAAGTTTGCAACTGTAACCTCTGCAGGATTTTATGAGGTTGGAGACAGCTTGGGCTGGAATGTTCCCCAAACACCTCCTATTACTCCGACTGGGCTACCACCAAGACATTCTTCCTTGGCGACCAATTCTGTAAGCATTATTAATCCTCTTTATTTTAATCTGTGACCTTAAACAGCTAGCTAGCCAGCCCATGCACGCATGCTTATATTTTTGCTTTTAAGCGTTGAAATGATTTAATTACATGCATAAAAAAGAGATGAGAGAGTGATGGAGGTTGTTTTACCCTACATCTACTAATGATGATGACACTTAACGATACAGCATTCAACTGGACTGGAACGCACAATTTGGCAGAAGTATCAAAGGCCGATTATGATAACTGCACCAAGGTATCAAGTTACTTTGGTAGCCCTCTTGTATTCACTCCTCAATCAACTGGTTCTCACTACTTCATCTGCACCGTGGATGACCACTGTGAACGGGGTCAAAAGGTGGCTCTCACCGTTTTGACCCCAGATTTCACCGTTGGATCGCCGGCCGAACCACCCGTGTCCTCCGCTTCATCTCTGACAGCAGGTGCCTTATATGCAGTGCTCTCCACCGCAGTCTCTTTCTTGACTAACATCTAAATGAAGTAGTACGTACTATTATTATCTGAAGGCTGAAATCTCATTGTTCGGTTACGGGAATTAGAAAAATAAATATTATTTCTTTATTTCTTTATTGCTTATTAATTATTTGTGTAATTGAATGATCATGTACTCTATTTATGAATAATTTACAATAAAATGGTTGTTTAATAATATTACAGCTTGTGCACTGCAAAATTCACATTTCAATCCTAGTACTGATCATCAGTTAAAAGAACATGTGCGTGCGTACGTACTCATGTTGAAGTAATGCGATATATATAAATTGGAGGGCTTGTTCAAGTTGCTCTACACCTCTTGAATATTAATATTAACCTACAATTAATAACAGGCGTGAATCCGAAAGTCTTGTTTAATTCAAGCAGCCAAACAGTACTCTATGGAAAATGATTTTGTGCCGTCTGAGTTTGTCTCCTAATTAATTTGACCGCTCATGTATTTTTATTTTTAATTTTTTTACTTAATAGTTAAAGAAATGATTATCAATATATTGATATTTTTTTTAAATGTTTGACAGAAAAAAATAAAAATAAATTAAAGTGCAATTTATACTAAAGATCTAGCACGCTCAACCGCCAAACCTAGGCGGCATATATAGTAGCAGCACCCAGTCTATATCATGTGCACTTTTGACTCAAATTAAGATATGATATGCGAGTTCACAAGAGATTATTATAACAAAAATAGTATTAATGTTGAGTTTTTAATGATAAAATTAATTATTTACGGTGAAAATATATTGATTTTGAACGAAAATAATTATTTTGACAGAAAATAACAGATAACAAATAAGATATAGTGAATTTACTTGCAATCCTACCAGAGCTTCTAAAGAGCAGACTTGTATAATTAATTATTATTTTAATCTGTTTAATTAAGATTTTTTTTTTTGGAACAAAATTAAGATGTTAATCGGGCGAAACGTGGGCGCGAATAGGCCTGGAGCAAGACCCTAGCCGGTCGATTCTCAAGCCTAAAGTTACCCTTTACAAACTTAAATGTCTACGTCGTAATTTCGGGGGGTATATTGAATTTTAAAATATTATTTATTCCATAGATCAATGTTAGTTTATAATTTTTTTTAATAATTATTCTTGTATGTTTGAACTTTTGTGTGGTGCCTGATTTTGTCTTTATATATGCGGTTTGGTTAATTTTTCAACCCAGATATTAGGGGTGGGCAGCGGGCTGGGACCCGACCCCCGCTATCCCGCCCCGCATGGACGGGTGGGTTATAGTAAGTCTTGTATTACTTAAGTATGACTATTGTATTGTCTTGATCTCATATATATAAATATTGGCCTATGAGAGCAAAACAATCTAAAATACAACTCTAATGAGTTTATATTTCATTTTAATATATAATTTTTAACTTTTAATTTAAATTATATTATAATTTGAGTCTAAAAATAAGTTTTAGACCCAATGGATCATTGGGTTGAGCAGGGGGCGGGGCGGGGCGGGGTTGGAAACCCTCCCCCCTCATGGTGCGAGGCGGGGTGCGGGGATGGGTCCACCCCACCCCACACCATGCAGGTAGCACCCCTACCAGATAGATAATTTGTTACAAATTTTTTTTGGTTTTTTTGTGGATTTTCAATTTGGAAGCTTGGACCATGGAGCAAAACTTTGGGAAAAAATTGACATGTTTTTAGCTCCAGATTGGATCTGCTGGTCGATTAGAGATTACTTTAGTCTTGTATTCTTGTATACTTGTCACAATATTTTTATCATGTGAAATAAAATTTCTTTGCAACTAGATAGTTGTAGATACATTACCTAACTATGTAAATTTATAATTATCTATACCTCGGTAGTAGTCTTTTTCTTCTTGGGTAAGATGAGTGTCATTTCCTTCTTAGAAGGGTGAGGCAGTGAAGTACGGTTTTGATAAATTTTCTGGTGAAACCGAGATACTGCAACAAACAGTTATGGCAGAAGAACTAACAAAGCTATGGGAAGGATTCAAGTTAAAAGAAATTGAGAAAGAATAGGTGAATTTTTCAGTGGATGACACCAAACGTGCAAGTGCCTGAGCTCACAGATGCCTGCTTCTTCTAATTTTGATGGACAAGAGTTTAAACAATGATGCTTTTAAAGCAACTTTGACCAAAATTTGGAATCCTGAGTGTTCAATCTGGTTTAATGAGGTGGATCATCGATTCTTGGTGGAATTTCAAAGAGATGTAGATATTGAAAGTGTTAAATGGAAGACCATGGACCTTTGATAAACATCTAATTTGTATACAACTTTATGATAAAAGTACTCCCCTTAATGAGATGGATTTTAATCAAGAACCTTTTTGGATTCAACTACATGTCTTGCCTTTAGCAGCCATGACAGTGGATGGAGGTGAGAAAATTGGTTCCACATTAGGGCAAGTGATAACTGTTGATGTGGATGGGGATGGAATTGGGTGGGGAAAATATCTCAGGATAAGAGGCAATATGGATATTACAAAGGCTATACTTTGTGGCAAATTAATTAGAGTAAAAGGCAAACAAAGCTGGGTAGAGTTTAAACATGAAAGGTTGTTTTTATTCTGTTTTCAGTGTGGGGTTATCAAACATATTGGTCGAGTACGTGTTCTGGAAAAAACAAAGTTTAGTATGGCAGAAACATCTCAAAACCAATATGGTAAATGGTTAAGGACCACAACTTTTAACTTAATGGGTAGTGGAGACAAAAGAATAGAGGGAAGGGGATTCAAAAGTCAGAGCAACGATTCAGGCAATGGAAAGGGTCAAAGCAATGGGGCTCTAATCAATCTTAAAGGAAACCAGGTAATACAGGATGAGAATCTTGATGAAGCTGCACATGATCAACATTCTGGAAGTTACAACAAGACTGGAATAGTAAATGATGAAGGAAAACAAAAATTCTATGTTGAGCAACAAAGGCAAGATGAGATTATAGAAGATCCAACAAGAAGGGGGGTATAAGGTATCAAAGATGCTGGAAGGGTTTTAGGAAAAATTCAGCAATCCAGATTTGAGATCAAAAGAAAGTCTGCAAGGTACAATCACTTCAGAGATTAATTTAGATTTGTCTAAAAGTAATCCTGTGAAGAATGAGCAGGTGGTTTCTAAACCTCAGAGTTGGAAGAGAAGAGAAGAGCAAGAGCACTTAACCTTTCAACAACAGAAGAGATGGAAATTGATAACACTTGCAGAGTTATTACAAGAGGTAGAAAAAGGGATAAAGCAACAAATGACAATGAGGATCTACAAATGATTAACAAAAGACAGAAAGAGGAGCTCAATCTTGGAAGGAGCCAAACTTAGGAGAAAATGGTTAGCAGCCCCACCAAATACAATGAAATGCATAACATGGAACTGTTAAGAGCTTGGGAATCCTCGAACAAATTGAGAGCTTCATTTTTTTAGTGAAGCAAAAGAGCCCAAATATCCTCTTTCTTATTGAAACTAAGAGCTCCAGGGAGAGGATTGAAAAAATTAGGAATAACATTGGATTTGATAGAAGTTTTACTGTTAATGCAAACGGGAGTAGCGGAGGGTTGGCAAAGATGTGAAATTTAGCTATTGACATAGAGGTTCACACTTACACTAGATACTATATTTCTGTTAAGGTTAATGACTCAAAACTTGGGAAGGTGTGGACTGTCACAGGGTTTTATAGCCATTCAGTAACTACAAAAAGAGAGGGAAGCTTATAGCTACTTAGGTCTTTACAACCTATAGACCATAGTCCATGGTTGTGTATGGGAGACTTCAAAAAAATTCTTTATCAACATGAAAAATAGGGAGGATCTCAAAGACCTTTTACTCAAATGCAAGGATTCAGGCAAGCTTTACAAGATTGTGATTTAAGTGACATGGGTTATAATGGACTCAAACATACCTAGTCTAACAACAGAGAATGATCAGTATTCACCAAGGAGAGGTTAGATAGAATATGTGCTAACACTACTTGTCTCACTATCTTTCCATCAATAGAGGTTACAACAATAGCAACAAGCTCTTCAAATCACTATCCTCTCTTAACAGTCATGAACACTCAGACACAACTTGCAAGAAGGAAAGAAAGACAATTTAGATATGAATACAGTTGGGGCATCAATACTTACTACAAAGATTTAATTTCAACAACTTGGCATGTGCAAAACAGAAATGAAAACTCGTTAGAAGTTTGAAAAACAAGATGAACAATTGCAAGATACAGTTAATAAAATGAAGTAAGAACAAAGAAAAGGACGCCTATGAGACAATCAAGATGCAACAAGGAAAGATTTTATAAATTCAAGGAAGAAACAAAGGTTCTGACATTCAAGAAATCAAATAGATTCAAAGGCAAATTAATTGGAGATTGGAACAAGAAGAAGTGAAGTGGAAACAAAGGTACAAACAAAGATGGCTTAAAGAGGGAGATAGAAACACAAGTTACTTTCACAAGTGTGCTTCTCAAACACGCAAGATCAACACAATTAACAGACTCTATGATGGGAGGGGTAGCTTCAAACTTCTTCATAAGTCATTAATAAGATTTTCTAGGACTTCTTCACAAATATGTTATCTACTTCAAATCCAGAGGGTCAATAGCAATGTGTATAGACAATGCCAAGGCTGGTCACAGAAGAGATGAACCAAATGCTTTTGAGAGATTTTGATTTTTCAGAAGTTCAAGATGTAGTTCGTAATTTGAATCCTATGAGTTCCCCAAGTCCAGATGGGTTTTCAGCTGGTTTTTCTCAACAACATTGGGATATAATAGGTAAGGAACTATGTGAGGTAGTTACTAAAGCTATCGACACAAACAATTGGGACAACTCTATTAATGAGACATTCATGGTTTAAATCCCAAAAGTCAAAAATCACACTGCTGTAACAGAATTCAGACCAATAAGTTTGTGTAATGTGATGTATAATGTTATGGCCAAAATAATAGCAAACAGATTGAAGAACATTTTGCCAAGCATAACTTCAACAACTCAAACTGCATTTATACCAAAAAAAATGATAGCAGACAGTGTGATAGTTGCATATGAAGCTATGCATTCAATGAAGTCCAAAATGAAGGGTTCCAAAGGGTATATGGCTCTTAAGATGGACATGAGTAAAGGTTACCACAGATTGGAGTGGTCTTTTATTGAAACTGTAATGAAGAAGATAGGATTCAACAGAAGATGGATTGATCTTATTTAAAGATGTGTTTTAACAGTTTCTTACTCACTATTAATCAATGGAATGCCACAACCCAGATTTAGACCATCTCTTGGAGTTAGACAGGGTGATCCACTATCACCCTATCTTTATTATATGTTCAGAGGCATTCACTCAGATGCTCAATGAGGTAAAGATCACTAGGCAGATCACAGGGCTTCCAATAGCTAGAGGAAAACTACATATCAATCATCTATTTTTTGCAGATGATTGTTTGTTATTTTGCCAAGCAATAGATTTGGAATGGAGGAAAATGATGGAGCTTGTTAGTCAATATGAGGAAACATCAAGCCAGAGAATGAACAAAGACAAGTCCTCTCTTTGTTTCAGTAGAAATACCAGAATCTCAACAAAAAACAACATAACTCGTATGGCAGGGATTAGAGTCACAAACTCACAGGAGAAATACCTAGGCCTTCCAGCTTTGGTAGGCAGATTAAGAAGCAAAGAGTTCAAGGCTATACTAGACAAAGTCAGTGTCAAAATGAGCAACCGGAAGCTTTCACAAATAAGGAGAAAAATTATACTCAAATTTGTCATTCAAGCTATTCCCACTTACTCAATGGAAATTTTTAAACTTCCTAAAACCTTATTGAGACAACTAAACAGCATGATGAAAGGGTATTGGTGGGGTCAAGTAAACCAAGAAAAGAGAATGAGCTGGATGAGTTGGTCTCAAATGGGGAAATCAAAAGACATAGGATAACTAGGATTTAGAGACTTTGAAAACTTTAACCTAAGGTTGGAGTTTTCAAGGTTGGAGAATCCTCTTATATCCTAATTCTTTATCATCAAGAGTGTTAAAGCTCAAATACTTTTCCAAATCTAATTTTCTTAATGCAAAAATGGGAAGCAACCCCTCCTACCTATGCAGAAGTATACTTTCAGCAAGAGAGCTTCTACAACAAAGACTTCAATGGAGAATTGGCAATAAGAAGTCAGTAGGAATATAGTCTGATCCATAGCTACCATAACCAACATCTTACAAACCTCAAAGTGACAATAAATCATTAGGGGAAGAAGCTAAAGAGGAAGCATTAATACTGCCAGGTAAAAAGGAATGAAACCTCCCTTTAATTCAGGAAGTGTTTTGCAACAGGGAAACTGATTTAATTAAGCAACTACCAATTAGTCAAAGCAATCAACAAGCCAAGTTGATATGGAGGAACAGTGTTAATGGTTGCTTTACAGTGAGGAGTGCATATCATTTACAAGAGGAATTACAAGACAGGAAAAAAGGCCAGAACTCCTACAACAGTAATCAGAAGGAACAATAGTGGACCAGACTATAGAAGATTCACATATCTCCTGCAGCCAAGAACTTTCTTTGGAGAGCTTGTCGAAATATACTGCCCACCAAGACTAATCTGTACAAAAGGAATATATTGGATGATCCAAATTACCCAATGTGTCTTATGGTGCCTGAAACCATTGAGCATATATTGTGGGAGTGTGTCTCAGCTAATGATGTATTCAGCCAACTCTCCAGAAAAATTCAGAAATGCAAGTGGTCATACAAGAGCTTTAGGGAGTTAATGGAAGACATGTTCAACAAGTTAGACAAGCAAGAAATGATAGAGTTGTCCTTAACTCTCTGGAACCTCTGGTGGAGAAGAAATTAGTTAGTGTTCAGGAATATATTGATAGACCCTCAAACTGTATACACAGAGTAAAACAATTGCAGTTGGAATTATGTACAATCAAACAAAGACATGAGCATCAAGTCTCTGCAGAAATTAGAAGGGTTGTTACATAGGAATGTCCACCTTAAGATTTTTGTAAAGTCAACTGGGGTGTGGTAGTTGATAAAAAAAAGTATTGTAAAATAGGAATAAGAGTGGCAGTAACAGATGAAGAAGGTAATTTTTTGGCTACCTTGAAGAAAAAACAAGACTCAATGCCTGATCCTCTTCTAGCAGAGGCCATAGCAGCATGCATAACTGTAAAGTTTTGACTAGAATTGGGTATGAGGAAAGTCATACTCAAAAGAGACTCCAAAACAATAGTCAATGAACTCAATCAACAGAAGCAAAATGGAAGCTCTACTTTGGGATGATCATAATTGATACTCAAACAACAATGGCAAAGTTGGAAGCATGTATAGTCTATCATATAAATAGGGAGGGCAACTCTACTGCCCATTGTCTAGCAAAAGTAGCTATATATGTATCAGATTACATTGTAGACATGGAGGAAACTCCAATGTTTTATGAGATCAAGTAGAACAACATGACATCAATGAAGGATGATGTTTATAAAAAACAAAAACAAAAAACTACGTAAATTTTGTATCTGTGTGTAATTGATTTTATTTCTCGTATTTTTTCTCTTATTGTCCCAACATATTAGACTTAGCACTTAATTTCCAGCTAATTCTGCCTTAATAACCAAACTTGATAATCAACATAAGTCTACTATATACAGTCTCCCTCGTGGAGTCATTAGTGTGCACTCTACTGATGTGACGATATGCCATGTCAGCTGTTGTTTTATATATAAAAAGAAAAAAGAAAAAAATTAAGTTTCTACTGATCATATCAACTGATCTCTGGCGTACATGTGCTTGATCGGTACTGATCTTCTTGTGCTTTGATAGACTACAATTATTTCATTTTGTCTTAATTACACTAAGGTCGATTTGCATGAATGTACCACGTAACATATATGAGCTCAGAGTGTCCAAATTATGAAAAAATGTCGACCATCCAGCCTCCCGCATATCAAAAGCCACATTAGTGGCACAAATTAAAGAGGAAAATTAGATCATGATATTTTTGTCCTAATTGAATATGAAAATTATATAAAGAGTAATGTTAGATATAATCATAGATTGTATAAGTATTGCATATTTTTTAAAAAATAAGTGGGGTCCACTATTAAAATATTAATTTTTTTTATATGAGTCACATATTTACTCAATTTTTTCAAAAAGAATGCGCAACGCTTGCACATTTTATATAAATTAAACATTTCAATTATTATGTTATATATATAATCACCCGTCCCATCTTCAATTATATGTTGTTCACAATTAATGGAGGAAATCACCACCGCAAGAAAAATGAACCGAGTTATTTTCTTATAAGATATCAATGATTAATTTTCTAATCCAACATATAAATCAAATAGACCTTAAACAACAAATGTAGATTATTACCAAATAAATTGACCCTAAATCTAGAATGCATAGGACCTAAATAAATCGACCCTAAATCCAGAATGCATAATAAACAAAACAAACTTACAGGTTAATGGCTAAAGTCCAATGGGTTTTGGTCGATTCGTTCCAAAGCACTTGATGGAGAGGAGAAAGAGCATAGGGCGCAAGGGAGAGAATATAGAAAGGGAAAAAGGGGAGAGGAGAGAAAGAAGAGAATCAGGAGGGGAGAGGAAAAGAAGAACCGGGAGGGGAGAGGAAGAGCATAGAATCGAAAGGGGAGAGGAGAATCGGGGAAGGGAGAGAAGAGGGAAATGAATAAAGTTGATTCAATAAGGTGTGATCCATTGTAAGATAAATACATCTCATACATGTTGAAATCCTATTGGCAGATGTAAAAATGAGTATTTTGGTTTTCTCTTTGTTTTTATATATGCGGCTTGGTTAATTATTCAAACCAGATATAAAATTTGTTACATTTTTTTTTTTTTTTTTGTGGATTTTCAATATGGCAGCTTGGACCATGCAGCAAAAATCTAGGAAAATTTTTTGACCCCTTTTTAGCTATAGATTGGATCCGCTGGATTAGAGATTACTTTAATCTTGTATTCTTGTAAACCTGTCACAATATTTTTATCGTCTGAAATAAAATTTATCTGCAACTACATAGATGTAGACACATTACCTATCTACGTAAATTGTATCTATGTGTAGTTGATTTTATTTCTTGTATTTTTTTTCTTTTATTGTCCCAACATATTAAACTTAACACTTTCCAGCTAATTATGACCTAATAATCGAGCCCGATAATCAGAACAATTCTGCTATATACATTCTCACTCATGGAGTCATTATGCACTTTGCTGATGTGGCGACATGACATGTCAGTCGTTGTTTTATATATATAAAAAAAAAATAAGAAAAAATAAAATTTCTACTGATCATGTCAACTGATCTCTGGCGTACGTGTCCTTTATTAGTACTGATCTTTGTGCTTTGATTGACTATATATATTTCATTTTGTCTTAATTACACTAATTTCGATTTGCAAGAACGTACCACGTAACATATATGAGCCACTCAAATTATGGAAAATGTCAACCATCTGACCTCCTGCACATCAAAATTAGCCACATTAGTGGCACAAATTAAAGAAAAAAATTAAGTACATCATGATATTTCTATCCTAATTGAATATGAAAATTATATAAAGAATAATATTAGATATTGTCATAGATTATATAAACATTGCGTATCTCTTTAAAAATAAGTAGGATATATTATTAAAATATTAATTTTTTTATATAAAACACATATTTATTTTATTTTTAAAAAAAATATGCAATATTTACTTATTTTATATATGTAAATATCATTTATCTTATATAAATGAAACACTCTAATTATTATGTTATATATAAAATCACCCGTCCCATCTTCAATTATATATTATAGACAATTAATGGAGGGTATCACCGCCACAAGAAAAACGAACCGAGTTATTTTCTCATTGTGAACCCATCTTTACGAATTTCTACCATATATATGAGACATGACGTTGCATTCGACTGACAATTCAAAGCGAGGTACCAGAGTCGCACGCCACGTTCTGGATATAGGGTTTAGTTGGAGATTAATGGCTCTCTTGTAGACGAGTGGCTACAACTTGAAGGCTACTACTCCATCAGCAACCTTGTCATTTTTCATCCTCGGCCGCCGGCCTAATCCTCTCCTATAAAGAAATAGTCTTTTTCAGGTATCCGTACGCATCTAGCCTCTTCCACATCAATCTATTTGTCCAAACACATCTCATTGGTTTTTGAAAAAAATTAAGATAATACGAGATGAATTAAAATTAAAATTAAAATTAAAAATTAAATTAAAATATTATTAGAATATATTTTTTAATATTATTTTTATTTTAAAATTTAAAAAAATTAAATTATTTTTTTATATGAAAAATTATGAAAATTATTATGATAAGATAAAATTAGATAAGAGATTTTTAAAATTTTAAATTTTATCTTTGAAAGCAAACGAAACTTAAGATAAGTTTTCGATTGTTTATATAAATCGATGAGATGAGTTGAAAATTAAATAAAATATTATTAGAATGTTATTTTTATTTTAAAATTTAAAAAAATTAAATTATTTATGATATTGTATGAAAATTTGAAAATATTATAATAATTAAAGTAGATGAAATTATTTGTTTTCACAGACGAGGCCACCTGGGCAAGCTAAGCAGGGACACCTGTGGAACACAGCAAGTTTTAATTAGAAGCTATAAATATAGCTGGCCAGATGGATTATAGCATGGGACGTCGACATTTGTTCATCATGGACTGCTTGGTCTTGATCATGGTGGCTCTGAATATCATAGAGGCTGCAACTGCCGCAACAACATTCGAGGTTGGAGGCAGCCTAGGATGGACCGTACCTCCGAACACCTCATATTACGCCACCTGGGCTAGCTCCAAGACATTCGCCGTCGGCGACACCTTGGGTACTAATACCTTCTACTACTACTTCTACTACAGTCACTCATTATAACTACTTTACATCACGAACATGAGATGATAATAAATTTGCATAAGTTGCATGAACTACTTAGATTTTATTTAGTTTATGGGTACCGCGTAACGTACGTAGCTAATTAATTTAGTTTGTGATGAGCAGAATTCAAATGGAATTCGACGCACAATGTGTTGGAAGTGATGACAAAGGCTGAATACGACGGCTGCACAAAGACGAATGGGCCAATTTGGGAAACCAGTCCTGTAGTTACCACCGTTACCGCTGGCACGCGCTACTTCATCTGCAGTATCGGTTCTCACTGTGCAAGCGGCCAGAAGCTAGCTGTGACATCCGTGGCATCAGCCAACGCACCCCCAACACCACCTGGATCCTCAGCCTCCAGCTTCCCCACTGCTTCTGTCGTCTTACCCGCAATTCTCGCCACCATGGCTATCTCTTTGATCTTCGTTATCTAAGATCGATGCCCTTTTTCTTTAGTCTGTCTCTTTGCTTTTAAGTACGTGTTATGTTAGATGATCGTATATATAATGTCCAGTATGAATTACCATCAGTTCACTACTTGCCTGAGTAAATTTTTTTTATTAGATATTGGGTTTGATGAATTCTACCCACAATCTGTATGAATTACCTCTCTCTCACTCTGCCTCTCGCACAAGCTGCATTCCTCTGAAGCCTGAATGGTAAACTTTTTCTCCTCACACTGACTCTTCTCTCCTCTCCTAATTCGCATCTCTGTCTCTATCTCTCTGTAGAATCTAAAGAATTTTGAGAAAACTGTCTCACGATGGAACGGAGAAAGTATCTTGTATTTATAGGAGAGTATTACATGTTTACTTACAGAAAAGGAAGGAACTATACAAGAATAAAAGAAACGAAACTGTACATGCCAAGAATAAAAAGATTACAAGCTAAAAATAAGGATGCAGCAGAACTTCAGGAAATTAGATGGGTGTCATGTGCTAGCGTATGTGATGGACCCTTGTTCTGTAATTGATTTCTTTATTAGTGATGACTACTTCGAGAGAGTCAGGCTTCATAAAGATGATCAAGAAGTAGAGAGAGACTAAAGGTGAGAGAGAGAGAGAGAGAGAGCGAGAGAGAGAAGGAGAGAATTAGCACTTGAATACTAGAGTTGGCCTCAATCCCAACTCATGGCTACCTCTTTGTACTGCATCTGTGAGAATACAATATATAGGAGATTGTGTTTAATGTCCTGGAATGAATATTAAAACGATACCGTATACTAACTACATAACTGCCAATACAAGTACAAGACAACATTGTATTCAACCAACTCATTAAAAGAAACGACACCGTATTGTAAACTAACATCACTGTTAATACAAGTAGAAGAATGACACCGTATTTAACCAATTCATTAAAAGAAAACAACACCATATTAACAACTAAGATAACTGTCGATCCTTTTGCACTTCACCATCAATATAGCAGCCTTCCATTGCACTCCATTTCTTTTAGGCACATAACATACCCTTTCCCTTTAGAGAACAATACCCACAAGGTGAGGGAATTTTTCACGCAATTTCCAATAAGCCTCCTATGTAGTTTCCTCGATAGCAGCTCCTTTCCATTGTACAAGAACCTCAACCAATGGCCTGTTATTGACTTTCTCGGTTCTCCTTTACAAAATGCACTCAGGTTCTGGAGCTAACTCTCCATGGAAATTGACTGGTGGTAAAGTGGACAGAGGGGAAATCAATTGGCCTAACTTCCTTTTCAAACAAGAAACATGAAACACTAGATGCAAACTCGAAGTCTGAGGTAAATTCAACTTGTATGTTGCCTGCCCAATCCTTTCAAGTATCTGAAATGACCCATAGTACTTAGGAGACAATTTCAGATTTCTCCTAACCACTAAAGATTGTTGTCTATAGGGTTGTAACCTGAGAAGCACCCAATCTCCAACCTGAAATTCTCTTTCAGTTCTTGACTTATCAGCCTGGTACATCATCCTCTATTGAGCAGCTTGCAAATTTAACTTTAAAGTAGCCAACAACTCCTCTTTTGTTCTAAGCACCTCTTCCACTGCTTGATTAGCAGATAACCCAGGGATATAAGATTGCAACTTGGTTGGAGTTCTACCATAAACCACTTCATAAGGGGTTAACTTGGTAGAGGTATGAAACGTGGTGTTATACCACCATTCAACTAAAGTCAGCCAATCAAACCATGATCTGGGCTTGTCAGCTGTAAAGCATCTCAGAAAATGTTCAAGACATTTATTCACTGCCTTAGTTTGGCCATCACTTTGAGGGTGATAAGCAGATGAATAGCAAAGGGTGAGTCCTTGTAATCTGAACAACTCTTTCTAAAAAGAATTGGTGAAAGTAACTCCTCTATCTGAAACAATATTCTAAGGCATACCATGTAATTTGAAAACATGGTCAAAAAACAATAAAGCCACTTTCACTAATGTAAAAGGGTGTTTAAGGGCCATAAAATGGGAGTACTTTGACAACCTATCCACAACAACCATCACCACTGAGTATCCCTTAGAAATTGGTAAGCCTTCTACAATGTCCATTGATAAATCAGTCCAAATATTCTAAGGTACTGGCAAGGGCTGTAACAATCCAACTGGGTGGATGTTTTCTACCTTATTTCTTTGGCAAGTTTCACACTCTCAAATGAAGGTCTTCACATTGTTTTTTAAACCAGGCCAATAAAAATCATACATTGCCCTTTGTAAGGATTAATGAAATCCTGAATGGCCAGCAGATGGACTAGAATGAATAAAATGCAACAACTTCGATTTTAACTACTGACAATTAGGAACATAACTCTTTCATTTTCTGAACAACACGCTATGTTTCACAGTAAAAGAAGTATGTGAAGTAACCCCATCTATTAATAAGGACAACTGTTGTTGAGTTATAGGATCTATGACATAAGCTTGTTTAAGTTCTTCCAACCAAACTGGTGTAGGATATGAAATGGCATACACTACAGCTTCATCTTTTTGGCAATCTTTTCGAGACAAGGCATCAGCCACCTTGTTCTCTACCTCTTTTTTATATTCAATGGAAAACTCATAGCCCAACAATTTTGAGATCCATTTTTGTTGAGCTGTAGTACCTACTTTTTGCTCCAACAAATACTTCAAACTCAAATGATCAGTTCTTATTGTAAAAATTGATCCCAACAAATAAGGTCTCCATTTTTTAATGGCTAAAACCAATGCTAACAGCTCTTTCTCATAGGTAGAGAGTGTTAAATTTTTTCCTTTAAAAGCTTGACTTAAGAAAGCTATGGGTTTCTGATTCTGCATGAGCACAGCACCCACCCCAACTCCACATGCATCACACTCAATGAAAAACTTTTGAGTGAAATTTGGTAATGCTAACACAGGAGGAGTCACAAAAAGGCATGCAACAGCTCTTAAAGGCATTCAAAAGTTTTACTCACAAACTTTTGAGTAAAACCAATGCTAACAGCTCTTAAAGTTTATTAACTCATTAAAGGTCATAGTAGCTTCCTCATTCCACAAAAAAGTATCCTTTTTCAATAAAGAAGTCAGAGGGCTCGCAATCTGACCATAGTGTTTAATAAACTTTCTGTAATAACCAGTTAAACCCAAAAAGCCCCTCAAAGCTTTAAGAGTTTTTGGAACTAGCCAGTTAACCATTGCATCCAATTTCCTTGGGTCAGCTCTCACACCCTCCCTGGAAATCAGATGGCCCAAGTACTCAATCTCTTGGCATGCAAAATGACACTTAGACTTTTTAGCATATAACTGATTTTGCTTCAAAACTCCCAAAACAGTAGCTAAATGCGTCAAATGAGATTCTAGGTCCTTGTTGTACATTAGAATATCATCAAAGAACACAATTACAAATTTTCTCAAGAATGGTTTAAAAACATCATTCATGAGAACTTGAAAAGTTGAGGGAGCATTAGTGAGTCCAAAGGGCATAACAAGCAACTCATAATGACCCTCTTGTGTTCTAAATGCAATTTTGTGTATGTCTTGAGGTCTCATTCTTATCTGGTGGTAACCAGACCTAAGATCAAGTTTTGAAAACATAGTTGAGCCAAATAATTCATCCAAGAGTTCATCAACTACTGGAATTGGATACTTATCTTTAATGGTGGCCTCATTAAGCATTCAATAATCCATGCACATCTTCCAAGAACCATCTGTCTTCCTGACCAATAACATAGGTGATGAGAATGGAGATTGGCTTGGTCTAATAACCCCAGTTTTAAGTAATTCAGCTACTATGTTCTCAATTTTTGCTTTCTGAAAGTGTGGGTATCTGTATTATCTTTTTCTTCTTCTTTTTCTTCTTCTTCTTCTTCTTCTCTCTCTCTCTCTACTCTCTCTCTACTTCTTGATCATCTTTCTGGAGGCTTGACTCCCTCGAAGTAGTCATCACTAATAAAGAAATCAATTACAGCACAAGGGTCCATCACAGTTGGTATCAGCAGTCAGTACTAATGACAGAAGGTACAAGATCGTACGCACAGATTGTGGATACAATTAATCAAGTCGGACAGTAGCAAGAAAGGCAACAAAAGCAATTGAAGGAACTCCAAATCCTAAAACAATGAGGATTGTAGGGCAAATTAATAAAAAAAAATGGTGGTCATTTTAATAGACACTGATAATACCCATAACTTTGTGGATACAACAGTGGCTGAGAAGTGTGCTTTGGCAGTTAATAAAGATCAATCCATTCAGGTTCGAGTGGAAAATGAAGATGTTGTTGAAAGCTTAGGCAGAACTACTGTTGTAGCAGTACAGATGCAAGGTACAAATTTTATTGCTGATTTTTTTGCTCTTAATTTGGGAGGTTGTGATGTGGTTATGGAAGTGCAATGGCTACTATCACTTGGTCCCATACTCTGGAATTTTGCTGAGTTACAAATTCAGTTTTCTTATGGCACAAGAACTGTGGTTCTTAAAGGGCTGACATCAACAAATGCTAACTTGGTTGATAACAAGGAGTTAGCTACTATTTCTAAAGTGGGATCAAAAGGGTTTTGGTTCCAGTTAATGGTTGTGGAGCCTATTCAGAAGCAGTCTATTATAACCCCCCAGATTGATGAGTTGTTGCAGAAATAACAAATGGTATCAAAGTCACCCCACGTCTAAGGCCATGTTGCCACGGTTGCAATCATGCGGCACGGGAGGTGATACCGGCATGGCAGTGTCCGCCTAGAGTTAGGAAAAGACCTAGCGCACAGCCAGCCCGTGTGAGCGTCGAGACCACCATGGACATCAATTGCGGAGCGTGGTAGTTGTTACGATCCCACATCGACTAAGTATGGGATTGATTGATGGTTTATAATCCCTTAGGCACCTTTCTCTTGTAAGTTATTTTTCAAGGGTGAGTTCTACCTAATGGGTTCATAATAGCGTATATGCTGTCATCTTGAGCAGAATGGTTATTAGAATCTCCATTCTGCTCTCCACCAAATCCCTTAGAGTTTGTACACCTTACATCATGAGCTTTGGTTTTTCTTTGACTTTCCCCTTTCTCTGGAGATTTTGCAATCAAAACCCTAGCTTGATTTTCGTCCTGGAAACCCAATCCCTTGCCCTAGCTAGCTTTAGCTCGGGGTTCATCTTCAAGTCAGGAATTGGAATTCGTTCAAAACCCTAGCATTGGTTTGTGTTTATTTTTTATGAAAAGATTATAGCTTAGAGTTTGGGTGATTTGAAATTTTTTATATCCAAAAGGTTGGTGTTTGTGTTGTTCATTATATATTCTAGGAATTTTCTATATGTTGTTTCTTTTGGGAGGGAGATCATTAAGCAAAGTGATTTGAGCTATTTCGACGGTTAGATTTGACTAAACGACTGAAAATTAGAAGTTAATTTTGACAAGTCCTTAGATTTGATTTTAAACATTGGTGTGATTTGATCAATCATGCAATTCTATGAGATGTAGGTAGTGAGATCCAATTTTGAATAATAGAAAATCCAGACTTTAGGGTTGTGCTTCGTCTTGAGTTTAAAGTTGCAAACTCTAGGGTTGTGATTAACATTCTATTTATGAAGTACTTGACATGTCAAATACAACTAGTACTGGTGGATTCGAAATTTCTATACTTGCATATGCATGCTTATAATTTTATCATTAACAACTCCAAACTATTGCTATAGCTAGCTTCTCAAAAGTTCAGAATTTTAATACGATGCAGGTGGTTTCATTAGTTAATTGGGCTATGCTGGATCGATTTACAGATTAATTTGCATGGGTGATTAGTTTCAAGGATGTAAATTTCCATTATATGTTGGGTGGGTGTTTAAATTAATGTTGATTTGCGAACAACCCAAGTTTTGGTTGCTGAAAATATTGATCAATTATGTTCCTGATCTTAGATTTATTTATTTTGATCTAGATGGAGGTATGGGGTGATCTCACATTTACTGTTTCATATATGGAAGATTAGATTGATCACCTTTGAATCCTATCAAATGATTGTCATGAGTTGGTGGTTTATAAAAGTATTTAATTAGTTTGTGCTCTCATCAGACTCTTAGGGATGATGTTCGAGATGCATGCCTCGACATAAGCCATATGCATAGCCATTAGCTAGTGAAAACGTCCAACGCATGAAGTTTAAATCAACCAAAAAAGGACCCATGTCATGCAAAAGACAAGTGATCACAACGTATGTACGTACTTGAGAATTAGCAGGCTGTTGATGTCGTGTTTCACGGGTCTGGGCAACTCAACGCAGGTAGTGCTCGAGCAGTCACATGCACAGTAAAAAGGAGCGACATTGGGGTGCGTTGTTCCTCCAATGCTCCAATGTGTGTTATTTGGAGTCCTTGACAGTGTTCCTGTGCGGCTATATAGTGACGGTTCGTACATCCATGGTGGTGAATGAAAAATAAGTGCAAAAAAATTCAAGAGAGATGGACGTCAAGATTTACATGGTTCGGCAACAGGCCTACGTTCACAGGGGTTTGGAGAGGGGAGTCTCTACTATAATATATCTGTTTACAATCACTCATGGTTCCTCATATCTCACTGAATAGTGAAAGTTGGATCCCTTCCTATTGGAGGCGTTGTCTTCCTCGAGAGGCTGTCGAAGAAGAATATGACTTAATTAAGGGAGAGTTGAGTCGGCGTGAGAAGCAATGTCCTCTTCATCTAGATGTGTGCTTTATATATATATATATATATATATATATATATATATATATATCTCTCTCTCTCTTTTTATTGCGTGTGTCAGCTTCCCTCCTCGACCTACTTTCTATCTGGCATACTCTAAAGCTTCCTGCCATGATATTACTTGTCTCTTGGCGTGTCTGACTTGCTCTCCTTGGTCTAACACTTGCATGCTCTCCTGTTTCTTTATTATCTCTTCCTTGTCTCTAATGGTGGTCTGGTGGGCTGGGCCCAATTTATGGGCTATGTACATTTTATCCCTCTACACAGGCGAGCAGTCCATTTGTGGTAACATTTTTCAATACAATCAAATTTTGCTTGAACATATTAATTATCAAGCTGCATATGTATAAATTAAGTTAAAATAAAGAGTTCTATCTGCTATTTCCAGCTCTTTGAAAACGTACACCAATTTGACTAGCTAGCACCTTAAATCTTAATTACCTTTTTCAACTTCACCGGCCAATAGCTAGCAATTAAATGCATCATGTACAACTTTAGCTTCTTGAGTGGTACGCAGTTCGTCACATGATTTACGTGAAGCACCAATATGATATTAACAATATTTGAAGATAGTTATATAAAGTAATTGATCATGAATTGAAATTGCTACGCTCTCTTGATGGTGCAAGTAATGGGACCAATGCGCACCCTAATGTTGATGGACTCTCCTTCAACGGATGAAAAGTTGTCTTCATAATGGCTTTTTCTCGAACATGCATGAGTCAAGAAATAATGGGACCATACTTATATATATATATATATATAAAATGGTACCAATTTTGTTTTTACACACGAGTGGGGTTCGAACCTGATTCGACCATTTGGAGACCAGACCTTATGTCATCTGGTTTAAAAGATTTTGACAATGAGACCAAATTTATTATATTCTATTTTCCATTTTTCTTACTTTTTAATTCGTTGTTATCAATGTTGATGTCGTGTTTTGCATACCCTTGAGCCAGACTCCAATAACTCAGATCTTTACAATGGGTCTTACAAAGAGGGGAATGTATGTGACTTTGAGAGGGCGGCCTAGGGGCCAAGGAGCCTTCAATGCCAAAGTCAATAAATGTTTTTAGAGTAATATATAAGTGAGAAAACTTAAGGGTCAGAGAGAGTATCCTCGTACCTGAGATTAGCTATTTATACTAGTAGTTCGGCGAGTAGATCAAGCTTGTTGCTATGAGATCTGGAATCCTCGCACTGTTCTTTTTGTCAGAATCTTTAAATGTTGCGGAGCTCCGTGTTGGTTTCATAATTGCAAGTGTGACTTGATTTACAACATCATTAATATGAGGTAGTTTCTCGAGCCTCAATTTGGCTTATGGGAGCTGTTGATGCTTTGATGCTGACGAATTGAGGGTCCTCCGCGTTTCCTGTGTACCCCATGCATACCCTATTCTCAAGGGGGCCACCGATGTGTCAGGTTGAGCTGTCTAGTCGACCAGACGGCGCCTCTTCCTAGTTGACAATCCGCTCCTTATTCATATTAGATCCTCACTGGCTAGGTTTGTGGGTCGAGGTCCCATGGGTCTTTCTTGAGGGGGAAGTTCCCCTCACAGTTACCCCGTTAATTCTTCCCAGACAAGTCTGGGAGGAATTTCCTTTATCTCCCCTATTTTAAACCCAATTAAGTTCCCGGCCTACCTGACCAAACGCTGAACGACCGTCTGTATTCTGCCCATATGGCTGCGAAACATTAGTCACATTTCTACATTTAATGGCACCCCAAGCTTCTCTGCCACATCCGTATCTTTCACTGTCATCATTTACACATTATCCTGAGGGATACGCTTTACTGCAATTGCGTTAATTGAGGGATCATGGTACTTTAGTGGGACACATGTGAGACGCACTGCATTATGATGTTTTAATGAGGGGAATCCCCCCCTCCCCCAAGTATATATATATATATATATATATATATATATATATAAGGACTCTCCTTCAGTCAAGTGACCCTTCATAATTTCAGCTTCGTTTTGTTATTCCGCAATTTCATTCCCTTGTAATTCTTTTGAAGTTTTTTGTGAGTCTCCCAAGGTTGTGACAGGCCTAAAAAAGTCCTCGTGCCCAAGTTCCTGCTCAGCAACCTCCGTCGCCGCTCGGGAGGACCCCCTTACGAATGATTTTACGAGATTTTTCTTGGGGTCGACAGTTACCTTAGACGAATTAAAAAAGCTAAAAGCGGCTTACGTGATTCCCTCAAAGCTGGAACTAAAGGTGCCCTTTCCCACCTGCAGAGCGGTGGACGAGGAAGACTACGGTAGCAGAGTTGCGGTGTACCTTGCAATGTTCTCTTGTGGCCTAAGGTTGCTTGTTTCTTGACCGGTGCGTGAAATGCTATATTTCTTTACTCTGGCACCCGCACAACTTCTTCCAGTTGCATGGAGGATTTTGGTCTCATGTTGTGTCATCTAGCGTCGTACCTTGGAGGTCGGGACTGATTATCTCGACTTGACTGCTCAGGAATTCTTCATCACCCATAATTTGGTGCGGAAAGGTCGGTGCATCTATAGAACACGTCCAGGAGCTAGTTTGGATAGGAGGGCTGCACAAGGTGGTGAAGGGATACAACCGGAAGCTCTTCTTCCTGCCAGTCGATAGTTGAGAATACCTAGCTGGGCAAGCCATTAGACGGTTGTTCTTCGTTTGTGCCAACTAGGGCATGGTTCCCCAGGAGAGAGCGAGATTGGTAATTGTTAGGTTCTGGGTGGCGGCATATTCTAACGAGGTGTACTCGGAAGCCCTGCTATTGGATGGTAGCCCCTGTCAAGACTTAGCTCCCCCTGCCGGCTAGTGCTCTGACGTGGGGATTCCCATGGGGTAGACCACAACACCCAACTCCCACCATCCTGCTAGCTCGCCAGTTGTCTTGAAGGGGAAAAAATCACGCAACCTACCCCCCATCTATTGATTTGGATCGCGCTGCTGTCGTCATCCCCACTGGGGTCTGTCTGGATGGGTGCTTCGTCTCCCTACGCCCCGATAGCATCTAAAGTGTTAATGTCGACCACCATCCAGCACTGCTCTGCGCCTCCGGCCCAGAAAGTCTCTGTTTATGCTATTTCAGTAGCCAAAACGACACTCCCAGTGGCATGATAGGGGCAATGCACGACGTTCTTTGTGAGGAAATCGTAGGTGCTGCTAGTGACGGTGGGGAGGCTACTGGGAAAGCCCCAGAAGGTCTTCGAAAGACCAAGCCATGTGGTCGTGCCAAACGTGTGTGCAAAGCAGACAGGAGCTACTTGTCTGGGTAAACTTTGCTTGACGGTCGAGGGGTTCGTGCATTCCCTTTCCTTTTTCCCTTTCTCTCTCTCTCTCTTATTAACTTGCCTTTCATTGTAGGGATTGAGGCGGTTGGCCACCTTCCTTGTGGATAGCCTAGCGGTGCTAAGGAGAGAGAATTGCAACCTTCACTCTCAAGCCCAGACTAATATAGAATGTGTGGCCTTTGAGCGGGAACAGAGAGAGGCGGCTGAGGGGGCCCTGGCTAACCTAATTCGATCCCAAAGGGAGGTTGGTCAACCACGCTAGCTTGCGAGGCTAGGGATACGCTGCAGCAATCTCTAGATTAATGCCAGTCAGAATTGGAGAAGTTGAAGGCTGATGTTCCAGAGCTCCGTCAGCAACGGGATATTGATGGTTAGCAGATTAAGTGGCTTGAATCTAAACTCCAAGAAGCCAATGAGTCGCTGACAGCGAAGAAGCAAAGACTGAAGGAAAATAAGTAGCGAAGATTGGATGCAGAGACCGCCCTGACTGTGAATCAGCTAGAGCTTGCAAGTCAAAGGCGAACGCTAGCAGTCTGTGCAACAAGTTGTCTTATGTCTAGGGGTACAAAATGACGTGTGGAAGTTTGGCTACTAGGAGGGCTTGGAGCAGATGAAGACCTTCCTCCTCCAGAACCACCAGTGAGACCTCCGAACCGTGAGCATATATGACTTCTCCCCACTCGAATGTCCTTGCGACAGTGCAACATGCTCGGGGTGGGCCTGATCCCAAGCGGCCTTGGGGATGGCCCCGCTAGAAATGAACCTGCCTCATGAAGGCAGACTCACCAGGAGGATCTCCTTGCGTTTTCCTTATCGTTGGGATCTCAGACCTCCTGTTCTTGTTTTCGCCCTTTTGCCTATCATGCTTCGATCCCTCCGCCATCTTCCATGGTTGGCTACTTAACTCGGAGGCTTGGAAGTTGCCGCGTTGGTATCAATTCAGATTTATAAGGGTAGAGCATCCGCGCAGGTTTCTTGCCAATCCTCTGCTGTTGGGTTCTTGACCGAGTGCCCACCATACAACTCGATTAACTACCTCATAATATCCCTGTTGACATTCCTCCGACATTACTGGCATGTCATGTCCTTGACCCCCGTTGCATCTGTAATGTTGACTCCGTCGGACTTGGTTATCGCGGTGCAGCTCTACGGTTCTGTGATCGTCGTTTTCAGCTACTAAGCTAGTCTTGGCAAGGTTTGCAATCCTGAATCCTTCCCAAAACTTCTCCCATGTACGTGTATGCAAGGAGTAGATGGTACTGCAGGCGGTTCACTGGAATGTTCGAACTTCCTAGTGTGAATTATTATTTGTAGTTCAGTGATTTCATGCGGCCTTGAGATGTAACTTTTTTTCTGTAATCTGACTTCATGATGTAACTTGCCTTTCACATTGTGGTAAAGTTAATAAAATAATTTTGTGTGCTTGACGATGTACTTCCCGCATATTGCTTCCAGTTTTTCATTTTTTAGCACCTTACTTATTGTACCGCTTTCATATTTTCCTTTTTGTATTGTTTTCGTGCTTTCCTTGCTATATTTCTTCTCACATTTTCTGCT
The DNA here is from genome assembly GCF_004785595.1 of Juglans microcarpa x Juglans regia. Classification (NCBI taxonomy): domain Eukaryota; kingdom Viridiplantae; phylum Streptophyta; class Magnoliopsida; order Fagales; family Juglandaceae; genus Juglans; species Juglans microcarpa x Juglans regia. The sequence continues at coordinate 31,056,278 of NC_054597.1, forward strand.
ACTCTCCTTTTTTTTTTTTTTTTTGTAACCTTGCATTAAGTAATAAAGTAAATATGTGTATCCGTATGTACCTTCTCCGTATGTTTTTTGCTTGCTGACGCCCTGTACGACTTCTTTTCTCGACACTTTGCTTCTTTTGTGTAGAGCTTCTTTTCTTTAGGTAGTTATAAGACTCAAACCCACACTTCATTGGGGAGGGGTCGGGCTACCTCAAGCTAGCTTGCCCCTTCTACTTCCCCAAGGAGGTAACTTCTTCAGGTTGCTAGTGGAGCAATCCGCTCTTTCACCGTGATAGGAGTCGGTGTAATTTTTTTAGGTCACCTTGTGGGCGGAGCCCGCTCTCCTCTACGGGAGGGTTAAGGCCACCCTTGGGCCAACCTTTCCCTATAGTGTCTCATGGGGAGGTAAGTTTTCGAGCATTCTGTTCCTGTACCAGCTCCTACCTATTGACACTTACAAGGAAGGTAAAATTTCTGACGCCGGGTAGCTGAAGACTAACCCGCACTCCGTCGCAGGAGGGATAAGGCAACCTAAGGCCTACCTTTCCCTATAATATCCTGCGGGGAGGTAAGCTCGAATAGCAGTTGGCTGACCGTTTCTTCACCGTGAGGGGGGTCGAGGTAAGTTATTCGGGCCGCCTAGAGGCTGGTCTTACTCTCCTGGACGAGGAGGTTGAGTTGCCTGCTCACCTATCATCCTTCATAGGAAGGTAATCTGTTCAGACAATCTGTTATTGGACCCACTCCGGCCCGTTAACATCACAGGAAAGGGTAGATCTGGGTCAGGCCAGCACTAATCCCACACTTCGTCGCGGCGAAGGTTAAGGTAAGTCATTCAGATAGTCGTAAGTTGAACCCATTCTCGACGGGAGGGATAAAACAACCTTAGGGCCTACCTTTCCCCATGGTATCCCACAGGGAGGTAAGTTGTTCGAGCAGTATGTAACTGGACCCACTTCTGCCTATTGGCGCCTATAAGGAAGGCAAGTCTTATTTTCGGGTGACCAAAGGTCGACCCACACTCCTCCGCGAGAAGGGTAGAGTAGCCTTTAGGCATTACACTCATCTTTTCCAACCCGCGGGGAGGTAAGTTGTTGAAGTATCCATTCGTCGGTGTGGACCTTGCTGGTGTACAGACCGATTTTCTCGTTACATCATTCACCTGAAACCAATAATCGAGGCAAGACAAAACACATATTTGGATTACGTCCTGCAACTTTTTATGAAAACCTAGGAATTACGACAAGGGAGTTGGCTTAACAGTAATATTTTCATAGGTGCTCGACTTTCTACGGGTGTGGTAACTCGTTTCCTTGGGAATCTTTGAGGCAATAAGAACCGGGTCGATCTGTGGCGATGACCACGTAGGAGCCCTCCCAGTAGGGACCCATTTTTCTCTCATCCCGCGTTGTCGTCCCATTTTCTTTGAGTACCAGTACCCTTATTTGGAATAGCCTCGACCGCACGCGCTTGTTGAAATACCTCCCAACCCTTCTTTTATCGGACACAGCTTTTATCTCTACTTCTAACCGTACTTCTTCCAACAGGTCCAATTGTTCCTCCAGTCATCTGTTGTTGGATTCTTGTTCGAAGTGTTGCAATATGTACGTGGGAATTCTAACCTTTACTGGCGGCATTGTCTCATGCCCGTAGGTGAGAGTGAAGAGAGTCTTCCCAGTTAGTGTCTTTACCGTGACCCTGTAGGCCCACAGCATGGCGGGGAGCTCCTTAGCCCATGCACCATGTCAGTCGTTGAGTCGTTTCTTCAGTATTCTCATTAGCATTATGTTAGTTGCCTCAACTTGGCCGTTGGATTGGGGGTGCCTAGGGGACGAGTATCAAAATTCGATCCCCAAGTCTCAACACCAATTTCGGTAGTGATCGGAGTCGAACTGCCTCTCAATATCCGATATGATAGTGTGAAGGACGTCGAACCTACAAATTATTTACTTCCACAGGAATCACGTGATATTGCCTGTAGTGATGGTGGCCAAGGCATCTACCTTGGCCCATTTGGTGAAGTAATTGACCACCACCATTATAAATTTGACCCCTTCCTTTCCCGAGGGAAAGGGGTCAACCAGATCGACCCTCCACTGGGCAAACGGCTAAGGGCATCAAATTCTCTGACGAGCATTGTGGAATTTGCGCATATTCTTGACATTTTTTAAACTTTCGAGCATAGCTTTTGGCGTTCCGTAGAGCTTGTGGCCAGTAGTAGCCCGATCTCGTCACTTTTCTGGCTAGTGCCCGTCCTCCCGAATGGTTCTCGCCGATACAGGACTCCCTTGATCATGGTGTAGTGCGCCGCTCTATTCTTGATTTTTCTCGCCTCCTACTTGTCTTCAGGCATTTTACCGGTTTCTACATACTTGACTATGTCTGCCGCCCAGTCAGGATCTCAAGCTATATCTTCATGACCTCAATCCCGACGGTGGGCACTGCTACTGTCTTAACCACTATATTATCCAACAAGGTTGAGTCTTCTTGCCCAGATGTTGCGCATGCTAGTTTGTCCGCCTTCTGATTTTTCATCCACAGTATTTGCTGAATTTGGAAATACTGAAAGTGAAGCCGCTCTACCCCACCAATGCAAGGTATCTCCTTAGCTTCTCGCTCTTAACTACAAAATCTCCCAGCACTTGATTCACTACCACTTGGGAGTCGGCCCATACTTCGATTTCGGTGTCTCCTAGGGCTCTGGCCACCTGCAATCCTACAAACAGTGCTTCGTACTCTGCTTCAATATTTGTTGTCTTAAAGGCTAGTTTAACGGCGTAATTGTGCTCTTCCCCTCCAGGAGTCATGATGTGCACCCCTACTCCTCCCACTGCCCGACAAGATGAGTCATCAACAAATACTTGCCAGGATCTTGTAGGGCGCATGCCATCGCCCACTGTTGGGAACCTGGTAAACTCGACGATAAAGTCTGCCAACACTTGCCCCTTCACGGTGGTTCGAGGAGCATATTTGAAATCGAACTCGCTTAATTCCACTGCCCAATTCATGAGGCGTCTCGAGGCGTCTGGCTGTTGTAATACCTTCTTCAGAGGAGTCTATGTGAGGACTTGACAAGGTGAGCCTAAAACTAGGGGCTTAACTTCTGCGTGGTTGCCACCAATGCGAAGGCTAAATGCTCAATGCGGGGGTATCAGGCTTCAGCTCCTTGATAGGCTAACATGGTACACAGGCTTTTGAATCCCGTCTTTCTCACACACTAGTACTAAGGAAGCTGTCTGGGGGGAGATGGCCAGGTATAGGGTAAGAGTTTCCCCGAACCTGGGTTGGCTAAGCATCAAAGGTTTCATGAGGTATTCCTTGAAGGCCCCAAATGCCTGGTCACACTCGTCGTCCCACACTTTCGCCTTCTGCAAGATTCTAAAGAACGGCAAGCATTTGTTGGTCAATCTCAACGAACCTGCTGAGCGCGGCTATCCACCCAGCTAACTTCCGCACTTCGTTTATGCTTCAAGGTGGAGCCATGCTGAGGATAGCATCAACCTTCTCGGGATTGGCTTCAATACCTCGCTCGGACACCATGAACCCCAGGAGTTTTCCCGACCCAACGCCAAAGGTGCACTTTGCTAGATTCAGCTTCATCTGATATCGCTGTAGTATCGCAAAAGCCTCCTTCAGGTCGTCCAAATGTTGTCTTAAGGCCCCTCTCTTAACCAATAGGCCGTCTACATAGATTTTTGGATCTATTTTTAAACTATGGTGTATGATCTCGGGGGCTATCCCTAGCATGTCTCCATGGCCCCACGTGAATACATCCATGTGCTCGGCGATGAGTTGTCACATGGTGTCTCTGGCTTCCTGCTCCATTCCCCTGCCGATTGTAATCGTGGCTTCTGGCCAGCTCAGGTGGAGGATGACAAGTTCCAGCAGCCCAATTGACTCGGCCTTTTGGAGCTCTCGCTCGTCTCGAATTTTGCTTGCAACCTCCACACGATCAAGGACCGGAGGCGGAGTGCTGACCTCCTCCATTATTTGTTGCGTTCTGCCCTCACTTGTCTAGCCTTCTGCTGCCACAATTTTCTTGTTTCTACGCGTCTGGTCCTCCATTTGATGTACTTCCTATCTCAAGTCGGTTCAGTGATCCCCTGAGTTGCCTGGAACGAGTTGCCTCAGATGTATGAAGGACACGCAAGATCTAACTTGTATCCTACAGACAACGCCAATGTTGATGTCGTGTTTTGCACACCCTTTGGCCAGGCTCCAACAACTCAGATCTTCACAACGGGTCCTGCAAAGAGGGGAATGTATGCGGCATTGAGAGGGCATCCTAGGGGTTGGGGAGCCTCTAATGCCAAAGTCAGTAAATGTTTTTGGAGTGTATTAAATAAATGAGAAAGCTTAAGAATCAGAGAGAATATCCTCGTACTTGGGATCAGCTATTTATACTAGTAGTTTGGCGAGCAAATCAAGCTTGTTGCTATGAGATCTGGAATTCTCGCACTGTTCTTTTTATCAAAATCTTTAAATGTGGCAGGGCTCCGTGTTGGTTTCATAATTGCAAACGTGACTTGTCTTACAACATTATTAATATGGGATAGTTTCTCGAGTCTCAATTTGGCTTATGAGAGCCGTTGATACTCTGATACTAACGAATTGAAGGTCCTTCGCGTTTCCTGTGTACCCCGCGCATACCCTGTTCTCGAGGGGGCCGCCAATATATCAAGTTAAGTTGTCTTGTCGGCCAGACGGCACTTCTTCCTTGTTGACAATCCGCTCATTATTCAGATTAGATCCTCACTAGCCTTTCTTGAAGGGAAAGTTTCCCACAAACTTAAGTTTGAAATTAATGTTTCATGTTGAGATATCACACTCATTCTATTGAAACTCTTAATTTTTAACTCATACTATTGGAACTCTTAATTTTTATTCATATAATTAGCCCATAACAAAATTATGAAGTCACGTCAAGTTCCTGATAGCTCGGAAGTCGGAAGCAAGATCAAGGGAAGGAAATAAAGGAGCTATTTTCTTACATACTGACATGTAAGAATCTGATTAAATAGGGAGTATTTTCTTACGTAATGAAATAATCATTCACGACAGCCAATGGCATTATTATCACAAATTTAAATAACTCTTTTAAAACTAAAATTAGTAGTTTTCAAGTAATTAATCAACAAAATTTTTAAAACCAATATTTTAAAAATATAAAAGAGTAGAGAAAATTATCTTTTAGGCCTATTTGGATATAGAAACGGTTTTATCTCATCTCATTATTATAATTTTATTAAATTTTCACACAATATATAATAAACAATTCAATTTTTTTAAATATCAAAATAAATAATATTAAAAAATAATATTTTAATAATATTTTACTTAATTTTTAACTTTCATATAAAATTATTTCATCTCACCATCCGAGGCCTTAAATTATCAAATTATTCAAAAAAAAAACCTGGACGAATCCTGGCAAAGCAAGCATGTATGGTGTTGGGCCATTTTAATTTTGATTTCGAATTCGTTTGAATGTTAGAGTAATTTTAGATGATCTGAATTAATTTATAAATAATAATATTTTATAAATTTTATTGAGATGTGTTGGAATTAATATAAATAAATTGAAATATGTGTTTAAATTCAAGAAAGTTCATCTCCTAAAAATGAGCTCTCGTGAATTCAATTAATGGAGAATTTCATTTTATAGGATAAACTCATTCGTGTAGCTAAACGCTACGTACGCTGTAGTGGTTTGACAATTCAAACTTGAAAGCTAGTAGCGATGTCACCACAGCCATGCACCTTTTGGATAAAGTCTTAAAGCTAGCGATACATAGGAGAGTCTCATGGAGACGAGTGGCTAAAATCCAATCACTCAGCCAGCAACCTTGTCGTCGTCCTCCGACCTTGACCGCCTATAAAATCTCTCTCTCTCTCTCTCTTTTGTGTACCCCTCTCTTTTAAGTACTTTCCATAGCTTCTCTTCTCTTCTTTCTTCTTCATATCATCCAACCCCTGACTGAGTTCAACCCACATACACACAAATCAAACACCAAATTAAGGGCAGGGACGACCTGAGAAACACAGTAAATTTATTAAGAAGCCGGCCAGATAGCCTGCAGCATTTATAATATGGGTTTGATCATCATCATGATTAGGTACTTGGTCTTGATAGTGGCTTTCATAGATGCTGCAACTGCTGTAACACACCAGGTTGGAGACAGTACTGAGGGCTGGGCCGTACCGTCCTCCACCTCCTTTTACACCACCTGGGCTAACTCTCAGAAATTCTCCGTCGGCGACATCTTGGGTACGTACAATCACTACTTTCACAAACATATAATATATATATATATATATATATAATTAACCTGTTGGATTATATACTTAAAAGATTAGGAAAATAGTCTAGTGGCAAAGAAATTACATAAAAATAATTTTATAAATTAAAGTGATTTAACGTTATGTTGTAAAATTATTTTTATTGTAAAATAAATTTAATAAATTAGATAAAATCATGTTAATTTGTAAAATTATTTTATAGATGCGGCAGTACTCGAAAGATTACAGGGGAGTACTAATTTTGATTTTGATTTGGTTTCCCTTTTTGTGATTGAGTAGAATTCAAATGGACTTCGACGCACAATGTGTTGGAAGTGACCAAGACTGAATACGACGACTGCACAGGGACGAACGGCGTGCCTTCGAGTACCAGTCCTGTGAGTGTTAACCTTACTAATACCACCGCTCGCTACTTCATCTGCACTGTCGGGAGTCACTGTACAAGTGGCCAGAAGCTGGCTGTGACCTCCGTGGCAGCAACCAACTCAACCTCTGGCTCCTCAGCCTCCATGCCCACTGCTGCTCTCTTACCTGCACTTCTCTCCACCATAGCCATCATCTCTTTCCTGATCACTATATAAACCATTGTCCCCGGCACCATGCATTATATATTGCATGTGTAACATCATGATCCTCATCGATCTTTTCCTTCCGTTTGTTTCTTTGCTTTTAACGTCTACTTGTTATGGTGCTTCATCCTGTATTATTATTATTATTATATGTAGTGACTAATGCATGCTTACATGAGTATAATATTTTAAATATATCAATAAAATCATCTCAGTTAAGTTTGCTAAATTGTTTAGATAAATGATATTTATAAATTTAGTATGTACAAGTTCAGTATAAATTCTTTTAAAAAAATAAAATTTACATTAAAAAAAATACTTTATCTTAATAAATCTTTTTTTTTTTTCATAGTGTTTGCTGTCAATTTAGTCACCATTGCTCAGTTATTTAATTAGTAAGCTAGGCTTTTAGGAAAACACTACTTTCACATAAAATATGTACAGAAAATTTGTAACGAATAATTTATTTATTTATTTTATAATTAAGAAAGTATTTTTTTAATAAATTTGTAATATTTTTATTTTTTTAAAAATATTTAAAAAGATTTACTAAATCGGTAGACATTTTCTAGCTAGCGACCCACTGAAATGGAGGAGTTAATGGCCATTAATGTTTCATCGTGGAGCTACTTTCCTTCAAATAATGGAGAGTGGGTGGCCGAGTAGATGGACCCACAGCTCACTACACCAAGCTATAAATGTTGAATTTCCAGACTTTACGAAGTCTGTCTCCGGGGGGACCATTGAATATAAAAGCGGGACTTTTGACCATTGCGTTAAAAAGAAAAAGTAGAACTTGAGAGATGGGTTAGATAAATGAGTGGAGCAAAAGTCGTCTTGAAACTACTGCTAATGTGCAGTAGAGCTTGAACTCTTGCTTATAGAGCATTGCTCCTTTCAATTCCATGAATTGAAATTTTTCTTTTTGGTCCCATTGAATCTCACTACTTTAGAGATTGTTTGGAAAGTGAAATAATCTTATCTTATTTAAAAATATTTAATAACTTCTCTTCAAAAATCACTCAAATACAAATACTTTTCAATTTCAAATCTTCAATTTTTTCATTTAATCATTACAATTTTTTCAAACTTTCAAACAAAACATAAAACATAATACTACTTTTTCAAATTTCAGAATAAAAATAATATCAAAAAATTATATTCTAATAATATTTTAACTTTATAATATTCCTAATCAACTTTTTTTCTCATTTTTCAAAACCAAATAAAACATTTTAATTCAAATTATTTCATTACTATTCACATTTTTTTTTTTTATCGGTAATCAAAGGTAATATATTCATAGAAATGGGCAAAGCCCAGGTACACAAGAAGTATTCACAGAATTTTCATATCATCTCACTTTCCAAACAAGCCTTAATGTTGCCTAGGGTTTCACAGATACAAGATCAATCTCATGAGATATTATATTTGCAATCAATCCTAACTAAGATGTGCAAATTCTACGCACTAATTTTTTTTAAAAAAAAAAGATAAATATACAACCCACATAAAAAAATAATAATAATAATAATTTTTTAATAATATATCCTACTATTTTTTAAAAATAGTGCGCAAAACTTACATTATCTAAAATTATATCTAGCATTACTTAAATCTTATACCCTTTGAGGTTTGAAGGAACCAGCATAAGCTGTATCTTAGGGGTGTCCAATATATATATATATATATATATATATATATATATATATATATATATATGTGGTGGGCTTAAAATATGATGAATAATGATAGGCTTATTGCTTCTTAGCACCCATTTACTACTCATTTTATTTTTTTAAATTTCTTTTATTTTTTTATTTTTTATTTTTTTTTACTTAATGGTTAAAAAAGTGATTATTAGTGAAGTTAAATATTTTTTCATTTTTTTTTAATAATTAAGGATGTTAAAAAAATACTTAAAAAATAATAAAAAAAAATTCTAATACACTAGTAGTAGAATGGTGGTAGGAGAATAATAAGCCTATCATTATCCAAATATGATACTATTAAAGTATTACCAACCTTTCTTTCCCAGAGAGGGATTTCATTGGATTGAATCCTACCCTGTAAACCATTCACCCTATTTTAGAAAGATAAAACTTACAAAGCAATACCATTTGGTTTCGTCACAACTCAGATGCGGACGATTTCATTGTTAACAAACTTAGAAAAGGGGTTTAGATACACACATGCATTAATTAATAAATAGACGACTGACTTATGACTAAACTCTGATGTATTTATAAGTGTATATAAAATAATGGGTTCGGGGGGGGGGGGGGGGGGGGGGGGGGGGGCGGCGAGAGGAGATGTTAAAACCAATGGTCTTTCTTGACTAGAAATACACCTCTAGTTTTATGCTTAAATGACTGGAAAATTAAAGGGAAAAAAATCTCCCACCTCCCACTAAGGAAACAACCCCAAAGTTACAAGTGTAACAGTTCCAACTAGATTTTCTTATTCCTTTCTCTATTTTTGAAAATTTAAGTCTCTAAATCTAAAATCAACCACACTTACAGGAAGAGCATTTTCAATTCTTTCACCTTAGAAACAGGGAGCCAGAGAGGCATTACTAGAAGGCTGGTTTGAGCAAGGAATCTTCCGTCATCCATCCAACAAATAACCAACCACAAAAATTTCTAGGCAATTTGAAGATTCGAAGATGAGTTGTGAATAGTAGTGAGATGGGTTGTAAATAGTAATGAGATTTGTGAGTTAAAGTTGATGAATAATAGTGAATAGTACTGAGATGAGTTATGAATCCAAACCGGGCCTAAAATCAAAGCCGAACAGCTGATGGATAGAAAGGTGAGCTATAAAATCATTCTTTGTCAAAATCGTACTTACCATCAGGCACTCTGCAGCAGGGTTGATTACGGATTGATAACTCTTTCCTATTTCTTCTCGACATTTTGTTCGCACAATCCCCATGTCAAGTGGGAAAAGAAGCCCCAGACCACTTTTGCATACTCAAACATTTGACAAGATTTCTCTACTCTAATCACCCTGAAGAAAGACTATGGGAGAGGCAAAAAGGAAAAATATAAAAAAAAAAAAAAAAAAAGGAACAAGTGTTTCTTTATTCACCTAGTATTTCTTTGGGCTTTGGCTAATGTATTAAATGGGACTGGTGCTCATAATTTTCTATTATCTTTTTCTAGTTCCTAACTTGTAATTAGGTTCTGGCTTTTGGCTTTCCTATATTTCCTGTGTACTTATATGCCTATTACTTGTTTCAATAAAATCTTTCTTACTTATCAAAAAAGGAGAAAACTGACTCTTCTACAGAACCGCCAGATCTGACACATGCAGCAAATCCACAAGGTACAAATGTTCTTATCCAAAGCTACTAGATGATATCTTTTAACTAAAGCTCTCTCCTACAGTGCACAAGGAAATCCTTTTGACAGAATCATTATATTGGCAAATAATGTAGCAAAAAGAACCCCTCAACCATCTCCAATCACAAATGATGCGCAACCACATAAGCTTTCCAAATAATTTAAAATAAAACATTATCTAATTTGAGAACACTAGCATTGGATTCTCTAAAGCCTAATGTTCAAAAAAAAAATTTGCCTAAAACACTTAAAACCTCCCCTGCATTCCCTTAAAAATGCTTCTTATTTAGGTTACAACCTAAGTTGGAGTCATACATTTCAAGAGTAGGTACATAAGTTGGAATCTGACATTATATGCATACTGGACCCATTTAAGTTCAGTGTCTTAATTTTAGTTAATATCCCTGTCCTTTTTCATATCTTCTCTCCACAATGTTATTTTTCCGTTTCAGTCAAATCAGTGTCTTAATTCATCTACAAATAAACTACTTAATCCAATGTATTGAACAAAACTTGCAAGTTAGACACTAAATTAGTTAGAATAACATCTGCAAGATGTTGTAGGATGTGAGCCCTCAACCAAGATTTTCTTTCAAATTCTCATTTAAAACCATTGCAACTTCCAACCCCTAAAATTTCACAATGAGAGCTACAGAGATTCAGAGGTCAGAAAATGGAATTAACAAAATGTTTCAGGGCATCAAGGATTTCAAAGCATATATACAATACAAAAGTGAAGGATTGTCTACAAACCTCCTTGCCATTTAGTATGACCAGTAAGCCGGTAGGATGCAAGCTCTAATTTCCAGTAAAATCACCTATCCTCATCCTTGTAGAGGGAGCCTTGCGCTTCCTCATTGTTGCCTCCCTAATCTGACCTTCACCCTCTGTATTCCACTCTCTCGAACTGGAGTCAAAAGGGTAAAAAGCAGCCTTCCTTGGGAAAAAATTGAACTCCTTTTTCGTCTTGGGAGACAAATCACTAAACCTTGCCCCCTCTTGAGAACTGGTTGAACCAGCATCTTCCACTTCACATGCTGATCTCTTTTCAATGCCTACAGATGACTGTGAAAATGGACCCAAACTCAAAGACAAGTCACATTGCCTCTCATTTGGCTTCTCCTGGGTGTCCAGGACATCCACTTGCAAGAATCTATTCGAAGCAATTTCAGTGTTCGTACAGGAGAAAGGGTTCTGCAATATACCCTCTTCAGCAGACTTTCCAGTTGTCGCAATAATGGGTTTCCCAATGTATATAGTCTTAGAATGTGGCCCTTCTGGGATCCGGGAGCCTAATTGGGACTCTCTAGTTTGATTGTGTGTTCCATAATACAATGGATACATTGTACCCAAGTTCAGTGGGGTGTTCCTTTCCATTGTTATCAACGGGTTCTGGCCAGAAGAAATGTTTTCTGCCAAGAGAGGGTAATTGGAAGGGACGGTGAGGTTAGTGTTTCGGTCGATATGGTAGTCAGATTCTGGGACCTGATGAGTAGGACTCGCAGTAGTAGCTTTCGCAAAGTGTAACTGATTTCTGGGGTGAAATGGCAAAAATGGACGTTGCTCACAACTGGTTTTATCCAAAATTCTAGCAGGTGCAGAGGCAGGTTCTGGTGCTCTCGGGGTAAGGTAACTCCTAGGATTACTGAGCCGTTGGCTTCTTGAAGCCCTCACGGGAGTGCAACCCAGGTTAAGGGCAGCTGAAGAACACATGGAGGGAGAACAAGAAGAGGAAATACAAATTACAAACTCAAATTTATTCCATTTTAAACTACTACTCATTGTAGAAATTTATCTCAATCGTATATACTTTCCCGCAGAGAAAAACCCAGAAGCATCATTACAAACTTGGTTTCCAGAATAAAATGATATAGGACAATGAATCAGTACCTTCTATACATGGCGGCAAAAGCTCGCCGGTTTCGGTGTTCTCGTCTCTCCGAATGATTGCGTTAATGGCATCATTAACTCTGTCCCATAGTGTGTCAAGATTCATATACTCAGCCTACGCAATGACATTACGCAACGTCAATACAAAGCACAAAAACTAGATCTTCAATCGCGCGCACAGGAAAAGAATATTATGTATAAGCAAAATGAAGAAGAGAGACCTCAGAGTTTGCTTTGGAGTACATGATTTCTTCTGCTTTCAGAACCACAATAGGAAGCTTCTCTTGCCATTCTCTGTTCTTTTTAGTTGCAGCACTGTGAGACTCATTGGCAACCCTAATCAAAACATATGGTAGGCACTTGATTAAATGAACATACTGAACATCAGAGAACGCGAGAATAATCAAAATAGAGAAGACCCAGAACCTGAAAATCTGTTGTATAACAGAACCTCTCATGGGTTGGTGTCTGTCGCTGTGCCAAGCCCTCCTAACGCATTCATAAGGTCTAGAGCCAGGCCTTGGCATTTTCAACAGCAGCAAAACTTAGTCTGAACACATCGATATGGTAAAGAGAGAGCGCGACAAAGACAGAGAAAGATATTTGCGACTTATCGGCGGGAAGGAGGTAGGGCTCTACGACGGGATTGCCAGGGTACCAGTGCTTCTGCGCTCGTTTCGAACTTCCATTTGCAAAGTTGGAAGGGAATAGTTTTGGGAGGCAGGACAGTGGTGCACTTTACCATAGTCCGATGTTACATCTTTTCTCACCTACCCAAATCCCAAAGCCGCCGAGGCCGCCGCCGCACTGAGCACCCTCTCACGCCGTCATCTCGAGCCCCATTTTCCCCCCGCAGCCACCCATCCTAGCACTTTGACACTTTGGAAACCCCTCGCCTCGAGGTGCCTGACCTAATCACCCATGAACCTACCAACCTTTCTTCTGTTCTCTTCCTTAGTTCCTCCCGTCGAGCTCTACCCCCTGCTTTTTAATAATAAAAGAAAAATTTTATTAACCATTTTCACGCATTGCACACCAATTTTTTTTTTTTTTTTTTTTTCTTCTTTGATATATGAATACAAAAATTCTATTAATTTAAAAATAATAAAATTAAAATAAATATAAGTAAATATAATGTACAGTGCCAAAGCTCTTTTATTTAATATTCAATTAAAAACCCCAACTCTTAAACGAAACGCACACGGCCCATCATCATACACCCAACTCTCTGTCCTCGACCCCCTCACCTCACCCAACACTTTGACTTAGCCCACTATTTCACCTAAACATATCCAGCCCAACTCATAATACCCGCTTGCCCTTGTGACAACACTTTACAACAGGGGTGTGCAAAATTCCGAAAATTCCGACTCCGTCCGACTTCCGCTCCGACTCTGACTCCGACTTTGTCGGAGTCATCGGAATTTGTACCACTTGTTCGGTGGAATTCGTACCACTTGTTATATTAGATTATAAAGTTATTTTTATTATAAAATAAATTTAACGTATCATATGAAATCATATCAGTTTGTAAATTTACTTTTGTAAAATTTATTTGTGATTGTAGCCCTTCTCAATATGAAATGAATTTAAAATTTTTTATAATCTCCTTCCACTTTATATGTAATTTTAAAAAGAGTTTTAAGCTAAATCCATGGACAAAGTTAGTTATTAACCGTTTGGTTTAATATGAAGATAAAACTGATATTATACCATGTCTAATGCTTCATGTCTTCATAAGAAAAATAAATCATCAAAAAAAGACACTCTCAAAGTAAAGAAACACTGCCAAGCTGGACCAAATTTTACATTAAAAAAATAAAATCTTAGGATGATGAATCCTCAAAGGTAGGTCCCATATGCTCCACATCATCATCATCAGCATCATCACCAAACATTTGATCAAGGATAAGCACCAATCCCATTGCAAAAGCACTATCAACCCCAGGCTTGAGACACAACAAGAAAACATCCTTCCCAAGCATCACACCAGTTGAGGGTCTACTTTTCTCTTGATCTCAGCCACAGGTTCCCTTGACGTGTTCTGATCAGCATAAAACTTGTAAATTGTACAGCATCGATGTGGAAAACAGCCTTCAATTTGGTACTCCTTATTAGCATCACCCTGATGAACCTCTACCACCAATCTTGACCGTCCGATTATGGATGACCTGGAAACTCTAAAAATTGGATCTTGATGCTCTGCTTTCTCTCCTATGTACCCTTCCCACCTTTGGTGAAGACTCGGCTTCTATGAGAAGTTGAGGATGCCGTGTGTCAACAACCAATCATAAATTGACAAGTGACATTTTATATCACACCATAATTCTTATGTTAATTCTTTTAATGACGAGAGACCAACTAAGGAAGGCCAGTGATTTGTAATTTTATAGCATGATATTACTCTAATCTCTTATGAGGCATGTCCAATCTCCATTATATGTAAATATACTCAGTATGCAACATATATATATAGAGAGAGAAAAAGAGAGTTATTCTATCAGAAATGTTAAATCCACCGAAAAAGTGTTCCGAAAGTGTGTCTTGAAGTAATTTTTTTTTTTACTTAGTAATTAAAGAAGTATTTTTTAATGATGTTGTAAATTTTTTACTTTTTTAAAATTTTTATGATGATTAAAAAAATACATGAAAAATAAAATAAAAGAAAAATAAAAAAATTAAATGCATTTATCAGGACACACTTTCCGGATATTTTTTCGATAAGTGTAATGTTACTCTTATTTTATTCTCTAGCTTGGTGCGTAGTGCACACCGTCCACAATCATTTAAAAGATAAGATTCAAATTTTAAAATTTATCTTTTAAATTAAATTATATTATGTAAGCATTTTATTTTATGTACTTTACGTACCGACCCGAGAATAAAATCTTCTATATAAACAATATAGGGGCTTCCAGGGAAATTGTTTTAAAAATTGAAGTGGACACATTATTGTTATGTCAATATTGACTTAAACAGATGTGACAATATAACTGGGACCATTATAATAAATTAATTTATGTTCATAACATTTACCAAGTGGAATTCCAGATCTTTGTGATGTTAGAACTTAAAAGTAATTAAATAGCTATAGCAACTTTTTTTAATATATATAGATATATACTTAATTTATTATTATTTGTGTGAATTTTTTAAAATCTTGAGATGTTGATGCTCAAGTAAGAATTTAAAAAAGAAAGTGAAATTCAAATACTGATCTCGCGTACCTTTCGAAGAAGGGTGAGGAGGCATTTACCAGAGGGATCCATGAGAACAAGCTCATCTTTGGGTCTGGAATCGGGGCCGTAGGAATCGTGCCGGAGCAGAAGCTCGCCATGTGGGTCGTAGACGACGAAGCCGTCGCCGGGGAAGAAAACGGAGGTCTTGCGGGCAGTGAGATGGGTCTCTTCCGGGAAGCAGAATTTCTCATCCACAATCACAAATTTGTCCATATTCGTCGTCGTCGTCATCATCAACAGGTAGCTAAGACTCATGTAAAGCTTCTATATCTATATATATGAAGAAGAGCAAAGCAAACGACCATATATAACCCAGATTGAAAGAAAAAAAGGGCCGGTTGTAAACAGCAAGGCAGAATCATCCAACTCATGGCATGGGTATAGCCGTATTAGGTCATTTAAGGGAGCATGGACTACTTTTGTGGCCTACCTTTCGTTTGCTGTATGCATGTGTCTTTTTCAGAGACGATGCATCAGATGAAAGTCTAGAAAATTATTCGTTGTCCATTAAAACGGTGGTAGTGGGGCTCTTTGAGAAATTCTGTCTTTCATTTCATATACATACACGATAGAACAATCCTAGTCTTTACGCTGGGAAACTGGATTTTCATTTTCGTTTTTTATTTCGTAATTAAAGAAATATTTTTTAATAAGAGTGAGGCTACTATATCGCTCCACTTTTATCACACTGAAAATTACTTTCTTAATCACCAAATTAAAAAAAAAAAATTTGACCAACATTAAATTAAGCGGTCAAAATGAGGAGGCAAAGTAACTTTTTCCTTTTAATAATATTGTGAATTTTATTTTTTTTAAACATATATAAGAGAAGAGAAAAAAAATACATAAAATACATTAACGGAAACTCCTACGGCAGCTCTAATGTTACTCATAAATAATAATAATAATAATATATATATACATTATACATGCATGCATAGTTGTATGTATGTTTGAAAGTTATACATTAATGCATGAGTTCATTTTGTTTCTAAGATGTCTTACCTAATTAGGTGATCGGCTTTTGTTCCTGAAACCAACATCTGAACAGATTTTCGAAAAGATAAATAAAGAATGCCATACAAAGTACAAACTCTCTACTACTTTTTTTCTTTTTCTTTTTTTTTTTTTAATCAAAACAAGTATATTTTCATTGAATATCAATCAATACAATATTTTTCACTAAGTATAGTGTTAGAAATATGTATCGGGCCATCTTCAATCTAGACCCTTTCCTTCGTAAAAAATAAAGCTAATTTTGCAAGTAAATGGATAACATTATTAACCTCTCTAAAAACAAACTTTGCACTCCAGTTTCTCATATTTAGAAGGTTTTTTTTTTTTTTATCCTCTATCAACACACCATAATCTGTCAACACCTCCTCTTCACTGGACAAAGCCTTCACTACAACTTGTGAATCTTCCTCCAGCACTACCCGTTCCAAACTCAATTCCAGACAGAACACAACAGCTCTTCTGAGAGCCCACGCTTCATCTATGCATGCCCCTTCCAGGTTCTCCACTCCACAACACAAGCATGCCAAAACTTCCCCATGCTCATCCCTTGCAATGACCCCTATCCCAACTTTTTTTCTATTTTTCATCTACCGCAACATCCCAGTTGAGCTTCACTTCACTTCCTCCTGGTTTCACTCATTTTGCAGCTTCCCTTCCTGAAGAGCTTCTACTTGTTACCAACTGAGAGTAGCTAAGATTTGCCTCTATGAACTCACCTCTCATCTAGATAACAGCTCTAAATACTTTCCCTGGAGCATCAAATTTATTCTAAAAAATCAGAGTTTCTCCTCAGCCAAAGCTTCCTCATAAGATATGCAACTAATTCCACCTCTTCCCTTTCTAGTCTTTGTTGTTTGGTCTACCACAAGTCAGTAAAATCCTTCATATCACTGCTCCACTTCTTCACTGGGCTCTCATCTTACGCCCACACATCTGCAGCAACAAGGCACTTCTATAGTACATGAATGACTGTCTCAACCTCTCTTTCACAAATGGGACACAATCAAGAGTCAAACACATGCTTTTTGTATAGATTTTCTTTAGTAGGAAGAAGTTCATGAACAACTTTCCATAGAAAATTCTTCACCACCCCTTGAATCTTAAAATCCCAAATATGTCTCCATACATCAGCAGGCTTATCCCTCTTAGTTGACTCACCACCTATTTGCCTCACTTTCTCTTTTCCCAAGTAGTATGTTGTTTTTATAGAAAATATACCGCTCTTAGCTGGGCCGCCCCATCTACTCAATGGCATACTACAAATTTTCTCAACTTCAAAAGATTCAAAAGAATCATAAATCAATTTTCTATTCCAGGAAACAAAACTAACATCAATGAGTTTGTCTACACAAGCATTTAGAGGTAGATTTATATAAGGGGATTGAACTTTGAAAGAGCTCGAAACAGGGAGCCACCTATTCTACCATATTTTTATGGTTTTGCCATCTCTCACTCTCCAGAAAATACCTTCTTTAAGAAGGTCAATGGCTGACCACATACTCCTCCAAATGAAGGAATGACCAAACCCCAATTTTGTTTCAGTAATACTCTCCCTTCGAAAATACTTTTCCTTCATATTTTTTGCCGCCAAAAGAGAAGGGGAATTAAGCATTCTCCAATATTATTTTGCTAACATTGCCAAATTGAAAACTTCAATATCTCTAAACCCCATACCCCTATCTCTATTTGAATCTCTCATTTTCTTCCAACTTCTCAACTAAATCTTATTCTCCTCCTGGTTGTGTCCCCACCAAAATTTAGCCATGAGTGAGGAGATCTCTTGACAAATTCTCCTTGGGAGCTTAAAAACACTCATTGAAAAGGTAGGGATGGTCTGTACCATAGCTTTTAGCAGAACTTCTTTACCAGATTGTAAAAGAAATAAATTCTTCCAATTATGCAATTTAGCCCAAACTCTCTCCTTAACAACCCTAAAAGTGTTATACTTGGACCTACCAATCATGGCAGGTAAGCTAAGGTATTTTTCATAGGATCCACACACTGGTATCCCTGCTACTTTTTAGATCTGCTATCTTAGAGTTTTTGCAATGATTGAGTTGAAGAAAATAGTAGTTTTCTGTAAATTAAGTTGCTAACCTGAGGCCTTACCATATTTCTCCAAAAGCCTATGAATTTTATCTCACTCAGCCATTGTAGCTCTCCCAAGAATCACACAGTCATCTGCAAAGAGCAAATGACTAATCCTTGTTAGCAATTGCAATCCCCTTCAGCTCCCTTCTATTTTCAACCATGTTTATCAAGAAGCTTAATCCTTCAGCACAATGATGAAAAAATAAGGAGAAATGGGATCCCCTTGTCTAATTCCTCTAGTTGGCTTAATCCTTCTTCCATGCTGCCCATTCAACAAAATTGAATAAGTCATTGTGGAGATACATTACATTATCAGCCCAACCCTTCTTTCACCAAAACCCATTTTCCTCATCACACCCTCATCAAACTTCCACTCAATTCTATCATATGCTTTTGCAATTTCTAACTTCAATGCCATACTCCCCACCTTTCCTTTTTGCCTCATCTTCATCGTATGTAAGGCCTCATAGGCTATAATCACATTATCCATTATCAACCTTCCCAGGATAAAAGTGCTTTGATTGTTGGAAATTAGGGAAGGCAGTACATTCTTTAGCCTATTTGCCAGGACCTTAGAGGCCAACTTATAAATGACATTACAGAGGCTTATCGGCCTGAATTCACTTGCCATTGAGGGGTTCTTAACCTTTAAAATCAAGGCTATATAGGTATGGTTGATACTACTATCCAAATTCCTCTCACCATTCAAGAAGCTTAGCATTGCCTTACCCACATCTTCACCCACTATACTCTAATAAGTCTGGTAAAAATATGCTCCATATCCATCGGGTCCTGGGGACTTTAAAGGTGCCATTTATTTCAAGGCTGTCTCCACTTCCACCATAGCAAAATTCTATTGAAGCTTCTCATTCATTTGTATCGTAACCCTAGGCACCAAATCTTTAAGCATTCATCAATCTCTTCCATAGTAGGACTAGAAGACTAAAAAATATTCTGGAAATGAGACCATAAAACCCTCTCCACTTCATAATTTCCTTCAACATATTCTTGCTTCTCTTATGGCTAGCACATGAGTGAAAAAACTTTGTGTGTTCCTATCCCCCATTTGATACCAATTCTTCTTGTCCCTCTTTTTCCACCTCAAATCCTCCTGTTTTAAAAGTAAACCCAACTCCCTTTGTAAATTTTTAACCACCTCAGCATTATGGGGACCTTCATTTTCTTGCTCTTCCTTCAGCCTTTCTGTTTTTTCTTTTATGAGTTTCTCTACATCATGACACTTATGAGAATTCTAGTGTAAGAGCTCACATCTACATCTTATTAATCTTTTCTGCACCTATCCCAATCTACTCTGATCATCAACTCCCCTCTTCCACGCATCTTCAATTGCTGCCCCTCCCTCCTCCTCTAGGGTCCACTTAGCTTCAAATCTAAAGACCCTTCTTACTCTCTTAAAAGTTTCACCAATCATGTTCATACTCAGCAACAAAGCTTTATGATCAGATTGCCTTGTTGTTAGGACTTCCACCTCTCTATTTTTGAAACTCTCAGCCCATCTATAATTAGCCACAGTCCTATCAAGCCTCTCCTTGGTGTAATATTGATCTCGTGTCTATTGCTCCAAGTGAACCTATTCCCCTTCTATCCTGGGTCAAACAATCTGTTGTCTTCCAATACTTGCCTAAATTCTTGCATCTGAACCTTAGGTCTAGGCCTGCCACCTTCTTTTTCCTCCTGAGACAGCACCTCATTAAAGTCACCAATTGTGCACCAAGGCACCTGCTCTAATGGCTTTATCAGGGACAATAATCTTCATGTTTCTTTTCTTCTACAGGCCTTGAGGTGACCATAAAATCCAGTCAACAACCACTTATCATCTCTGCCAACATAAGCACTAATGTGGTGCTGTGAATAATTGACAATCTCTAACTCCACATCATTTTTTCACATCATCACCAAACCCCATTTCCTCCCTACTGGCTCCACCACAAAACAACATTCCCACTAAATCATTTTTTTAATACCTTCTAACTTATTGGCCATCAATTTTGTTTCTATTAGGAAAACAATCTCGAGTCTCTTTTCCTTCATCAAAAGGTGAAGATCCTGAACTGTCCGGAGGTTTCCAAGCCACCGACAGTTCTAACTTAGGAATTTCATAATGGTTGGTGGAGCTAACTAACAGCCTCTGCCACAACAATACCATCTGCTCTATCAGATTCCGCATGCCTCTTTCTACCTTTTCTTACCCAACCCCAACAATCTATGGTCAACATAGTCAGCACTACGTTTATTTCCAGAGATTGCAATAGCAGAAGCATTTGTACCTGCAATTCTGACCCTCCTTTTCCATCTACCCTGTGCTCCCTGCTTCCCCTCCTTTATCACATTTTGGTCTAAGACCTTCTCTGCAGTGCCATTGACAATAGGCTGAGGAAAAACTAGAGAAACAAAATCAAAAACCCCAACCCATCTCTGAAAAATTTTCTTGAGTCTCTTCTTCATCTCTTCTTAGCATTACAAGAAACACCTCATCCGTGCTTTCATCACCTTCATTTCCCACCATGTTTTCATCTTTTGATCCCACCAATTTTTCATCCTATCTGCCAACCATCCTAACCTTACACATTGAAACCCTACCAACCATCCCAGCCTCATCTGTAGAACCATTTCCAGAATCAGCCTCTACCTCTGCCACGACATCCGAATCAGCCCCTCTTCTTTCCTCTTCTGCTTCAGCATGGTTGTGTCCAGGCAGCTTATAAGCCATACTACGTCGAGGATTGTGTGTTGCCCGCAGCCAGAAACCAAACTGCAATCCACCTCACTTTCCCTTAACATCAGATCCATCCACTATCACACACCCTTCCTCCCCATGATTTATCAAATTGCACTTAAAACAGAGTTTTGGAAGATTCTCACACTTCAGTGGGATCTAGAGCTTATTCCCCAATAAATTTGTCGTTCTTCCTCTAGATATTTTCTTTTCTCAACTCAATTTCAATTTTAACCCGCAGATATTGGCCCCATCCTATCCCACTCTCATCCACATCACCTCTCGAACTACTCCAACAGAAGCCCCTAATCGATGCCCAACTTCAATGGTCATACAAGCTAATGGCAAATCATGCATCTAAACCCAAAATTCCTCCCGATCAAATTTCATCAGTTGATGGGGAACAAATCCATCAAACGATTTAAGCACTAGCAAATGGTTATCAAACAACCATGGCTTCCCTTCAAGGATTATGTTCTTGTCCCTCTGATTGCTGAAGGTAATTGCAAACAGATTCACACTAATCTCATGAAAATCAAGGGATCCTCCCATATGCCAGATCTTCCTCATCGTAGCTTGATTCACATCCTTATTTATCTTCCTATCCACTAGCAATTTCCCTACAATATTTTGTTCCCCTTCCTCCATCACCTTCCCCATCACATTGCTATCCAGATCGATAGCCTCGTTCTTCTCTTCCTTCAATTTCAGTTGGTTCCATTTCCCCCTTAATTCCTCCATTACTTCTCCCCTCATCTGCTACCAGACTAAGAGATAGAAAGCTCTTCCTTACTCACTGAGTAAACTGAGACTCACACTCCACACTTTGCTCACTCGCTAGAAGAGCCTGGAGGAGAATCATGAGTGGTGTATAACTATCTACTACTTCATGACATGCCTTTTATTGCTTGTCTTCTTCTAAATGGTCTTGAGCATTTTTTTTTATGAGCCTATAATTGTTGCGTGTGCAAGGTTTTATATATAGATCTATATTTAAATGTAAACATTCATAATTATTGTTAATAATTGTTTAATTTTAAATAATTTTAATAACGGATCAATATATAAATACATGAAAAATGGATCAAAAAATGCATGTCTATTAAAATGAAGCATGTATATATTTTATTTGTGTTTGATGCCTACATTACATTTTTATCCTTAGGTTTTATGATGAATTAGTGTATATTTGGGGAAACATTGGTATCCCTATGATGTGTGTCTGTTTATCTTTTAACGAAAGGATCTTGCCCTCTAGATCAAACAATGTAAATTTGTATTTTGTCACAGTTCAAGGCATAAATGTCATTTCATGAGTATGATCACAAAGGCTATAGCCTAATAAAATTATCCCAAACAAAATTTCCTAATCGGAATATCGAGAAAACATTCCGATCATCAATTAACTAAATCAAGACAATCATATCCTCCTTTTTTTTTACTTTCTTATTATGTATTCTTTTCCCTTATACCAAAACGTTAGTTTTGCCAGCCAAGAAATTACAAAGATTAAACTAAAAGGGACAAAGAAAACCGAAAAGGTGAGAAACTTATATGATTACTCTAATAAAGTTTTATACTTTTTTGTGAATTAATATAATCGAGTTAAACCCGCATGATACTATAATCAATAAGATAAAAATTATGTCGAAATAGAGAAATCCCATTAATTTCAAACTTGAAAATAAGATAAACAAAACTTAAATGTTGAAATCAATTAAGCATACCCATGATTCATTTTCATCAAACTCTATTCTACTGACGCACTAATTGATATATCCTGCTTGGGAATTCTATGTCGAGAAATATGCAAACATGTTGGAAGACATCTAATTGAAGTTTCGTTTGGATACAAAAATGGTTTCATTTCATCTTATTAGATTTCATCATTACAATTTTTCTAAATTTTCACACAAAATATAATAAACAATTCAACTTTTTCAAATTTTAAAACAATAATAATATTAAAAAATAATATTCTAACAATATTTTATTCAATTTTCAACTTTCATCTAAAATCATCTCATCTCATCTCACTATCCAAGCGGAGCTTGAGTCATTTCATCAAATTGGTTGTGCTCACTTATCCACAATCAATGAGAAAAACTCACACATATTGGCTTACTCTCAATTTCATTATAAATCTAGCACACTCTTGCGATCAGACTCTTTTAAAATCTCTTAGGAATGAAGACATTAAATGTATTAGTTCCAAAATGCCTACTCCCATGCATGGTGAACACTAAGCATGCATTTTTCTTTTTATCGGCGTTGAAAACCAAAATAGCATTAAAACCATAACCTTGGCAAACGTTGTAAAGTCCAAACATTGTGTACCTACCCAAGATAATGTTTGTAGAGTGCACAAAAAATAAAATGAGCCATAAACAGTACTTACACTTTTTATGGTATGGTATGCCTTCATGTGAGAAAGAAATGATAGAGACGATGCGAGAAAGGGAGAATGAAAAAAAAAAACATATATCGTCAGATGGTAGTATTCATTTATCCTATTTTACGTTCACCATTGTACCGCTTGGCCATTTGTTTTTAACTATCTGGACAAATTTTGCAAATAAACTATAGAGCACATACACCATTGCACTGCTTGACCCTTTGTAAATATGTTAAATCATTGCACCTCTTGCAAATAAAGAGTTAGCAACTTTGTTGGTTCACTGCACCGCTTACCTTTTGCAAATAAATAGTTTTCTAGTTTGTTAGGTGTGATGATAGTTTATGGATTGTTAAGCAGATTTGGGGGGCTGAATCCCAAGTCAGCAAATTTAAACTTTAGCTTTTATATAATTAAATAGATAAGTAAATGTAAAACATTTTTTTTATCAGCTATTCCTTTCATTTCAAGCATTCCAATGACCTCTTATATTAATTTCTCCATCTGGTGATCAGAGTCGGTCAACTTCGATTGTTGGCTTTTGTGCAACAAGAGTTGTGGGAAACAAAAATTTTATGTACAGTCATTTTTGTGTATTTTTTGTGCACTCCATTATCGTGATTGATTGTATTATTTTTTTAATATAAAATAATTGTTTTGGTCAATCACATTAGTGAAGTGCACAAAGAATGTGCAAAAGTATTGTATGTAGCAGAACCCTGTAAAAAATTGCTATTGGGCGTATGCCAAAGGAAAGGGTAAAAAAGGCTTTAGGGCTTATTTATATCAATTATAAAAATTCATTCCCTCGATCGTTTGGTAGTCTTCAATAGACACATCAATATCTTATTTAGAATATATATTTGTAAATAGTAATAAAATAATTTGAATTAACATATTTTATCGAGTTATAGATAGTTAGAAATAAAAAGTTAAATACAATATTATAAAATTAAAATATTATTTTTTAATATTATATTTATTTTATAATTTTAAACATAGTATTATTTTTTGTATTTTGTTTGTAAGTTGGGAAAAATTATAATGATTATATAATAATTAGAGAAAAAATTTTAAAAATTGAAATTAAAAAGTATTTTGTGTTTAAATGATGTTTGGGAAGGAAATATCTGAAATACTTGAGAACAATTGTGTTACTAAACGGACACAGTGCTTCATTTCTTTTGTCAATATTTTGTGTTTAAATGATATTTGAGAAGGAAATATACTCTGTACGCTTTGCTATTTTGATGAATACCCAAGAAATATTCCTTTATCACTCTTGCTATTAAATTTTTAGGCATTTTCTTCATCTCTTAGAATGTAGCAAGTACTCTCAAACACTTTAAAGTATTTTACTACGAGTTTCTTTTCATTTCATAACTCATAGGGAGTGAGTTTGGTGCCTAACGAAAAACTACACAGTTCAAGATGTGTCTAGCAGTGTTGACAACTTCTCTCCAGAAGTATAATGCCATCTTTTTGTTATTCAGCATGGTGCAAGTCATCTCTTGTATTGCCCTATTTTTCTTTTCAACAATTATGTTCTATTGTGGAGTTATTGGGGCTGAGAATTCTTGATGTATTCCCTATTCATCACAAAAAGAAGAGAAGTTAATATTTTTAAATTCTTTCCCATGATCACTACAAATATGAGAGATAGATGAATTCTTCTCTGTTTGTAGTCATCTGAGCAGTTTCTTCGCAAGATCAAAAGTTTCTGTTTTGTCTCTCAACAGAATGATCCATGTATATCTAGAGTAGTCATCCACGATGACCATTATATACTTCTTTCCGTTGAGACTCTCAGCCTGAGTAGGACCTACCAAATCCATGTGCAACAACTCAAGTGGTCTTGAAGTCAGAATATCAACTATCTTCTTGTGTTGTACCTTGGTCTGCTTCCCTTCCTGACAAGCTTTGTACACCATATTCTTGTTTTTCAAAATTTTGGGTAGTCCACATACAACTTCTTTCTCAGATATTTTTTACATGTCCCTATAATTGATATGACCTAAATGGTAGTACCACAACTCAGTTTCATCTAGCTCTACTTTGTGACATTGCATCGTGTTCATCGGAGAAACTCCATAGCAGTTGCCAGCGGTCCTACTACCCTTCAAGATCCATTTTCCATCATTATTGTAGACTTTGCATTCATCTTTTGAGAACTGCACAGAAATATATTGTTCGTCACAAAATTGACTAATACTTAACAGATTAGCCTTGAGACCATTAAGAAAAAGTACATTATGAAGAGTAGGTAAACCAGGGATATCTACACTTCTCTTTCCTTCCACTATTGCTGAACTTCCATCTCCAAAAGTTACGGATCCTCCACTGATTGTCTCAATCTTTTTAAATAACCATTTATCTCCTGTCATATGTCTAGAACAAGCACTATCAAGATACCACATGCTAGTGTTCATGGCTCCAAGTGTTGTGTGTACTACTAGACATACGGTCTTTTCTTTCACTACCCACTTGGTTTTTATTTTCATTTTATTCATGTTTTTAGGAAAACACAATTTAGAAAGTTCACCAAGTTTCTTTCCTAGGGTGTTTACTTGATTATTCAGTTTGTCCATATTAATTTCTAGGTTCATATCTTTGTTTGACAACTTATTTCTATTTCCTTTTTTTTTTTTCTAAATTTAAAGCAATTTGTTCTACTACGTCCAATTATTCCACAATAATGATAAGTAGAAGCAAACATACCTTTGGACTTACCTGAAGATGTTATTACTGTCTTGCCTTTATTCACAGGTTTCTTTGAGATATTTTCTATATTATTTCCTTTTACAAAGGTAATACCTTTGGATGTATAGGCAGCGGATGCTTTATGATATGAATCTCTGGAAGTATTGTATCCCAATCCTGTGCGGAACTATCTCTTTGAACTTTTAGTAGTTCATTGAGTTTTTGAGTGGGAGTCTTTTCTTTGACTTCCTGACAAGTTACTAACTTTTTTTTAAGTACCTCTTTCTGTGCGTGTAGCCTTGTCACTTCTAGTTCCGTTACTTTTAGTGCTTCCACCAAATTGTTTTTCTCACTTTCTATAGTGGTTATGTTTTTGTACAGTTTCTTATTTATCTTTTAGATTTTCACAAATTCTTCACATAAATCCTTATATGCTTTCTACACACTTAGATCATGATCAGCAACTTCTGTGATAATATCAGAGTCAATATCACAAACAAACACATTGTCTTCAGCATATAGTTTGCTCATGTCATCATAATTAATAATAGAAGCAGAAAAAGCAATAAAGACAGTTTCAATGTCAGAGGATGTATTTGAGCTTTCAGAGTCAGAATCATCACTTAGAGTAGTATTCAAAACTTTTGCTTTCCTTTTAAAATTTGGACACTCAATTTTATGTGACTAAAACCATAGCATTCATGACATTGGACTTTATCTTTAAACTCAGTTTTGTCTTTATCCCATTTTTCAGATTCGTTCTTTTTAGTGAAAGTCTTATTTTTTTCCATTTACCAGAGTTTTTTTTATTAAACATAAATTTTTTTAATTTTTTGGCCACAAGCGCTAGGTCATCATTACACAGGTCTTCGTCATCAGACTGATTTTCTTCCTTAGTAGTTTTGAGTGCAATGGACTTACCTTTTCTTCTGTTGTGGAAGAGTAGATTCATAAATTTGCAAAAACCTACTAGATCGTCTACCCAAATTGTGTTTAAATCCTTACTTTCTTCCATGCCTGTCACATTTGGTCGAAACCTTTCAGGTAAAGATCTCTGAATTTTCCTCACAACTCGTGCCTCCTCTACCTTATCTCCGAGATTGTATCTAGAATTAACAATGTCATTTAGTTTAACATAAAATTCGTTGAAAGTCTCATTTTCCAGCATCTTTATTTCCTCAAACTTTGAGGTCAATATTTGTAATTTGGAATTTTTCACCGTTTTGGTCCATTCATGTGTGGTTTCCAAAATATCCCAAGTATCCTTAAATATTTCACACATGGAGATTCTCTTGATTTCATCAGGAGATATTGCCATGAAAATGACATTTAGACCTATATTGTTCCAATTATAGTTGCTTGATTGTTCTTTGATCGATTCTTCTACAGATATTGTGGGTCTTGTCCATCCTGACTCCACAGTAGCCAGACTTTCTCATCAAGCGATTTTAGAAATGCTCTCATTCTTACCTTCCAGTAGACATAGTTATCACCATCGAAATTTGGTGGTGATGATAGTGACACCATGATCTTCTAGGAGAATGGATCTCACTCAAATTGAGTGAACCACATTCTTATGCCAATTGAAATTACCCAAATACCCCTAATTATGCACGTTAATGCTAAACAAAGAAACTATTAGCACGGATTAGATTAGTAACTAATATATAATATTAAGAGCACTAACACAATAATTTGGTTACAAAGGAAAATTTTTTGAAGAACTTCTAAAAGGTAAAATCCTATGGGGCAACCAAACCCAAGAAAGTCAATTTTATCAATTGAGAGTATTACAAGTAAAATGGTTACAAAACCTTTGTAATTAGACACATTTACCCAAAACATGTGACCCGCTTGTCTTCTACCGCAGTAAGTAGTCAAGACCTCTAACACTCTCCAATCTTTGTCTTTCCTATTGGAACATCCAGTGGTTGAACTTGAACACGGCAACTCCCCCTTGGAGTATGCTCTCACTCAATCCTAGGGATTGAGTCTTTTTGAAAAATCATTCTCTCAAGAATTTTCTCTTGCACGATCTCTTGAAGTTCTACCTAGATCTTCAAGCTCTCAAATACTTGTGAATATGTGCAGTCCAAGTGTCACCTGAAACCCTCAGCCGACTCCTCTATAAATAGGCAATGTTGTCATTGATTTGGAGAATGATTCTGCTGACATGTTTATCCAGAATCTCAGTCAGATATGTTGTTAACTATTTGCGAACATCTCGGACTGGATCACTTCTTCTGGATTATCTTGAGTTCAAGTTTGTTTCAGTTTCTTCAATAAATTTTGCATCTTTATCTCTTCAACTGACTCTTTAGACTCGAAACATGCCTATGACTATTGTACATTCTTATCTTATAATATGAACAAGATTTTATAATATTTACAATTTAAATACTCATCCTTATCGGATAAACACTTATTTTTATCGAATGTACTCCTAAAATCCTAAAAAATACATTCATCCATAATTCGAATTGAGTACGAACTCATCTAATTCTAGCCAAACATAAATTACATTTACATTAACTATCATGTGACGCACATCAGGAGATTTAAAATTTACTCCCTTTGCCCCCCTCACATAAACGCACGATAGGGTTTACAACTACCCCTTCGCCCCCCTCTCGCGATGGTCACTCGAGAGTCAATAGACATCTCCGCCCACCCTTTCCCTAGACCATAACTAAAACCTCGAAGCCCCTTGATGTCGTCACCCACTCCTGTCTCTCTCGAAGCCGAGACACTCCGAGGACGGATATTCTCTACCATAAGTAAAGCCAAGGCCCAAGGTTCCTTCCTTCATTTCATTTTCCCGATTTTTCATTTCTCTTAATGGATTAATTCCTTAGCATTGGTTTGTGATTTTCAATCTCTGTTTCTCTCCTTTTTTAGTCTCTATTATTCTCTTTGTCTAGGGTTTTAATTTTGACTCGTGGACCTCAAGTGTTTCATTGGCAGTCTTCCAAACGATATTGTTACTTTTAAGCCAACGATCATTACCCAGTTGGTTTTGATCTTTGATTTTTTTCGAGTTTATTATCTTCTGGTTATTTTCTCTCTCTTTCCGCTGCTATTTACAAATATACTAGCATTTTTGGACCTATTTTGTTGGCCACTACATTGGTAAATATCATTCTTAATTTTTTTTTTTTTTTTTCAGGTGAAATAATTTCTAGGTGAGTTTGTTTTTCACTTTATGTAGGTAGTTTTTTTTTTGGATAAGGATTTGTTGCTGCAAAGGTCACCATCACTAATGAAGAAATAAAGGTGGCAGAGGAGGAAGTTGAAGGAGGAGAAACAAGCAGCCGTGTCTCTGATGACACTATCCAATGGTTCTGTTCTTGCCTGAAAGGAGTAAAAAGAACATAAAGGGCATAAGATTAATGGTGCAAAATTAATGGTGGGCGAAGGACTGGTGGCGGCAAAACACGACAAAACTGGTGTCCTGCGGCAGTGCAAAGCAACAGAGATGGTGCGAATCGACAGTTTGAAATACTTAAGGGGGCTTTTGTTCTAGACAAAGCTTCTCTTCTATTTATTTTTTGAGAGTTTACTACAATGTGATGAGGCTATTGTAATTTCTGTGAAATTGCTGACGTGGCTGAATATTAGTGGTGGCTGTTAAACCCATAGCTGCTTCAAAGCAGAACTGGTTAAAGAACTATCGGGTTCCAGTATAAAATTCGGAAAGAGAAACAAATAACAACCGCTTTCATTATATTATATGTACTCTCTATTGTTCCAAACCACATGTCTTTCACTCCTTTCAATCCAAGTAAAGAAAAAACACGGTGGAAAACAACGAGGAACATAGAAAATCTTCCAAATTACAAAAGAGGATGTCAAAGGAAAATGGTTATCTGCATCATAAGAAGAACAAACCCTTCTCTAAAGACAGCCATTTCAATAGGGTGCGTAGTAGTATCCGCCTGGCATGGGCTGTCCCATGCCACCGACCTGTGGCATACCATAAGGCATCATTGGTTGAGGGCTTGGGCCATAGTAGCCAGAGCCACCAGCAATCTTGGCCAAACCCACTTGGCCTTGCATCCCATCCCTTCCATACTGCTGCCAGAGCTGCTGTTCCTGCACAAGCAAGTGTTGCTTCTTCTCCATATCAGCTATTTGTACATATGAAGGAGGCGGTACTGCAAGGGACGCAGCAAAGGGGTCCTGCTGCCCTACTGCCTGGACTGTCCCGTCCGGAGCAGGCAGTGCCAGCACTGGTGTAGCACTCTTGCCTGGCCCAGGCAAAGCCACACTACTTGCACTTCCACCACTCAATTGAGTAGTGCTCACATGCTGCCTCACTGCCCCCTGATCATACATTCCATTCAGTAGCAACGGATCAAACCCACCCCCCAATGTAGCCTTCTGTTTTGATAGATTACTAGCCGATTCTGCCAATGCCAACTCCCAATCTGCTTTACCGGTCTCCGCAGCAGGTGTTTGCCATGCCGAAGTCACCTCAGGCTCTCCATTTGAAGGGAAAGCTTCCCATGAGCTATTTGTATTCATTGCTGCTGGTCCAGAGAACAGAGCCAAAGCCAATTTGTTGCCTTGCTCATCAGCTGAAATAGCATCATCCCTCAAATTCACCAAGTCCTCAGTCACCTGCACCTGCTGAGGCTGTGGCTTAGGCTCGGGTTGAGGTGGAGGTGGAGGTGGAGGGGTATAATTCTCTGGCGGAGGAAGAGCCTTTATCTCATTCATATCCAGCTCCACCTCTTCCTTCACTGGCGCCTTGTCCTCTCTAATTCTCTCAGGGCTCTTTGGCTTGTTTGTCATCTCCCTCAAGAACCCCTCGAGCGTCCCCAAAAGCTTATCGGTAATCCTTTGGACTTCAGGATACTCAGAGGACCTTGCAATACCCATATCCTTACACCAATTATAGAACCCCATAAGCTCATCAATCGTCTTTGCCGCGCTAACATAAGCATCAAAACCTTTAACACAATCTACGTACTCCATCTCTGTGAACCTATCCAACAATATCCCCAATGCCTCGCATATCTCCACATAAACCCCAAAACTCTCCCTCACAATCTGGTAAAGCGCTACCAGCACCAACCTACTACTCTTAGCCGCACCGGTCGGCCTACAAGCCAGTATCCGGTCAAGAATTCTCAACAACTGGTTCAACTTCCCTAAAACCCTCTCGGGCCGCATATCCTTCATCGGTGTCTCTCTTGTCTTCTCTCTCCCAACCGATTCACTAACATCCCCATAGGATCTCGACCTCTTACCCATTCCATTATCAATTTCATCCTTGTACCTATCCTCCCTCTGATCCACACCTTTCATTTTCTTCTCATAGACCACGCTCTCGACCTTCTCATCCAAATACACAGCGTAGAACCTCACGAAACCCGAGTGATCCCATGAATTCGAGTGCGCCTCGTCCCTAAAATCGGACATGTTCAAGACCCGCATACCCCTACGGGTCGCATAAACAATCTCCTCCTCAAACGAGGGATGCCCATCAACCAAGACTCTATGCACAAGCATCAAAGCCTTGAGGGCCACAATCCAATCGCGGGTCTTGCTAAGCCGCTTCGATATGGTGGCGACGCACGCACTCACATACCCTCTGGAGTACGCGGTCAGGTTTATGATTTCCCTAATGTGCCTCTCTTCGGCGGGATCTTCGTCGTGGGTGGTTGCTTTTACGACCAAGACTTCAAGATCCGGGGCTATGTTTCCGGCAACTTTGGCTATGCTAATACTAGTTTGGTCTTTCACAGCCCCGATAGCCTTGCGGATCGTACTGGGTGCCATTACTCCTGAACTATAAAAAACCACAACTGGGCGATCTGGATTCAAGATTCGGGATTACAAGAGAGTTAAGAGTTGGAAATGGAAATGGAAATGGGTGTTTACCTTATTGGCTCAATTCGTTTGGAGATATGGAAGGGAGGGATCTGATGGAGGAAATGGGAGATCCGTTCAAAGCCGGTGAAGGAGGAGATGGATTCCTTTGGATCGAAGTAATACGGGGAGAGCACGGGACCGGACGTCGTCGGTGGAAAGCAAAAGTAAAGTCCCTTTGGGTTGGGGTCTGGGGAGGGGTTCTGTGTCTCTGTGGCGTCTGAGTTTACTACGTAAAAGTAAAAATGAGAGCGCGTATTGACGTAATTGTAACGCATTTGACTTTGACATGTGGGATCTGTGTTTTCATTCCATTTTCTGCGCTAATATTCTTTCCTCTTATATTATCATTACACGACGTCGAATTGATACTCTCTCTCTCTCTCTCTCTCTAACGAGTCAGCTCGACGATACGACTCAGCCAACATGTTCTTCCTCCGAGTCCACTCGGTGGACACCGAACAGCCTCTCGCATTCGAGGTCGCCGAGTTCATCTCCACCACTACTGCGTCCGTCCCAAATCCTAACCCTAAGTTCACCGAACGCAGAGGCGTAGCACACCTTTTCCGGAGTACGTCTCATTCTTCGCTTCCAAATCCTAGCTCCCGATCCACGCTTCTCTTCATCGTCGCCGTCCCCAACTACCTTTCCTTTGATGATTTGATACGCTTCTGCGGCTCCCACATCGACCACGTCTCCGAGCTCCTCTTCATCAGGCACGACACCACCCCCCCCCCCCCCCCGGCGCGGGCGCGCTTCTAGTTGTTCACACTTTCCTTTTGTGACGAAGTTTATGAGTTTTTATTTACATTAAAGTCCTAATTGCATGTCTGATTATTGAGAAAATTCGTGAAATGGAAAAGAGGATTATTATAATTATTTTCTCCATTTTTGAATTTCCTGTATTTTTATAGGAACGATGGGATGGAGGATCGGTACAGCGTTTTAATCAGGCTTGTGAATCAGTCAACGGCTGATGGATTCTATTGCAGTTTCAACGGGAAGAAATTTTCACCGGGCGAGGTAGAAGAGTTTTTGCTTGTATTATTGTGGTTTTGATTGCTGGCAGAGTAGATTGGACTCTTTGAATTTATGTTTTCCCCCCTTCGTTTCGTATACTTATGGTTGAATTTTTAGGCTGAGGTATGCCATCTTCTGTTTATGATGTCTGTGGAGTACACGGAATCAGCTGAGATAGCCGGGACTCCTCCTCCCGGGTGTACGGAATTACCTACTTGCCCAGTTTGTCTTGGTGAGTCACATTTTCTCTTTCTTTTACGTTTTGGTATGAATTATACTTGCATATTATGCTGCATTTTTTGGGATTAATGTTTGCTTGGTTTCTTTGAATTTGGGTTTTGAATGTCAGAGAGATTGGACCCGGACACTAGTGGAATACTGAGTACAATTTGTGACCATTCATTTCAGTGTCCTTGCATTTCAAAATGGACTTATTTATCTTGCCAGGTGAACTGTTTCTAAATTCCACGAACATCTCCTCTAGTATGTTTATGTTTTGGTCAGAGAATTTGGTTGAATAAAGAGATTGTTGGTGTTGCTACAAAAGATGGTTTCGAATGAGCGATGTAGTGCTAAATATCCATAGCATTAACTTGACTATGGGGATTCTCAGCGTTATGGATATCAAGAAGAAGATGTTTGCACAAAGGAAGGTCTTGTTATCATCCACCTGAAGAAGTGCTGTTGCTTGTAACCCCTAGGGGATGGCTCAAGTGGTAAAGGCCTTGGGCTTGGGGGTATGCTCCCCCAGGTCTAAGGTTCAAATCCCCTTAGGTGCAAACAATCTATAGGAGCTATCGGACTGAGGGATTTTTCCCTTAAATTACTCGAGGTGCACTTGCGGGAAATTCATTGCCGAGAGCATGTGCACCCCTAGGATTAGTCGGGATGTTGTTCCTGGACACCCAGTGCCAATAAAAAAAAAAGTGTTGTTGCTTGTAACACACTTTTGGTGTAGATTCGTTTTCACTTGGTCTTTTTCTGAAGCTCCAATATCATTATAGTATTTTTAGGATCATGAAGAGCGCAATTCTTCATCCCTATAGTTTGTCTAACAAGAACCCAACTTTTCACGGTCAAAATAAGCTCAAAATATCATATTCACTGTTGCTCGAGTTACCTAAAAAAGAGAGAATATTTTATGCACTTGCAATCATGAGTTTAACTTGCACTGTTTTATGTTTACAAATATGGAAATCTTTTTATCTTGTATATTGCATGAAACATCTAGCGTCGACAGGCCTAGCATAATAGCATCTTCTGCCTTAGTTTGAGCATGTATTAGATTATGGATGTTGGGATGACCATATTGAAGGAGCTTTCTGAATTACTTTATTACGTTAGCAGCTTTGCCGATTCTGTCAGCAGCAAGATGAGAAGCCAACTTGCTTTGTTTGTGGGACATTGGAGGATCTTTGGGTTTGTATGATTTGTGGTTTTGTAGGATGTGGAAGGTATGCATTATTCTCCTTCTTACTCTGATTATTGTTTCTGAAGACTCCAAACTAAAGCAGCACTAATGTAACTGTAGTTTACATTTGACTAAGTGGATGCTTGGGGAATGAGATAAGTTCTTCTATGAAATCTTGGATTTTTTGCTTCAAAGTCTAGCTTGCATCCGTCAATGAGAAATTTGTGAATAGTAGTGAAATGGTTTGTGAATAGTAGTGAATAGTTTGTGAATAATAGTGAAATAGTTTGAGTTAAGATGTTTTTTAGGGTTTTGGGAAATGAGAGAGAAAAAGTTAAACAATAAAGTTAAAATATTGGTAGAATATAATTTTTTAATATAATTTTTATTTTGGAATTTGAAAAAGTTGAATTAATTTGAAAAAGTTGAATTGTTTTTTGTGTTTTACTAAGAAGTTTGGGAAAGTTGTAATGATTAGGTAATGATTAGATAAAGAAGATTTAGAATTGAGAAGTGTTTGTGTTTGAGTGATGCTTGGGAAGGAAATTATGAGATGAGATGGGATGTGTTTCCCAAACAACCCCTAAACTTTTTCTGGTGATTTCGTGTTCATAGTTATTGTTTATATTTCTTTTGATAGATATAAAGAAGGTCATGCCGTTTGGCATTGGAAGGATACACAGCATTGCTACTCTCTTGACATGCGAACACAACAAATTTGGGATTATGTTGGTGACGGTTATGTTCATCGGCTGAATCAGTCAAAAAATGATGTCAAGTTGGCGGAGATGAACTCTCATTGTATGTCATCTGAAGGAGATTGTGGTACTTGTGGATGTAGTGATGATTCTGGAATAAGTGGGGCCCTCTTTAGCAGCAAAGTTGAAGCAGTATGATTCTCTTATTGTAATTGTCTTCTACCGATAAAAGGAAAAATTGCCTTCTGAATTTTTTAATATGTGAATCCTTTATTTAGTTGAACTGCATTGAACTTCTCAACATGAAGTTCTAATACTCATGATATTTTGAGACCTGAGAGCAGAGCATATTTCATGTTATTGTGTACTGGTTGTGTTCGTATTAAAATCCTTCTCTCCTTATAAGGCATGTACTTATCTTCAATTTACATCCTTGGCAACAGATTGTAGATGAGTACAACCGTCTTCTCGCAACTCAGCTGGAGACCCAAAGACAAGTAAGTTGACTATCAGTTTACCCATACTCCTGCCACATTCTTGCACCTTCATTCCTCTTTTCTCCCAACCCCTTGATTTAGAGATATTCACTCATTAGTTTTTAAAGTAGTTAAATAAGTCTCTTCCACACCCATCCCGTTGATCTGGTGATTCACCCATTGTTTTTTAAGTAGATGTTGAAAATCTCTCTGTGCTTCAATCATGCAATACGATATCTAAAGAAGAAATGCGGTCTAATTGTCTACTCGAATGCGGTATACCAAGTCCAGCCATTGATTCAACTTTAGATCTTTGCTAGGGCTGGGGTGGGGAATTTAATGGGAAGGGCTAGGACTACCTCCATATATGTTGTTTTGTTACTTGCAGACACGCTTTGCAGTGTGATGCCCTCATAGCTTATTTTGGCACCCCGCACATCCTCTCTTTAAAGCAAGATTTTTTCTTTTTTGGGTCCAGTACTATGAATCTCTACTTGTAGAGGCCAAAAGTAAGGTTGGAAGCTCAATTTCAGAAGCAGTGGAGAAGGCTGTGACTTCCAAGATGCAGGACATCCAAATCAAATTTGAAAAGTGCCTCGAGGAAAAAAATGCTGTTGCAGATGTAAGCTTTTAATTTCGTCCTAATCAGGTTTGGAGTTTGTGGATTCAATTTACTGCTATGCAAGTTATCTTGTTCTAGGTTTCGGCAGAGGTAGGTTCCTGATAAACATTTTCATTCTTGATCTTTAGCAACTTTTTTCCCTTACAGTACTTTTTTGTCCTTTAGATTAATCGAAATCTGATCAAGAACCAAGAAATTTGGCGAAAGAAGGTCAAGGAAATTGAAGAGAGGTACATAATCGTTATTAATTTTTGTTTAATTACATGGACAGTGACGTTGTTGGATCTGACAACTGTGGACATTTGGGTTTGCTGGCATCTGGAACATTGCTAGCTATAGAGAGCTATATATGGTTATCATTGAAAGCCTTATTAGTGGTTCTTACGCAATACATGATGAGCTACAATGTTAAAAAAACATGGAAACTTGATTGTCTTCAAAGTATTAAATTCTTTATTCTTTTAGGGACGCTGCTGCACAGAGGTTGAGGGATGAGAAGATTCTTGATCTGGAAGAACAGGTACTACATAACTTAAACCTTTTTCTTGTAAACAATAACACGAAAATGTCGGTTCCATTAAAATTGATGAAAACGACGTTCACAGATTAGAGATCTTACTGTCTACATTGAAGCCCAGAGAACGCTTGGTAACATGACAGATTCAGATGGCATCAGAGAGGGTACACTCTTACCATTACCTAATAAGCAGTCCTCCCCAGCCAGCACTAAGAGGCAGACGAAGTCAGGTCGAAGACGGAATTAGATTGCTGTCATCTCTCATTTGGTGATAGAATCAGCATATTTCCCAAGGTTGGATGATGTTTAGTGGAATGTAAAACAAATAGATTAAGAACTTTGTCCAAGAATCAAGTGGTGCTTCTGGTTTATCAATGTTATACTTGTATAGGCGATTCTTGGTGGGTCATCATTGTCAGTCCAAAATAGGCAATACGAGTTTTTGTAAATTCTTGCAAAGGCATAAACCTCAAATATTCTCTCATGATGATGCCGGAAGCAATTCACAGTGAAATGGTTTGCCAGTTTAGGAACATGTAACTTGTTAAGAATCTTGATTACGTACTGGAACCGTTCATATATCCATTTTCATGACTATTTCAGAATTTGTGAAACCGCTTTAAAATGGTAAAAACTTATTTTAAACTGATAAGATGTGGCATGTTAAGCTTAATATACCTTCTGGTCGTCTTTCGTTTACATTTAACTTTTGAACATTAATGGGTTTCTATAGAAGGCATCAGATGGAATCCTAAGCAAAACCAAACAGATAAATATAATATGCGACGCATGATAACCATCATTCTGAAAGTGGTATTGTATCAGATAGAACTGCACTTGCACCACAAATCCACGTGGAAAGAGCCAATTTCTTATTACTATCAACTGTATCAGGAGGTCATTAGTCATGGAAGGTTAAACCATGGACAGAGTAACCAAAATTATATTTTGAACATAGAAAGACCTTACAAATGTCTGTTTCACAACGAGAGAGAGAGAGGACAAAAATTTGGAGTAGCTTGGTGAAAAGGAAAATGCTAAAACAGTCAGGGCCTGAGACCAAAGCAATTCATGACCCTGAGTTTTATTATAGTAAGACCTTATCCTTCCACCAAATTTACAACATAAACTCAATACTTCTCCAGTCATGCTAAATGAAGGGAATCAACTGCCACCATGGCTTAGCCAGAAATTGGCATAAAGATGCTGCCACTAGCAAACTCCACTAGGTTAAGTTGAAGTATCCTAAAACTATAATTACCTAATTTGACAGTTTCCCTAGAAAACCTAACAGTCTGATAGTCTGGGACAAGGAATCACATGCAAGAGATGCATACACTGAAGTTCCTTGGGGCACTGCACAGATATATGGAACCATCACCTTTGGGGTTGTTCTGAACCACCTGCACCAGAAATGGTGCTAGGTCCAGCACCATTTTCAGTGGGAGGGGAGGTGCCCCATTTTCCTTCCGACTCCAAAGGCTCGAGTATGTGGACTCCACCATCTGTAAGACCTAATGCAAACTGATTTGATTCGGATGGATGCGCCGCAATGACAAGAGGGTACACTCTAATGCTGTAAAAGTTATTAGATAAGTCAAAGAAAAGCACAATACAAATCAATTGGCTGAAACATAATTGGATAATTGCATGCACCTGGGGTTGGGAGATAGATAAGCAGTCGGATTTATCCGACATCTCAGTCGTAGTGTTGAAGCAGTTAGAACACCCACACTTCCATCTTCAAAGCTCACGTATATTGACTGGCTATCACAGGAATATGTCGCATGTGTGATTGGACCACTGGCTTCCCGAGGGACCCACTATTAAGAGAACACAATTCCATAAGTAATTATCAGTAGCCTTGAACTAGGTACAACTAAACCCATAACTGCATTGCTGATTTGGAAAACAAACAACAAAGCTTGCATGAATTCCGAATGCTCTCTATATAATTTTTTTTTTTTTTTTTTGGCATCGGGTGTCCAAGAACAAAGTCCTGACTAATCTCGGGGTTGCACTGACCCTCGGCAAGGAACTTCCACCAAGTGCACCTCAGGTAAAATGTTTTCTATAAATATAATATCAGATATCACAACTAAAGAAAAGTGATTAAATTCATTAAATACAATATGTTTTGTCAAGCTACATGCATGCATCACACAGTAATGTATCTACGTATATCTCTGTATGCATGCAGTTATAAAAATATCACTCTGTATGTATGCAGTTATAAAAATATCACACCTGCTTAAGGCATTCTAATTTTGGTGCATTGTGTATAGCTATCTGTGTCTCATGAACCACCAGCAAATGTATCTGATCTAGATGGAATTGAACACGTGTATCTGCAAGAGGAACAGCAGCTCGACCACTTGGAATCTGCAAGAATTTACTAGCCTGCTTCTCCCATACATCTGTACTCCAAACACACAGCTGGAGAGAATAAAATAAAAGTTTAAAACCAAAAAATAAGAGGGTGAGAGGATGCTTTTTGAGTAGATGTATCCAGTATGCAATAAATGGTCAAATCACTCAAATTTTCTCCAATGACGAAGGCACAGAAAACAAAATTAAAATGTTGTATCCAGTGTACTTTTTACGCCTTGGAAAAGAAAACAAAAGTAAATCGAAATGTTTCCAGTGGCATTCATTTTAGAGAACCATTCTTTAATCTTTGGCCTGCACTTGTGGCCGTAACTAAATGATCCTAACGTGAATAGTGACTAACGAAGAACAAGAGCCAACTGTCAGCCAAAGATGAAACCAGATGGGGCCTAGAAAGCATTCCAGCAGCTGGTTCATTATTTTAACACAAATCTCAATATACTATACCTGAGAATCAGCTCCCGATGAAACAAGCACGTTTAGAGCATGAGAGAAAGCAAGGCCTGTAATTCTTTTCTGATGGCCTTTCAGCTTAGTCTTAACCTGAAAAAATGGAGCATGCAAATTGTTATGAATGCCATATGCCAAAACTTTATTAACAAATTTAAGTCACACATTCAAGCTTCAGTTAGACAGAGTAAGACCTCATCAACCCGAACGTTATAGATTTGAATAGAAGAGTCCTCCATGCCTATTGCAATGATGTTATTGTCTTGAGGGTGAAACGCAAGAAATGTAGCCGCTGG
The DNA here is from genome assembly GCF_004785595.1 of Juglans microcarpa x Juglans regia. Taxonomy (NCBI): domain Eukaryota; kingdom Viridiplantae; phylum Streptophyta; class Magnoliopsida; order Fagales; family Juglandaceae; genus Juglans; species Juglans microcarpa x Juglans regia. The sequence continues at coordinate 31,096,311 of NC_054597.1, forward strand.
AGGTGGGGGCATGAATGTTGTCATTGTCTGCAATTGCAGGAGATTCACAAGGAATATGACCACAGATATAGAAGCAAATTTTTTGAAAATGTAGGAATACGTTGAGAACTCCCCACTAAAAGTCCACCCAATATAGCATCCAACTCTATTATTTGCCTTGGCTTACTTTTTGTTTTCCACAAACTTAATATTTACTTTGAAAAAGTACTGTTAATCTAAAAAAACTTTTAAGGATTAATTTCTAGCAGGAAGAATTACTTCTGCAGCAACTTGGTAGATTATCCTCAGAAACAGCTTCCAAACATCATAACTGTTTGCTGGTTTCCAGAAATAATCAACCAAGTACAACACATATACCCAGTGAGAAAGCGTGCAGAGAAAGCCTTCTATCTACCTTAAATGTCATCATATTGAATAATGAAATTTTCCCCCCTGAAGCTGACATGACATAAGAGTCGTTCTTTGACAGCGCAAAGCATGGAACAGCATCCTCAGGATTTGTATCGCTTACATCATTTGTCATTAGTATTCCACTTGGAGGTTGCCATAATTGAGGTACTACACTAGCTGTGGCCTGCGAGAGGAAAATTCTTTGAAAAGAGTAAACTATTGTAAAACAATGAAAAGAAGATGAAAACTTCTAAGGAAACTTCAATACCTTCCCTGCTAAATTTTGATCATTTCTCTGCCATTTCCAGAGCTTGTGTACGGCATTAGATGCCAAGGCCAATATGGCTAGACCTGAATTTGTATAGATTAATCTAGAAACCTGAAGTGGTTGTCAATAAGTCAAACCATAAGTGAAAACTAAACATCAACTTCCACAAACTTTCACCTAAAATGCAAAGAAATATATCCCAGTTATATGTATCATTGATTGCAAGACATATTTAAACCGAGTTTACAAAATCAAGTTGAAAAGCACATGAAAAATATTGTGCAGGACAGGCCAACTATATATCCATGTATTGTGATCCATTCATCCTCATTCCACTAGAATGTGAGCCACTCACTCCAAAGGTGACAGCTTTTCATTACATCTTATAGTGCGTAAAAACCTAATTAATTGATTGCATTTCATTATTGCTTTTACTACCTGTAAGAGGCAATATAATGTTTTTATGGTGCCAAAACAGGGAAAACACATTATATTCGATTATTTTAACTTCAATAGATATATAAAAAAGTTTGTAGAAAGCATCATGTTATTCTATATTTACTATAACTAGAAAAATCAATTCAAAATCAATTAAAAAAACATTTTAAACAATTCACAGAGCCATTTTTACTATGAATAAAAATATATATTCCCAGTGCACAAGTCCAATACCATAATACCTCTCTCTCTCTCTCACACACCAACAACACTAGAGGTTGCATGGTATGCAGGATGCACACACACTGAGCATTAGGTAAAGCATGCATGATGAACATATAAAAGAAGAATCTGCAATGTCAATTATACTTGTACATACATACAAGACAAAAAAAGGGGAGGGGAGTGAAAGAAAAGTAACATATATTAGAAGCCCTTTACCCTTTGAAAGTCAACAAAAGTTGGTGAAGTGGAAACAAAAAACTTAATTCTAATAAAATTACAGAGTGGACACATACCCTCATTGTTGCTAAACTATCAGGGAGCCTTAGGGAGCGGCATTGTGATGCTTCATTGATCTCTGTAAGCTTCCAGATCCTAGATTTATCGACTGACTCATCAGCAATTCTGGGTTTTATGTCCAAACTTCGACTATCACTGTTCTACACAAACTCAAAAGGAAAAAGTAAATCCCTTGACATATAAATGCTAACTCAATGAACATCCAAAGATGTCTGCATTAAAAAGAAGAAAATCATATGAAACAATATGCATAGATCAATTAATAATATTGCTTCTTTTAATTAAATCTCATTAAGCATCTAAATCACCCAAAGGACATTAACACTCACCATTGCAACCATGGCTGCAACTGGAGTAGCTCGATCTCCAATGCTTGTTCCAACAGTTGCATTGGCCAATCCAAAGGTGCCTACTGCAGGGGCCTATATATGAATGGTGCAATTAGGAAATGTAACTGAACAAGATCTGTTGAGGTTGAGAAGAAATAAGTACCTTAACAACAGCCGCAGAAGCAACTCTAGAAGCATCAAATGTGCGATTCTCCATTGTTCTTAGCAGCCTAGTTCCATCTGCATTTGCTAAGATTTTAACACCATTATCATTTGTTGAGACAGCTAACAGTATTCCTTCCTTGTTAAATCTGACACAAGGAGAAGCCTGCAGGTTTTCAAGACCAGGATAGTTGGTTGGCAAGAAGGATTTCTATAAAAGAATCAACATAAGTGAAGCATAACCAATAATTACCGGAAGAGAACCCTCTGCTTCAGTAGTTACTGATAATCTATCTCTGTCCATGTCCCAGAATTTGATCAAGGAATCATCACCAGCAGCTAACCACCGATTTTTAGTGGTATCAAATTGCACAACCCCCACACACTGCTTCCCAAGACCATGATATGTGCGCTTCACAGCACCTTCACTTTCATTCCATTCCACTAAGAATGATTCTCCTTCTTTATTTGTCCCACATGAGAACAATCTGTGTTTACCATAAATCATTGAAAGATATTTCAGTAACAACATCATATGCTAGCAAAAGTCTACCAAAAAGAAGGGAATGGGTAACAGCAATTTCATATGTGTACCTCGTCCCGTCAGCACTATATGCCATCATGGTAGATGAATGGCCTGGTGCATCATAGTCAACTCTTGAACCCATGTTATCATACAACCATGCCTTTATCTTTCCATCGGTTGCAGTCGAGAAGATAAACTGAATAGAAGGGAGAAAAAGGTAAGAAAATACAACTCTTGACAACAGCAATAGCAATAGAATCATGCGATACAATTTTTTCTTTATTAGTTTTTTTTTTTTATCAGTAAAAAAGAAACTTTATTAATGAGAATAGGCATAGCCCAAGTACAAGAAAAATATACAAGAGTAACACCTATGCATGCAATACTTCTAGATAAATCTCTCCTTTACACTATGAAAGAAGCTTTTGCAGCTATATCCAGTGATAAAGCAAACTCAACGTGGGTCAAACTTCAAGAACCTGTAAGATATTTTATTCCCCAATACATATCATTAGATGGATGGATGTTTAAGTAGCTCATGGCAAGGCCAAACAGGCAACGTTTGGTTGTTTTGGAGACTAGCATACAAATTATGAGTATGGAAAATGTCCAGTAATTGGATTATATTTATTTATATTTGTCTTGAAATAACTAATACAGATACCTTTGTGATTAGAAATAGAATACATACACATATATATATATATATATGTATGTATATGTATATAATGCCATCCCCTCTTCTTTTTAAAATATAGGACCCTAATATCTTCTACCTTATAAAAAAAAAAAAAGAGGAAGAATTAGTAGAATAAGAACAACTCAGTTTTATTGCTTTATAATTAATATAAATAGATTGAAAACCATTACCTGAATGTTTTCTTTGTGATGTGGACATACGGAATATACAGGTGCTTCATGACCCTCAAAAGTATACAGCTTAGTCCCCGTGAGTGCATCCCACACCTGCATAATCTTGAAATCTTATCTATAATTTCCAACCCACATTATATATATATATATATATGTACACACACACACACACACATATATCCAAACAGAACAACCAAATCAGAACTAGAAATATAACAAAACAAACCTTAATGAGTTTGTCCTCGCCACAAGTGACAGCACAGAGTTGTTTGCTTGGATAAGAGAAAGCAAGATCATTAACACTACCAGCATGGGCCTCAATCTGAGAAACCACAAAGAATTCATGGAAAAAAGTAGTTAGCAAAAAGAACTATATGAAATAAGCATATGGAAAAAATAAAAAAAGAACTAAAAAATGGTTTGATACATTATTGAATTGAAGACACTTAAGATTAAAGAACTGGAAAAGAAAATAAACAGACATGAAAGGAATTAGTTAATGGACCTCTAAGTGGTTTCGCAGATCATCACCACCATGATATGAGTACATGTGCACAATGTGCTTAGAATATGCAATACCTGACATCAGGACAAGAAATAATCTTATACATCCATTTTCACTGGTACAAGGCACCATATTCCCAGGGTTTTATTTCCAAACAATTGCAATGAGAAAACAGTACAATATAGTGACTACAGATTGTGAGCACACCAAGAAGGGTTCCATCAGGGCTCCATATCACACGATTTACTGAGGCTGTATAGTCATTGGTGATAGATGCCTAAAAGAGAACAAGAAAAGCTGAATTTTAATTGAAGAAAAGAAGCCTCAAATAAACATGCCGTGTCCAAAAATTTTTAAAAACAGAAAAAGAAAAAATGTACAGTATCAAAAGCCGAACCTGCAGAGGCATTGAATGTGCTCCAAGATCCCAAACTTTGAAATTTCTAAGAGCGATCCTTTCACGGCTACCTAACTCCCATACCATGACATCACCCATGTTTGTTCCAACTGAAATTGTACAGGCTCACATAATATAAGAAAAAAAAAATCAAAGATAAAAGCTAAAATCTAGAATTCCAAAAACCTGAATTTAAATAACTACACCACAGGAATGAAACCACAAAATTACATTCTGTACATTAAAAAGGGCTCACCAAGAAGTAGAATCTGCTGCAGTGGATGGAAATCCATACTCTTGACAGCTGATCCTTGATTTAGAGTCATAACAACAGTTTTGGGCAAGTCATCAGTAGTGTAGGAACTTTGACCATGGCTCTGTCCAGTGTATGCAACAGGCAGAATATTTGCTGGCAGGTTGTGGACCTGTTGATAAATCATAAACGCATCGTCAATTACATGACTCTTTCACATTGATCTTTCAAGCAATGGCAAAATCTACATATTGAATAGATTTTCAATCAAAGACAAAAAGCAGAACCTTAGGTTTCGAGACAGCAGACATGGATATATCAGGTTCACAAGTTATAAGATCCGTGTAATAAATTCATTAAACGGCATAACGGCAAACCAGAAAATTTACAAAAAAAAATCATAAAAAAATTAAAATCAAATCTACCATCCATGTCTTCTCCCTCCCCCCTCCCCTTCCTCTTATGGTATCAAAAGTATTGAATGATGTGGTGCACAAAAAACAAAATAAAATAAAAGGCAGGCACAAACCAAAAGCTAAACAACCTAATCAACATTTATCCAAAATTGATTTATATATATTGTCTAGCATGAGCATCAAAACAATTTATATAAACTTTTTTATGATGACTAATCCCTTTTTTTTTTTTTACAAGTAAGATGACTAATCTATTTCCATAACATTTGAATGATAATTCATTTTGATAGTTTCTAATATATAAACATGGAACAAGTTCATTTGAAAGGATAAGTTACTTAATCATTGCTTAACATGAAGCATGGAATATCGTATGGGGAACTACATCTTCACGCTACAGCATTGGCACAGCTGTGACCGTAAGGAAGAAAGAAAGAGAAAGAGAAAAGAGGGGGGACGATTCAACTCCCAATTGTGTAGTTAGAGAACTCTCACATCAATCAAATGGCATATTTCAACATCCTCAAGCATCAAACAGATAGTACCACAATTCTCAAGTGATGTTAAAATATATATCCAAAATCAGATAAGCAAGAATTAAAAAATTTTGTTATAGGACTCGAACTTGTAGTTGGTAAATTTAAGTTATAAACAACATGAAGTACCTCATCTGACAATCCAAAAGGTCTTGATCTTTTCAACACATGTTCAGAATCGGCAGTTTGATAGTCCATAGCTGGGTTATTGGTAGGGGGGGTTCTGGGATGCTTCAAGATGGCTGCCACCATGAACAACGGATGCATAAAGGGCAGGAATATACCAGTTGAGATGGAAGCAAATAATGTAGGAAGAAAAGCAGATTGCAGAAGTATCTTGGCATAAGACATAAAGGGAAAGGAGTACATCAGTTGATATGGAAACAAAGAAGTTATTCAGGAGAGCTGAATGAAAAAGCATCGTAGAGTAACTTCATGCTCCTCAGGGTTTGTAACAATTCCAGTATCCATATCCCAATTATGTTTTTCAATTATATTTTCTTGATTTACAGACAACCATAATAAATAGTCATGCATTAATATCATAAGTACAGTTGGCAATGCCTTAAGTTAGCATATAGCAGTTCCAAACAAACCTGGTTGGAAAGGTATTCTATATTCTAATACCTGAATTGTTAGCGGCAGTCAAGCCTAGGGGTCCTGCAGAAGCTGAAGGGTGAGGCACAGGAGATGGATTAGCCATCCATCCAGCAAGAGACGTCGGAAGAGCTGCTGGCGTGGGCTGAAATGGCTATAAACATATAGACCAGACTCAAATACAGAAATTCAAACTTCAAAACAGATTATTTACCAAAAATTAAGAATGGTTCTTATCTACTTTCCACTTACACCATGAGCACTCAGTGGTGGGAAACCCCCAGCCTTAGGGACAGCACCCATTAAGGGATTCGTGACAGGGGATGGGGCACGTGCACCATTCGGTGTTCCACAACTGTGGTCCACAAATAGTGTCTTAATGTCTGGGTTAGGCCTTGGATTCTTACAAAGTTGATGCTGCCAATTTAAACTGCAATTCAAACGAACATGTGTGAGGAAATAAGAGAACGTATCCATTACTGAAAGCAAAACTCAACCATTGACTTCAGATACAAAAGCAAGGCAAAACTTTCTCAGGGACCTCTGATTAATTAGTGTGCGCAATCTTGAGTTCTTCAGAGGAGGAAGTTGAAGCTTATCTCGAAAAAGTGGGTTAGCTTCTATCAACTTTTTTAGTTCAGCAAGCATTATACCCCTAGCAGACTTGGTATCTCCATATTTGGACAGCTGCTCGTTATCTCTGCAAATCAATATAAAACCAGAGGGACCCATGAAGTGATTTAATGAAAAAAAGGATGGTCCATATTAAGTATCATAAGAAATCCAAGAACCTTGAATCTACAAAAACAATCCCGTTGAAGACATTCCTCATACCGAAAGTTGTCTAAAGTCAATAGCTGCGTAATTTCCTTAAAAAGCTCTTCATTAAATGCGGCAAACACTTTCAAGTCCTTGACTAACACATCCACAGCTTTTGCACGATCCCTCCTGCAATTACCATTGATATAATTCTCAATAATTCGAACCAAACAAGCTGACAAGTAGCACAAACAAAATGACAAGTTAGAGAAACAATAGTTTAGCAAATCCAATTCTGTAAGCTTTTAACACCCACTTGTCCAAAGCTTCAAGGTACTTCTGCTTGCGAATCTCGAAGAAGATTTTCATCGAGTACCTATTGTCGTCAACCTTGGTGAAACCGGACAGGTACTTTTCAACCTCCTCCCACTCCCCATTTGTTACCATATCCTCAAAACACCTCATGTTGAAGAAAAACCCGGACTCCTGCTCCAACCTTCACAACACAGTTACCCGAAATAAATAATTTAATCAAGTAAAACGTCACTGATTTACGTCTACATAAACAGGCAAACAAAAAAATGAAGAAAATTAACCATACTTGTGCACGGTTTCTTTGAATTTCTCTTCTTCGAGAAACTGAAGTATGAGAAACACAAGTTCTCTGCTTAGCGAAGACATGGCTGTGCCGCTCAAGAGCGCCCAAAAACAACAGCCACAACGATCTAAAGCTTCACGGATCGATAACAGTTCAGCATGAAAACCCAAAATTACGCAGCGAACAATTCCAGAAACCAAAAAAACGAAAGCATTCTTAGTCCGAAAATTCAACAAGCTGAGAAAGGTGAAAACAAAATTAACAAAATACATACAATACATATAGAAAACAAGAAAATGAGGAGGAGAAGACGGTACGTACCGGAGACAGAGTTTGGCAGGTACAGATCGCAAGGTTTTGGAGAATTTGTGAGAAGTTTTGGTCGCTCTAGAGCATTGGCTTTGGAAAACAGCTTTCTCTCTCCATATTTTGTTCGCAATGGAGTGCTTCTGGGGAGTATTTATATAGAGAAAGAGGGTTAGGGATTTGGAAAAAAGAAAAAAAAAAAGAAAGAAATAAAGAAAGAGAGAGAGAGAGAGAGGGGTTTGAACCGAAGAAACAGAGGTTTCGGACAGATATTAATTACCGGGTGAGAGATAGAGAGATACGATCATACGAGATGAGATGGATGGATCTGATAAGTAGTCTGACTTATTACTAAAGTGATAAGTCACTGAGCTTATATAAACCGAGAGATAGATCAGCTAGCTTATATGGGTCATGCATGCATATGCGTGATCTGTTCTGCTTCGGATGGAGAGGCTAGTACGAGGTGGGTTTTATTGTCTTTTTGTTTTCTTTGAAGGTTAGGTTTAGATATTAATTAGAGTTGGAATGAATTAAGAGAAAAATTAAAAGTTTAATAAAATATTATTTTTTAATATTATTATTATTTTAAAATTTATAGAAATTGAACTGTTAATTATATTTTATATGAGAATTTAAAAAAATTATAATGACTAGATAAAATGAGATAAGTTAAAAAATTTTTACTATCAAAATATTTCCTAAATATTGTCCATTCATTGACCTCTGCCCTATTATGAATTAAAAATGTAATATTTTATATAATTATATTTTAAAATAAATTATAAAATATTTTACAAAAATAATTATTTTATAAAAATACTTTTATTTTAAAAAATATATTATAAAATGTGTTTGTAGATATCATTATTTATGATTAATGCTGAGGACAAATTTTAATGAAAAAGTAAAATTTTCACCTTATTTTAATAAAAAAAAAAAGCTACATTTTTATAAAATACCGCCAAGTTATACATTTTGAAGTTCTGTATATTATTATTCGTTAAAAAAATCATTCCTACACATTGCCTCGACAGTAAGCACCTTATGCGCGTGTACATGAGCGAGTAAGGAAGAAAAAGAGCAGTTTGTGCAGAAATACGTTCGCTTATTGTACAGGCGTGTGACAGACGTCAGTTAAATTTGGATACACTGAACAAAGGAGACCTACAATTTATCATACTAAAATATCGTACCGTAGGATATAACTTGTCTAAAGTAACGTCATGTCGAGAAAACAACCGCACGTCAATTTCCTGTGACGCAAGACAGACATCGTAATCGGTTATAATCAGCTCTTTTTTTTTCTTTTTCTTCTATTTTTTATCACGTGAGAACGACTTTACTTTTATGTATTCTTTATACACATTATTAATATAATTAATTGTGTAAATTTTTTTAAATATAAAATAACTTTTTAATCAATCACAGTAATAAAATATGTAAAAAATACATAAAAATAACTGTATATATCATAATTCATATATATTAAATAGAGTTTTTTTTTTTAATTGGGTCGGAAGAAACTGCCTTCCAATTTGAAAAAAAATTAATTTTTCCATATATGATAAGTTAATAATTAGATAATTATGACTCTTTTCTCTATAAAAGATGTCATGATATTGTAGCTCAAAACTTTAAAACCTTGATTGCATAATAATTTCATGATTATTCATAATCATATGATGCATGTGCATGGAACATGAAGAATATTGTACTTATCAACAAGTCTTAATCAAGATAATAAAATAGAAAGAAGTCAATCATTCTGATGAATTGATTATAGAACATTGAATGGACCGCACCTGATCATATTTTTAATTAAGAATATGTGCTTCTCATATGTTTAAGATCAGAAATATGATAAATATATATTTCAAATTAGTCTTTAAAAAAACATGTGTGGACGCTTCTCAAATTTATAGGAATTAATTCCTCCAATCCAATTCTAAACAAAACTCTTTTTTAAAAAAATTATTTGAGCATAAAGAAGGACAGATGAAAAGAAAAAGATAGAAGCGAGGAATAAACCGAACTTTAAGGGCGGAGTATCCTCCTCCTTTTCATAGCATGCGAAAGTAAACATCAGGGCACTTTGCACGTAAGAGGGTAGAAAAAAGCAATCAAAAACCAATGGGGTTTGAGCCAAAGACATTCTACACTGCAGAAATTCAGCTAATGGAACTTATTCCACACGCTCGGCATAATATATATATATATATATATATATAAGCGTTGTGTAATCTCTTTGAAAAAATTGAGTAAATATTTTTTTTGATCGGTAAAAAAAGTGAGTAAATATAGAATCCACATAAAGATTAATTAATTTTTTTAATAGTAGATCTCACTATTTTTCAAAATGACTGTGCGGTACTTGTCCACTCTATAGCTGTATATATCATTACTCATACATGTATCTGCATTATCTAATTATGGCCTAATATATTTATTTGTTAAAAAATTATTTTTGCAAGCTGGTCTAGATGACACGTTATCTACATACATATTTTCATGACTAAATTTAATTTATAAAAAAAAATTAAAATTAGATTATTTTACAAATAAAATCTTATCATACCAATTTCTATACCGACTTATAATTAAAAAACTATTTTTTATTACTATTACTGGGTCACTAGCTTTTCTTTTGAAGTGAACTAATTAATAAAAATATTATATTCCAAAATTATAGATGCACTTTAGCTTCCGAGAGAGAGAGAGAGAGAGTGGTCCTTTCCAAGCAGGGGTGGCCCTTGAGGAAAAGGAGCAAAATTGTAAGATGCAAGTTCAATAATGTCACTTTCATTGGGAGTTTTCCAGGATGCTTCAGTGGATCTGTGGTACACAAACATTACTTGCTTTTTCTTTGTTGATTATTATTCTTATTCATGTGGTCTCCAATCAGCAGGCAGCTTGGTTTCTTTTTGGTACCAAATTTCCTTTACTAATTATAGATGTCCATCTGGCTTTGTATGTTATTTAGAATGAGAAATTATATATATCAGTTATTATTTATTTTTATATTTTATATCTATAGTCTTTTTATAGTATGTAGAGATATTTTTTATAAAATGTGAAGATATTTTTCATAGAGTGTGTGGTATGGAGTAGTGAATAATAACTAATAATAATAATTTTTTTAAAAACAAAAATTAGAAGTAATATTTAAAAGAATAAAATTAGAATTATTATGATGATAAAAAGATTTTATAAAAATAAACTCATAAATATTTGATGTGATATATTATATATACTTTATAATAAAAATAATTTTAAAATCTGACGTAACACATTAATAAGCTACATGAATTTGTAAATTTACTTTTAATTCACACAAAATTATACCGAATGAAAATATTTACTATTATTAATTATAAATTCGGCTATAATATCATCATTTACACCTCTAACGTACAACGTGTGAGATGATCGATGATTTTGAGGCAAGCAACTTTTATAATGTTTTTCAGAACACGAAACCAAAGGGTACACGTAAACATTCTATACCACACACATCCATGTCCCATAAAACACTAATTAATTACTATGTTGCAATTAGTGAGTATATGTTAATATTCGATGTGTTGGATTAATGTTCCAACTAAGTTCAATAATCAATTGCATTAATAATGATCAGATTTCTTTCTATCTGGAGCAGTTGACCACTTCATAAGATAGAGAGAATTATATATATATCCTACTACAAAAATTGACGTGACAGCCTCTTTTTTTTTTTTTTTTTGGGCACGACTACTGCATGATATGTATGCCATCGAACATACTTTTTTATTTTTTTAATCAAGAATTTAAGTAAAGTAAGATTAAAAATATAAGAAGAGGATAGAGATCACCGCATCCACGGACCACTACTACCTTCAAACTCTTATATAGTTAGGATAAATATTAACCAATTAAGGATGCTCGAATGCAACGGTGCCAGCATGCATGTGATGCTTCATATGTTGGCGGCGATGTGACGATGTTAGCTGAGATTTAAGATTTGGATGTGGGAAACAGTTGTACCGTATAAGTCACTCTTTATTATAAAATTAAAATATTATTAAGATATAATTTATATTTTAATATTTAAAAAATTAAATTATTTTATATTTTTTATTTAAGAGTTTAAAAAAATTATAATAATTATATAATTAATAAGAAATGCTTTGAGTCTCGAATTTGAATTCCGAATTTGTGTCTTATATGAGTTTATTTTTACTTAGTGATTAAAAACATATTTTTAATAATATTATAAATTTTTTATTTTTTTTAAATATTTATAATGATGATAAAATACATGAAAAAAAGAAATAAAAAAAGTGAAATATACGGTTGGGGACAATTTTGTCGGGTTACTTTTTCGGTGGCTACAGTGTCGCTCATAATTAATAGTTAAAAAAAGTTAAAAATTTAAAATTGATTTATAAACAAGTCGTTAGCGGTCTGTCTCGCATGTGAGAAACAAGGGCAGCTTGGTGGCTCGTGGGCCGTGGGGGCCACAAGCTGATCTTTTGGCAGCACTTCCACTTGGCTTTCAAGATCGACGGCCAATTAGCATGCGGACGATTTGGTGTGGCCAAAATGCGGTAGCTCATGCATATTAGAAGGGAAAAACAAACACAAAAAAGTGATAAAACAAAACAATATGGATATATAGTAATTAATTAGAGAAGGAGAGGAGGGCCCTCCCTCCACCTTGATTTAAAAAAAAATAAAAAAAGGTGAGAGAGAAAAGGAAGTTTGGAGAGTGAAGAAAACGACCGTTTTTCTTGTCTTTTTCTATGCTTTCTAAGATACTACTTGAAAAGTAAAAGCCGATCGAAGAAGTTAAAGAGCAAATATTGCTTTCAAAATGCTATCTAACACTAGGCTTTGTGAGGCACATGCACAGCCCTTGCCTTAATTAATTGATCTTGAATTAATTAAACATGTTAGTCACTATAATTGCCTGACTACCCATATACAGAAGAGAAAAGATATCTATAATTATAAATTGTGTAACTGTTATATAATCACTTTAAAAAAAATGAATAAAACATGAAACTCATATGAAAAAAATTATATTTTTTTAATAGTGGACACACTCTTTTTCTAATCGATTAGACGACATTTACGCAATTCACAGTTGTATGTAGAATTACATTTATTCATATAATTTTGTTTCAAACAGTAAATGTATACATTACATTCTCATCTTATTCCATGATACTGTATTGACATGGTGTTACACCTCAACCATTAAATCAATTTTTTATTTTTTAAAATAATAAATTCAATAATTGATGAATCATGTTACATCAACACAGTGAGACTAATATAAGTAAAATATTGAAGATGTATCGTAGTATATACTATATAACATTTATTTTTAGAGTAGTGATACACTAACAACTCATTTACAATTTATCTACTACTTCCTTATAAAATATAATTTTTTCAACCCTGGATTTGGAAAACTTTGCTCCTCCTGATGTGCCTGATCATGATCTTCTGGAAACTGTTTTATGTGATCAGCCGTCACAATGCCATAAATTATATTGGTGTTGTTTGTTTTCACAATTTTTTTCACTTCATCTAATTTTATCTAATTATTATAATTTTTTTTAATTTTTTCACAAAATAAAATAAACAATTTAATTTTTTCAAATTTTAAAATAAAAATAATATTCAAAATATATATTTAAAAAATATTTATTTAATTTTTAATTTCAAATCATTTCATCTTATCTCATCAGGTAGGCCTTTCATCTATTATCTCGTACCCTATTCAAGAAATTGATTAAGGCACTTTGAGAAGCTTTAGAGGAAAGGTAAAGTCGCACTTGGTTAAAAAGGGTACGCTGATTTTAAAAGGATAAGATTAGGTGCAATGCAACGTACATGTATGGTAGAAGGGTCAGTTCAGGGACAAAACCCAAAAAATAAAAACGTGGGAGTTAAGTCACCTTTTACCCAATCTAACCCATGCCAACTTCAAACCGGTAGGCCACCTATTCTTGGATATATAAGGTCCTAGCGCTGAAACATCTTTTCCAAGTTCTAGGATGCCATGCGGTAAATGAAGTAGTTGCTTCAATTTCCCAACTGTAAGGTATGTCGTTGTCAATCTAAATTAATTGGCAGTAAGGAAGTCACGTTCAAATCTTTCGCTAATATTTTATGTAGGGGTCTCAAATTCTATTAATGGGTCGTATTTGTATTGTATCAAAGTATGTATATTATAGTTAATGGGTTAACACGAACACGACCCGTTAAAGATTTTGTGTCGATTGTCCAAACACAAACATGACACGATTTGATAACGTATTGACACGACATGACCCATTATAACACATTAAGAAATAAATTGACACGACACGACCTGACCCGTTCCAACCCGTTTACGTTAATGGGTTGAACAGACACGATACGACACGACACGACCTGTTTGACCTAATTATAAATTATAAATATAAATAATATTATAAAAAAAATAACTACAAGTCTAAAATTACAATCCAAACAAATATCCACACACATTATAACAATATATTAAAATTACATCCTAAATATAATAAACAAAACACACATAGTAAATATATTAATGTTACAATCCCAAATATAATAAAAATTAAAAACACAAATCTAAACAAATCTAAAACTTGAAGAATGAGGTGGAGCGTCCTCCAAGTCCTTGCCCTTGTTGTTCTCCAACTCCATTACATCTTCAACTAACTCATCCAATTTAACTTCTTCTTGTGTTTCTATTAAAAAAAAGACATCAGTAAAGTTTTATATTATTGAAAAATTACAGTCATTTATTCAATAAAATAAAAATAATATTACATTGCTCATCGCCATATAACCAATCTCTAGTGTAAACTAATACTTCAACAATATCTGCTTTTAGTGCACTCATAAACTGATCAATGATACGCCCATCAACACTAAAAGTAGATTCAGATGCAACTGTAGAAACTGGAACACTCAAAACGTCACGAGCGATACGAGCAAGATCAGGATAACGAAATTCATTTCCTTTCCAAAAGGAAATAATATAAATCTTTGCATTTCTTTCTGCCCTAGGTTCATCCAAGTAAAGATCCAATTGACTTTTTTCATATAGCCAGAAAGTTGATCAGGTCTAAATGTATCAAATTCTTGTACACAAAAAACAAATAAAAATATTTTCAAGCCAATATGTGATATGAAACAACAATATAATATAAATCATTAAACAAAAAATATTATTTGATATTACCTCCAATAAAAAATTATCATATGAAGACTGACTTTCCTCTTTACTAACAGTGCTATCAGAAGTCGTAGTAGCACATGTCATTGTGGGAGCACTAGAAGAACCATATTCCATGAAAAGAGATGACATTTTGCTCCGAACATTCATATACTCTATGGAACATTCTCTATAAAGTTTTATATAAGAAAAATTAACAAAATGAAGCTTGTATCAAAGATCCAATATAACTACTATAGCCAACAACACATTGAACTCGGACCAATATTTCTCAAACTTAGCAAGCATTTTACAACACATTCTCTTCATGTAGTCATCTTCACCTCAGAGTGTTGCTTTAATATAAAATAAATCGAAAACACTAATGGAAAGTAGAGATTGGTTGTAGGGTATTTCATCCCAGAAAAATTACAGGTGTTTCTATAAAAAAACTCTCAATAAATCGTTAATCTTCTGTACTCTTTCCCACTCAGATATCGATGGACAATGCTTAAAATTAGAATCAGTCAACTCCAAATGAGTAAAGGCACAACGATAGAAAAGAGCACTCTCAAGCATAAGATAAGTAGAATTCCATCTAATGGGGACATCCTATCTCAATCCTTTCTTGCTATCCAAAGACATTTGATTTGTTGAATCTATAAATTTTACTTTCCTTGTTTGTAATCATTTGACATACTTAATACTTTCACGAAATTTTTGAATAGCAACATCAATCTCTTTTAACCCATCTTGTACTACCAAATTCAGAATATGAGCACAACAACGAAAATGAAAGAACTCACCATCACAAAGAAGAGCTTTCTTAATGTTCAATTGAGTTTTTAACAACTCTACTAAAACATCATTAGAAGAAGCATTGTCTAAAATCAATGCAAAAATCTTGTGTTGAATTCTCCACTCACATAGCAAATTATAAATTTTTTCAGACAAAGATATGTCATTATGTGGTGGTGGCATAAAAGAAAAATTCAAAACCCTTTTCTGCAGAACCCAATTCTTATCCAAAAATGTGCTGTAATGCACATATAACCATCAGTGGTTATAGAAGTCCACAAGTCAAATGTTAGACTAATTCTACCAGGAGAATCATTTAACATGCATTTAATCCTTTTTTTTTTCTCGATGATACATCTTAACCAAATCAGCCTTGGCAGTATTCCTAGAAATAATTGGAACATCTGGACGCAAATATTGTAATAAAGATCTCACTCCCAAATATTCAACAAACTGAAAAGGCAATTTATGCTTCACAATGGCAGCTACCAAAATTTCTCTATATTGTTCAGTATCAAATTTATGAGTGCTTACTGAAATATTTTCACTATTTTGTGATAACATCATCTGACCAATATCTCATGAACTTCTCCTAGAGCATGTGTCAATGTGATGCTTCATATTTCCGGTTCCATATTTGCTTGCTGCCATGTAAATAACTCCACACATCTTGCCATCGGCTCGTGGTTTGGCATCATTGATCTCAGAATCAGGAACCATTTCAAAAAAAGTTCACACGTTTGACCGTTTCCTTCTTTTTGCTTTAACTTCCTCATTTTGAAAACTTTTTAAGTCAAACGGGTCCAAATCAATCATCTCGTCATTTTCACTTGCTGCCGAACTCATCTGACAACAAACAATAAGAACAAATGTAAGAGTAGGACATTATATATACGTTCATTAATGAGGAATTCTGTATTTGATCATTATCTACAAAGGGAGTGCACGTATAGCTTTACACAAATCATGGTATATAATTTCTGCCACAAACATCATAAACATTAACAAGAAGTAAGCTGTTAGGGTCTGAAAATGATGCTGCAATAATTTTACAAAACATGCAATATCCAAAATGAAGCTGTTATGCATCCACAATCTTTTTCCAGAACTAGTAAGGAGAGATTTGTCAACAAGAGTTTCTATTTCAATGGCAGGGTAGCAATCTAAACCTTCAAGTAGATCTATTACTCGATTTTTGTTATCACCATTAAAGAAACATGCAATATCCAAAAATAATTTTTTCTTTGTATCCTCGAGTTCATCAAACCCAGTCTGAAGTTTTTCCTGAATTTTCTTATTAGAAATTGCTTTTAATTTATCTCGAGCACATTATGCCATACCTCTCGTCCTTTTCCAAATAAAGAGGATCCCAAGACTTGAAGTGCTAGTGGATGGCCACTAGCATAATGTACAAAATCCTTGCATAAATCCAAAAAATCTATTTCACAATCGGGTTTGCCGAAGGCTTTTTGACAAAAGAGCTTCAAATCAAGATCATCACCGTATTCATTCAATCCTTTAACCATGTATATATTTTCCATTGGCACTCCATGTATTTCCAACAAATGCTTCTCTTTTGTGGTTATTATAATTCTACTCCCCTTGCCGAACCAATTGCAGTTCCCTACTAATGTTTCTAATTGTTCTATTTTGTCAACATCATCAAGAACAATAAGAACCTTCTTGAAAACTATAGCATACCGAATCCCTCGAAGTATACCTAATTTCCCTTATCAATGAACGTATGGCTCTTTGAAGCCTTTCACAAACAGCTTGTATCCAAAATTTTATTTCATTGCTGCCATACCATTTCTGCTATTACATCCACTCCTTAGTTACACTCTCATCACCACTACATTCCCAGCAAGTTCATTAAAACCAAATTGAAAAGTCATTGAGATTGTGATTGTGGGGATCTCGAAAAATCTCACTGAGTACAACACAACAAATATAGCAATGAAAATCAAATTTTCTTACAGTGGACGGCGCGGTGTGGGCAATGGGACGTTGGCGGCGGCAAGTGCGAATCTGTGGCTTTAAGTCTATGGGCGACTCGGCGTCACTGTGAAACTGGAGGGGGGGGGCAGCGTAACCGTGAGGCGTGAAGACTGAAGCACACTGGAGGCGACGCGGCGTCACTGTGAAGAGGAGTGGAGCGGCGAGCCTGGAGGGGGGCGGCGTGGTCGCGAGGAGTCTGAGTTTCTGAAGAAGAAACACTTTGAATTTTGAAGGGGGGGGGAGCTGGTTAGATTAGATCATTAGAGTTAGGGTTTTTTTTTTTTTTTTTTACTTTTCTTAGTTTTAGGTTATAAGGGTATAAGGGTAATTTTAAATTTTTAAACGAGTCAATCTTGTCTTAAAGGGTCAACCCGTTTTGACCCGAACCCGTTAACACTCAACCCTAACCCGCTTTTATCGTGTCATGTTCATATTGGGTTAACGGGTCGTGTCACATATTGTCACTCCTAATTCTATGAGGGGGCAGTGATACACTTATAACTTCTTTAATATTATTTTATTATTCAGTTTTTTTTTCTCTTTCTATTATTTGAATTTGGATTAAAAATTTCAAAACATGAATTTCTTACATAATCTAAAAGAAAATAAATTCAATTAACTAAAATAATCATGTAGTTTAATTAAAAATAAATCTAATTTTAGAAAAATTGACTCAAAAAGTAAAAGAACGTCAGTTTTTATAAAATTGAATTTATTTTTAAATAAATTACATGATTACGTTAGTTGATTAAATTTATTTTCTTCTAAATTATACAATAAGGCCATTTCTTCAGATTTTCAATTCAGATTCAAAAAGCAAAAGGAAAAAATAACAGAATAATAAAGTAGTAATAAATGAAGTGAAAGAATATCATTATCCATTCTAGATTTTTGGACTCTGCATGCCTGTTTTTAGAGCGGCTGTAGGGAGTAGTAATGTAGACACACCCAACAAAAATGAAATGAGCCCTTTGGAAATTAGGCCTATAACATAATTTATGATCTCAATCGGAATTGGATATCTTAAAGTTACTAATTCTATAGCCTCAAGTACTGAAAGATAAATACGTCAAGCTAACGAAGTTACGCTATAGTCTTTGAGCTTTTAATGATGTGAAGAGATTCGCGAATAATACTAAATATTATATATGGACTCCATTTTTATCTCTCCCACGCTTTAGACTCAAGATTGGTAACTCACTACATTAATCTGGCCGGTAGAGGGATTGTCAGAAAACCGAACTACCCATGCCGGACAAGACCACCCATTGCCACATGAGAGCTTCTCCACGCCACTGCCATCCTGAACCAAAGAACCACCAAGCAACTCCTAGAGCTAGCCTCTGCCTCACGCCGTTACTCCATGTCGCTGCATCACAAGAAGAGCCATGATAGATCGCATGAGCCGCGTATGACCACCACCCAATGCGGCCGAGTCCTCTCATGCACAATGGAAGTCCCTCCAACCAACGGCGCCACCACCCTCCGCACTTGGAAATCTACATTGGAAGCCACGTGTGATACGCCAAGAACCAGCAACGGCCACCTGCATATAAATATCGATCCTACAACCTCTGTTTTAAGCAAGAAGAACAAAGCATTGTTCTCCAAACCGACGGTCATGTCTTGCTGCAGTTGGGCCACGATGCCATCTCAAGCAGCAACAGAAGACGCCGGAAAACAAGCCTCTACCGCCTAGTTGATCGATGTTTAGCACCATTAGTGTCCACAACTCCCATGCGTTTTATGAGTAAACTCCCACGCCGTTTTATGCTTTCTCTCTCCATTCTCTCTCTCTTTCTCATCACAATCCCTGCTTCCACAGTAAACTGCTGCCTCCCATCCACCTTGCTGCCGCTATGTAGCTGCTCTCATGGAGTCTCCGTCGCACAACCCCTTTTGCCAGTATCCCATACATGTTGACATGAAGAAATGCAGAAAGTGGAGATTAACATTTCCCTCTGATCATTATTTTTTGTGTTTAATTTGAGCGTATGTCTTACATTATTTTCGACAAAAAGAACTGGGTTGGTTGGATCTAATTAAAAAAAGATCATCGCTTCTTATTTTGTTCACTTTTTTCCACTTTCCATCTATTATCTGACAATCATGTCTCTTGCTCATGCATATACAGGGACGTTATGGTACTAGAAGCACTTCTCTACATTGTTTGTGAAAGGAAGAGATGAAGTATACTCTTACGAGAGGCATCAGTGGAATGAAGTTATGAACTGTGGAAACCCATACAAACTCTGTTTGGCTAATCTCAACAGAGTTTCAAAATGTTTTGTCACTTGAAATGTTCAGCGCCTTTTCCCATGTAAGGATTATATATATATTTGTTATTAAATCACTTTCATGTGATTTGATTTGTAATTTTTTTTATTATATGAATAATGAATCATTATATGATATTTATTATTAATTTATATATTATATTTTTTTTATTGTAGTATATCATATTATTGGTACGTTAATCTAAACGTCGTTAATTAATGCAATGCACCGATAACGTATTCGTAGTGGCGTTTAAATTGATGCCGTTAATTTAATAATTGTGTCCCAACGTACTATTGGTGATGTTTAAATAAATACTGCTAATTTATATGATGCCCCAACAATGTATTAGTAGCGGCGTTTATGGTAACTCCGCTATTTATATTAGTGGTGGCGTTTCTGGTAATACCACTATTTGAATTAGAGGCGGCATTTAGCTAAATGGTGTTAATTTATTCAATGTGTTGCCAACGTACTATTAGTGGTGTTTAAATAAATGCCACCAATTTATATGATGCATCGACACCATACTAGCAGCAGCTTTTATTGTAACGTTGTTATCTGTATTAGTTGCGGCGTTTAGATAAACGTCGTTAATGTATTTAATGTGTCACCAACGTACTATTGGTGGCGTTTAAATAAATGTCGTCAATTTATATGATGCGCCGACAATGTACTAGTAGCAGCGTTTATTGTAGCGCCGCTATTTTTTTTGCAATGGGTTGGCAATGAACTAATGGCGGCGTTTCGATAAACGCCGCTAATTTAGGAAAGCTGACGACGTTTAAAGAAATGTCGCTAAATTGTATACAAACGCCGCTAATGAGATTTTCAAGTACCGGCATTTGAAAAAACGCCGGTATGTGAAAATACCGACCATCCATTATTGGCGGATGGTTACGCCACAAAAAATAGCCGCTAATTAATTAGCGGCGTGTTTCTGGACAGTTGCCGGCGTTTAACGAACGCTAGCAATTCTGTATGTTTTTGAAGTGGCCAGCAACCCCAAGCTATAACGGATCAAACCCTTGAGTATTTTCTCTCCTGTGGATGATGCCTCTTGATTGCTATATACATTTTGATAGTTTTCACGTAAACAATCAACCTAGTCATGCAAATTTTCTGGTGCGCAATATTGTTCAATAGGTCACTTTCTCGATCTTTTCGGAGGCATTCCCCTCAGCCACATGTACCATGGTCCATGGGTCTCATATTTATTTATTTATTTTTAGCATTCCCCTCAGCCACATGTACCATGGTCCATGGGTCTCATATTTATTTATTTATTTTTAAAGTGATTACACAGAGCTTACGCACTTACGATTGCAAGTCTACAACTATAATTTCTCTAAATATATACACAAGAAATCTTCTACAATAGCACAGGACTCGTGAGTTTCGATCAAAGAGCTAGCATCCCTTTGTAGCTCACTAATTTATGCGGGAAAAGTTGTCCTAACGCTAGCTAATTGTTCAAGTGTCTTAGCAGAGGCGCATCCAAGTGAAGTGACCCAAAAACTTTCAGGCATTAAGGATTCTTATGGTGAAAGAAACAGGGCAAGGAAAACCTAAGTTCCATACTGTACTGAATCCAAAATTTGTTTCCATTGGATAGCCAGCCAGAAACCTAAGTTTCATTCTGGTTTTCTTAAACATCCCCCTGGGAGAAGGAACCCAAACTTATCTGCATTCTCTATCAAGTAGGCAGGTAGATGAACTGCAGAAGCTGAGCGGGGTATTGATCCCATCTTTTTAATCAACTCCTGAAATGTGTACTCTTCAGGTAGCATATCAAATAGATCATCACCCCTGCAAATGAGCTTCTGAATTCTTGAATGATCTAAGAAGTCTCTCCGCCTCACACGATCTGCATGGCTATAAGCAGTCATCTTAAACACAAACTCCTGAATACGCCGAAAGCAAAAGCTACAATGCCATCCGGCATCAGAGAAGATAAGGTCAGTTTGGCGCGAGTGCCGGTAAAAGGTGTGAGGGCCATAGATGTGGGTTGTGGCTCGCCAGCTGCTGTAGTCCACCGGGAACTCAAATGAATACATATAGTTCCTGAGCTCGAGATGCATTACAGGTGGCACCCCATCACACCATTGCATTAGTTTCAAGGTATTTGGGCTTGGTATCTCATCGGTATCTGACATGATAAGAACGTCACCATAGGAAATCCCCGCACGGCGAAGTAACCCAGTCATAAACCTGCGTTGTTGAGCCTCAAGTGCAAATGGATCATCATTTGTTTCGCGAGCTGCAAGTTGACCAGAGAACACATCATGGACAATTTTCCTCTCAGCAAAAGCAAATCGAGCCTTGTTTGAACGAAAGAAGATCGGTTTGAGAATGCCTGTGAAAGTGGTATTGGACTCGAGGATTACAAATTTTGTGACATAGGGATAAAGCTCACGCCACCTGATCTCCAGTATGTCCAATTCATTGCTGAAGATGATGGCATCAAAAACGTTGCGGGGTTGGGACCGCAATGACCAGCCATGAAGGCGGCAGAGGTGGCCCATTGATACATTTTCAGCATAATAGTGTGGAATGCGTTTGAAGGGGGGAGGCGGTTTGTCCCATAGTGGTCTGAAAAGATAGGATATCTTCTGGCCATGAGAGAAAATTCCAATCACACAAATAGGAATAAGTATCAGGAGCGTGATGAAAAGGAACTTAGGCGGTGGCCGTCTGGACTTCAGGCGGAGAGGTCGTGGAGCCATGCCTTGAAGGAAAATGATTAGGAGAAGTCCTAATTAACACGTTTGTGCCAATTCAGCTACTGGAAAAATCACAGCTCTTCCAATTTCAATCAACTGCATGAAATGAACATATATGTCAGGGACACTAAAATAATTACCCCTATGAACAGATTAATGTAGAATCTAGCCGCAATGGCCAGCATTGGACAATGTGAAGAGAAGAAAATGCTTACAGAAAGAAAGTTTTTAGTTCAATCAATTAAGCATAAGCAATCCCTTCTTAACAGATAGATGGAAAATTTGCAGGAATTAACTTAATACTCGTCATTCTAGACAGCCTTATTGAGCTCCAGTGTAAAGTATTCCCAGCTTCTATACATGTGTTTCTGTCAAAATTTGGTCTAAAGAAGTACCGACACATTACCCAAATACAGGTAGCAAATAATGTGGCAGTAGGAACCTCATCGAAATGTTTCAATGTCAGCACAAATTAATCTATAGAACAAAGAGAACAAGGGCGAGAACCCTCAAATGCCATAGAAACTTCTTACAAGGAGATCATGGCAGAAAGGTTAATTGCCGGCCAAAAAATGCAGAGTTTTTCATGTAAATTATAATACCTCCTTCCATCTAATCAATGGCATTGAATGCCATTCAAATAAGAGCTCTAAGGAAAAATATTTTTGTAACTCATATTAAGGACAGAAATCTGTTACTATATATTATTTCACCAATATTTAGATGCATCTCTCTGTAGTAAGTACTGCGAGGTCTTTTGGCATCCATGCATGGTCCCTGAGCCTTGCATAAGTGGCATAAATATAAAAGATAGAAAATGTAATAGCAGATACCCCATTCCAAGGATTCCAGGCCGTGAGAGATTCCCGAGAGAACTTAAGGTCTCGTTTGTTTTTAAAAAATATCTCATCTCATCTCATCTCATATTATCATTACAACTTTTCTAAATTTTCACACAAAATAAAATAAATAATTCAACTTTTTCAAATTTCAAAACAAAAATAATATTAAAAAATATATTTTAACAATATTTTATTCAACTTTTTAATTTTAATTTCAAGTTATCTCATCTCATCTTATCTCGTCTCATCTCTAAAAACAAAGACCCCGTCTTGACCTATCTGGAACAATGGGAGACCATCCAAGAGATGCTTTGAATAGATATTTCTATGTTGGTGTACTGTGTAATTTCAGGTTGATGTATTATTGTTGCAAAAAAACAAAGTCAAAAAAAACTTTTTCCCCTGTACATCATCTGTTCTCTCAGTGTGTACAGTGCCACCATTGTTTATTAAATAATACTAAAGAGAAGTTATTGTAGCAGTGTATATTTTACACTCATTATATGGCTGCTTTTAATTCTTTACTTTTTTATTTTAGACAGATGTGTGGTCTAGATGATGCTATATCATGTACTGTGTAAAATAGTTGCTCCCAACAGTAACTTCTATCTATATTTATTCTTGTTTATTTTGTATTACATCAACCTTAACTAAATGCAGTCAGAGTTTATAGAATCTTGTATCTATTGGGATGTTATACGGTTATAGATAGCTTTCGTCAGAAAAATTATTCAACATTCGAAATATCACTGCCTATAGAAGTCAAGATATTAAAGGTTTAATTTCTTTTGGTAAATATAAATGTTAAAGGTTTAATTTGAACAAATGAGGATGAGACTCACCAAAATACTAAAAAATCGAAAGAGGTTATTCATGTGACAACTGTTACATATATCCCATTTAAGGGAATCTCTAACATCATGATGCTAACTATTAAGAGTTAATTCTCTTATCACAACGGTACAGTGAGAATAAGTTCTGTATAAATATGCTCAACCAATCTGAGCAGTTTGATTAGTACTCTTGTTGACCAAGCTACACGATCGACTTTATTACAAGCAAGGACCGGAGTAATCTCTAGTGTAAGAGATGAAAAGTTACCCTTAAAACAAAAGAACCAATCCTATCAGATCATACACAGATTGATTGATGTTCTATATATCATAATTACAACATAATAAAACATGCAAATGATTTTAATCCAGCTGAAACCAAAAAGAAGACGAAAAGGGGGATCAACAGACTCCCAGATCCACCGCAATAGCCAATATGTCATATAAAGGTCACTGAGTGGATTATGTTGTTTACGTAAACTTAACTATCAGGTCCAAACTTCCTTGCATATATACAGGATTCTTAGGGACCCAAGTGACGAGTACTGGAGCAATATTAATGGAACTGATAAATTTTAATTCTATATATGGTGCCTAATATCCAAAAGTACCATTACTCATCTGAAGGGACAACCAAGGATATGCCTATATTAAAAAAAAAATGTCTAAATTGAGATGGCTGATACTGAACTCACTGAAAGAAAAGAAAAGGGACAGCACCAAAATATTGCCAGAAAACTAAACCATTATATCTGCATTGTTTGTGAAAATCTCTCTTTCGAGCCACCATTTTCAGTAAATATTTTTGTTAGAGATAAAGTTGACTGGATCCGGCCCATTAAAAATCTATCATAAAAATAGGAAAAAATAAAATCAAGAGATAAAGCCAAAAAGAGATAAAGGAAGTTAAATCAGACTCTTAAAAGAAAAAAACTTCATAAGACAAGTATGACTCAATCATTCTAAGGAATAAAATAAACCTCTATAAAAAGTAAGAGATCTCTACAAATCGGGATGCCTCTCTACCACTTATATATCTACATATAAACTCCACCATGCATGCACAGTCACTCCAAAAGATTTTCTCTCAAGGGAGGCATTATCTTCAACCTCCCATAATCCTAAATTCTTTCATTGTATTGAGAGATATGTAAGGCTATGAGAGATTTTAAATCGCCTAATATAGTAGATTTTGCCCCCAAACACTCCGTGGACATAAGTTTTTATACCGAACTACATAAATCTTTGTATCTTTATATTTATTTTTATATGTTTATTTAGAATTTATTTTAGAGGACTGCTAAAGACACATAGGGATCCCACAAATGGATCCAACAAGTCACTACCACATCCAGTTAAGTTTTTTTTTTCCTTTTTTGTTTTTTTTCCCTCCCAATCCCCAATCCCCCTTTTCCCTCCCCCTCCCTTCCTTGTAGCAAACCCACGCCGTTGTCCCTAGCAAAGAGTCAGTGCGTTTGTCAGAGCCAACCCTAGAAAACAACTGACGTCAACGTCGTTGCCATTGTTTCCATCCCTCACCAGCAACAAACAACAGACCTCTCTCTCTCACAGTCTCTCTTTCACTTATATTCATTCTATTTTCCTTTGCAAGTTTCTCAACAACCAAACATATTAGGATTTTCCCTCTCAACAACTAAATACAGAATAAATCTTATTTTCCATTTATTTTCTCAACAACACAACAAGAACAAGTTGCGATTTTCCCTCTCAACAATAAATAGAAAACAAATATTATTTTTCTTTCATTTTCACAACAAACAAACAAAATTTTTCCTTTCATTTTCTCAACAACTAAACATAGAGAATGTGGTAAAGGGCTGTCGTTGACGTCGTCTGGGCTATCGGAGACTCGATAGGAATGAGGCACGGGTGAATTGATGAACATGCCTCTATCTGGAAGAGGGCTCGCTCTGAGATAGTGAGTGGGGGGAGGGAGACTGTGAGGGGGAAGTGAGAAAAATAATAGAAAAAATGAAAGTTGGGGGAGGGGAATTGAGGGTACGAGTAAAATAAAAAATGAAAAGAATGAAATAAAACATTAAAAAAATACCTGACGTCACTTTGTGAGATTCCATTTATTTTATAGATGACCGTGAAAAGTATCGTATCAATGTCTGAACCATCATCATGGACTGAGATGACTCTTTTGTTTTTTTTTTTTTTTTTTTTTTTTTTTTTTTTTTTTTTTGTTCTGGCCTTTTGTACCGATTTTTATGCATTAACAATTTTGTTATTTTTACTAAACAAAATTCTTCTGTGACGTTGATTCTCTATCTTATGTTAATTTCGTACAGAAGATCGTACGAATAACTAGAGAGACATTCATCCTCTCCGGATTGGTCCATTCTCAATATACTCACAGATATCAACTCCTTATTGGAGTCCTTCCAGGAATGGTTCACTAAAAAAATTCATCAACATCAAAATCGATGAGCGCATGACTTGGCGCAATGGGTCACTACAAACAAGATGTTTGGATGCATACCCCTTATTAAGTTACCTGAATGTGTTCTAGAATTTCACAGTAGAAAAGATCCCCCATTTGTAGTATTTTTTCAAGACTATATCAAGATTTTATATTCTTCTATATTATGCATAAGCTTGATTGAGTTCTGCATAACCAATAGGAAACAAAGAATAATCTAAGACCTGAATTCATCATGACAAAGGACATGCACTGTTCTTGCGAGTTTACTGCTCGGATATAGAGCAGATTTCATCCATCTTATAACATGATTTTATTATTATAATTTTTTTAAATTTTTACATAAAATATAATAAATAATTTAATTATTTTAAATTTTAAAATAATAATAATATTAAAAAATAATATTTTAATAATATTTAATTCAATTCATCTAAAATTATCTTATCTCATCTCGTCTCACTATCTAAACCATTACTTAATAAAAATAATAATAATAATAATAGTCTCGGGTGGCAGAGGAATGGTTTTCAGCAACAAAAATCTGTATGAGAACATGTATAAATCCCTGATAAAAATTGTGAAGGATTCGTATAATCTTCAGAACTAAAAAGGAAAACAAACGAATGAATATCATGGAAAATGTTTCTCAGGGAAATGTTTAACATGTGGTGCGTCTATCTTGCTTAAAGCTTCAATGGAAGAAAGAGAAGCCTTCAGCTAGCCTTTAAACTTAAAAACGTTTTCGTACGGTCGCGCGTGGTCCCTATGATTCACAGCCTGGGGTCCGATCGATAAAGACTCAAAAAAAGATAAAAAAAAAAAAAAAAAAAAAAAAAAAAAAAAAAAAAAAAAAAAAAAAAAAAAAAAAAACTGGGAATTAAAGCACCGTACGTGTGTTAGCCCAAGTTCATGATTTTGATTGCATGCGTTAAGAGCTGGACCTCGTTCTTTTCAGAACAAGAAGTCACACAAAATCGACGTATAATTTGGGCACATATATCCCAAATATTTTTACTTTTAATTACATTACGTATATGATCATTTGAACAGACGCATCAAAGTTCTAAGCAGATCAGTTAATCAAAACTCGCACAAAAGGAAATAAAAACTTAATCTTTTTGGGGAAGTTTCCGAACAATATTCATCAAGATATTTAAGAACTGATAATTATTTGCGATAAATAAATCCGAAACATGCGAAGGAACAACAACAAATAAATTCGAAACTCGGAGACAAAATCTAAAGGGGAAATCATTCATTAAATGAAGCCATTTTGCAATGAATTCAAGAGGCAGCAGTACCTCAAATGGAGCCATGCAATAATAATACTCTTTTTTGGAGTTGCAGCGGCCCCGTGATTGTCCCCGAAGACGAATTCCCTCCACTTCCACAGGGAGAGAGAGAGAGAGAGAGAGAGAGAGAGAGAGAGAGAGAGCTAGCGAGGCAGACGGAGACAGGCAGAGATGAGAGAACTTCGGCGACGAAGTCGAATGCCCACGTTAGATGGCGGAGTGAAGTAAGGTGACAACATGAGAAAAGTCAGCGTCCTCTGTCCACTCTGCAGTTACAACCCTACGGTTATAGAAAGACAACCAACAAAGATGGGGAAGCGTGGAAAAGAACAAGAAGCTAGACAACGTGAGGTCTGCAGTTGCAATCCTAGCATTGTCGGTTACCTGCCACATGTTTGTAAATTACGAGAAATCATTTAGTCTTGTTTATTTTCAAAAAAACATTTCATTTCACCTCATTCATCTTATCATTATAACTTTTTTAAATTCTTACGTAAAATAAAATAAACAATTCAATTTTTTCAAATTCCAAACCAAAAATAATATTAAAAAATATATTCTAATAATATTGTATTTAACATTTTAACTTTAATCTCAATTCATCTTATCTCATTTCTAAAAACAAATAAGCCCTTAAGTATTTTTAGAATATGCTCTCCTCTTATTTATTTACGAGTAATGATACACGTATTTATAATTTACTTATACTTTTATTTATTTATGAGTAGTAATATATGTACTTACAGTTTTACTTATACTTTTAATTACAAAATTAATTTTGTTAGTTTTCTTTTGAAATTTAAATTTTAAAATTCAAATTTTATGATTTTTAATATATCAATAACTGATATATAGAGAAGTAAGCTTTTTTATAAATTTTTTTTAAGTACATTTATTATTTTTCTTTACAAAAATAAATAATATTTCATTATTTGAAATAACCGAGACGGCAATAATCGGTGCAAAGAATAGTTTGAAACTTGACCTGAGCGACAAAGCTTGGGATAGGCTTAGGAAAGTTAGTTATAATATCAAGAACGCCAAAATACACAACTTGCTAAAGAAAGGATTAAAAAATTATTTGAAATAACCGAGACGGCAATAATCGGTGCAAAGAATAGTTTGAAAATTGACCTGAGCGACAAAGCTTGGGATAGGCTTAGGAAAGTTAGTTATAATATCAAGAAAGCCAAAATACACAACTTGCTAAAGAAAGGATTAAAAAATTAATATTTATATAAATAATTTTCACCACATAATATTTATAATAAGATTGTAACGTTATAACATTCATACTTCTAAACTATTTAACGATTTTGTATAAATAATAATTTGTACAAGCTCTAAATATATAAATTTATTTGTAAAAAGGTTAACTTAATTATGAAAAAAGTATAAAACACACAAAAAATGTGAGACCCAATTTTCTACAAAAAGGGTTTGGATAAAACTTGTACACTTTATTAATTTTTTTTTTTTTAAGAAGAGGGGTACCTTAATTTTATTAATAACTCTCATTTATGATTAAGGAAAATTGTAGTTATTTATACACTTTATGCTTACACATGGCATTACTTATTTTTATACATATAACACCATCTTTCACCATATATTATAAAATAAATTATACCCAAGAAAATAAAATATATATGTGGCTGAATATTTTTTGTTGAGAGTAATGTTAAGGTTTTTTACTTTTACCGATAAAAATAGGTGTGGGATTTTTCCTCCCTCGGGCATGTGAGACGGGCGCATGAAGAACCACAAGAGGCCCATCTTGGCCCATGCGCCACTTTATATACCCAGTCCACGAACTACACCAACTCGAGAGGCAAACCCTCATGCGGGAGAGACAATTGACAAGGATGGATGGGACTCACCGCCCCTGGCACCCCCAATGAAACCTAGCACTCGAGAACATGCGCTGACATGTGGACGGGAAATGTGGGTGCCCTTTGATTCTCTGACAGAAGGTATGGGAAACACGGCGCCGATCATCTACGGGTAAGGTGCCACTCGAGGAGCCACGCTACATTAATGACGTCACCTTAAGCTTCACGCTGCATTAAAGGATCCTAACAAAATTACAGCAGAAATGATGTGAACTGCCTAACAGGGGGACAGGATGTCCCCAACAACCTCGTGTAAAAACTGATCCCCTATGTACGAAGAACTCTCTCTAAAACTCTCGCGCTTCGCACGATTTACTAAGAAGATCAACTGACTTTGACATCGGAAGCTCCTCGAACACCCCCGAGCCACCCCAAACGCCACGCCGCAATAATGATGTTGGTACAAGATTTATTATAAAAATCTATGTCATTAACCAAAACCAAGACCTTAAAATTACATGAATTCTTAACTGGGTAAGGATTTGATAACAAATTTTTTTAATAAATTTAGTATTTTTCTTTGAATTATTAAGACTGGAGATGCCTACCTTGTCCGATGAGGCAACCATGTCATTCACAGAACTACATCAACATTATCTCGACTCATTCCAGATGTTGATGTGTTAGAAATTTGAAGTAAGACGATACGAGAATTGTGCTCTAGTCTAAGGCTTTGTTTGGATACAAAAATGATATTATCTCATTATTATAATTTTCTCGAATTCATAAATAAAATATAATAAACAATTCAATTTTTTTAAATCTTAAAATAATAATAATATTAAAAAATAATATTTTATTCAACTTTCAACTTTCATCTAAAACCATCTCATCTTATCTCACTGTATTATTAAGACTGGAGATGCCTACCTTGTCCGATGAGGCAACCATGTCATTCACAGAACTACATCAACATTATCTCGACTCATTCCAGATGTTGATGTGTTAGAAATTTGAAGTAAGACGATACGAGAATTGTGCTCTAGTCTAAGGCTTTGTTTGGATACAAAAATGATATTATCTCATTATTATAATTTTCTCGAATTCATAAATAAAATATAATAAACAATTCAATTTTTTTAAATCTTAAAATAATAATAATATTAAAAAATAATATTTTATTCAACTTTCAACTTTCATCTAAAACCATCTCATCTTATCTCACTGTCAAACGATACTTAGGCTAAAACAAAGAATGAGTACGCTCGTTCTGGTTTTGTTACACAAAACTAAACATCTCATCCCATCTCATTTCATATAATCATTACGGTTTTTTTTAAATTCTCACACAAAATATAATAAACAATTCAAGTTTTTTAAATCTCAAAATAAAAATAATATTAAAAATTTATATTATAACAATATATTATTTAACTTTCAATAAAATATCTCATTTCGTCTCATTTGAACTGCATAACCAAACGAGTCAAACTTTGTTGATTCTGGCTTCCTCCAAAAGTAAGAACAAAGTCAAGGAAAAAAAGAAGAGTGGGGCTACTATGCTGCCCCACTCTTACTGCTAGACAGGTACGCCTAGCCTTTTTTTCACATTTTTTTAATACATTTAAATATTTAAAAAAAATAAAAAAATACATCAATATACTTAAAATCACTTCCTTAATTACTAAGTAAAAAAAAAATTACCAAACGATCAAATAGAGTGATAAAAATGGGATGGCATAGTAGTGTTTCTCAAAAAAGAATATCTACTTCTAACGCATTAAGAATATATAATTAATAGAGCTAATGTTATTAAAAAAAAATAAAGAAAAAGAAAACACAGATGTCAAGTACTAAAAAGACCCTCTTTTAAGTCACGATGAGTCATGTACCTTCTTTTTTCCTCCCCTACCACCTACACTCTTCTTAAAATTTACCTAGTGAATGCCTTTTGAGTCAATTGGGGAGGTTTGGTGCGCGGAACGGGTCGCTCGATCTTCAATAAATAAGGAAGGCTTATTTTGAAAATAAAAATATTTTCTTTCATTTGGTAAGTTTGTAATTGAAATTGGATCGAAATGTCTAACCATTCAAACTCCATCAAATGTTTTAACGGAAATTTCTTTACTAGTAATGCTACAACTATTGTAGAGTGTGTAAATATTATGTAATTATTTTAAAAAAAAAAGTGAAGTTTGTTGTTAAAATTTTTTTTTTTTTATGTGAATCTTTTATTTACTCACATTTTCAAAATAATTATACAACATTCCCACACTATACAACTATAAATATCATTTTTATTTCTTTATTTATAGTTAAACATAAAAAGTAGGAATTACCTACCAAACCCACTTGGGTGGTTGAGTGCCCACTAGCCTGTTAGGGTAACACAACCACCTTTATTGATGGCCACAGACGGGGGTGATCTCGTAGCCCCAATAGCCACAAGGTTAGTTGCGCCATCTTTGAAAACTTGCTCCGGGGGTGGCTCTTTTAGACTTTTGGTTTTCCTAGAAAATTATTTGTCTTTTCTAAAGTGATTCACTTCATCTAAAATAATTTACTTTATCTATCAAGTATAGATAATTGTCTTTAATAGATAAAGTGGTTAATCCTTATTATTTTTTTTATGGATGAAATAGTAAAGATAACCCAAAGATTTTAAGTGTAATAAGTAAGGGTCTCTAGTCTTGCATATATAAAGAGGCTTATGTTTTCCATTAGACTCACCCCATAAAATTTTAAGACAAAAAACTAGAACTCTATTCTCTACAAAAAATCTCTACTCTATTTAGTATACTTTGCAATTCTCAAACCCAAATGGCTGGAAGTAAAAGATTCAATGGATCTCTTTATTCTTTTAAGATGTTTTATAGTTGGTATCAAGGCCAAACCTTTCAGCTTTGTGTTTAAATTATTAGCATTTTATTTTTATTCATATAATGAGTTTTTAATGATTTCAGAGATGGGCTTGACTTTCGACTTTTAAATTTTTTTTCTTTGAATTCATATCTGGATAGTTATGTGCTTATAACTCTATTAATGGATTTCAAATGCATGTTTTGACTTTGGGCTTAATTTCAAGCTTTATACATATTGATGGGCCTTTGGGCTAATTTATAGTTAATATGTTTTTACCTATTTTAGTTGATGCTCAGTTGTATTTCTTTTGAATAATAAAGGTAATGCTACAGCATCCTTATTATTTAAAAAAAATACATAAATAAATTTGGAATCTCATGATAACTAAATCATAAGTTTTAAGGATTTATCTCTACAGGAACATCTTTAATTTTTGAGATTTAATTAGTATAAGAAAATGATCTTCGATATTAAAGGTAAAATTTGTCTTTTGCCTACAGATGTTGATAGTTTTATTTGTTAATATTCAGAATAATTTATCTTATAAATAAAGATGAGTAAATTTATACTGTTATGCAATTTTTTCCCACAGGAATGTTAAAATTTACTTGAATTCATAGCATTAAAGTTTTTCTGAGTTTTTGCAACTGTTGTTCCACAATCCTTAGCTGATGGTGTTTATTTTATTCCAATTAGGGGTGGGCGGAACGGATTACCCCGTCCACATCTGGTACCCAAGGTGGGGGCAGGGGCGGGAAAGGAGGTGACCCCCGCCCCTCCTCATATATTAATATATATATATATATATATATAATAACCTAGGCATGAAACTGGGTTTTTTTACTTAATAACAAATAACGAAATGACGCCGTTTTGTCAATGAAAAAACGGCATCGTTTCGTTATTTGTTTAAATCCCCCGTGAGCTCAGTACCTACCTAGTTGAATCTCTCTCTCTCTCTCTCTCTCTCTGAGTCTTGCTCGGTCGCTCCCTCTCTGCAATCTGCATCTCCGTCGCTATCACTGTAGTTGTCGTCGTTGCCGACACCGTCACCATCATCGTCATCGTCACCGTCACCGTAGCCTTCCGTGACTCTGTCTTCAGCTCCGTCATCGAAGGTAAGAAAACCTAAATTAAGGTTTTATTTTTTGTGATTTATATTTTATGGAATGGAGATTGGAGGAATGATGGGGTTTAGTCGGAGATGGAGGATGAGGTTTTGTGAATTGTGTGTTGTGTGCTGTGTGCTGTGGAGACATATTGTGCATGTGGTTTGAATCGTTGATGATTGATGAACAATGTGTGACTGTGTGTGAATCTGTCCATGTGTTTTTTATTTATTTTTTATTTGTATTATGTAATGTGTGTAAATTTTGATAATTGATGAGTTGATTTGTGGCTAATTAATTCTTATTGGAACCTTAAATTAATTTAGGATTTTGAAATACCCTAAATTATATATGTTTGGAATCTAAACCCTTTTATTATCATCAAACCAACTCTTCGCTATTATTTCCATATTCTTTGTTGGTTTGTTTTACAAAATCATTATTTCCAACCGTTTATGTTAAACATCTTAGTTTGTTCTAGGATGCAAGTGAATATGCCTTCTCTTGCCTTATCGTTTTCTTTTTATTAGATAGTAATTCTTACACTTGGTTTTATAAATCCAAATAGAAAACTTTTGTTTTCATTTTCAGAATGCTCATCTATAACTTCTCATATGAAACATGTGTGTTCTTTCTTCCAATAGGCACCATTTGAACAATGAAGTTGGTAGAAGCAACTTGCTTTGAAAAAGCACAAGAAAATAAAAGCGATAGTGAAAGTGTAAATAAATTTATGACCTTTGAAATTTTTTCTTTTAAGTACAATAATTTATACCTGTGTTTTCACACTGTTTCTTAGCTTTGACTCAGCTAAAATAAATTTTTATGTTTGATATTTTTAATTTGGGTATTTCATTTTTTTATGTTTGATGTTTTTAATTTTGGTATTTCATTTTTTTATGTTTGATGTTTGATCAGTAATGTTTGATCTTCTAACTTCCAATATATATGTTGATACTTGGATGTTAATTGTTTGACATGTTGCTATATTTGCTATAATTTCAGATTTCTTGTTTGCCTAAGTTCATGGTTATGCCAGCAGATTTTTGTGTGAACTCTCTTTTCCAGGCCCAGGGTACTCCTATCCCTACCCCTACACCTATCCCTACTCCTACTCCTACCCCTACCCTTGGCCCAACACCTACCCCTATGGCACCTTGCCCTGCCCCCAAGCCCAGCAAGAAACCTGCTTCCATAGTTTGGTTTCATTTCACCAAACTAGCAGGTGGTGACCCCAATAAATCTTAAGTCAAGTGTAACCATTTTGAGAAAATTTATGAATGCTACTATAGGAAACATGACATTTCACAATTAAATGTGCACTTAGAAAAGCAATGCAAAAAAAGTCTAATATTAAGATCATTACAAGATAAGAGCCAATTTAGGCTAGAATGGACTTCAAAAAATGGTGGATGAGATTAGTGGAAGTGCAACTTTGAGGGGTATACTAAATATGATCCCAACTTTGAGGGGTACACTAGATTCTTGCAATGTGTTGAATGAAAAGAACATGTGTTAGTTATCCCCCCAAAAAAAAATAATAATAACTCTCACCCTAGAACAAAATTAGGCAAAAAATAAAAAAATAAAAAAATACAAAAAAAAAAAAAAAAACCTTGAGGAAGGGGGTTGGGGGTGGGGATCTCCCTAAGGC
Organism: Juglans microcarpa x Juglans regia; assembly: GCF_004785595.1. Taxonomy (NCBI): domain Eukaryota; kingdom Viridiplantae; phylum Streptophyta; class Magnoliopsida; order Fagales; family Juglandaceae; genus Juglans; species Juglans microcarpa x Juglans regia. Next base: position 31,132,068 of record NC_054597.1, read on the forward strand.
AGTTGGGGGATCATCAATAATATTCATTGAAAAGAAATTCCATGTAATTATTCACAAGGGTAGAAATTCCAAATAAATTTAACTATAAGATATATATATTTTTTTCAATTTTGGGGTAAATGGTTATCCATATGTTATACAACTAGTTAGGATTGTTGTTGTTCTACAACATAAACCATATTTACATAGTCATCCAAAAGTCATACAAAAGGGAACTGCATGCATTGAGTCTTTTAAGGTTGATGTAGCAAAACCCGGAGGAAATGAAGGCTACAGCTCGTTCAATCAACCGCTGCTCTTCAGCAATTTGAGACGTTGCACAGACCGAATAAAAGTCCTGCAAAACCAAGAATTTTTCTGGACTTTAGAGAGGGGGAAAAGGTTTACCTGCCTCAAACAAAATAATATCGTACCATCCAAGTACCTATACCTATCTCTTTCTATAAATTACAAAAAAAGTGTTCGATTAAAATATATATATAAAAAATCCCCATCCATTTTCAAATCAATCCAACTTAACTGGCAATAATTTGATTATCTTGTTTGACTTGTTTTTGCAATCAATTTAACACGGCTCTGTCATCATTTTAAATGAGTTAAAATGATTTATAAATAATAATGAGATTTATAAGTTAAAATTTATAAATAATAAAAGAGATGATCTCAAGTCTCTCAGTCAAACCGGATCTAAAATGTTAAATAGACTTGGGAACTTTTTGTTTTATTTTATTTTATTTTTTTATTTTTATGGTTAAATGGTCTTGGACCTAAATTCGTGCACTCTTACCTCCAAGATACATCTTGGGTAAATAGCCAATCTCCTTCCCAGTCCTGATAAACAAGCTTGTACTCGTTTGAATCTTTATGGCCCGTTTCCAACCACCCTTCAAGAGCAAAACCAGAAAATTAAGGAACATGTCAATCCCCCACTGCTTCACTGTTCCTCCTTTTTCATATTCCCCACAAACAAACAAACAAACAAACTTGGATTATACTTACATTGCCCAAACATGTCCATCAAGGTTTCTGTGAGTGTCTCAAAAGATTGATGGAGGCTTAAGTCGATCTTTCTAGCTATTGGAATTCCTTCCATCTTCACCTTCACGTACGTCGAGTTTGATCCTCTGCCTCCGCAGCCATACCCATTCTCCACTACCGCCTGGTTGTTCTCGTCGCAAACTCTCTTATTCCTCCGCGAGTACTTAATTGGCGGCCACCCCACCAGGCCATCTCCGTCTCCGTCATCTCTGTATATCAAAATCAATCAAACAACTTCATACCCCGGAAGAAAATTAAATCCAAACATGAATAGAGGAGATCGAGAGAGACTATACGTACTCTTTCGGAGTGAAAAAGGAGTGATTCTCGAGGTCTTTGGGGTAGTCGTCTTCCTCGTTCGGACGGTTATTCCAAAGCAGCAAAGACAGCGTTCGAGGCACGACGGTGGCTCTATCAGTAGCATTCTCGGAGGAGGTTTCATCAAAACCACGTTTTTTGTCGTTGATGTCATTAGTATGTTGGTAGCATGAGTCAGAAACCATTCCCTCTTTAGACTCGCAGCCATAGAAATTTAAATCGAACCCTTGGGTGGGATTGCTTGGAAGAGCGAGACCCAGTTGAAGCTCCATGTAAAATGACAAAACAAAAATGCTGCCAGCCCCAATAAAATAAGGAACCAAAGATCAAGGGTGAGCGTGTGTGAAAGAAAAAGTCGGTGTACGAGTTTGACGTCTAAGAAATCTGGGGGTCTTTTCCCTGTGAAGCTTTTAATAGGGAGGGGGAGAGAGAGAGAGAGAGAGAGAGTGATCCCGGGTTGGGCGGGGCGTGGGACAGGGTGTTGGAAACAAAGACTAAACGGTCCGCATCAGTGCTCCACTTTTGGCCGACCCAGTTGCCCGGCTGTTCCTTTGCTCTTTTGTTTTCTTAACTCCCAACACTATCATCCTCTTTAGATCTACCCACGCGCATTAAGATTGTTCCTCTTTTCTTTCAGATTGAGGAGGAGGAAAACCAGATATTTATTCGTATCTTTTGCGATTTCACTGTAATTTTAGATGACGGAAAATCGCGAACGTTCTTGCACTGCCAATGGATTCTTATCCAATCTTTAAAAATATTTCATCAAATTTTTTTTTTTATTTTACATATTAATTTTTATAATATACTATACATTTATTTTTTTATATTATTTAAATATTATACTTTTTAATATATTTTATTTATTTTAAATAAAATAAAAATAAAAAATAGATAAAAAATGAATAAAGAGTAAAAAGCAGAAGGAGAAATAAATTAAATATTTATCCAAGTTTATAGTATGTCATAGATATAGAGATGGTACAGTAACAAACTGTATTAGTTATAAAATACATAATCTATTAGATGGGTTTTATTAAATTCTTTCTTTCAAATTTTATAAAAACACGAGTTTTATATAACTCATTAAGAATGCACTAAGAACGAACAATTTGATCTCAATCATATTAAAAGTGAAATAATATTAAAAAGACGGATAATGAGCAAGAGACTATTCCTTTGACATTATACTAAGAGCATTAATATTGGATTAACTATCATATTCTTTAAATTTTATCTAATATGTAGCTGTTTCACTTTTAACTAATCATTCAAAACTTAAAATCTATATTAGATTAGTCATCACACTCTCTATAATAATAAAATATTATTATTTAGATTTTTTTAATTAATTTATATTTTATTTTTATAATTTTCAATAACCTCTAACAATCATATTCATATTCATTTTCATTTTTACAATCTAACAATCTATAATATAATAATCTCATATGTATATAGATGATAAAATCTCATATGAATAAAAATCTCATATTTATAATATAATAATCTCAAAAAATATTTTTAGATTTGCTATAGTTCTTTTTATATTTGAAAATAAGAATAAATTTACTGTAGATTATAGTTTGGATGAAAACAATTTAACTAATTCAATGTGGAGTAAATATAGATGATATTTACTAAATTTAAAGATAAAAATGTGTTTGACTAACTCAATGCCAATACTCTAGAAATCCAAAATCATCATCTTCCGTCCTATAAACAACTTAAAAATAAGAAAAATATCAATTTATAATTTAAGAAATAATATTTACAATTATAAAGTATGTAAGTATGGTACATTAATTTTAAAAAAATAATAAATAAAAATAATATTCATATAAAAAAATTAAAATTTTAACGATAGATTTTAATTTTTTTAAATAAATACACAGCATTCATTTTAATTTGTTCTCAATGAAATATGCAGGAATGCAGTTGCTTTCAGTCTTATCCCAAACAGTTAATGTTACAGTGTTGTGTTGAGAGAGAGAGCACTCTCCAATGTAACCTGGCCGAAACTACAGAGCTCTTTCTTGGTGTTTATCTGTATGCATGCGCGCCCACTAATGGATTACTTGGAAGCATCAGCATGCATCTCTGGAGCCATCACTTTCCATTCAGATATACCATTTGATTTCTCACTGTCTGATAGTCAAAACGATGGAGCCGGGTGGGCCCTTAATTCCCACCTTAAAAATTATTGTACCCAAAGTCTTCGACATCTCCTTAATTACTCCGCCCTGTGATTGGATTACTTAACTTACACCTTCTATTTTCGATTGATGAGGCTAGCTTGACTTCCTGCTTTTACTACCTATACTGGTCGCCATTATCAATGAATTTTCTACCCAAATAATTATCATCCAGATTACTCCCAGGATTCAAGTTTATCTGGTCCAATGAACCGATTTGCGTAGTTTCTGAAAGCGCCGGCCCTAAATATTTCTACAGCTCAAGAAACCCAAGTCGAAAACCACCTCACAGGGGGTGGGAGCTTCGGGGTTCTTAAGTCGCCGATCTTTCAAACTGCCGAAGGCTTTGTCAAAAGAAGAGGCACGTGATCTACACACGCAGGTCAAATTGCACGCGTGACCTCTACACACCACCGCACAAAGGGCTCTATTGCCGCCATTGTTTCTGGATTAGCGATTTTGGTAGCTTCAGGTTCGACAGTCCAGCACACTCCTAGCATGACACGTGTCCTTAACGCACTGTTACAGCCTCTTCACTCAGTGTTTTTTTAGTTTTCAGTATATTTCAAGTTTCTATTTTGTTGTCTTTCTATTTTCTCAATTTTTTCTATGTTTTTCTGTTCTATTACTTGTGTTAGGTAAAAATAAAAGAAAAAAAAAATTATTGGACTTGTTGTCTATAATAGGAGAACCCTCTTCTCCTTTGAAGGATGAGGGATGGTTTTTCCGCTCCTCATTTGAAGGATGATGATTGGTTATTTTATTTTTACAGAATGTTATATTCTCAAACAAACCGGAGTTGAAATATCTGTTTTTACATAGTCTCATATCTCAGAATATTTTTGTCATTAGAAAGTTTATAGAAGTTAAGACAATGTCCGTCGCAAAGAAATTTGTGTGCCGGGAAGCCCCAAACAGATTACTAGTTTGGTTTGTAAGATGAGTTTTTTCCTGTATTTATCAGTGATAGCTGTAACTTCAGTTTCATTGAATAAAATTAAATCTATTTTTCATAAAAAATTAAAAATTAAAAAAAAAATTATGTCGAAAAACCCAGTTATGCTATTTTTTGAATATTTTATTCAAATATTCATTACTTTTTTTTTTAAAAAAAAAAAACTAAGTTATGATCACGTGGATCATGGACAGCTATACATAGACAAAGACTTAGGCTCGGTTTAGATAGTGAGATGAGATGAGATGGTATGGTTTTAGATAAAAATTGAAAATTGAATAAAATATTGTTAAAATAATATTTTTTAACAATATTATTATTTTAAAATTTGAAAAAATTAAATTGTTTATTATATATTGTGTGAGAATTTGAAAAAATTGTAATGATAAAATGAGATGAGATGAAATCGTTTCTGTATCCAAACAAGATCTACAGAAGTTATTAATTTAAAAGAAAAAACAATTTTTTTTTTCTTAGTTTTGTTATGTTTTAGAAATGTCATCGATATAATAAGATTCTAATGTTACAAAGATAGCGTACACATCGATCTGACATGTTCCCTACGTGCCTTGTATTTGTTATGTTTTGATGCTTACTATATTCATGTACAAATATATATATGCAATATTCGAATATATATATATATATATATATATATATATATATATATATAGTTATATAGTTGTTGTATGGTCCCTCTTTCACCTACGTGCGTAAAAGGAAAAAAATAAAACATAATTTCCAACAGTTCCAACTGATCTGCTCCCTTGAACCAAATCACAAACTCAGTTGGGGTGTCAGCAGCTGGAGGACGATTGAAAGGAAACCTCCCGGCAAACCCACGAGCCGGCATACACCTTCAGTGCCGCTGAACCCGCACCAGGCAAATATGTGGTGCACCCACGTTCTCTCACGCTAGCCAGCCATTCGATCTTAATCAATACGATTAGTCCCAGTATTGGTCCAACCAGCCTGAGGGAATTGAAGGACCACATGCTGCATGGACCAATAACTTCCTAATTCCTTGGTCAGTTTACTATTTAATGTAGGTTTATGTGTACCATAGCGATTAATGTCATGTCCGATTACTGTCCTACGTATCCAAATTTAAGAGTTTCAAGTGAAATATCATATCATGCAAGCTCACACGTCTAGTTAAACCTATGCACGATGTCTCACAAATAATGTGATTACTTTTCTATAACAATTTGAGATTTTACAGTGCAAGTCGTCATCATCCACTAGCATCATGCAGCAAATTAAGATTGATTTCAACAAGTCTAGCTAAATAGGTCCACCAAGTTAATTTTTTTCCATATTATATATGCTCATGATGGAAGCATTAGCTGAAAAATCTTGTGCATGAGTGACAGATGGAACAAAGCATTTATTCCAAGGAATCAGATTGCTTATGAAGGAACCAAATGGACGATATAAACCCAGGATTCTTTGAGACAAAATTCAACTGTCTGGTCCAATTTTGAGGATGCATGCTGCTTTAACTACTAATTGAGAAACGAGTAATGCTACACAACTTTTCCAACTTTCTCATATCATATTTTTTAAAATTTTTAAAAATTTTTTTAATTTTTTTTGAGTTTATTTTTTTAAAATTAATTCAATTCTTTTATTCATTATTTATATATTAAATATTTGATAAAATATAAAATAATAAAAATTAAAAAAAAATGTGATGTATGAAAGTTGTATGAATAGTAAGAAGTTATGTAGATTTTTTTCTCGAGAAACCATTTTCATATTCGGCTTGCTCTTTTTATATATATAGGACTTATTGCGTGAGGGAAAATGTCTTCCTAGGCTGTAACGTTGTTGGTTGGTATGATATTTGCGACTTTGTGTCCTCCTTGTCGGGATTGGTGCTTTGCTTTTCCCACATTTGTCTTCAAGATGGCCAATTTGATACCTCAAATTTTGTTCGGTTTTGAATTTCAGCACACGTGGGAGATATGGGGGGGCCCGACAGAATGGTTTTGCGATGGGGACCATATATCGGATGGCTAATGATGATTCCAAATTATCCCATCATGTCAGTCATGTCTTTCTTTAATTAATTAGTTTTGCTAAAAAGAAAACCAGCTTTTGCCATACATTACACACAAGCTGCCGCTGCTTCTGCTGCTGCTGCTTCAGCGTAATATTGTGTGTTAAATGTGAATGGATTATTGGTGGGATCCATAATGGTGAACCTGAATATCTCTCACCTACTGATTTCAATGGCGTACACACTTATGGAATGAATGTATAAATATCCTATAATTATTTAAAAATAAAATAAAATTTATTATTAAAAAATTAATTTTTTATTTATTTAAATCTCATATTTATTTTTTTTAAATGATTATAAGACGATTACAAGTATATTTTTCATCAGTCAAGTACTTCATCTGATTTTGATCGAGACTCTGTCAAGATTTTATATGGAGTTTGTTGGGTCAATTAATTCGCCATTATTCCATGTTTTGTTCGAAACTAGAATTGTTTTCTTTTGGCATGTAAATGAATGCCTACTGTCGGCTACTCTTTTCTTAGGTCCGATTTTGGGATCTTTGCCTGTATTTTCTACTCTGAAATGCTTTAATTATAAAGATATTTTATAAAAATAAATTTATAAATTAATATAATTTGATATAATATATTAAATTATAAAATTATTTTTATTATAAAATAAATATAATATATCATACAAGTCATGTTAATTTATAAATTTATTTTTATAAAATTTTTTTGTAACCTAACATTTTTTATTTTTAAACTCTTATTTCTGAATTTGAGACTTAAGTAACTTATTTTAATCAAATAAAAATATACATACAAAAATAGTATGATTTTTTTTTTCTATATAATTGGGAATCCAACAATACTGTCAATATTTCACTTTTGAGTAATGTTAGGGGCAAGTTTTAAATCTATAAGCCTCACACAAACTTTGCGTAAAAATCATACTATTTTTGTATGTATAATTTTAAAATCATATTACTTAAGTCTCAAATTCAGACATAAGAATTTAAAAAAAAAAAAAATGCAATGGCCACAAATTCACAAATCTCCTTTTATAAAAAAGGCTTTATTACATTTTTTATGGGATTATTTTTTCTTTTACAAAAGATTTAATTACTTGAGAATTATATATTAAAAATTTGTATATATAATTATTATTCACTTAACCTTATAATTACTTACAAGAATTTAAAAATATGTTTTCACCGCATGTGATCGAAGCTAGCTACCATCTTCAATGGTAGGGTCCAACTTTTGATTTGAAGGCTACAAATCATAATCCAAGAAAGATTTGGTTTATATATATATAGGGATGAATGAGTGAATTCCTGAGCCCTGCTGTGGCCTAGAGCTTTGCTCCAATCGTAGAACCGGCGGCCTCACAATCAAACTCATAAATGAACCAAACATTTAATTAATGGCTGGGCCTCGTTCATTTGTACACAGACGCTGAAGCTTTTCAATTATTGGACATGACAGTCTACCCATACTACTCGTAACCCACTTCAGAATTTCATAGGCCATTTTGATTTTTAAAAGAGGAAAATATATATAACTCCTTGTATGATCGCTCGATGAACAGTAATAAATAATATAAATAGTAAGATAAATATAACAAACAGTATTCTTATTTTACGTTTGGCTTCTTCGTCCATCTCTACATCTTCACAGTAATCTTCTTCATAAAATTACCATAAAATATCACAAAAATATCACAAAATATCACAACAGATCACAAAATTACCGCATACAATATCTTAATTGAATTATATGTAATGATCAATAAACAGGAAGACCCATTTCGGGAGAGGGAGTTGCGGGGAGACGAGGGCTGGGGGCTTCGACGGTGGCTTGGGTCCATGGGGGTAGTCGCCAGAGGAAGAGGAGCTCTATGGTGGTAGTGCGGTGGCGTGGGGACAACGTATGGCGGCAATATGGAGGAGAAACTGTGTGAGATCCATGCGGGAGAGAGAGTTGCGGGGAGACGAGGGATGCTATAGGGGCTTCGACGGTGGCTTAGGTCCATGGGGGTGGTCGCCGAAGGAGGAGGAGCTCGATAGTGGTGGTGCGGTGGCGCAAGCGTTAACTCGCATGCGGCGAAGGAAGGAGCTACCAAAGGACTTCGACGATGGAGTTTGCTCGCCGACGTGAGGGGAAGTCTGTGACTTGGTCCATGACGAGGTCGGTGATACCTACGGTGGCGTACGTCTGCTTGAGGGAGGAGATCGAGTAAGAGAGGGAAGACGTGACTGAGCGGAAGGAGAGAGAGGGAGAAAGAGAAAGTGAGGGAAAAAGAAACTTTTTAAGATTTAAATCTAACCCTTCATCATAACTCTCCAAATTTGATCAATGGTGAAAATTTAAATACTGATTTAAATTAATTTAAAATAGATAATTAACATATAAATATCATATTATAAATAAAGTATCAAATTTAATTTATAAAATACTAATCTTTCATCATTAAATAAATGATGAAATTTTGTTAAATATTTTTAAAAAAGTATAACCATATAAATAATTAGAGTTTTAACATAATTTAAATATGATAATATTCTTAATTAATTAAAAAGAACTGCTACAACTAACGAAAAAGTAGTCCGAAAATATGTCCTGAATATGTATTTCACTTTTTTTTTTTTATTTTCCTTTTTTCATGTATTTTTTTAATCATCATAAACATTTAAAAAAAATAAAAAATTCATAATATCATTAAAAAACACTTCCTTAATTACTAGTTCAAAAAAAAAAAAAATATTAGGCAAACGTCCCTTGGACGTTACCCTACTGCTAATATAAATATATATATATATTTATATATATATACACACACACATTTGGAGTCGGAAATCTCGATTATTATCTTTATATTAAAATAGTTGAATGTGTTGCGGTGATTTTATCACTTTAAAAGATATGAAAATTATAGTAAATATACAAATTAAAAATGTTAAAATGATAACAACGTCTTTACGTGAGAAATCTCAATCATTTAATTTAAAAAATATGATGAATATCTAAAATATATTATCCTTAGGATTCTTCTTCATTCGTTGGTTTTGGTCTATTCGTTGTCCACCATTGATTTTTTAGCGGCATGCAAATTGGACTAGACTTGGTCAACATCACAAATTTGAGATCTGGACTCTCAAATTGGCAGTAGGTTTTCAAAATCAACACTTTATTTTTGGGTTTAAGATATAGAAGTATTAGAATCACAAAAAAATCGTAAGGTTATAAATTGATATAATTTTATTTAAATCTATTATAAAATAAAAAATATTTGTAGGTTTATTTTTATAAAATTTAAGCATAGTTAAAATATTTCCTTTATAACTAAAATATTTTTCAAAAAATAATGGTATTTAAAACCAAAAGAAAATAGAATAATGTCAAAAATAGAAAACAAACAAGGAAAAAATAGAAATCATAAATTTGGAGCAACGTTGTACGGCTACCTTGTTACGACTAATTTACAAATTCCGTCGTTAGTCCTGTCTTCGTCATTCCTCTTCTTCATGCAGCCTTGCAGCCGAGTTGAAGCATACAATCTGTACTGAAGATGGATTTTTCTTTAATTTGAGATTAGCTCATCCTCATGGGATACGAAACTTATTAACTCGACTCTTGGGTGACCTTTACAAATTCAAATTTCATCTTAGATTTCTCATTTTCTAACTCCGCCACTGCTTGCATGCATGAAAGTTGAAACCAATATTCATGCAATGCATAGAGCCATATATGGTTAGAATGATTTCACTATGATTAAGATGCTCTAGAGTTCTTATTTTAAACTAGGGTCCGGAGTGTGAGAGTAATAAATATATAAAGTAAAATTTTAGAATATTTATAATTGTTTGAATTAATTTTTTAAATAATATTAAATGATCAATAAATACTATAAGGCTGATCATTTGATTTGTTTATCTCTCTCTAAAGTTGAACTCTAAAGAATCGAAATCATTTTGCAAAATAAACGAAAAGAAGAAAAAGAAAATAATGATGAATGTTAATTGCAAAAGTGAGATCAGGTAACTCGACTTAATATCCTCTGTAACCCTAATGCTATATTAATACAACACCTTTTTCCTTCTCTGATTTCTACATAAATGAACTATAATCGTCTTGTACTTACCTAATGTACTGCTATATATTCATAGACACCTCAATAATGAAACCTAGTGATCAATGCAGTTACACACTAGAAAGTATGATAGCATTGATCATATATTATACATTCTGCATTCACCAATTATTACTCAAGTGGTCAGTCATGTATATATATACATATATATATATATATATATATATATATTTGACCATGTAATTAAAGAGTTGCTCCCGAAATCGCCTTTCAGACCGTAATAAAAGGGTGTCCATGGCCGGCACTCCTCTTTCATATGCTCAGGGATTATAAAGTGGCCGCTATTAAGCCACTCCCAAGGATTTTGATTACTGGCCTTTAAGGCGAGTTGGGGGTTACAGTTGAGAGGACTATATAATATATCCCATCCCCGTTTGAATCGGTAGCTTTTGCTTTGTTTTTTTTTCCGCAAGTTGCTAGAGATATATTAGAAACATAAAAGGAGTTCAGTACATAGTTGGAGATCTACATAATTAACAATTACAAAGGTGAGTCTTTTCCACTAGTGAGTCTTTTCCTCACTGTCCATTCTTTGAATGAATTAAGATGATGTCTGATGTCATTTATGAAATGGCTCAAAATCCATTATTGGACATAGGAGGAGTTTGAAATTGCTTGGATTGTTACATTTGAGTCTCATTCCACAACAATTTTTTCCAGCTTTAGTCTTTTAGCTTCTTTGATGGCCATGAGTGCTACACTTGCTTCTCCTAGGTTTAGATTAACCTTACTAATCAAATCAGTTTTGGCAAAAAATACTTCACCATTGTCTTTCCAGCAAATGGATGATATTATTGATCTTTCATTTCGGTTAGCAACATCAAAAGTAATAAGATGATGACCAACATGATGTCTTACCTCATTTACTCCCATGTGGATATTTCTTGCTGCCCAAGCTTTAAAGTGTTGTGAGTATGTTTTGAAGACTGATTCCACATAACTCTGGATAGATGGTATAGCTTGCTGGTGTTCCACTTTATTTCTATGGAGCCAAATGTTGTCCATGGCTATGATAGCAAAATTTTGGAATTTCTGGTGTTCTTCTTCTGGGATGTTGAGATTATTCAAATGACTCAGACTGATATTAATCCAGATGGACATTGGCTAGGCAGCAAATAAAGAAATATCGATAGGCCATCTTGATTGCCTCCATAACACTCTAGAAAAGATGCAATTGAAGAATAAATGATGAAGATCTTATTGTTTAGTGTTACATAAGGGACATTTAGTATGGTCTGCTTCCAGTTGAATAACAGAATTGATGAGGACTTTCGTTGGGAGGAGATTCTAGCAAATCTTCCAAAGGAACAATTGGAATCTGTCTTGAGCTTTTAGTTTCCACAAAATCTTCCAGTTAATGGCCTGGTTTATGGACACGGATTGATCATTTTCATTTGCAAGGGTTGCATATGCCGATTTAACAGAGAAGACTCTAGATGAATGGTGAATCCATTTAATTTTTTCAGGAGTGAATTGAAAATTGTGATTGGCTAGAGGGATTTTTTGAATTTCCCTTGAAGTATTTTCAAAGAAGAGAGTGTTTAGAAGTAAAATATTCCAACGTCTTGGCTCTTCTAGGATCAACTCAGAGACAAACATGGTTTGATCAATAACTGGCAGATTTGGATTTGAGATAGGAATATGTGATGGTAAAGTTGGGATCCAAGGATCAATCCAAACTCTTGTGGAAACATCATTGTTGATCTGAAAACAAATACTCTTCCTAATAAAGTCTCTTTGTTTCAAGAGATTTTTCCAGAAAAAAGAATCATTTGCCTTTGGATTTACATCTAGGAAAGAATTATGATTAAGATACGTCTTTGAGATGGCTTCTTTCCATAGTCTAGTGGGATCATTAAGGAGTGACTAGGCAAGTTTGGACACTAGTGCAGAGTTAAAGAGGAAAGTCTGTTTGAGACCAAGGTCACCCATGGATTTTGGCATGCATATAGATTGCCATGATTTAGGAGTGAATTTTTTTATTTTCAAGATCTTCATATCCCCACCAAAACCTTCTAAAAAGACTATCAATCTTCTTTGCCATGATTTTTGGAAGCATCATTGAAGACATTACTGAACTAGCGACAGCTCTAATCAGGACTATTTTGGAAGCTTGGGATAGAATTTTTGTTTTCCATCCTTGTAGTTTTGATTGAATTCTCCCAATGAGATCAATGAAAAAAATTTTCCTATCAACTCCACCCAATGGAAGACCCAGGTATTTGGAATTTGGAGGAGAAACTCTAAACTCAAATGAGTTTTTTACAATGTTAATCGAGTCCATTGAGATGTGATTGCTAAAGTGGAGAGATGATTTTTTATGATTTATGGTTTGGCCAGACCATGAATTGTACAAGTCAATGCATTCTTCAAATGCTTGGACAGTTTGATATGTAGCTGAGCTAAAGAAGAATGAGTCATCCGCAAACAGAAGATGAGAAATGGAAGGGCCATTCCTAGACAGTTTGATTCCTTTTAGGAGGTTGAGATTTTCTTTCGCAGCTATGAGTCTGGACAACACTTCAATCCCTAAGATAAAGAGAAAGGGAGATAGAGGATCCCCAATCTTAAGCCTTTAGATGGTTTGAGAAAACCATGAGGTGATTCATTGACAATGATTGAGTAAGAAACCCGCGTGGAGATACATTCATTAATCCAATTGATCTATTAATTATTGAATCCAACATGATGGAGAACATCTATTAGAAAGGACCATTCCATGGAATCAAAAGCCTTAACCATATCAATTTTAATGGCTATAGAACCCTTCCTACTTTTTCTTTTTTTCATGAGATGAAAGACTTCTTGTGCAAGGATGGTATTTTCTTGGATGGTCCGATCTTGAATAAAGGCTGATTGACAAGGAGAGATTATATTAGGTAAGATAGATTTAAGCCTATTAGCAAGGATTTTTGCTATAATCTTATAGCACACATTGGAAAGGCTAATAGGTCTAAACTGATTCATATCATTTGGGTTATCAACCTTGGGAATCAAGACCATATTTGTATGGTTAAGTTCTTTAAGAATTTTTTCTTGAACAAAGAAACTTTTAACAGCTACAATGAGGTCATTTTTTTATGATTTCTCAGAAAGTTTTATAGAAGAGGCATGTAAACCCATCAGGGCCAGGGGCCTTTGATGAAGGAATTTTTCTGACAACCGATGTGATTTCCTCATCAGAGGGGATTTTATACAAGAAATCATTTTCAGTTGCAGAAACTTTTCTTGGGAATAATTGATCCAACCCTTCAGGGGAGAAGGATTTGAAGAGGTGAAAGTGCTTTTGAAATAATCCTGAATTCTTCCAATGATAACTGAATGGCCAAAAGTCCATTGATTCCTCCCTATTTTGAGGGAATCTATGTTGTTTCTTCTACGCCTAATTGAGGTTGTGGCATGGAAGAATTTAGTGTTCAAGTTAGTGGTTGTAAGCCAGGTGATTCTGGATTTTTGTCTCCAAAGTCTCTCTTCCCTTAAAAGCAATTCATTTAGGGTTTCCTTCAAATCAGATTTCGAGGATGAATAGGAATTTTTTCCTTGAATAGAGGAAAGAATGCTGGACAGATGTTTAATCTAGGTTTGGATATGGCCAAAAGACTTAAGATTCCAATCCTTCAGAGCTTTTTTTGTGGTTTTAAGCTTTTTGGAGAGAATGAAAGAATGAGTATCAGAATGATGGGAGTTCCAAGCTTCCTTAATAACTTTGAAAATGGATGGTTCTTGAAGCCAAAATTCCTCAAATTGAACGATTTTGGGAATTGATTTCTCTTGGCAATATCAAGGAAAATTAGGGCATGGTCAAAAGCAATTCTAGTGAGAGTATGAAGGGTTGCTTGGAGAAAAATATCGACCCATAAAAGGTTTGCAATACCCCTATCTAATCTCTCCTTAATCAGGTTATGACCTTGTCTATTATTAGACCAGGTATATTTAGAACCAATAGAACCCATATCAATATATCCAAACCGGTTCATAAATAAAAATAGGCCTTTCGGAGTAGAGGTTTGGGAAAAATGTTTCCCACCTAGTTTCTCTATTTGGGACAGGATAGAATTAAAATCTCCTAGTGCTAGGGAAGGACCAGAGAATGACTCAATGAGGCAATTAAGATGTTCCTGAAAATTATGTTTTTTGTTCATAGGAGCAGGACAGTACACTAAGTTAAGAAACCAAGATGTATGGATTAGATCAGAGTAAACCAAAACAGAAATAATATTATCACATATAACCACCAGTTCAATATCAATTCCAAATTGATACATCATCAAAAGACCCCCCCCCCCAACTTCGCAGAAGGGGGATTATGTACAAAATATGACAAATCCAGCATATTTACAATACGAGCTATATCATTAGTAGCTAATAGAGTTTCAGAAAGGAAAATAACATCAAGGTTGTGATTCTTGATGATGGATCGAAGGGATCTAATTGCACGAGGTCGGACAATACCTCAACAATTCCATGTTATAAGCCTCATGGAATCTGTGGTGGCAGTGAGGACTCTGCCACCTCAGTCTTTAGATTTATGGGAAAAAGGTTCATGGTTTGGGTCTGAACATTATTACCCGAGTCTTTCATCTCTTGATTATGGTATGGGGCATATCTGATAGATGTAGGTTTCTTCAAGCTCCTCCTTTGCACTTTGTCTTTTTTGGCCCTTGGACTTGCTCTTGTTTTCATGGATTTCCCTTCGGGCTTGACTGTTAAGGCTTCTGTACGTTGAGCAGCATTATCCTCCTCTTCTGAGACATCAGCGTCCAATGTCATTATTGAACTAATGAAGCATTTTTTGTGAGGAAACAGAGGGATAGATTTTTCCAGGATAAAGTCCTTCCTTTTCTTTGAAGTCTTATTGTGGGATTGTGGAATGGAAGGTGGGATTGAGAAAGCAAACGCCATTTCCTTGATGTTTAGGCTTAGAGACGGGGATGGTTCATTTGAGATAGAAGAAGATGGATAGGGAATGAAGTGGGTTTGAAAGGATGAGGAGGAATGGGCTTGGTTAGCTTGGGAGGTTTTGAGGGCCAAACATGCCCTACCCGAGGGGCTAACAAGCAACGAGAGATTTTGGTTGGAATTAGAGATGGAATCCAACCCATTTTTATTTTGAAGCTGGGAAAGTATTTGGGTGAGGAGATTTGGGCTTACTTTGGGCTTGATAGGAGCAGGCCTGAGTTCAAATTTATATTCCTTAGAAGGAAGGGGTATTACAAGCAATTCCTCTAAGAGACAGAGGGGAACATGAGGTTTGTTTGGCTCCGAAATGGGGGGTTGAGGGAGAGATGAAGTGATGTCATTTGTCAGACTTGCAGGGATTGGGGGAACCAGATTATTGATGGTGACAGATTGGCTGCCCTCATTTAATAAATCAGACCGATGGAGCCGTTGATCTTCGCCACGTGTGGATGATGAAATTATGCATGGATCAAGTCTATTTGGTTGAGGAAGTTGGAGCATTGAGAGAACAATATCTTCTTCATGATTGCACTGATAGGGAATGAAATCATCTGAGAACAAAGATTTGATGCAGTATTCCTTCCTGATTCCTTCGCTAGTATTGATGATAATAGCTTTGCCCTTACCCATGTGTTGACTTGATCTTTTTCCGTCGAAGTTGAACTGAAACTTTGCTCAGAACCTTCCAAAGGTTCTCTTAATGTTACTGGAGATAACAAAGGTTGAATATGTTTCACGTTACTAATTGAAGTTATCCACTGAGATTGGTTTTTCAGAATCTATTCGGTTCTTTGCAAGTAACTGCCAGAACGACACAGAACTTGGGATTCAGCCTTCATCCATTGTCCAAGTCGTGTTTCCTTAACTGGGCTAGCGAAAAAAGGACAAGCTTGTTGAATGTGCCCCAGTCTTCTGCAATTATAACAAAACTCAGACATACGTTCACATTTGAAACTGATTTGTGCTGGCTTATCATTGAGTTTGGGTAGGAGAAAACCATCAAAGAGAAGTTCCAACGTGTTTATTTCAACCCTGATATGCATAAAAGGTCGCACACCATTATTCGGAAGATAGGCTTGATCTATTTCAACAAGTTTGCCCAAGACTCTGGCTATTTGCCCTGCGTTCTCCTTAGTCATCATCTCAAGGGGTAATCTACAGATACAGACCCAAAAAGTAGAGAATGTAAGATCAATTTCTTGTAAACCAATGTCTAGGGGCCATTCTTTGAGGATTATATGATAACCCTTAAAGTTCCAAGGCCTTTGATAAAAGACTCTATTCTTTTCAATGATTGATGGAAAGGTAAATAGAAATGTGTTTGCATCCAGATCTTCAATAATGAGTCCCGAAACAAAGTTCTAAATAGCACAGACAATGGAATGAAAAATATGCTTATTTAGAACTTTATCAGAGACCAACTTACCACAAATGCTTGGTTGGAGTTCTTTGTAGCTGTGTCTGAAGCTGGGGTCAGAATGATATCATCCCAAGTTAAAGATTTCGTCCGTTCTATAAGGTGCTCAATGTTTGTTTTATCTTTTGTCATTATTGGAGATTGGTGGTTGGGAAAGTTGGGGGGAAATAAGTGGAAAAGTCGTTAGGGTAGCATAAAGAGAAAGAAAATGGGTGTAAAGTGGAAAGTCAGAGGGAGGTTAAGTTGGAGACATAAAGAAGGGAACTACTAGGGAGAGGAAGAAGACTACTAGAGAGAGAGAAGGACTCATCTTGGGAGAGTCGGATCTTTCATCCAGCATTTTCCTTAATCGGTAGCTTCTTCTACAAAACTGAAAACCTCTCTCTCTAAACAGTCTCTCTTGTTAAATATTTTAACATTAAATATTAAATATAAGGATCTTCAGTTTTCTACTATCTACGATAATAAATAATAATACTTAGAAAGCGTACTTTCATCCATCTCAAATTGATAAAGAATTTAACTTGACTATGAGAGAATGATCACCCTAACAACTTTACATCCGAGTGTCTCCCAAAGGCTAGAAGCAAAATAATGTTGTAGGTGAGAACTCTTAACCCCTCAGTGTCATTTATAGACTTATGACCATCATGAAATCTAGAGACATTTGTGTCCAACTATGACTAGAATAAATGTATTCTTGTCCTACTATGACTCATTAATTAAGTGACAATATTTAAACTAGTCTAAGCGCAATAGGATATGGGTGTGTGAAACATAGAGTTTTAATAAAGAGTTAATCTTAACACTAGTCGAACTGTTTTTCCCCCATCACCAGCCCTTCAATGTGTGACTTCCACGTAGACAATTCACCAACACTACCATGTGCTCCAACCCCGTGGTATTACGCACGATTTCCCTTTATCCATTCTCTTCCCACGGACTCAACCCAAAATCGGTTCCATTCTCTCCTATGGAACCGTCTTTGCCATTAACTCCGTCAATCTGAAATTCGTCCCCTCACTCTCTCTTGCACAAAAAATGATACTTTCTAAGATGGTGATATCTCATTTTTCTTCATCCCTCGACCCCTTTAACACGCTCTCCAAGAGATCTTCGCCCCCTCTCCCTCGCGACGGTGGCAAGAAAACCTATAGACCTCTCCGCCCACCCTCTCCCAAGACTAGACCAGAAATCTTGAAGCCCCTTCAGTTGTGACCCTCCCCTGTCTCTCTAAACCAGATCCAGAAACCCAAGCAGCCGTGTTCAAATTTCTAGATTCACTACCAGCTGACGACAACGTAACCCTCGAAGCCGTGACACTTCGAGGATGAATTTGGTGTAGTTAGTCCTCTAGCAGCTATGAATTCCCCAAATATTGTACTGACCTACGAATTCTTCTACAATTTTTTCTTTTATTTCCGAATTAATCTGATCATGTTTCTCTAGTGGTAATATGGCTATCAATTTTGACTATGGCGTGAGACTATGGTGTGAGGTTTACAAGAGGAGGGCCACTTGGAAATGTTGGTTCTGTTTGCTTCTGTGTTGGCGTGAGATTGTTGTACAAGGAACATAAAATGGTGTGTGGAAATGTGGGTTTTGTTTGCTTATGTACGAGGATAATTTTCATTTTCATTTTCTAAAGTGTTTTTCTTATATCTATTCAAAATTACTTGTGGGCAACAAATATGGTGTTTGAAATTACTTGTGGGCAAAGGATTGGTGGCGACATAATTGGTTGATAATGGAACATATGTCATGCGGTGGTGGGAGACGAAGATGGTGTTCTTTAGCGGTTTGAAATTCTAAGTGAGGCTCAAACTATCGATTATCCTGTGTTGTGACCCTATTGTGATTTGTGTGGAATTGGTAACGTGGCGGACTACTATTAGGGGTTGTTAAAGCCTTACTAACGGATGGACCGGTGCAAATAGGCTCTCTTTAATAAAACTCTTACATTATTTCACTTGGCCCGTATGCCTACAAAATAATATTTTTCGTTCATGGGTTTATTATAGAAAATTAACCATACTGCAAATGTTTATTTAGAGTGATCCCACAAAATAGGATTTGAATATCCAGTTACCTTAAGAGCATAAGTTTTTCTTAAAGCAACAATATAGTTTTTAATTTCTTACAAATAACCTTTCATTCTTTTCACAGCTTTTAAGTCAAATATACTTGGGTTACTTTGGCAGCAACCAATGATGCCAATTGAAAAACTAATATTCAATTTTATAAAAGTTTGTGCAATCATCAAATTCCTTATAACAATCATATACAAAATTTATTTAACAACATCATCAATTCGAGAACTTTAAAAAATACTAAGCATGACATATTTTATTTTTAAAGCATCTATTGACCAACAAGCATGCGAAGTCTTTCAAAACTTTATCCAAATATATTGAGACAATCCTAACAATTTTCGTCCTTGGTATTAAAATTCAATCACAATTAAAAATGATGTCTCATTCATAAATTTCATTTTTAAAATTCTTTAGAGACATAACTTTAATGTCACACTACAAATCATGATTTATACATGCTAAAAAGTCATATACATACATGACCATAAATGCAAATATATTCACACTAACCTTCGGGTATATACATTAATAATAAGTTCAAAAATAGTATTAGAACTATTAAATTTCATGTACTTTTTTTCAAAAAATCTTTTACTTTTTCTAAGTAGTCTTTTGATTTATTTCTTGTAAACTTCAAACTTTCACTTTACAATTATTTTCACATCCATTTGATATAATTCTAAATCATAATGAGTTACTAATATTATAGTAATCCTGAATGAGTCCTTTCAAGTTTATTAGAAAATCTATCTTTCTAATCAATGCTTATTTCTGGATAAAATTCTTAATTACAAGTCTGACTTTATATCGTTCAACATTACCTTTAAAGTTAGGGTTTTGTCTCCAAGACCCATTTACATTCGACTTTTTATATATTTCAGACAATTTAGACGAAATTATAGATTTTACATTGATTCATAGATTTCGATAACTCTTTTACGTATCAATCTTTTTATAGAATCACTTCTTTCTATAACTTATGAAAACATATGTAAACTTTCATTTGTTTTTATGTCAAATTCAAAATTTGAAAATACACCACGTAGCCTAACCAAATAGCAAATCAAGAAGATTATATAAGGTTACCTATTGTAATGTCTCCATTGTCAATTCTTCAGCGGTGTTTCTTTGATGAGGTAGATGATTATTTGCTTGTTGGTCTATGTTATCATTGAGATAATCAGAAAAAACTACAATCATTTTCGAAGTACAAGAATACACTCCACGACAATCACATCTCTAGTTTCCATACACACTGATTTTGCTAACCATAAGGAATTTGAAATTTTAATTTTCTCAAAATTCAAACTATGAATAAAGACAATACAACCTAAATCATTTAAATCTCTCTGAGTAATTAATAATGTATCCATTAACTGTTATACGATCTAACTTTCTTTCATTCTGATTGTAAAGTCTTATTTTAGATTGACTATTCATATATGTATCTGCTTTAAATCAGGTATCTTATTACTCCACAACTCAAAATAAGTTTTTGAGACTACTTACTAGAAACATAATCAGAGATATATAAGATTGTCTTTGAAAATCTTACTACACATTTTTTCAAGAAGTTAACAAAATAGGTTAGAGTCATGGCTCAACTCTTAATAATTTTTCATTACACTACTTCAATTCAATTCAATAATTTTCACATTTCTATTTAACTGCAATTTCTCCCCATAAGAAGTACCTCAAGAATTACTAATGGCTTGGAACTTTTCATGTAGCAGAGATAGATACATTAATACCATAGAAATCATCTATAAAAGTAATGAAATACTTCTATCTATACATTACCTCAAGAAACTCTCTATTCTTTGTACCATCTTTTTTTGATATGTTTGATTTATTTTCCTTTTATATAAATCAATACATATCCTGAGATTAAAAAAATCTAAATGCGGAAAATATTTTATTTACTGACCTCTACAACTTTTCTTGGAGATATTCTCCAAACTTTTATATCCTAAATTATGTTAATTCTATGCCAAAAATTGTAAAAGTTTTTTATAAATCATTTTTCATTTGATTCCAGCACATACTTCATGAGTGAAAATGAAATTGTTTTAGGAAAAACATTACTATGAAGGCATGACAAACAAAAGTTTTATTAGAAGATTAATGGAACCAACATAAATGACACTTTGAAACAAATTGACATTTGAACATTTGTGCTCCAATTCAACCACCAAAATAAATATCAACATTTATAGAGTTTGATTTGAAAATTATACAGACAAAATAAAGATGAACATTTGCACTCGAGTTTAATCTCAAAAAATGTATAAACATGTATAAGATCTTATTCGACACTTATACAGAAAGAAAAGTTTACCCTTCCCTTTGAATCGAGTCTTATGTTTCATATACCTAAACCTTCATATGTCCTTATTTATTTCAAAATTCAATTGACACAACTCTTACACTTTCGCGACCATTATTTCCTTGATTTTTCAAAAGATACAGTTGCTTTTCCATACAAATTAACAAAATAAATTTGTATCTAGCTAACAGTCATGCTACCATCTTTTTCATATCTCATTACTTTAATGAAATAATAATGGTCTGGGAGTAAACCATTATGCTCAAAACTAAGGAATTCTTATAGTTTGATATGTAACAATTAATTCAATCTTCTTAATAATTAAGAATTTTATAACTAATACCCATAATTCAACTTTAAATAATTTATACATTTAATAAACAATAAAGCACATGCTTTGAAAGAGAAGAGAAAGAAAGAATTATTTTTACCTTTTTTTTTAAATAATATTATAAAATAATATTATCATATTATAATCTAAACGGTTTAAGTCCAAACCGGACCGATCCAGTAACCCGGGCCAAAACCTAGTTCATTTGTGATATCGTGGGTCGGCTCACATGTGACCCTTTGATCTCGGTCAGGCCTACTGTACAAGCCTGACTCTTTGGCCTCTCTTTCCATTTTTTTTTTATTTTACTTCCGGACTGGACCATAGTTGTAGCCCACTGTGCTAGCCCACAACCCATTCAGCTGCTTTTTATTTTCTTGTTTCTGCCATTGGATTGGGCCAATTTTTTGGCCCACTACGCTGGCCCGTATACACGATTCCTCTTTTATTTGCTTGGATTGGGCCAAAACCCAACGACCCACAATCGGCCCACGACCCTTAACGGTTTAAAGAAAACCCTACCTGTTTCACCTTTCTTCTTCCCTCAAATAGTTGATGCACTTGTTAGTTTTCCAACCACTGATTTGACATAGCTACGGGCGTTGTCAGCTAGAAGAGGTCGGCATGGCATCCCCTACCTCCTCCTGCCACCGTTGTCCACCTCCTTTCTCTATTAGTTTATCTAAATCATGGCTGTGGCCACTGGGCTTTAAAGCCCTATGCACCGTTGTCATAGAGTCGTCAACGAGGAGGTTCTTAGACTCCTCACGGACCCAAATACTGTACCTCATAGTTTTATTTTTCAAAAACTCAACTTAGAGATAGATTGAGCCACTAAATCGAGAGGGTCTTTACAGCGGTGGCAGCATTCTTCCATCCTGGAGTAGTAACGAGGGCACTCCAACCACCTCCATGCTGCCCATTGCTGACCCATACGGTGGACCCTACCTCAACTCTCTCTTCAACCGAGCACAAAAAAAAAAAAAAAAAAGGAGAGGAAAATAAAACTCAAGCAAAAAATCAAAACAGAGACATGAATATCATTGTGAAGATTTTCATTTGAGAACCAAAATCAATCACTTGAAATTCTCAAATACCATCGTAATTTATTTATGAGACCAAAAGGACACACAATATTTATAGTCAATCACAACATGATAAAAATAGAGAGAGACACACGAAGGTACCTATAAAATCAAATAGACATTTATTTACTATATATTTTATCGAGATCATAAAATATCTGTAACCTGTCACTTTGATAGTATATGTTAAATATTTTGACATGAAACATTAAATATAAGGATTTTCGATTTTCTATGATCCACGATAATAAATAATAATAGTTAGAAAGCGTGCATCCTTCCATCTCATATTGATAAAGAATTTAACCTGACTATGAGAGAATGATCACCCTAGCAACTTTACGTTCGAGTGTCTCCCGATGGCTAGAGGAACAATAATGTTGTAGGTGAGAACCCTTAACCTCTTAGTGCTATTTATAGACTTCTGTCCATCATGAAATCTAGAGATATTCGTATCTTACTATGACTAGAATAGAAGTATTCATGTCCCATTGTGACTTATTAATTAAGTGAAAATTTTTGAACTAGTCTAAACCTATTAGGATATGAGTGTGTGAGACATAGATTTTTAATAAAACTCTTACATCTCTAACCCCGGTTTGTAAATTGTGAATATGACAGTGTTGCACTGATTTTACCACGTAGTACACTCTAACATTGACCATAATGATTTCAAACAGAGTGATACTACTCATCATCCCACATCATACATTTCACATATTTTAATAGTATTTTTTATTATTATATATTTTTATTTTGTTCTTGTTAAACTAATTGAGTTGTTCTACTTATCGTCCATCAATACATATTTGTTATAGAAAATATGAAAAAAAAATTAAAATATATGTGATGTGTGGGATGATAAGTAGAATTATTCTTTCAAACAACCAATGAGGATTAGGGGTACTACCCGCCCCCTACACGGCGAGACCACCCCTTCCCCCCCGGCCCCGCAGGGGCAGGGTTCCCCGTCCTCAGCACGGGGTGCGGGGGTGGCCCAGTTTAGTTATTTGGGTCCAAAATGGTCTAGAAACACAATCAAACCTATTTTTTGGTCC
Source organism: Juglans microcarpa x Juglans regia (assembly GCF_004785595.1). Lineage (NCBI taxonomy): Eukaryota > Viridiplantae > Streptophyta > Magnoliopsida > Fagales > Juglandaceae > Juglans > Juglans microcarpa x Juglans regia. The sequence continues at coordinate 31,156,006 of NC_054597.1, forward strand.
AGAATTTAACTATAAAAATAAATATATTTAAAAAATAAAAACAAAAAATAAATTATATGTTTAGAACTATTAACTATATACTAAGTTTCATCTAATACTATTAAGTATTAACTAATAATCATCACTAAGATACTAATCTATTGCAATTATACAAATAAAGAGAACTAATAAACTATTACAAATTTAATATTACAAACTCATCTAAAAATAATAAATATTACAAATTGTACTATTAACTATTGTAGCAACATTACAATTAATTGTAAATTAACAAAATCATAACATTTCAATTTGATCAATTTGGGGTGGCAGTGAGTTCATTGAGTTGTGTCGACTACTATGAGACTGAGAATCGAGATCATAAAAGTTATAAAACCTACAATACTAATAAGTTAAAAATAGAACAAATTACAATTATAAAGTTATAAACATGAAACAAAAATTTAAAATACAAAATATTAAAAGTACTAACCAAGATGAGATTGAGTCATTGGGATGAAGATGAACATAGATCATTGGCTCCTTAAGATTAGGATTCGGCACATGTATATTAAGAATATAAAAGCTAAAAAACATAAAAAGCAAAATAATTAGATATTAAAATATGATATAAAATTATAAATGCAAAAAACAACTAAAATATGATAATTGTGCAAACCATGGCAATGGTGGGTCCAATACACACAAAGTCATACTGCATTGGAGGTAGTCGTAGATGCCATCTCATGTGTCACTATAACAATTAAATTTGAAACTAATACCGATTAAATGAAAATAAATAAATGAAAATAAGAAAATTAAATTTAAGTTCCACGATTACCAGATCCAAGCTGGCCACCACCCTCATCCTCGACATCGGCCTCCTCATAGTCAAGAACATCTGAAACATAAATTGGAGTTCCCGTGATCCAATTTTGCGTGCAAATCAAAACTTTCACAATGATAGGAGCTAATGAACTTCATAATGAATCTAATACGCGCCCTCTAGTGCTGAAGGCCGACTTTGAGGCTAAGGTGCTAACAGAGATGACTAAAATACTGCGGGCTATCTCTCCAAGGATGGGAAACTTCACGACATTCATCTTCCACCAACTTAATATATCGAAGTCTCATGAAAATGGTTGAAACTCCGTTCCCAAATATCTGTTTATCTCTGATTGAGTCTCTGTAGAACTCTGGACGAAGGAGATTTACTCCAACCTTTCAGCCCAGTCCAATTTATGTCTTTTTCCAATCTCGAATTTTGAAACTGGTGGGGGAATAGGTGTAGGTGTCGCAATATTACCACCCCGCTAGACGGTAAACTCATCAAATAATCTACTAAGAGTTTCTCTAACCCTTGCTACAATTTTCTCCTCTCATGCTTGCCCGTACACAATTCTCAATTCAAAGAACATGTCATCCACCTTAAACCGAGAGTCAAAGACATTAGCTACATATAACAAAATATTAGTCCTAGTGGAATCTTCTCAATACTTATCGTGCTTCATCCTCATAATTAATGTCATGTCCCGCAGCCTAATGTGACCAACCGTGACCATGTCATCTAATTTTTCTTTAATCCTACATACTTGTTGACAAAATTAATAGGGATGTAAGGTATAAAGTGTCAAATAACATCGTGGTGACCTCATAGAAAAGCCTAAAAATATCTACGAAAATAGATACAACTTCCCAATCATTATCCATGGGTTTCCCCAATCCCTCGTGATCATCAAAATATTTTACATATTGGATATCTTCATTACCCAATAATACAAATGTCAACTTATATTTTTGAGCTACCTCCAACATAAAAAATGTTAAGTTCCATCATGTAGGCATATCAGTACAAAGGCTCTTCTTGGATGTTAGGCCTGTAGATCTCACAGCAGCCTTCAATTTCTCTAATCTCGAAGGAGAAAATCTCACACATCTCACAATAGTCCTAACCCGAGCAATTGAATCATGAAAATCCTTCAAACCATCAGTGACAATAAGATTCAAAATATGTGCCGCACATCTCACATGCAGACATTCACCATCCATGATTGTCTTATTTGCCTCTTTAAGATAGGTTTTAAGATGTCCCAATGCGACATCATTAGACGAGATATTATCAACTGTGACTGTAACAACTCGTGCCAACCCATACTCCTTTATTGCAGCCTCCAAGACCCTCCCAATCGTCTCACCCTTGTGATCGATGATTTGACAAAATTTTATAATTTTCTTGTGCAATGTCCAATCACATTTAATAAAATGCACAATCAAAGACATATAATTAAAATTTTAGACTGATGCCCAAGTATCAGTGATGACGCAAACAAATTGACCTACCAATTGACCCATCAACTTCTCTTTTTCAAACCAATAATATATTTTTTTTTACATTCTTTGCCACACTGTGTGGCGAGAAGAAAGATTAAACCTTGGTTCCAAGTAGTGAGAATACGCTTGGAACCATTTCCTAACAACAACTTGAAAATGTAGCTCGTCTATGATGACCATACGAGCTAGGTGTCTTCTACACTCATCGAGATCATACTTAGTATACCCCATCAACATTGCACATCCACTACTCCAATCCACCATTTTCTTAAGTCTAATTTGTAGCTTAAATTAACTCTTCTCTTGTAATCATGATCTTAATATTAGATTTTTTTTACATTGCTCTTGTAAGTGTACCTTTAATTGAGGTATCATGTTTTTTATAGTAGAATTCATAAATTTTGTCGTAGTGGTTACACTAGACTTGAAGATTATTGGAATCAACATCCTCTAATTTGGTAAAAATAACATTGCTTCCGACGTATCTAATCTGGAAATCCTAACACAGACTTATAAATAATACATTCATCTCTCTGCATTGAAGTCGCTAGCTAGAGATGATCAGCCTATATATATATATATACTAGGTCAGGACAACGTGCAAAGCACGTTTACCTAGTTAGGTGAGACAAGATTTTTAATAAAAAAAAATTTGATTTTTCACAAAAGCAATCCATCTATGCCAACATAAGCAAGAAAAATATCAATCCATCTAAAAAACCATTTCGGACAATTATATCGAGTTCAAAGCACACATTTTTGTGTTGAAGTAGGGTCAAAGCATAACACATGAAAACATGTGACACCATACGACAAATGATTTTCAATATCAACACTCTAGAATATTTATTTTCTAGGTCTTGAATAGATAGTTTCTATTTTCTTCATTAAACAAATAGACAAATAAAAGGAAAGAAGGAACCGTAATAGTTACTTAAATGACAATGCATCAATAGCAAAAAGGACACCTTCCTTGATAAATGAACTCAGGAAAATATCAGAAAGCTTTTGCAGGATCATCTCACCAATATGTAGAGCTACTAAGAGCACATGCTGATCCTTTTGAGTGAACACTCCAGCCAAAAAATTGCTGATTAGAAAAAAAAAATCTTCAGTTCAAGAGAAATATTATCAGGATTAATACTGTAAACACAAGATAGCCTGGTTCACCTTGAAATGTTGGTATTCTTAAGTAATTCATGTCAGATTTGCTGAAATAAACTAACTTGTTGATAATAGAAAGGAAGCCATAGCAAAAATATAAATTTGCACCAGAATTAACTACTTGTGCAAGGGGTGAAGGCAACATTACAAAGCCATATAAGGAAAAAAATCAATTTACTGCTATATACCACAAAACCAACCTGGATCAACAAGGGAAGTATATCAATTCCGAATTTTTGCAAAAGACTGGGGGAATTAACTAAAACGGAATTCCTTATCCAACACTTGTTGAGCATCTTGATCTCTAGCTGTAGTAGGTAGAGCTCATTCAGAAACTTCAGAACTTCATAAACCTGAGAATGAAAAAATAGTAATAAAACCACCATTCTGTTTCCTCTAATAACACTATGGAATGCATGAATTAAATTCCATAGTCACGTGCAAAATTGGAAAGCAATAACTGAATCTATAACAATAAGAATCTCACACTAAAAAATAAATGCAAAAACCTCTATGCTACAATACGACATGGCTCATACTTTACCCATAAAAAATGCAATATATGGCTCATATTTCAGCAGTCACATACATAGTTGAAAACAATCCATGTACCCAAAACCCAATGATATAATATCAAACCTACATGAATATCATGATGTTCTGTCATTAACCATATTGCTAACCCAAGTCTCCAATCCGAATGCTTTCTTTTCAGAGAGGTTGTAGCAAAAGACTTTCAAGGATAGTAGTTTTGTCAACTAAGAGTAGTACTCTCTCTAACAAAGCAATTCCTCAAACCCTTTTACACTTCAATCTCCAAAGACACGCCAATACTACACGACTTCTTTTATTATAACAGTTGATTACTGATTACAGGAGGACTTCCCACAGTGACCTCACCTAAATCTTCAAACTTGGTCCATTCTCCCATACAATTTTCTAAAGACAGGGAACATCAGAATGTGAACCCATTTTGTTTCTCTTCCTTTAATATGCTTTTGCTAATGACTACTTGGGCTAACATTTCCCCTACACTAATGGGCTCGAGAAATAAATCGTCCCACAAAGAAACAAATAGTGTATTAGTTTTTAGATATAAAATTGTGACCCTGTATAGGTGTCCTCCCCACAAATTAGTAAATGTTTAGAACAATTAAGTACAAAAACAAGTAAATAGAGCTAAGCATGGAGCAAATTCTTTGTTACACAGTCAGTCCTGCAAAGTACAGGGGATGGTAGCAATGTAGGATAAAATCATCAAATCCGTATATGGAAAATGGATAAACAAAAAATGAAATATAAACATAAATGACAAAAAACAACTGCAGATAAAGAAGCCAAACCATATACATGAAGTGGTGGGCTTACCAAGTAGGATAGCGATCTACCACCACCTGCATTCGTGTAACCACCCATATCAGGTTCTTTTTGCACATCAAGAAGTCCAGCACTCTTAACATGATTAAGGGCTGTTTCCTGGAACCAAAAGCAGGAGGAATAAGGCAATAGCTCATGAAAAAAAATCTCAAACACATGTTATTCAAGAAAAACAGAACGGCCTGTTAAAGGATGTAATTTTGGTTTTTAAAGAAGTGGTATAAAATTTGAAGAATTAATTGTACCTGCAAATGATTCATCAATGTCCCTATAGAAGCTGTATGATCGGCACCTACTTCATATGATCTAATAGAAAAATTCTACCGGAACACAAAACCATCCTGAATAATTCTCCCAAGACCAAAAGGGTCAATGAGCATGTCAGGCTGCCTAGGTTTCCAATCAAGTATCATCCACTGCTTCTCAGTAGCCAAGAAGATTGTGGTGATAGCGCCAAGAAGCATGCTCCAATCAGGTAACGTGTTAATGAAAGTCCTAGGGGCAGGTGACAATGTGTCATGATTCATATACTTTTATTTTAAGCAAAAAGTTATGATACTAACCTCCATTAACCTGGATATAAGTTGTACTTTTTCCTTGTTCTTCTCATTGAAAGCCTCAAGAGCTTCTTTGTATTCTTTCTCCTGTATCAAATTATAAACCCAAATCCACTGGTTCTGATTCGGTTTTCTCTTATAAATCAAAGTAAGATGTTGGATTATTCAACATAATATGCACAGAAAAACTTAATAGAGACCAAATTTGGTATTAGATAAGTGCTTTACCTTCTTCTGGCAGGTATGCCCCACTGGATCAGGTCACGCTTCAAGCTCCTGATAGATCCCATCCATTTTATTTAAGATCAGAACAAAATAGAAAAAATGCAGTCTTACATTTTTCACAATAATTATTGCACTCGACCGACTTTATGTATCTACAAATAACACCTTAAAGTCTCACAATTACAAACGCCAATATTACAACAAAAAACTTGCTAGTACTAAATATTCTATTAAAACAATAGTACTGGATAATTGGTTGGCTTGAATTATTCAACTGGCTTGCATCAAAGACTTTCAGAGGGCCACCTTTGAGTTAACAAATTACCTTGCTTTGCATTGAAAAGGTTCACGAAAAACAAATGATTCTAAAAATTTTTGGGTCTTAGATGAAAACACCCTGTCGCAAGCTCAATCTTTAATGTTTTTTGTTTCAGATCTCGACTTTCGGTGATTGTTTGAACCTATATATGCCTTGTAAAAGTTCATGAGAATTAACATCGAGAAAATAAACCTCGTTGGTAGTATCTAAGTTTTCTCGGCCTTTTACCTCCTCTCCAATATATTTAAAAAAAAACACCTCATTTTCCAATAAGATTGCAAAGACGTTACCGCAAAATATAACAAGATATTGACAACACAATAACCAATCATGAACAAGCCTTCAATAAGACATAATCAAAAAAAATCTAGAAAATGAAATATATATAATAATAATAATAATAATAATAATAATAATAAAAACTTGTTCTGGAAAACAAATACCTAGTTCCCTTCCGTCACTGCCTCCATACGTTGACTAAATCTTCACTTTCTGCAGATCCCAGTTCCAAACCAGAAAAAGAAAACGAAGTTAACCAGGCGGGGCCAAACACTGGATTCGCACACTTGAAACTTGAAACACTTGAAAAGAAACTTGAAACTTGAATCACATCTTCCCACTTCTTATAAAGAAACTTAAAGCAGTGTATACCAAACAGTAAACTAAGATTGGATATTTCTTAGATTTCTTCAACAAAACAAAAAACACGAAAGGAAAAATTCAGGCTTTACAAGTGAGAGCGAAAGAAAGCCGGAAAGATCGAAAGAAAAATAGAAGGTAGAGACTTTGAAAACCCAAAGATAAAGTAAAGATAACACGAAATGGAGTCAATCCAACAGTGATCTTCTTTTTATGGTTTTCCAGTTGCAGATCTAACAGGAACACAAACACCGAAGCACTCAACTTGCTAAAAACGCCGAGACATTCACTAAAACGGCAAAAAACTATAACACCAAAAAAAAAATCTTTCAAAAAATCAACTTGGAGATCTAAATTAAAGAAAGATGACTTAGAAAATAGAATAAGAAAAATAGAAGGAAGCAGTTTTGATGGTTTTGCTTTGCCTTTTGTGGTTTGGAGGGTGCAAAAGTGGTTTTGTTCAGGGAGAATGGGGCTGCCAACGGAGACTTAACTGAGACAAGCTATGAGAATCGGAAGCTCTAGGGGAAGAATGAGAGGGAGGGAAGAACCACAATGTGAAGAATCGAAAGTGTTTGAGCATATTCCCGTGGAGTAGGCTGCCGTAAATAATAAAAAAAAAAAAGATCAGAAGAAGAAAATAAAAAAACTCCACCTTTTCAGTGAAGAACCGTGTTCTTCGTTGGCTGACCTAGCTGCAGTTTTCTTCATTTTCTTTGAGACCAAACACGGGAAACGTTTGTAGAGAGGAGATTTGAGATATTTGAGAGACACGATTGAAGAATCGTGAGGACAGAGTGAGTTTGAGGAGGATCGAGGGTGAGAGAGAGTAGGTCGGGGGGAATATACAGAGGATTGAGAGAGAGCGAGAGAGTGGGTGGGGAGAAGCTTCGAGAGAATGCACATTCCGTTTGATAGCCGTTAAAATAAGACTTTCCGCTCAGTTAAAACAAGAATTTCCGTTTAGCGACCGTTTGATAGCCACTTATATAATAGTAATAGATATATATATATATATATATAGGACTCATTCTCTGAAATGAAATAATAGAAAAAAAAAAGAAGGCAGGACTGGATTAAGCCAGCCAGTTTTAGACGGTGAGAATCTAATGCCCCAAAAGTAAGGTCCAGCCCAAATTAGAATATTGCTTATCCGATGGATCACCACATCAATAACCTAGTGCCCTGTTTTTACGATTCAATAACCACATCAAAAATTTCTTGCTCGATAGAAGTCACTTCCTTTAACTCTTACCCTAAGGCTAATGATATTTGTCTTTAAATAAAAAAAGGCTAGAAGGAAGTAGAAACACATAGACATCTATGCATGTCCTTTTTTTTTTTTTTTTTTTGCCGCCTTGGGACAACATCAATTGAAATATATATTTATTTTCTTAAATCTTAGAGGGGTGATCTCAGGGAGGATACTGTTCTGCTTTTCACTTTGCACAAGATCAAAGATTGATTTGATTTTGGTGGTGAAAAAGAAAAGTTTGGAATATATGATTGTGGAAAAAGTGAAAGGAATCAAAATGATGTGCATATATAATAGCAAAAAATAATAGAGGATGGTTTAGACTTAGCATTTCTGATAATAGAGAGAGACGCCAGCTTCAAAGTTTCCAAAACGTACACACTCGTAATGTGTGCGTGATTGTGCAACATCACGTCCTATCCCTTGTACGACAGTACTCGTGTCTTTTCCTTTAACATAACCTAAATAATTAGGGAAGAGGATGGTCCAACTATATATCTTATAGTAAAAAAGACTAAAAATAAAAAATAAAAAAAAGTCTCGGTGATCACTGATAACTTTCAACCAGAAGAACCAACGAGAAGGTTAGTATTTTTTATCTTATATATTATGATTATTAGAAGAAAATTATTTATTTATGCTCAATTATTTATAATAAAATAATTATTTTCTATTAAAATAAATCTATTTTTATCACAAATAGTTCTTCTCATTATAAATAATTGGTCATAAATATCTATTTTTTTTATAATAAATAACGGATTCCTGTGCTTTTATCCTTGTTAGTTTTATAAATTAAGTTGATTATTTAATTGATTTTTCATATGGTATAAAAAGAAAGAACCCGCTACCAAAAACTGAGATTATTTATATATAATATACTAATTTAGTTAGGATCAACGTGTGATAAGATTACACATCGCATGCATTGAGTTACATAAGTTTGCATTTAACTGCAACATCATATGTTTGTGGTGGATTAATTATAAAACAATTTTTTAATATACTAAAAAAGTTTAAATAAATTAAAAATAAAATATAGAAAAAAAATCCTTAATGACCCTAGACAACAAAAAAAGAAAAACAAAATAAAATAAAAACCAACTTGACTTACTCTATATATGGGGACTTTTGAAAACAAAGCATATCTACTAATCATTCTCACACCAAACATCACATTTATTTTTATTTAATTTTTATTTTCTTAAAATTTTTTTGGTTATATATATATATATATATATATATATATATTTATATAGACTCGTGGTATATGTCTCACGTTTGATTTTAGTGGAGAAAGTCCATCATGTTCAGGAATTAACCCAACTGTATGGAATGCTGTCTGCATGCACAAACTTGTCCTATTCTTCACATCAATCGAAAGCTTTGTTTCTCTAAATAATTGCAGTCTTGCCGTGGAAAGTGTTTGGCTAATAGGGAACTTTACAAAGCAAAAGTGACCGGAAAAAAGCAAGAAAGTTAAGAAGAGAATAATAATACAGCTCTAGTACTGCCAAAATCTCAAGGCCAAGTTCCAACATTCAAAGGTATATGTCTCCCTTGCCAACTTTCTTCTCCAAACATGATTCTCAATTGTTTCGTGTTTTTAATTTTTGTTTTTTATTTGCATAAAAAAAGCATGATACTCTGATCTTTGGTTTTAGATTGTTCCTAACATAGAATTCTCTGAATAATTAGAGACTGATATTATATTTAGTTTTAGAATGTATAAATTTTACGTACTTCTTTATTTTTTTTTAAAAAGGAAAAGAAAAGAAAGAGATATTATTAAAAAATAATTTTTAAAATTTATTCACTTTTTTTTTAAAAAAATTTACGGAATTTACCCATATTAACTGTACAAATTATTGCTCATTAATTAACCAAACAGATGAATAATGATATTCACGTAACCTTTTTTAGAACTCAAAGTACTCCAACTCCAACTAATCAATGTGATGGTGCCGTTTATAAAAAATAATAATAATAATTATTATTTAATTAATTTTTTTTAAAAAAAAAACCTACTGTGTCATTACTCGATCGACCTGTACAAAATGCAAGAATGCATAGTCCGAATTGTTTTGCATACGTGAAATGATAGTTTGAATGTCTAAGAATTGTATAATAATTTTGAAAGAAAATAAATATAAGATCTATATAAAAAAAAAAAATTAATAATAGACTCTACACGACACTTACATATTTTATAACTATATATCATATTACTCTTTTCATATTATTCTATGCTCTATTTTTTTTTTTTTAAATAAACCTCGTTCATTCATTGAAATCAGTCATTAGAAGCCATTTCAGCAAGAATCAGACTAAAATCAGTACATTCTTCAAGCCAACATGTAAAGGTAGTACAAATTATTTCACTGCTACTGAGTCACACGCGTTATTATTTCACTGCTGGGCCAGCAGGGCTAGGATACAAATTAATTTGCTGAATGCAAGGTAGTAGTACTACTGAAAAAGGGAGAAATTATAGCCCCATAATATGAGAAATGAGACCAATCCGCTCCGGCCTATTGTTTTAAAAAATATGAATAAATAAAATATTTATATAAAAAAATTAAAATTTTAATAACAAATTCTACTATTTTTTTTTAAATAAAAGACATGATATTTACCCAACTATCTAATAAAATATAGGTTAAAAAGACTTTGTTGAGATTCTTGAGAAGACAGGAAGGAGATTGAGATAAGTCCAGTACTTGTACGGATCCTTCGGTGTCGTCTGTCGTGGCCTGGGTTTATTCAAAATTCATATCGTGAATAATAATTGATATGACCCAAATGACATCAAACCAATTAATAATTTAATTGCGATCAGTACATTATTCAAAAGTGAGATAGCAAAAATGAAAATAAGCCCACCACCAACACCACAGCTAGCCACCATCGCGACAATTTACGCATGCATGCATGCCATCCGTCCTAGCTAGGTGGTGGGACTAATTATGCCTTTTATTAATATTATTATTATTTTAAAAATCTTTTTCTTGCCGTCATCCTCCATCCGATTGATCAATGGATTGCTCATAAAATCATCTTTCAAAGTTGCTCAATATGGGACGAGATCAATTATTTAATACTGTTTTCCGATTTGATTTTACTTTGTACATTATATATACTGTTTTAGGGAGACTTGCCTTCTTTAATTTATGTATCCTTTTTTTTTTTTTTAATAAAACTATAATGACAAATGTGAATAGAGTGGCATTTATTGATAGATTTAAATTAAATTATAAAATAATTGTAAAAAAAAATTGTAAGTGTATAGTTATCTTTTTTAAAGGAAATCCTCTCTCACATTTCATTAAATCAGAGAAGAAATACATGGAAAAGTCTCCTCCATAATTACAATAAAATCTGAAATGAAAAGACCATTTTTTACGAACAAGTGTGTTATGTTATTACCATTTATCTTGACATGAGAAATTTCACACTTAGCAAAACAACTAGCTAGATAACACCTTAGAGTCTAGCCTCACTCACAAACATGCTTGCACTAGATCAAGCCTCTGTAGTGGCCTTGAGATCATTAATAACCTGCAATGAGTCTCCTTCGAGATGACTTGTCCAAGGCCTAAATCAATGTCAAACTTAAAAGCCTGCAATGCACCATATATAGGACTCAACTAGCAATGGATCAGGATATATTTGTTTATTAAGTCTCAGGATAGCAACAATTTGTCCCTCACAGTCCCTAACACATATGCCAATGCCAATCAACCCTTTAAGTTTATCAATAGTCTCATCCCAGTTGATTTTAAACTAGTTGGAAGGAGGAGGAGACCAGACCGCTGCTGATGGGCATCCTGGTTTGAATATGCAAACAGCTCTCTGCTCATGGTAATATTTATTAATTTACAACTCAAGTTTGGATATATCTTATATATATCATGGGGAAGAGATCTTTTGAGTTCTCAGTAATTTTAAACTTATAGACTTACATGACTTAGTAATTCTAACCACTTGTGACACCTACGCATAGATGGGTAATCATTATGTTTCTTAATTTATATCACTTACTTTATTTTCTTGATGTGGTGGTGCATGTCATGTGACATTCAAAACATATGTCTTAGATTTCTTCTACTATTTTATGTTTGTCTTTTAATGTTTTTTTAATTTTTTCAATATACCACGTTGTAGCCACGTCAAGGAGGTATAGTGAATGGTATAATAAATTATGGGGCTTTCGGTACCTAAATCTGATATATAAATATATATTACAATATAATTTTGGAAGTATGAAACTTTGCATGCCCCTAGGAAGCAACGCATCCACTCATCCAATATTCTACTATTAAATTCACATTAAAGATATATATGTAATTAATTAGAAGTTATTAAAGGAAGAACATTAATATTTGGAAAGTGGGTCATGATTTCATTTCTAGTTAGTAGAGTTCAGGCCAGTTTTCCTAACACATATCTTTTTAGATATGTTAACTCATGCCTTTTTTAATTTTGTATAAATCAATGGATTTATATAGATTATTGAACTTTAGAGAAAATTTTAAAGGGTTAATAATTTATCATTCTTGATGGTCAATGTCACTTTGACACACTATTAATTTAAAGAGCTTTTAGCATTTCTCCACTCGAGTTTATAAGAATTTTCATTACTGACAAGAAAACAATTAAAGGAGCTACCGACCGGGAGAGAAGATCAACATAAATGATAGTTGCAATCGTAAGTGTAAATATCGTATAATTACTTTGAAAAAAAATATGAATAAATACGAGACCTATATAAAAAAAAAATTAATAGTACTAGATCTCACTTTTTTTCAAAGCGACTGTACGATACTTGTTCACTCCACGACTGCATGTAGTATTACTTGAAGATCAATATTAATAAACAATTCAACTTTTTCAAATCTCAAAACAATAATAATATTAAAAAAATAATATTTTAACAATATTTTATTTAACTCATATAAAATCATCTCATCTCATTTTACTATCCAAACGAGCCCTAAACTAAATTCTGGAGATCAATGCATCGGTATTAATATTTCTTATAGATTTTATTTATTATATAGTGGTTTATTCATATGATAGAAATACTTGAAGAATTTATAAAATTAAATTTATAAAATAAAATATTTTGATGTGATAAAATACGTACTTTTTTAAATATAAAATAAACTTAATATCTCACATCAAGTGATCATGTCATTTACTAAATCTATTTTAATAAAATAGACAGAATATATAGTTCTCCATCCATACATAACAGGTATCATTCAATAAATTATTAATTAGTTCTTCGTGGCACGCACAAGTGATCTGCTTGTTACGAGTGCATGTCATATGAAATAGAAAGATATTGTATATATAGAAAGTGGAAGGCAGATTTGCTTTTACAAGCTGGATCATAGATTCATATATATATATAAATTCCATGCATGCATGGAAAGCAAAAGGAGAAGCAAAAAGGGATATAATTAATTGCGTAATTTTATGCATGCACGAGTGTCTCTGTGTCTGCAACTAATTAACTAGCTTTAATTTCCATACCCACCCCTTTCCTATATAACCCATTCAGCATCGACACACATATAATTAATTAGTACTACGTGAAAGAGATCTGCAGGTAGTAGTCATGGAAGTAATTAAGAAATCATCAGTGATCAAGCCACAGCTCAAGAAAAATTTGTGGAAGCCAGAAGAGGACTTGATTCTGAAAAGTTATGTGGAAACTCATGGTGAAGGCAACTGGACTACCGTCTCCCAGAGATCGGGTAAGAATTCTTTCCCCTTTCTAATCTACTTGATTAATTTATGTACACTATGATCAGTAACTCTCTCTCTCTCTCTCTCTCTCAGGTTTAATGAGGGGAGGAAAGAGTTGCAGGCTCAGATGGAAGAATTACCTGAGACCTAACATTAAACGAGGTGAGATGTCCAAAGAGGAAGAAGATCTTATCATCCGAATGCATAAGCTTCTGGGCAACAGGTAATTGTGACAGCTTGTTTACTTTCTTTCTTTCTTTCTTTCTTTTTTCCTGCAAAACCAGCCCCCAATTCGACTGGAATTCTTTAGTTTTAACAATCCCATTACTCCCTTCGATCCGTTAAAATAATCGAGATAATTTCTCACATCGAGTTAAGCAAGTAGGAAAGCACAAAATTAACAGGCTGCGCTGGTGGATCAGCTTCGATCCGATACAGCCAAACCAACATATATATACTGGTCATGATTGGTCAACCTTTTATTTTGTTTAACGCAGGTGGTCACTGATTGCTGGTCGGATTCCTGGTCGGACAGATAATGAAGTGAAGAACTACTGGAATACCCATTTGAACAAGAAATGCATTCCAGGCAAAAGAAAAGCAACCGACCCAGATCACCACCACCAACAACATGAGGAAAACGACAAGAACCTGAACAAGAAAAAGAAGTTGGGTCCATTGTGTCACTCTGAGTCCAGTGGAAGTGCAGCTTTGATAACGACAAAATCTATAAGCTTGGATGGAAGGAAAGAAGAGAAGGAGACCGAGAGCAGTACTGTCACAGACCCACCTGGATGGAGATCAATACAGACAGCTTCTTCAACTATTACATAGATGATCAGTATCCGAGACTGCCCGGAAAGAATGCAACTTTCGTTTTTGACGATGAACCTCTCACAGCTTACTTGGATTCTTTTATCTTGTTTGAATCATTTGAATGCGATGGGGGAGGAGGCGCAGTACGCACAGATGCAATCAATCATGTAGTGACGAATACTTATTAGATAGAATCATGCACACGTATAAATTGTATTTTCTGATATTTAATCTGTGCGCTATATATATATATATATATATATATATATATACTCGTTAAAAAGCTGATGTTTTATTATATAAACGACTTTAATAATATGATCTTGATCACGTCTCAACCATATTTTGGGATCATGAGCCACCTAATGATATACTAAAGAGCGCTTCCATTCTTGGTATGGTGGCTAGGGGTGACCACTCCCAGAAAGTAGTAGCAACTACAATGAATTATCATGAGCTTTTCCCTCCTCCGTTGGCAAGGTGAACATGCAGTTCCAGTACTGTGATCGTGTTTTGTATGCATGTGATTCATGCCCATCTTTACTTTTCAGATGTGCCCTCCAACCTAGAAGAGGAGCGGTATATTTGGATTATGAAATTACGAGAAATTATTAACACAACTTTAAATTCTTTTAAAATATCATTTAAATACAAAAAGCTTTTAAATTTTAAAATTTTTTATCTAATTATTATCTAATCATTACAACTTTAAAATAAAATAAGAAAATCAATACTACTTTTTCAAATTTCAAAATAAAAATAAAAATAATATTCAAATAATTTGTTAACTTTATAATATTTTTATTCATTTTTTCCTCACATTTTTCAAAATTCAGTAAAATATTTTAACTCAAATTATTTTACTACTACTTATAGATCATTTAAATGTCTAAATGATCCCTTATAACTCAGTAGTGTAAAATTTAGGACAAAATAATTCCAGGTTAAATAATGAGTGGAAAAAAAAGAAATGTACTTGCCAACGCACGTATAGTATTTCTCTGAGAATGTCTCGTTAATTTATTATGTACACACCCAAGTTTGGGTGAAATAAAAATTTAAATTTATAGAAAGTGATAGATTCAATTATTTGTATTATATTCTTAACGTGTGTGTGCTAACTAGACTTTTTCTTAATGAGTGGTCATAATATGTGGAATATTTAATTAAATTGTATAGAGTGAAGAGTTAGGATTCAGATTCACAGAACTTCTGCTCTAATATCATATGGAATCATTATTTGTCCCAAAAATTTAAACTCATAAACAATAATAGATTTATTAATTATTTGTATTATATTCTTAACAGTCCGACCGTGTGAATGATGATTTGTAGGAAATCCAGTAAAAATAGGGACCTCCTTCAAAACCATTTCGCCCTGCTTGCTTTGAACCTCTGGTATGTAAACACAGTCCAGTTTGGATACAAGAATCGCTTAATCTCATCTCATCATTACAATTTTTTTAAGTTCTCACACAAAATATAATAATTTAAATCTCTAAAATAATAATAATATTAAAAAAAAATATTCAAATAATATTTTTTTCAATTTTTAACTTTCATCTCAACTCATCACATTTTACTATCAAAACCCTATAGTATTAACCTTATACGAATTTAATTGAATTATTATTCAAACTTCAAACTTTTACATTTTGATGAAGTCAATGTAGATGATTTTATCTATATTTCTTTAAAATTTGAAGATGCATTGACTTTGGATGAAACCATACGTGATGCAGTTTTCAAATGAAACGAAAAATGGGCATTGCTGAATTCCAAACACCAAACAGCAGATTTGAAAAAAAAGAAAAAAGAAAAAAAAAAAGACCTCCAAACAGCCAATATTACATTAATCGAACTCAACGTGCCTTGTAAGTTGTATGTAGTCAAAGTGAACATTAATATACTAATGATTATATCATCTCATTCATAAATATACCACATAAATAAATATGATTAGAAATGATAAAATCTAAAAAAATAAAATAAAATTATGTTTTAGGAAAACCACCATCCCTCCACTCTCTCAAAGATAAAACACTGGTTACCTGTTTGCAAAAGATGAAAAAATTTCTGAAGCAACCCCAGAAGAGCAAGAGCAAGAGATGTGAAACAAAAATGAGTCCTTAGAGCACTTCCAATGGATTTTTATAATACATTTTCCTTTAAAATATAAAGAAATTCTCTCAAAAGTGCTCTCTATTGGATCTTCTATTTTAAAGATACTTTTACATTCTACTTCAATAGACCTCTAGATGTAGAGAACACTGCTCATCATTGTAAACATTTTTAATTAATTTCTCTTCTCTCCTCTTGTTAAGTTTTTCATTTCTTCAACTCTCTTTATTTATATTATGTAATTAGTGAGAATGAATATTCTCATAATATATTTTAGGAATATTTTTATTATATAATAATTTCTTTTTAATTTTTGAATTAATTTATATTTTAATTTAGTTTATAAATTTGAATTAATTTAAAATAAGACATAATTATATGATATTGTAAATATCAAAAATATGAAAATATCATTAATAATTAGAGAATATTTAAAATGAATAAAAAAGTTAAAAAAATATAATATTTAAATAATATAAAGAAAAAATAAATAAATTAATATATAGTATATTATAAACATTAGTATATAAAATAAAAAAAAATATTTTAATGATATATTTTAAAAAATAGGAAGAATCCATTGGAGACTTGGAGTCCTTTCAAAACGAGATATTTTGGCTTGGCACAGCTGGTAAACAGAGGATATCACGCATTCCTAAAGGCTGATGTGACGCCCCCAAATTGCATCTTGTGCGCACAGAACGGACACAAGACATAACTCTCTCTCTCTCTCATCACATCACATCTCTTCAGAGCTCAGCAAAACATAAGAACTACAAATCCAATGGTCTTTGGCGCCATGTGATGCATATAGCCGGATGAGAACCGTCAACAAAGATACAGTTTATCGATTCGATTTGATAGACCCATTGACATGGTCGGTGGAAAAAAAAAACACAGCAATTAATTACACGGAAATAGAGCAGTGAACGTGTTTGTACAGATGTGAGACTAGAAAGTCTATAAATGGAATAGCGAGGGGCCCCAATTACAAGACGTCGTCATCTTGTTGAGGGTATAAAAAACCATCATCAACAGGCAATGAGGGAGGGGTTCCAGGAGGAATGGAAGCCGCGCCATTCTCACCGGCACATATGCACAAAGCCTCTGCATCCCGGAGGATTGAATCAAGGTCAATGTGACCACTCAGTTCGTTAATGAATTTCAAGAGAGTGTCGAAGTCCATCTGCTCCCCCATTATTTTACCGCGATATCGTTTCAATATTGCCACACATACGTACAGGTGTAGGTGCTCCGACAAATAATGAGTCCACAATACCTCCCATAACAGCATTGTTTTCTCGTATTCAAATTCCCTGTAAAAAAATAAAAGTGTGATGATGCTAGGTCTTCAATCTTCTTCATACAGGTGGGAACTGAATACAGTTCAAAGTTACATCGAGAATCTATGACACTCGGAAATAATGAATTATGACAGCATCTAGTCCCGCTTGTATACAAGAAGTGTTTCATCTCGTCACATTTCATCATTATAACTTTTTTAAATTTACACACAAGATATAATAAAGAACTTAATTTCTTAAAATCTTAAAATAATAATAATATTTAAAAATAATATTTTAATAATATTTTATTCAATTTTCAATTTTCATCTCACTCGTTATTATCCAAACCACACCTAAAGCTAGAAACATGTTGCTCCTACTTGTTAGAAGAAAAAAAAAAAACGAAATTTGTTGGTTAGTGCGTTATTTACTCTTAACACGCATACCATTGCTAGGTTGTAATTTTGTAAACATTAACAACGAGAAAAGGGAATTCAAATTAAAGAACTGACCTTTTGAATTGTATTAGAACCCAGCGAAAACAAAAGAAATAGTTGAGGCAGTCATTCTGCTTAAAATAGTTATGCAATGGGCTGTCTAACAACTCCACCAACTGCAACAAGGATAGTGAGATAGTGAGAATTCATTAGAACTAAAACTCAGAACCAACTGTTCTATCAGCAAAACACTTTCACTGTTCGCCACTGGGGCACCAAACATTCATTCACACATCCAAAAATTGATCAAAAACTTGAAACATGGTATTAAATTTTCAATGATTTAACTGAAGCACACCAAGAAAAATGTTGCCTTTCTCATTATATATGAGCCTGCATTTACTGATATTAACAGAAAGGAATTCCTTGATCATATTATGCCTGTTCAAGCTAAATATTTTGTCCAATTAAACAAAGATTCCATTTCTTAAGTTGATAATGGGTCGTTGAAGAGACTCACTTCGGTAGCAGATCCTAGATGTGCCTATATTGGCTGTCTAAAATCCACCAAGGAGCCACATTGAACCACACAAATATTCATAAAGAAGAAACTGGGACACAGACAACCAGTAAGGCGACTACCCAAAAGTTTGTACTATATAACATGTGAAATTCGAGTAAATGTCAAGAAATGATTAACCACGTAACTTTTTACTATATGGTTCGTACATCCAATCATATATGGCAATTAAGAGTTCACAGTAGCAATTACACGAATGACGGCATCTAGCTCAGCTGGATGAAGTCTTGCTAGATGCTTTCTTTCTTGGGAAAAGCTTCTTTGCCCACCTACATTGACTGCTCTAGTTGACCGCTGGTCAATTTTTTTTTTTTTTACTTAGTGATTAAGGAAGTGATTTTAAGTGTATTGGTGTATTTTTTTTATTTTTAAAAAATATTTAAATATATTAAAAAAATATGAAAAGAAAAAAGCAAAAAAAAACCCTGGGTGGCCCAGCTGTAAATGCTGGGCGGCAGAGTAGCCTTGCCCTTCTTTCTTAATTGTACTTTTTTTTCCCAAGAGCTATCTTGAAGTAAAGATCACTAAGAAAATTCCTAAAAACCACTTGGCATGACAAATAAATAGCCACTGCAACTAAAGGAAATTTCATAATTTTAAGTTTCATCCAGCACTAGCTGTTCCACTGTCATGAGTTGCAATGAAAAAGTTCCAAATACACAAAAGAATAAACTAAAATAAACATAGTGGGAAAAATATGGCCAATTCCAAATAAGCCGAACTGTTCAAAAGATATAATTATCAAAAGACACTCCCCCTCTCACAAAAAAAAAAAAACCCATCTTAAAACATTAATAGTCTCAGTTGGCCAGGGAAGCAAGCTGAAATCCAAATAACCAAGTTGATAAATCAAGGAACAATATGTTTAAATCTGACATTTCCACTAGTACAACATGATCCATCAACTGATTTGTTTTTTACACCCATATGCATGAGAGAGAGAGAGAGAGAGAGAGAGAGAGAGAGAGAACCTTGGATACTGCAAATAGTTGAGAGTGCATGCCATTTTGGTCACGATTGAAATTGGGTCCAAGCCGATCCATCAGCGCAACAAAACACCAAAATGCCTCTGGCTCGTCATCCATTACAAACAATATTGGGGACAAGAGATCACTCATACCCTGCAAGATAGCACAAGAATCTATGATGTGCAACCATAAGGATATCCCCAACAATACGCAAACAAGGGGAATAGTTATATGCACTGGAATGTATGATGAAGCAATTCAGGACCTAATTACTGTTGAGTGTTGACAGAACCACCATCCAATGACATGAGTTCAGCAATAAGATAACCAACCATTAAGCATTCATCAATTTACTCATGCAACTAGGAACAGTCAATAAACCATAATCTTGGGAAAAATAAATGTGAAGTCTGGAAGGGGATTTATAACTTTGAGCAAAAAAAGATGAATGATAAATACTGGCAAAACATATATGTAATAAAAAAAAGCTTGAAGCGAAAGGAACAAGGTCCAATAATGTATATCATGCTCACACATGCTATCACCTCCCCTTATCTCCCATATAACTAAAAAATGCATGTGAACTCCAACACATGAGCACCAAATGCACGTAGGAGCTCCCACTATTGGAACACAAGACACTTTTTTCTTTTTCTTTTTTACATGAAATCTCAATAAGGCAGGGTATTTCAAACCCACCCCATGGAGAATAAACTCCGAACACACAACTCCACTTGCCATAACCATGTGTAAGGTAATCTAGGAGAACACCTAGTTTGAAAATAAAAAATGACTGATGTCAAATTGAATAATCCCAAGGCAACCCTCACACGGGCAACCTAAGCATCATCGTATTGAATAAATATTTTTCAAAAGCTCAAGCAAATTGGAATAGACTCAATGAATTCAAGTTCATACATATATAAAGCAAATTACTAAATGCAGCCATCATTAAAATAAAATTTCCAGCCTTTCTTTAATGCAAGCCATTGACAAGGATTAACTAAAAAAAAGCAAATATTTGGACATTGGACTATTTGGTTGAGTGTTTATGTTCTGTGTTCTGAAAAGGCTATGTGAATAAAGAAGATGCTTTAACTCACTTAAATAAACATCCTTTTAGCTCTTAAATTGATGTGTACAATAATATATCACCTGTGAGGAGTGTTGCAAAGTAACCCTAGGAGTTGGCTCAAGTGGTAAAGGCCAGGGCTTGGGGGTATGCTCCCCCCAGGTCTAAGGTTCAAATCCCCTTGGGTGCAAACAGTCTCTAGGGGCCATCGGACTGAGCAATTTTCCCCTTAAATCACCCAAGATGCACTTGCGGGAAACTCCTTGCTAAGAGCCTGTGCATCCCCGGGATTAGTTAGGACGCTGATCCCAGACACTTGGTGCCAATAAAAGAAAACAAAGTGTTGCAAAGTACATTGGACTATTCAATGTTCAGATGCGTATGTCTAATCTTTGTATTTACACAGGGAAAACATCAGTCATTACAAGTTTAATGCTCCATCCTATTGGCATCATGTTTTTCCTTGCCCCCCCGCCCCCCTTTTTCTGCCCCAAGTGGGTGCTACACGCATGGCTTTCTATCCAATCATGTAATGCTCCATCCTATACTAACATCAAAACCATAAACAAAAAGCATAACAATAGATCACAGACTTTTCAAGACATAAGTTAATTTCCATTGAATTTGGAATGTTTCCATACATCTGAGCCAACCAAAAAAATAATTGAAGCATCACTACAAAATTAATGTCAGACAACAAACTCAGAAATAACTTTTTTGATCAGCAAATAAGATTTTATTGATGAGAAATAGGCATAGCCCAAGTACACAGGACAGTTTATACGAGAAATAATTACCTGGCAGTAACCAAGATCGAAGTTGTAGAATGAGTATGTTAGCAAAATATCACGCAACAGATTCACATTTGCATTATCATCCCCGTCATAGAAGAAGAGTGATCTGTCAGTCCTTATCTTAAAAACAGAAAGAAAAAATATTCAGGAACTCAAAACTATATCCTTAAATGTATCCATTGAATTCAATTTGTGCGTTTAAAAACACTGGAACAAGTTTATGCCTACCACATCTTTTTCAACAAGGCCTTTTCTCTCCCTAAATTTCGTAAATCTTTTTGCCTGTTCAGGGGAGATACTCTGCATAGGAAGATGCACTCATATATAAGACTTTCTGTATAAAACATGATCAGGAGAAATATGAAAAATTTTCAACAAAATCACAGGAGCTTGAATTAAGAAGTGGCCAGAGAATTCTTTATCCATACAGTACACAGTGGAAGCCACAAAGCGAAGAGAAAAATTGAAAATCTCATATAAATACTTTTTGTCTTGTGCCAGAGAGATCCGAGGATCTGTTACAAACCATATGCACACTGCTTGTAGCATGAATCAGCCGCAGCAATCTGCTATGATATTCTGGAGTGGAAGTTTACAAAGTGCCTAACAGACCAGCCTAAAATCCAAGATAATATATCTAGAACTTAAAAAAAATAACAGAAAAATAAGAAATATAATCTTAAAGGAGATCTCTTGAAATGTATTTAGCGCTCATTTGGGCAACTCTCCAGCATCTTTCTAATCTGTCGAATGAACAGATCTCCTTTGTATACATCAGTCCATTGATGATAAGGAGTTGGGAAAGCCTGAACCCAATTCTGAAAATGATGTAGAATATCCACACTTGAAGTTCACATAACGGGTACTTCACAAACATAATTACATGTGCTTGAGAGCATGCAAATCAATGAAAATTAAACTCCAAGGCAAAAAGGATGGCAAGAAGTAGAAGAGACTAGAATTCATTACAAACCTGCCACTGAATCTTTATGGTCTCATACTCTGTCTTTTTAAGGGACCTAAGATATTCCCTCTCAGCATATGTTGAATCATAGCGATGGTATCCAAGCAAGAATGCCCATACCTATATTCATTATTGCGATTTCAAAGAACATGATGCATCTAAAAAAAAATCACATATCTTAGATACTATTATGTGCCTACCTCCTTCCGTAATCCATGCTCCACTCCCCCATAAAATATTCTCTTTCTTAAAGCTTTTGAATCCATGATTCTCCCTTCAGAATCCAAGAGCATGGACCACTGCAAAATGATTGCATGTGTCTAGGACTTTTCTTTATAAGAAGAAAAGAAATGAGAGAGAGAGCCACTCTTAAGTTCAGAAATGGATCAGATTTTAATAAAGTAGAGGAATTGTTTTTGAGATACAACTTCAAGTTTATGAAATGACAGAGACATCAGCTTGATGGAATTATCATTGCATTTTATCAAAGAGGACCTATCTTCAACAAGGCTCAGCTCTTACCTCATCAGGCCCCAAAGGTGGCAGCCGTGGTTTTCCCCATACCAGCGTTAATTTATCAACCTGCCAGAAAAGATGTTGACTTGAGATTCCAAAATGGAAAGAAAATCTTAAGCCATCAGGGTAAAAATTGCATCTTTGAAGTTTATCTTATCTAATAAATCATAAAAACAAAAGTGTATCACAATTACGTAGTTAGCAATCGCACGTCCTCTGTTAGTTGTTACTAAATGTAGCATAATGGTTACCCTTGACCAATTTAATCAAAGTCTTCTGTACCATTTAGATTTCAATATATACCTGGAAATATTGGATAGCAAGAACTGAAACTCCATTCAAAAAGTTCGGCTAAGTCTTGTATCAGATAAGTGCAATAATGAGCACATCGCACCTCATGTTTGTATCTACTTCTAGAATTTAATAATCCATCTATGCTACTCCATCACAAACGAAATTGAGAAAGTCTTGAAGCATGTCACATTTTCATACAAGAAAAAAAAAATACAAAATCATTGCTTGGTGTGATGATCTAAGTAACGTCTGGGCCCGATACACCAAAAAAGACTAGTAAATGCTACAATTGGAGCTTGTTGAAATCATTTTAAAGGACAAGTACTTCTTTCTCCCAAGCAACGTGGAGTCTCATCCTCCACCTTCTTATACTTAATACAATGCAGGGTAGAGTTATATAAGTTCAGTAAAACAGAACTGGCAGGATAAGGAAATATAATTATATAATGCAACTAAATTGCAAGTGTCATACTAGATTATCAAGAAAGAGTTCCACTCCAAAAAAGAATACTAAGCAAGGCACTGAGAAACAACTCAATGCATACTTCAATGGTTATTACATACTGACACTTTAAGATCTGGAGAATGAACTGAAATCTATCAACATTTAAAGGTGGAAAATGCTAAGACAGAAATTTCAATTGCTCGTCAAAAAAAAAAAAAAAAAACACAATTTTCATGGCATTACTTTCACTGAAATTACTATTATTACATTTAATTAGAAAATATGAAAGAACAAACAAGATACTACCAAAGGATCTGATGCCAAAGGGATTTCTTCAGGAGCTTTTTCTTCAATATTGGATGTCTTTTTAGGGCAATCAAGGGAAGACTGCTTATGGCTTCTCCTCTCAATTGCACCATATCCATTACCATGACTTTCACGGAAGAGTTGTGAAGTTGTATCCCGGGCAAATCTGGTCACAAGAGAGAATTTTTCCAATACCTGAATTGAGAGATCTCGAGCAGGATCATGAACCTTTTGCCTTTGCATCACATTGTTTTGAGAAAGATTGGAACTCTCATTACGAACCTCGCCATCAGCTCTCTCCTGATCATCATTTAAAGGGGACTCGCCAACTGAAATGGACATTGATGGCTCGCTAGCAAGAGAAACAGCCCTAGGCAGCTCCAAAGAAGACAACGTTCTCTGGGTAAAACCAATGAAAAAAATATGACAAAATGCAGCAGCTTGCTGTTGGACGGTCCATAATTAGAGAATCAACACAATAAGACAAAGCCAAACCAAAGTTTAAAAGATATACTCTAATTGAGGGAATAATTCCCAAAAGCTAACTTATAAACTTCCAAGTATTCTGTGGAAACTACCCGTTAGGTTACGGCCTAGTGGTTAAAGGGGGACGGGGGGTGGGGGGCAGGGCATGAGTTGTACAGTTGTAGACTCTGACATTATAGGTTTGATCCTGCACTATGATTTCCAGCGGATTATCTGATACAAAGTTTAGGTTTGTGGGGTCAAGTATCCAAAGTTTACTGCCCATAGGAGGATCTAAATGGCCCTGCCTTGATGAGCATCCAAAGATTCATGTTCTCTCATGTGCAGGCATCACTGGCAGAGAGTGAATCCAATGAGCAAAGATAGTTGTAACTGTACCAACCAGCCAAACAAGTAAAGCAGTAAGATGTGCACCTGGAGAGGATTTTGAAAATCATTCACTAGAAATACATTTGAACCTTCTGCAGACCTGGGTATTGATGAAATGAAAATTAGAACAATGGCAGAAGATACTAACACTGAAACGCACCACAAGCACAAAGTGGTGATGATAATTGAAGAAATTATGATCATAGTGAGATTTCATAACATCTTAATAAAAATCCCTCTTCAATGCGAAAATATTTTTCTGCACACTTTTATTCTTAAGGCTCTGAAGAAAAAAAACCGGAGAACTCTTGATATATTGCATCAGTAACCAGAATTTTGGACCAGATTGGTTCCAAGATCTTATTCTTAAAAAAAAAAACAAAAAAAAAAAAAAACCCAAAAATAATAGAGGCAATACATGTAAACAATTACCAACCTCACAAGAAAAACATGTTGCTTTATGGTACCAAGAAACTCTTTAACTCCTCCATTGTAGAAGTAAAGTGGAGGAAAAGCAAGTCCTGCAGAGGACTTCCATTTACACATTATAGAAGTACAAGACAGTGAATCAATTTGGTCATGCAGCATAGAAGAAACGGATAAAACTGTCGCAAACTCGTTATATATGAAAGTAGAACTAATAAAAGAAATTAAAACACAAAAAATGCAAAAGGAAAATAGCCCAAAATAAGTACCTAAATAGAGTACAGAGAGAAATGGAGAAATTGAATGCACATTGGCTACATTGAACACCCAATGTGCATAAGTTGTTTGAGATTCTCAGACATCTAAGATCTTAGAATTGTTTTCCAGGTTAAACATATAGTTTTCATAAACATATTTTGCTACTTTCTCGAAAATATACATCAAGCCTCTTTTTGTGACGGAGATATGTTCATACAGAGCGCTGTATCTACGATGAGGGACCGATCAAAGGAGAGAAGAAGCAAACAATAAGTCGAATCCGAACTACCAATCCATATAAGCATAACCGACAATACTTACATGGTTAACATAAATGATACAACTTCAAAAACATTGTAGAGCATTGCAAATATTTAACTCCTCTCAAATAATGCCAGGTTGTTTTACCTGATGACAAAACAACGATAATGTACTGCCACCCGAGTGCCGGGGTGTGCCTCCGAATCGACCGCACCTCCGTAAAAGGGACTGGCCTTATGGTATAAAGATTCCTATCTACGAAAAAGCCACAAAGCAATAAATTCAGAAATATATTTCTCTCATACACATAGCTCTTGAAATAAAAAATACAAAGCCAACGACCTTTCTCAGACAGCTTCGCATTCGAGCTTTGCCCGTTGTATGGAATCCACGTCTATCAATTACATGCACGCACACGCAAAAAAACAAATGAATAAAACCGAGGCATGCAACAAAAACAAACAGAAAACTAGTAGGAATTACCATAAAGAGAGAAGAGCCTTGCTTAATCAGTTTCAATCGCCCACTGATCCTCTCTGAAGCGAACTGCGTCGGATGAATAGTCACATTATCCTTCAGATAAACGATCTCGGCACCGTCGGGCTCGCTCGACCAGCTCTGTTTGCGGCTATTGCTTCGCACCATGCTCGCCGACCCCTGAAACCGAATTTAAGAAACAAAAACCCAAATCAATTTCACCGATTATGCATCAATTGCTGCTGAATTAGTAGCCTAATGTTCGGGAATCGGGTTTCGCAAGAATTGAAATGCGAATCACTTATTGAATGCAATTTCCATCAAACGAAGGATTTGATGCTGGGTTCAGATTGGATGGGATCAAGAAATGATTACTTGTAGCTGTGACGCTGCATAATCCGCGTCGTCGGACAAATCTTGTAGCTCGGTTTCTTGCATCGCCACGGATTTGTGAGAGAGAGGGAGGTTTTTCTTCGTCACGAAGGCAGGGCCTGTTTGCAAGGAAGCAGAGATAAAAAAGACACAGAGGAGTGGAGGGACCGACCTAGCAAGCAAGATTGATCTGTTTTTGGAGGAATCAGGAAAGAGCACTGCTACATCGTACAGACACGTGTAAGAGCACGGATTAGTCAAAATTAAAAGATATTTTTTATAAATATAAAAAAAATTTAATTTTTAACTATTTAATTTATATAAATTTTTATATTGAAATAGTTACTTTTTTATTATATAATAATAAAATAATATAAGATGAATTTAATTTTGATTATTCATATCAAATCTTCACATTAGATTATACATTTATTCATTATATAGTAATGAATAATTAATAATTTCAAAAATATTTAATTTTTTTATTATTAATTTATTTTATTTTATCATATTTTACTATTCTACCTATTATATATTAATTAATAATCATATTCTTATTAAATTAATATATTACTACTCAAATTAATATACCAATTGTGATAAAAAAAAATGTGATAGAAAGAAAGCGATACAGAAATAATTAATAAAATATATATTTGATGTATGTACAGTATCTTCAAATTTCGAAAAACTTTTGAAAATCACTGTAAGAATTTAGCTAATCTATTATGAGCATATTTTGCTCTCTAATAGCTAAATACTCAATGGATTTAACTTTTAGCTAATCCAATTAGAGTGCTCTAAGAGCAATCTATCTGGTTCTCTGTAATTTTTCTTGAATTTTAGCTAGAAATAATGCTTTTTATAATTTTATCATAAATTTTACTCATCTTTAAAAAATTTCTACATCTCATTCCTTATCATTTTTATATTCTATTAAAATAATAGTCTTCTATTCTTTCTTTATTAATTTTTTCTCTCACTTGCATTTCCATTCTTAACTATTAACTTTTTTATTTTTTTCTCTTATTTTCAAATATCACATTCTACTAATTTTATAAATATTTATACGATTTATTTTCTCAAGTACAATAATAGTTTTCAAACTATTATCGGTATTAAAAATAATAATTTTTTTAATATGTGTACTTTATAACGCGATGATATTTTTTAATATAATTTTATCTGCATATATAACGGTAATATTTTATTTCCATTTGTCTAACTGTAACATTTTTTGTCCTTTTCTACAAAGGTAATATTTTTTCCCCTTCTCCAACGGTAACACATCTTCTCTATATGATGACGATAACATTTTTTGTTCTTTTTCCAATGGTAACTTTTTTTATCATTTCTCCAACGTTAAACTTTTTTGTCCTTTCTCCAAATGTAACATTTTTTATCTTTTATCTAACGATAATATTTTTTGTTATTTTTCAAACAATAACATTTTTTATCATTTCTCAAACAGTAATATTTTTTGTCTTTTCTCCCCGTAACAAGTATACTTTGTGAAAATGAAAGCATGAAAAATAATTCCCAACAAAGATAATGAATGGATCAAAGTGGTTATCAAATTAAAGACCAAATTGAGCAACAAAATAACAAAGAGTGAGAGCAAACTCACAGCTTACAAAATTAGAACAATAGGGATGCAAAATCACATATCCAAATGGTAAGTATACTTTGTGAAAATGAAAGCATGAAAAATAATTCTCAACAAAGATAATGAATGCGTCAAAGTGGCTATCAAATTAAAGGCCAAACTGAGCAGTAGAATCACAAACACTTAGAGCAAATTCACAGTCTGCAAAATCCGCATCTTCGATACGGATGCAAAATTGCATACACAAATGGCAAACCCTAAACAGATCATGAGAGACCTATAGGGAAAATCAGAGCCCCAACTCTATAGAAGAAAGAGGTTCAAGTTGGTGCTACAAGTTTGAGTAGCAGAACACCCAAATTTATAAATCACAAGCCAAGAGAAGGTGTAAAATCAAACCCAACAAAATCAAGTAAAGCACGACTCAGCATCGATAAATCACAGAGTCATCACAACGTTAAATCACAGATAAAGCACGACATCGATGGATGTAAACAATGAAGCATGCAAGGTGTTTGTTAGGAAGAAGATGAATCAGTGCAAAGCATCCTGTTGAGAGAGAGAGAGAGAGAGAGAGAGAGAGAGAGAGAGTGTGTGTGTGTGCGTGCGTGCGTGGGTCTTATCGGAGACAACGACGGAGGGGCTGCGGATGGGAATGCGAACGATGGTTGTAGCAAGGAGGTTCGAACCAGAGAGGCACTAGTACTGAATGAAACTGAAAGGGAGGATTGAAGATGCACAATAGTTCCGCTGTAGCATCCTCGATAGCAAGCCTTAAAATGGGGAACCGGATGGAGCGTGTATTTAGAGAAAATCCAAAATACAAACCCTATGTTTTAGGGAAAAAACATGTTTTAGGGAACTAGATTGAGAATGTTCTAAGTTGGTGAGATATTTTATTGGTATAAGTCTCAAATAAACAAATTACATATAAATTCTTTGTAAAATAGTAGGTCTTATTAATAAAAAAATAGTTTTTTTACTCATTTTTTTAGGTGGGGTCTCCTTTTTTATAATGATTTGTATGTGACTTGTCTATTTGAGATTTGTATAAATCATTTTTCTTTTCGTTATAGTTAGAATATTTCCCATTAGATAAAGATTGTTATTATAATTAAAAATTCTATTATTGAGCATGTGTATATTTATATAAAATGATTTGATTTAGAAGATAAATTTTAAATTTTATAAACCAAATCATACTATTTAAATGATGTAATAATATATTCTATCCACGCTTGATAATAGAATATCTCAAATTTTACTATTATAATTATCAGCATCTCTGCATAACTTTATTACGCCCTTAACAGTAAACATAATTAAATATTTCATAATCCAATTTAGTTTTACTTAAAAAAAAAAAAAAAAAGGATAATGCCTATAATCATTTTGGGATGAAAAATTTTTTAAAATTGTTTTGAAGTGGCGTTAGAAGGAAGGAGAATTTGAACTATAATGCTACCACCAAAGTAAGAACCATCTTGGAAATAAACAGATGATTATACTAAACTATTTGTCGTGGCCTACTTCATAAGTTTATAGACATATTGATTTCTAAACTAAGGATTGATTTGGATAATTAAATGAGATAAGATGATTTGTAAATAATAATAAAATAATTTGTAAATAGTAGTGAGAATGTTTAAATTAAGATGTTTTACGAAGTTTTGATAAATTCAAGAGAAAAAATTGAATAAAAAATTATAAAATTAAATTATTATTAAAATATAATTTTTTAATATAATTTTTATTTTGAGATTTGAAAAAGTTGAATTGTTTTTTGTATTTTGTTTGAAAGTTTGATAAAGTTGTAATGATTAAGTAATTATTAGATGAAAAAGTTGAATATTTAAAATTGAAAAGTTTTTGTATTTGTGATGTTTGAATACTGAGAAGATATAAGATGAGATGAAATGAAAGACTCTTTCTATCCAAATTAGGCTCAAGCTTTTTTGTTCTATCTAATTTGAAATTTAGCATTGAACAATTTTTTTTTTAATAAAAGAATAATTATTTTAATCCAATTGAAGAAAACACTCAAATTAGATATGAAATCCAGGTAGGAATCCCACTATTTGTTGTACGTTTCAAGCTTGTCGAGCTAGCTCGTCATTCCCCATTCTGCTTAGTATGGGCCACCTTGTAGGATCGAATATCATGAGCATTTCTGTAAGTGTAACAGCCACATTTCCAATATGGGAGTTAACTGGTTTATGAATGGAGTTTATATCCAAAACAATGCTCAGTGTATCCCTCATAGCAATTAACTTATGTCATCGACTTCACTTTCCTTTTCCGCCTCCCTACCATGCATCTCTTAAAATTATCCTCACCCTTGCCATTTTTTGAGGATGCAAGGCCGGCAAGATTTGCTTACATAAATGAGATGAGATAAAAAATTTAATGATAGTAACTAGATAATTTATGAATCGTAGTGAAATAATTTGTGTTAAAATTTTTATGAAATTTAGAAAAGAAGAGAGAAAAAGTTTAATAAAAAATTATAAAGTTAAAAGATAGTTAAAATATAATTTTTTAATATAATTTTTGTTTTGAGATTTAGAAAAATTGAATTTTTTTTTTTTGTATTTTATTTAAAAGTTTAAAAAAATTATAATGATTAGGTAATGATTAGATCAAAAAGTTGAAAATTTGAAACTGAAAAGTATTTATATTTAAATAGTATTTAAATATTGAGCTGAAATGAAATAGAGAAATGCTTTGGGTCCCGAATTTGGAACCCAAAAAGTGTCTTGAATTACTTTTTTTTTTTTTTTTTACTTAGTGATTAATAAAGTGTTTTTTAATGATGTTATGAATTTTTTTTTTATTTTTTAAAAAATATTTATGATGATTAAAAAAATACTTGAAAAAAAATAAAAAAGTGAAATATACTTTTTAGGATACCTATTCGAGACATATTTTTGATAAGTATAGTACTGCTCAATGAAATATAATGAGATAATTTTAAAAATTTATGAAAACAAACCAAACCCAACCAATATGAGTATTGGGCAACGTTAAAAAAAAAGACAACTATTATGAAAAGTTAAAGAACGACAGTGGCACATTTGAGTTTTATACTACAAAATTGCTATTAATGATATTGTTACAACTTTTAATATTATTATTAATAGCAAACATTCTCCTTTCTTTGATTCTATGAGATTATATTTATCATTTGGATAGTGAGATGAGATGAGATGAGATAAGAATTGAAAGTTGAATAAAATATTATTATAGTATAATTTTTTTAATATAATTTTTGTTTCAAAAATTTTAAAAAGTTGAATTGTTCATTATATTTTATTTAAAAATTTGAAAAAGTTGTAATGATTAAATGAAATGAGTTGAGATAGTTTTTGAATCCTAACAAGTTAATCTGAGTTGTTTTGGGGTGTTTTATTGCATCATATAGTCCTAACAAAATAGTTACTTTCCTGATATGGGATGGTTGTCATGAGCTACTGTAAGATGGCTAAGTCCAACCCACCTCCCTATATGTAGTTAGGCTACGTTTGAATGTTGAATTAATCTCAGATGATCTGTGAATAATAGTAAAAAAGTAATGAATAGTAGTAAAAAAGAAGCGAATATTTTATAAATAGTAGTGAATAGTTTATGAATAATAGTGAGATAGACCTTACTAACCAAACATAGTCTAAATCTACCTTGCTAGGGGATGGTTATCGACTCACTTTTATGAATGTCACGGACCACCTCGCATGTGTTTAGTAGTTGTTGTGAATCACATCTTCTCATGGTTGTTAGATACATTTTACAAAAAGAGTGACTCTTACAAGGTGACCAAAACCACCGTATGCAGAGTAGTTATTGCAACCCATCATGGAGTAGCCCTATCAACCTTACCCTCAAAAGGCATCGATCACTTGTCTAAAGGATGGATGTGAGCCATTCCTTTAAGTGTCATGGATCCTACCCCAAGACCTTGAAACGTGGTTTGGGGTCATATTTGATGGGTTATTATAGCAAACTCAAACATGTGTTTATTATTTCTTCCAACCAACCACCCCTTTCTCTTCCCTCGAATTCCTCTCTTTCCCATCCATTTCCAGTCCTTTCTCTTGATTTTTTTTGCACTTCCCCCCTCGTTTTCTTTTATCCTCCATTTCACTTGGTTTTCGTTGTTTCCTTTGCTCGCCCCCCACAATTTTCCTTTGTCTTGGTTTAGATCGGTTCCTGTTGTTTCCTTTGCACGCCCCCCACAATTTTCATTTGTCTTGGTTTAGATCGGTTCTCGTTGTCTCCATGCATATCGATTGGGTAGTCCCAATGTCACAAGGTTTCCATCATCTTATCCACACAGTGAAGCCCTTGGTTTCTCATACTCATCTTCATCCTCTAATTTTCATCCTCCTCCATCCATACTCGATAGTCACCATTCATCCCAATGGAAAGCCAGTATCTGTTGTTTCTCTTTGGGGGTGTGAATTGACATCCAGTAGGACTTCCCAACAATGCAGCACCAAGTAGAGCCATTTCCATTGATTTCCTTCGTCCCTCACTATCACTCCTCTTGTGAGTTTCAAATTAAAGGGTAAAACTCATTATCTAATTTTACTTGCAAGCCACATTTTCTTGAAGTGGCCGTATCCACCATATGAAATGGGTAGCCAAAACCATCGCAAGCCACTGTGAGATGATTAAGGGCCAAATTGGATACTAAGGTGATTTCAAATAATTTGATATAGTTTTGTACATATGGATATACTTTCCATCCAAACACACATAACTTATTTCATCTAAAATAACTTCACTTATTTCATCTTAACTCAACACTATTTATTGACGGGGTTTTTATTATTATTCCATCACTACAAAAACAAACCATCATTAATGAGATCCACTACTTTTGAGTAATGCTAGACACAAACCCCAAATAGACAAGTCTCGTACAAACATCTTATAAAAAAGTGAGTCACACTAATAAAGAATAGGTTTTTTATACTTTTTTAAGGTGAGATCCACTTTTTCATAAAGGCTTGCGTGGAACTTGTACAAATCATTTCTCGACCTGTTACAAAACCCACTAAAATATTTTAACTCACTGCTATTCATAAATAAAACTCGATCATCTAGATATTCTTAACATCCAAATATAACCTAAACCCACTTATCTAAAGATGACTATTGAGTCATTCTTGCGAGGTTGCTCCAAGTTCATCCTTCTCCAAATGACATAGGGATGGGCAACAGGGCGGATCCCCCATCCGCATATGGCGCCCCCATCGAGGGTCGCCGGGGGGGATGGCCTCAACCCCCGTCCTGCCCTGCCCCCGTGTATATATATATATATATATATATATATATATATACCTATATATAATATAATTATATATACTTAAATTATATTATATATAATTTAAATTATAATATAATATAATACTTAAATTATATCCTCTAACTCCTTAACACGACATCGTTTAAATTATATAATTATATATAATTATAGGTTTTAATTATAAACCTTTGTACCTTACCCAGTACCTCGGTGCCGCTCCTTTCATTCGTGATTCCGTCGCACACCATAGCATTGTCGTCGCCGTTGTATGTAGTCGAAGGTAAGTGCCCCGTGCCCGTGGCTCGTTCTTGATTAATTATTATTATTTTTTGAGTTATAGAATATGAATTATGGAGGATGGGATTAAATTGAGGAGTTAGAGGATGAGATTGTGAATTGTGTGCTATGAAAGATTGATTTGTGCATGTGTTTGTATGATTGTAATTTGTAAATTCTTTGATGTGAAATTCTCTAGGGTTTCATATTGAAACCTTAAGCTAATTTAAGGTTCCAATCCAAAACCTTAAATTAATTTAGGAGTTTTAATTTAGGGTTTCCTGGTCTGTAATGAGTAATTTGTATCTACATATTACACGTTTCATCATTCATGACTCTTGATTTATATATACTATTCATGCATTGATCTGGTTTTAAGCTTTTACCTTAAATTATCATAACTGTTAATTTATACTTTATATCATCATAAACTATCATTTTCTAACCAGAGTAAGAAGACAAAACAAAATTGTTAATTTATATAAATATTAATTTATATCATAACCGTTAATTTTTACCTTAGATTAGAGTAGAGTTAGTATAAAACTTAATTTATATTTTAGAGAATGATAATGTGACAATGTGGCAAATTGTTGAATGTTTCATATTGTTTAACATGCCTAGCCTATTGGCCTATTATTTCTCTGCCTTCTCACTTCCTTTGCGTGATTTTTATACAATAATTTTTTGCTTAGTAATTTGTAAATTGCATGAATTAAATTGTTATTTAGAAAATTCTTAATTACAATGAAATGCATCTTTATATATTAGATGAGCATTTTTGTACCTACATGAATTTTTTTTATAACAAAATAGATTAGTTTATGACTCTATGTTGATCTTTTTCTGAAAATAAAGAATTAATTAATGAACTTGAGTGATTGTTGCATAGTTTTAATTATTTGAACTTGATGTGATGTTGCTTCATTTTAGATTTTTGTCAATTTTGGGGAATGGAAAATCCGTCAGATTGTAGTGGTAGCTCTCGTACACCTACCCCTACCAATACCCCTATCCATACCCCTACCCCAACACATATCCCTTCGGACCTTTGCCCTGTCGAGCCTGCCCCCTTGCCCCCATAAAGCAAGAAACCTATTTCTATAGTATGGACCCACTGTACTAAATTAGAGGGTGGTGACCCTAATAACCCCTAAGTTAAGTGTAACTATTGTGGTAAAGTGTATGTATGTCAAGACAGTGATCATTACAGTTGATAATGCTTCATCAAACGATGTCTCAATCTATCTTAGAGAGGCAAATAAGACAATCATGAGTGGTGAGTATTTGCATGTGAGATGTGATGCACATATTCTAAATTTAATTGTGACTGATGGTTTGAAAGATCTTGATGACTCGATTGCCCGAGTCAGAACTGCTGTGAGATTTGTGAGATCTTCTCTTACTAGATTGGATAAACTCAAGGTTGTTGTGAGGTCTGCAGGCAAAACATCCAAGAAGGACTTCTTTATTGATGTTTTTACCAGCTGGAACTCAACTTTCTTGATGTTGGAGGTAGCCCAAGAATATCAGTTGGTCTTTACATTATTAGGTGATGAAGACATTCAATATGTCATATATTTTGATAAGCATGGGGGATTGGGGAAGCCTATTGATGATGATTGGGGGGTGGTTGTTACTTTTGTAGATTTTTTTAGGCTTTTCTATAAGGTCGCAACGAAACTATCTGATACTTTGTACCCTACATCACTCATTTTTGTCAACAAATATGTAAGGTAAGAGAATAATTGGATGAAATGTGCGTGAGTAACCATATTAGGATGCGAGAGATGACATTGATGATGAGGGTGAAGTATGACAAGTATTTGGGAGATTTCAGTAGGTTTAATTTTTTGTTATATGTAGCTGTTATTCTTGACTCCAAATTTAAGATTGATGGCATGGTATACGGATTGAGAATTACGCACAGGAATGCATGGGCAGAGCTTATTGAGGAAAGAGTTAAGGAAACCCTTGTTAGATTGTTTGATGAGTTTACCGTCTTCAAGGGTAGTAATATTCCGACAACTACACCTACCACCCCACCTTCTCCAGAAGCCAGGGTTAAGAAAAAGTGTAGGCTGGATTGGGGTGAGAGGTTGAAGCACAACCCCATAGTCCGTCATTCTACAGAGGCTTAGTTGGCGGTAGACAGATACTTGACAACAGACCTTCAACCATTTGCACGAGACTTTGATATATTAGCTTGGTGGAAGAGTCATGCCATGAAGTATTCTGTCCTTGGAGAGATAGCTCGCAATATTTTGGCCATCCTTATTAACACTGTAGTCTCATATTCGGCCTTTAACACCGGAGAGCGCATATTATGTAAGGAAATAATACTACTTTTGATTTTAAAAATTCTAAACTCAAATTCATTTGCTATACATGATCAGTTTATATACAAGGAAACAAAATATGCTAGTAAGGTAAGTTACAACGTATGATACTATAAGATTTATAGGAAAAAATCAAAATTGTTCCTAAAATCAAGCTTACACAAAATCTACCAAATATTCATTGTTTCCACTGAGTTCGAGTTGGCAGAGAGATATTTGCAATATCTTCTTTAATACGCCCCCACAAGAATGGGCTACCATCAATGAGTCCGATCTTGTTTCTGAGATGATCTGTATGTTGACACGAGAGAGGTTTGGTCAGTAAATCTGCAAGTTGATCATTGGTATGAACATGACGAACATGAAGGGAATTTTTCTGAACCAAGTCTCGAACAATGTGAAGATCTATTTGAATGTGCTTCATTCTTGAGTGCTGAACATGATTAAAACTAAGATGTGTTGTACCAAGATTGTCACACAACATCAGTGAAGGTTTTGGTAGAGAAACCTCAAGAATGAAGCTTGGTGGCTGTTTCATGTATACCTTCTTTGTAAGATGACCATGAAGAAATCCATTGTTTACATCGAGCTATCTGAGTGACCAACCATGCATCATAGCAAGAGATAAAACTGGACAAATTGTAACTGATTTGACTACAGGACTGAAAGTCTCTTTGTAGTCAAGACCATGTCTTTGATTAAGACCTTTCACCACTAGTCTTGCTTTAAACCTATCAATTGAGCCATCAGCAAGTCTCTCGATTCGAAAGACCCACTTGCATCCAATAATGTTACACCCTTTTGGAGGTAGGACTAGTTGCCATGTATCATGGTGCATAAGAGCAATTAGCTCGGAAGACATGGCATCACGCCATCGAGAATCAGAAAGGGTCTCCTTTACACTGGTGGGTTCCAAGGAAGAGGGTATTGGATGCTTTGTGACCATAAAAGATGTTTTTTTGGTCTATAAATATTATTCATTGAACGAGTGACCATAATGTGCGTGCGCAATGCATGTTGTTGAGGGATCATAGGTTCACTAATTTCTGATGTGTTTGATGGTGAAATTTTATGCGAAATTGAGGAATAGGGGACAAAGACACATACCTGAGGACGGATTGCCAGAAGAGAGGACTCCATCAAAGACAACGGAGGATGATCAATACCCAAACATAGAGAATCATCAGTTGGCAGCGGTGAAGAGGGGGTTTTCGATAGAGAAAGCAGCATAATATATTCCTTTTCAATAGAGGAGAAAAGGGATTTTGAGATATCTGGAAGCGTAAATTTCAGGTCAGACAAAGGAAAAGTTCCTTCATCAAATAGGACATGTCTCGATTGATAGAGACGATGTGTGTTGGGCTCAATGCACATATATGCACAAAAGATAACGAGCCAACATGAGATACATGCAAACCTGATCTATCACCAATTACCACCTCATTAGTACCATCATATTCAGAATGAATTAAAAGATTTGAAAGACCAGTGGCCATGTGATGGGACGCAGCTAAGTCAACAAGTCATTTTTGATCTCTGCCTTTTGAAGAAGTTGCACAATTGGCAGTGAGGTCATTTGAAACAATTTTGGGGCAGTTTTTGGCCGTATGGCCCATTTGATCACACAATTGACATTTGGGCTTGAACTTTCGAAAACCTGATTCTGAAGGCCATCTTTTTTATTGTCACGGCCCCTGTTGTGGGAAGATGAATGGTGCTGAGTAGCAGTGCCATTGTTGCCGATAAATGCCCCTTTTCGATGGCTATAGTTCGCGGTGGCAATCAAGTGTTGTGTAGATTGGGTGCCGCCGAAGGTAATTTTCATGACCAACCAAAAGGTCATTAAGTTCTTCAAACTTAAGTGCAGTATCTTGAACACGAATGGGCGCGACGATGTCCCTAAATTCGGGACCCAAACCATTTAAGATGTAAAGGGTTAGATCATCATCCGAAACAAGATGATCAATAATTGCAAAGTTCATCTGCAATTATCTTGACTGCTTGGAGGAATTTGGTGACATAACAGCTGCCACGAGTGCTCACTGTGAGGTCCTCCTTGAGTTGCATTGCACGTGTTCGAGATTTTCCCGCATAGAGACGGGTAAGAGCTGTCCAAGCCTCATGAGATGTTTTGCAAGAGGCAAGGAGAGGAGTAATGGCTCTGGAAGTGGAAGCAATAATGGCATGAAGGATTAATTTATCTTGGTGAATCCAGTGGGAATTCCCTGCTTTGGAGATAGCAGAATTGGCTTCATCAATGGCAAGACATGGATGTTTGCCATTTACAAAATCAATGAGATCATAACCAATTAACAGTGTTTCAAATTGGGCTCTCAATTGAGGAAAGGTAACGAGAGTGATTTTTCATTGATGGTGATGGTAGCGTTAATGGTGATAATTGGATTATTAGAGGATGAGGAAGAAGAGGACCCAAAAATAACAGCCATTTCTGAGAATGAAGGAACTAAATCTCATTGGAGACCGGCTCTATTGATACCATGTAAAGAAATAACACTGCTTTTGATTTTAAAAATTCTGAACTCAAATTCATTTGCTATACATGATCAGTTTATATACAAGGAAACTAAGTATGTTAAGTAAGGTAAGTTACAACGTATGATACTATAAGATTTACAAGAAAAAATAAAAATTGTTCAAGCTTGCACAAAATCTGCCAAATATTCATTGTTTCCGTTGAGTCTGAGTTGGCAGAAAGATATTTGCAGTATCTTCCTTAATATATTGGATCCATTCTGGAGTTTATTATCTGCTACCACTGTAGATGCATTAATTTGCATGCAGAATTGGATCAACGAGACCTCAATTCATATTCCAGATGTTCTTGACTTTCAAGAAGCTGAGGAGGAGGAGGGTGGTGATCAGCCTGGATCTGGACCATCTGGTAATTGTGAATTTCATTTTATTATTTTAATTTATTTATATTCATTTAATCGGTATTAGTTTCAAATTTAATTGTTATAGCGATACATGAGACGGCGTCTACGACTAGCTCTGCTGCAGTATGACTTCGTGTGTATTGGACCCACCATTGCCATCCGTCATTGGTTTGCACAATTTGTCCATTAATTGTTTTTTGTATTTATATTTTATATAATTTTTTGTATATAATTATTTTGCTTGTATTTATTTTAACTTTTATAATCTCAATGTCATATGCCAAATCTTAATCCTAACTTCCTAAAGACCCAATGATTACTCTCATCTTGGTTAGTACTTTTAATATTTGTAATTTTTACATTTCTAATATATGTTTTTATTTTTTAATTTTTGTTTCATGTTTATGAATCTAATTTGTTTTCCTTTTAAATTATTAATGTTTTAGATTTTATGATCTTAGTACAATTTGTAATATTTTTAGATGAATTTATAATTTTGTAGTAGTTTTCTCTTAATTATCATTGTAACATACTAATACCTTAGTTATAATTATTAGTTAATAGTTACAACTTAATAGTATATAATTAATGATTTCTATTATTGTAAATTTTATTTTTATTATTAAATTTTGTATTTTTAATTTTTTTTTACTTAAATTCTGAACTCAAAATAGTTCAAAAACAGGCAGGATAGACGACTGGAGTGTCCGCCCCCAGACCCTAGTATCCAGATGGGGTGCCCCGCCCCCACACATCGAAAATGGGTGCCGGAATGGAAAATCCCACCCCTGCACGTGCGGGTGCGAGGGGCTACCCTGCCTCTACGGGGCAGGTAGCACACCTAAAATGACGTGGAGATTTTATACGCATGTCGTTTTTCGTTGGTTGTTATGTTGCATAAACGTCAAGGACGATGCAATTAATTAATGTTAAAAATCCCATGCATTGACTTGCCACTTGACCAAGTCAGTTTTCGAATTGTAACGTAAGAATTCCTCATTAACTCAAAAATCATTTTGTAATTAACTCAAAAAATGTAAAAATAATAACAATAATTAAAAAATGTAAAAATTAATAATAAATAACTCAGATATACCACGCTACAACTCTATGTTCCCAAGAATCCCAACTTAAACTCGACTTTATTCATAAAA
This sequence comes from Juglans microcarpa x Juglans regia, assembly GCF_004785595.1. Lineage (NCBI taxonomy): Eukaryota > Viridiplantae > Streptophyta > Magnoliopsida > Fagales > Juglandaceae > Juglans > Juglans microcarpa x Juglans regia. The sequence continues at coordinate 31,196,431 of NC_054597.1, forward strand.
TAATATATATTTTTTTTAAAATCCTTATTAATAATATTCTTATTTTCTTGAAAGGGAATAATATTCTATTTTTTAGAAGCCTAGCTAAGCATCTTAATTATTTTCCATGAGCTGCCCTGTACATACTCAAAAAGTTCTATCTTTCTCTAGTTTTTTAATAAAATATTTAATTTAATTTTCTTTATATATAAATCGATAATCAATTCGAGAAATAAATAGATAAATCTCCTTATTTATTGACCATAATTCAAATGGATCTCTTTTGTCGTATAAATAATTAATTCTCAGACGTTGCAAAAACGTTATTATGGGAAAAAATTGATTGTCGAGGGAAGCTTAGCGAAGCATCTTTAATTGTCTTCCTTGAGAGGCTCTGTGAAGGATCGTAGTGGAGATTCTTGCACCTTTTATCTCGTGTGAGTGAGTGGGTGGGATTCGTACATATGTGCAAGAGACAATGTGCTTTGCATATATGTAAGGGAGAAAAACATATCCCCAATCAAGTCGCAGTCTTTTGACTCCAGAGGAATATTTTCTCGGACATCTCTTTCTTCTTTGTGTCAATCATTTTATCTGGTTTGGGAATTCAGAGAATGATGGATGCTAAGTATTCAGAGGTACCCAGACAGAGAGACTTACCTGGTGCTTTGGCCATGGCTACAGTGAAGAATCAGAAACTGCCGGTGTCTGATCACTCAAAGGGTGAAGAAAGCCGCAGTAAAGGCTCGGCCATGACCAGAAAAGGAGCCTATGCTGCCATCTCTTACATGGCCTCTGCAGGTTCCTTTTTTCCCTTTGTCATTTTCGCCACTACTCACAGTCCACTTCGTTTTCATTTATCCTTTCTGCATTATTTGTTTGTGACTTTTTCTTTTTTTTTTGGTATATATATTTTCATTGTCGGTCAGCAATATTTTTTTTGGCTACGCTCTGCTTGGTTGGTGAGAAAATGATGTAGAAGTTAGTTCTAATGACGTCAAGATTTGTTTTTGGACGTATAGTGGTTTGGTTAATCAAAATTATTTGACCCAAATACAAGGCTGTGTTTGTTTTGGCTTTAAGCTCTTGGTATGTTTGGTTGGGCGGAAAATTGAGGTTATAGAGCATGTTAGGTTCGTCGTCAGGAAAATCAACCCTCTTCGAATACCTTTCTCTCAAGAGCCGTAAGCCATTTTCCGGGCCACCTTATAGCCCCTGTCCCCGCGTAACTCTCACGACCATGCTTGTTCACTCTTGCAGAGTAATTAAATTTCATCCGCTCCCTTAGCTTCCAATGTAACCTCTCCTCTCAATGCTATCGCTTCTCCTAGACGACCAATTGCCGCCCGTCGTCCCTCTGTCTCGTCGCAACGACGCATTTGCTGGCTCCTCGTGGAGGTTTGGGACTTGATAGTGGCTGACGGGATTAGGACAGTTTCCAACAGTTTTTCGGTGGTTGAAGAACCTGACAATGGGCGGCACTACCGTTTTGGATAGTGGTGATCAAATAAATAAGTGACATACAAACCAAATACCCAACAATATTTTTGGATACTTTTTCTTTAATTTGGTCTCAACCAGACAATGGAAACCAATTTTGAATAGTTAACTCAGTTTATATTGAGACAGATGCAGCCTAAAGAAGGTGAAAACGCTTTGAAGAAATGAATATCAGTTCCTTTCCTTAAATTTGAGAAGCGGAAATTAACTTATGAAATATCTCAGGTTGAAATTTGGTTAACTGATTCAGCAAACACTATGGCATAAAAAAAAGTCACTATTATTGAGGTAGTCTTGGAATACAGACTAGTGGTACTAACGTTGTATTACAATATGCTATGTCATTAAAAATTAGAACTCACATAAGCAATTTAATGGCATGACGTTTTGTGATAGGATGAGACTATCACATCATCTATGCTCCAAAAGTACCTAATAATTTTACATTATTGAGTTGGTTATATTTCCTCACAAAGAGGTTGAAAGGGAAAAATGAAGGGCTTAATAGAAATTATCTGATCTACGAAAGTCACAGAGATAGTTAGCCCTGAAAAGTAAAGTAATATCTACTAGATTTATTTACGCTTTGAGGGTAACAAATTAAGAAGGATTGGAGGAGCAACAATACAGTGTTTGGATGGTTACATTGAGAATTAGTAATTGATTCCCATTCCTTCAATTTCTTTGCCCTTTTGCTTTTCTTTATGGGTTCCAATTTGATTTCTACGTGGCCATATGTAAGTGTGTCTTGGTCTAGATGTGTATAAGTCAGCATATGAACTGTAGATTATTCTGTCTGTGAGTAGTGGGATGCTATAAGGATAGAAAAGAAGGGATTTTTATATTTGGTTGTTAATCATGCATGGGTGTCTCTCTTGTATATGTCCTGTGTACATAGGCTATGCCAATTGCTTTAGTGAAAAAAATTCTTGATTACTTTTAAAAGATTTTTTAATCTAATTACAGCGAAGCTCATTTTATCTGTTTAAACTTGGCTATCACCTATGGTGTTTCCACTATTGCTTTTTAAGTAACTTCAGTCTCACAGTGAGAGAAGGAAGACTTTGGTCTGAATACTTGTGCCAGGTTTTGGCTACTGACTTTACCATGTACCGGTTAATAGGTTTTCCGTTTGTAGCCATATTCTGTGAAAATGAAAATGATAATGCTGTCCTCCATCCTGCAGTTCTCTTGATAATGTTCAATAAAGCAGCCCTTTCTTCTTACAATTTCCCGCGTGCAAATGTCATCACACTTTTTCAGGTAGTTCATCTGCTAATATCGTCTTATTGACCATGCTTTATATCCTTGAGTTGTAACTATTAAGTTGCTTGTGCTAATAATATTCTATGAACTTAACACTTATTTTAAATTATGATTTCAATTCAATTCAAATTTGATGATCCTTTTCATTTTTTTAAACTAAAAAATTTAAACATGTGTCCCATGTGCCACATAAATGTTGATGATTTTAATTCATTCTGGCCTGACAACAGCGATGCTTGCTGAGTAACTGTTTTATGCAATTTTCCTCTTTTTTTTTTTCTTGTTTTTGTTTTTTGTTTTTTTTCACTAGACTAATTGGAGCTTTTTTTTATCTCATGGTTGTTTTAGACGCTATGTTCATGTTCAATTCTCTACGCAATGAAATGCTGGAAGATCATTTCTTTTTCAATGGATGAATCACAAAGCATTACATACAACCCAGCAACCCTTGTACCATTTAAGACATTGGCTCAAACTTTCCCTCTTGCAATATCATATTTGCTTTACATGGTATGTATATGATGATATACGATAGTTCACATTTTTCCCCTGGTATAAACCATAATCTTCTAAAGAATGCCGACTGCCTATCTTCTTTTGGTAAAGCTGGTCTCAATGGAATCTGTACGGAGCATAAATGTTCCCATGTACACCACCCTCAGGCGAACCACCGTGGCTTTTACGATGACTATGGAGTATCTCTTGACTGGGCAGAAGCATTCCCCTTCTGTTGTTGCCTGGTATGCAACCTTTGGTATTCGTAGTTTTTCACAATGATCATGTCATCAATGTTATTGGAAGCCAGAAAGTGGTTAATTGAGTGCTGTTTCAAGATTAATGCATGACTGTATGCATGAGTGTGCATGCAAGCTAAGTATCAAAGAGAAAAGGGTTCAAGTAGTATTTTAATATTTTGACTTTTTTTAATAATGAGACTACCTATCAAATAAATGAATGTCTCAAATCTATTCAACGTATTAGGAAAAATAACTTTTTTGTAGGCTTAATCTAACTAATTCAAGCTAACAAGATTTTAATCTCTGTAAATTCTCATTTCAAATATTGTGAGTCATCCTAAAGTTCTCTAAGTTATACATAGATTATAGCACTGATATCTATTAAGAGATAATGTTAAATAATGTCATAATCAGTTCTAGACTCTTGATCATCTTTAAAAAACTATAAAGATGAGACAGTGATTGGGAATGAGTATTTAGATGTTATTAAAGGTAAAGAAGCTTCTTCTATTTCTTAATCGGAAGAATGTCTTTAGAAACAATGAGTAAAATAAGGACAATGAAACAGATAAGTTGCAATAATACAATGGGAAAGGATGGGAGAAGATGATAAATGGAGGTATTTTGTTTAAGATTATGGTTCAATTTAGGGAAAAACAAGGGAACATTGATTAGAAGGTTCACCATACACGGGACAGATGATTGCAATTGCGAAGAGGGTATTTTTTTAAGGTGTTTTCAAAGAACCAGAAAGGCCAAAGACTTTGGTTGAATAATGTGAGCATTGAGCTAAGATTTTGAGTTTAGGCATCAATCTTTGGCTGGCCTTTGGCCTGAGCTGCAAGAGGCAGAAACTCATTTTGAAGGTTAAGCCTAACCTCAGTAGTCTTGGCTCTCCCGACAGTGAGTGTGGAGTTGAAATCAGTCCGTTATCTTTTTCCATATTTGCATTAGCCATCAATTAGAGTTCTTGATTTGGCTATGATACCATTGACCAAAGGTGGATCTGGTGCTGGATAAGAATGTAGGAATCCACTGAACTTTTTTTAGTAGTAGTTCTTTTACATGCATAGACGCATAATATCATTAATATTAGATTTCTGGATTTCTTCAGTTACCTTGTAAGTATATTTGATTTATGTTGGATGTTAAATTTATTTTATGTGGAGCACATTTGACTAATTTTTGGGATTATGATCATAATTGCTGGGCTTGTTCTTTAGGTATTTCATTCGTTTTTCTTTTCTTAATCTGCTTTTTAACTTTATTTTTTTGTTAAATGTGCTTTTATATTGTGTCAATCTTGGAAAATGTTTTTGGTAAGTAAAAGGAATTAATTCTACGAAAATAGACATAAGTCACACTTGCTTATAAGTGACAGCCATATGAAAAAAAATTGCAAAATACAAATTCTAATCATTTTAATATGTATGATAAGAAAACTATGTAATTCATCTTGCACATTTTTTAATTGAATAATTCCATGTATTTCATCAGTGTGGGGATAATTATACTTGGTGCATTTGTTGCTGGAGCTCGGGATTTGTCATTTGATGTCTATGCCTATGCTGTTGTTTTCATGGCAAACATCTGTACAGCAATATATCTAGCTTTGATAGCTCGTATTGGTAATGTACTCATTCTTATATCTTCTTATGTCTCCGGTATTGTGCGGTTAAGAATTCCTTTTCATTAGTTCAGTGTATCCTCGATCTTTCAGGTAAGTCCAGTGGCCTGAATACCTTTGGTCTTATGTGGTGCAATGGTAAGATAAGGGTTCTAACAAACTTTCATGACCTTTAGTTCATTTGTTGTGAAAGAAATTATTTGGACTCGCCCGTGCTCAGTATGAAAATCTAGCTATTTCTGTAGGAATCATATGTGGACCAATCTTGCTGTTCTTGACATCAATCAGAGGAGACCTAGAAGTGGCACTAAACTTCCCTCATATATTCTCCCCTGGCTTTCAGGTGCTTGTTTTATCACAGAAAGAATGTTATGCTCAGATGTTTTCAGGTGCATTATCAACAACAATGCATGGTTTTAGTTGCCTCATTCCTGTTTTGTGGTAGTTCTTTGATGCATATGATTTGCTCTTCTTAAGACTACATTCTATTCATTAATTATGTTATTCAGCCGGAAAGTGCTCCTTTTCTTAATCAATCTTTCTCTCAGGTCTTCTGTCCTGCCTAATAATGCTTCCTGTTTAGTTCTTCAGCAACAAAAGTATTGTTATAACACCTACTACTCAAACAACTTACAATCTGAGGATAAAGTGTAGCCATGACAACAGTACCCTAGCCGTTCTAGTTTATCACTAAGCTTGTTTAATTTTACCCCATATTATTGTAAACCTTCCCCCTCCCCCAACCCCCTACAAATCTTGAATAATGTCGGTATTCTCATCTGAATTGATAGTCCAAGTACATAAAAATATAGCTCTTGAAAGATCATGCCCCGACGAGGCCGTCCTTTGGACTGAAATTTTCAGATACAAGAATGTTTTGATACTAATCGCATCCCCTCAAACTTCTTTCTAGGAAAGAACACATCCATATCTCGTGATAAAACATATCTTGGTTCCTCCAAACTTCTCTATCAAGATTATGACTCCGACACACATTGTCATGCTGGTTCCATGAAGACCTAAGTTTTTATCTTTATATATGCTCCGTTTGTGCCTCTCACACTTTAATCAGGTGCCACTGCAGGCTATATTAATCCCATAGCTCTCCAAATGAGGGCTATAGCATTGGTGAATTTTGATTGGCCTAATTTCTAAATTTCTCCATTTGAATGTTTTGCAGGTTGTGATGCTTCTTTCCTGCATTATGGCTTTCTTAATAAACTATTGTGTATTTTTGAACACCACTCTCAATTCAGCACTCACTCAGACAATTTGTGGTAATTTGAAGGTATTCAATATCTATTTCCAACTTCTTGATACCCTGCAAAGAAGCAGACATGAATCTGTTTTAATATTGATGTACCTGCGTTAATATATATTATCATTCTTCTCATGAAAATTGGTGCATTGCTACTGAGTTTGAACTGCAAAGTCAGTGGCTTCCATGTGATTGTTTCATCTTATATATGAAGTCAACTGCCACAGGCTCGGTGAGCCCGACTTTGTCAGTTGGACCATCTGAACCAACAAAAGTTTTTAAACAAGTGAAATATATCTATCAAATACTAGATCATGCATTTCTTTAGATCCCTATTTTGGTTACCAGAAGTCTCAATAGCCACATCGAAGCCAAGTCACCAGCATTTTGGTAGACATGCTGATCTTGTGGCTATTGGTTCAATTTGTTTCTTAAAAGCCAACTTGACTTGGTGAAATTGGTAGCCTCATTATGTTCACTTAGTTGAATAAGGCATTAGTATATGGCTGCAAACATAATTTCTGGTTTTGTGCACTACCTTTATGGTCCTTAGTGAGTATAGTCCTTGGCCTAGCCTGCCAACTTCTGGTTTTGTTCCATATATATTTTGCAACTTTGTACCCTTTCCACAGCTATTCTCAATAAATGCTTCCTTCACACCCAATTCTGTTATAGGATCTTATTACTATTGGGCTTGGCTGGCTACTATTTGGCGGGCTTCCGTTTGATTTGGTGAGCATAAACTTCTACTTTTTTTTTTTTTGATAAGTACGTGAGCATAAACCTCTAATAAACCTTATTTTTATGCGATGCTCTCATCATTGCCATTTTCAATCTTATTTTCTCATGTGAGCTTCTGTCATGTTCTCTTCCAGTTTAATGTTATTGGCCAATCCCTTGGTTTTCTTGGATCCTGTTTATATGCCTATAATAAACTCAAAGGAGAGTAAGTATATGAAGCTGCTGCATGAAAGTTTTCCTTTTACCGGAGGTAACTAGCTCAAATGGCTCAGTGTTGCTGCTTCTGTCAGCTGTCAAATTTTGCTCTGAGGATTACAGGTTCTTAGGAAGCATGTGAAAACATATAGAAATTTCCTTCGCAATATAGGATGTTCTTGTTTCAAACTACAAGGCAGGGCCTTTTATAGTCCCACTCCCATTGCAGGCGATTTGCAGATTAGAATGAAATGCGAATTCAATTTTCTTTCCTATTTACATTAATTAAAACTCAGAGCAAACATTAAAACTTCAGGTTCTAGTCAAATTGAGAGATCAGATTATAGATGACAAATCTTGGCATCTTCTGTAGTTCTTTTTAATATTCAGTGATCTTGCTGTCTTTTGTAATCAATCGTTCAGCCCAGTGTATGACTTTTTCTCTTTCTTTTAGTCTACTTTGTGAACCCGTGATCCCACGCATCCACGCACGCATCCATGTTTAGAATTCAATTTACACTGGCTCCCTGGAAAATGTTAACCTGCAGCACTATGCTGCGACGCCTTTGGTGGGTTCCTCCGGTGATATTCTGTGACAGATACTCTTGTTTCATATTTCATATGTTAGATTCCTCCCTCCCCAACGAGGGTTATACAAAGAAATTGCATTATAAAATACATTTATCGCCTAGGTCGGATTCGTTGGAAGTTTTTTTTTTTTTTTTGGGGGGGGGGGGGGGGGGGTGGACATTGTTAACTTCTCTACATTGGTGAGATGAAGTTGAAAAATCTTGTCTCTTGTTTGTTCCTTTCAATTCTTATTGTGGAATGCTATGACAGTGCAGATATTTTATACATATTTCACACTTGGGATTGCCTTTCATCCTTTGGCTGGAAACGTTTTGGCTGAAAACAAAATTTGAAGATTGTGGGATATAAATGATTTTAGACGAGATGTGATCTTTATGAGCATGAGACGTGATTATGGTCATGGTAATGATAATATGCCACTATTTGATTGGGAAAAATAAAGGATCAGAATTCAGAAGTCCTGAATGCATTTTACATATGAATGAATATGCATGATTAGGCTGTTCTTTTGCATTACAGCTTCGACCAAGAATATATTCAGCTTAATTGTGTTGTCGGTTTTCCTTTCATCCAAAAGCGATGGCAATGGAATTGGTTTTTTTTTTTTTTCAAGAGCCATTGCGGCATAGTAAGCATTGCATGCCTGAACCTCCAGCTAGACATCATGATATTTTTCTGCACTGAGAAGTAAGTCATGTACAAGAAATTAATCTTTATATTAAAGTCAGATGCATGCAGGGTCGGTTCAGGTGAGTTTTATGTCCCAAAAATCGGTGAACTTATGTCCATATTTTGCCTTGTGGGTTATGCTTTGGTCTGGCATCATTGTTTCAATCTTTCAGAAAGTATGAAAAAGATTCTTCCTTTCATGACTTAATGCTGAGAAAATTTATTTGGGAGGTTCGAGGAGGCAAGCGATAAGCATCTTGCATGTGTGAACAGAGAAGTATCATGTATACGGATACAGGGCATGAGAGAGAGAGAGAGAGAGAGAGAGAGACTGGAGTTCGTGTACAGAGAGGTGGCTTTCTTGTCTCCGCAAGCTGACAAGTGACTTCGGCCTAATTGCCATGCATCATCGAAACACACCCCATCATTCCCACCTTCTCACATTGCAATTAGCTTAAAAAAGTTTTTTGCATTTCTCCACCCTCATTTCATGCAAAATGTCTGTAAGAGAGACATTGAAACACTTACCAACCCCATTTTCCAAGAGAATGCTCAAGAAAATTCAAATGTTTGTACTACCAAACATGCAAAAAGGAAAAAAAAGAAGTTACAAGATAACAAAAACTCCATGCAAGTTCTTGACTGCAATCAAAACAATAATATTTGATCAAATTAAAAAAATAGGAGGAAATTAGTATAGTGATTCAAATACTCTCTTGGCATTAGTATTTCTTGAGAAAGCGTGTCTACTTTTTTTTTTTTTTTTTTTAAAAAAAATTAAAAAGTGGCCAATATGGCCTGCCGAGCATTAAGAAAATCTCACTTATGAGTAGAATATATATATATATCTCTATATCTCTCTAATATGTCCTTTTGTGCGCACCTTTAATCAAGAGTACTCTCAAAGACCAGCAGCTACCCTGTCCTTGATTAATTCATATTACCACTACGCATGTTTTTGCTACAACGAGACACGTGGGGCCGAAGATATTCAGATGGCTTCTCAATTAATTATCACTCCTCTTGCAATATCAAGTAAAATGATCATTTTATACACTATCACTGGTGCAGTTATATCCAGACGGTACGGTGTGTAGTTATCGTATAATTATTTTTAAAAAAATAAATAAATATAAAATTTATATAAAAAATTAATTTTTTTAATAATAAATTATACTTTTTTTAAAATAACTATATGATACTTACCTACTTCATAACTATAACAAGAAAAATTACGATTTATCTTTGAAATTGGATCTAAATTGATAACTATAATAATTTGATAGCGACATTACAAAAGAGATAATATGATTTAACAGCCTAAAACACACCACAGAAAGCCAAGGGAGTAGAGGCAGCTTTTGACCTCCCAAGTCTATACTCTATACTACTCTAAGAAAGAGAAACCAATTGTCGAGAGAGGAAGTCCTAGGATCTGGTGATCAGGAAAGAAGAAAGCAGAAAGAGGAGGGCAATGGTTTAAGGCGTGCCGATTCTGTTTGGATAGTGGCACGCGAACTTATCGCCATAAATCATGACATGTGTGTGTGAGAGAGAGATATCAGGCTGTTTTTATTAAAAGGGTCTTCTTTTGCAGTTCCCAAAAATATCTTCAAAGAAGAAGAGAGGAGAGTGGCCCCCATTTAAATAGAAGATAAAAGAAGAATAGGGTGGTGAGGGAAAGGCGTAAGCAAAACCCAAGGATAGTGTCTCCTAATGCAGGCCCAAGGCAGTGCTCCTTTAGCGCCGGTGTCCCCGCTTTGGGTTGTTGGATTGGATATTTCGCCTGTTTGAGTAGTAGTGCTAAAATATGTCTCTGAAAGCTATCGTCAACTTTGTACGTACCCCTTCCATTCCCAAACTTTTTTCTAGACGCTGACATTCTGCATTCCTGTTCCTAAGATTCTTCTCTCTCTCTCTCTCTGTACAAACACAAGCACAAAACTTGTACTTTGACCATCTTTTACTTCTACGTATTGAGTGTTAAGAGATACTTTTTCTAATTTTGAGCGAAAGAACCAAATTTAGGGCTAACCCCCCGGAATGGAGGGTATAATATATATATATAAATATATATATATATATCCCTCTCCCTCTCAAAATTACCTATACTACTTTGTCCGACCTCGGATGGTATATTTTTGGGTCTTTATTTTGACAAGGGATCATGATGATGATCTATATATAATTGATGATATACGAATTTATATATATCTACCCTTTTCGCATCGTGCAAGCTAGCTAAGATTGATAAAAAAAAAAAAACATCAACTTGGTTCACCTTGGTACCTACGTACGTACCATATCGCTTAATCCAGTATACGTACAGGAAATATTTTAGCATATTTATGCCATGTTGGACATAATTTTTTTTTTTCATGTTTAGTTACTAATTAATAATCTATTTTTGGATTGGAGTGGATGATGATGATCTATAATTGCTGGAAAAATCTGTTTAAATATACGTGGGACATATAAGCCAACCATCTTATTCTCTGCACTATTATATAATATTTAATTAGCAATGCAAGCATGATACAAAAAGGTGGGGATTAAATAACAATAGAAAAAGCTAGCAGTGCTATCAAAAGGAGGAGTTGTGTATTTTTGGTTTTCTGGTGGAGAATATTTCAGGTGCATGCGCAATAAGGTGGAGTTTGATTTTATTGAGTACAAACTAAGCATGAAAAACCCTAAAGTTAGTTGTGCTCCCCATTGACATCATTCCACTCACCTTCTTCACCTTCCCTGCATCCCGAGGCAGAACCTCCCAGTATACATTCTCTGCTTATCCACCCTTTCGCTCCTCACTCCACTCTCAACTCTCTGATCTCTCTCTCTAAAACGATGGTCGTTCTTAGCTATATATATTTTCCCTCTCATGTTCTACTAGATCATATAGTTTGTTTAGTTTAACACGCAGGTGCATGTAATATCATGGTTTCCGTCTTTGCGTATCATACATCGATCTAATCTGTACGTTCATCTTCTTCATTAAGCTAGCTTCTCTCTTTTTCTTCTAACCAATATTTGAGTTCTTGCTTGAAAAACACTTCATTCAAAATCAAATACGAGTACTGCTGAGTAGCAATCAGCTGGCTCGTTACTCTCTCTCTCTCTCTCTCTCTCTCTATGCGTGTGTGTGTGTGACAACGTTTTTTAGATTCATGACTATCCGGCCATTTGGTACATGCATGTTATCGTTTCATGACACTCTTGCGCACGCACATGACATATATATATATATATATATATATATAGATAGATAGATAGATAGATGCAGGATTTGTATTGTGGCACAATTTTGCAGTGGAAACTACATGTGCGTCAAAGCCTTGCATGTTTTACACCTTCATCCCCGCACGACTTATGAAATTATATATGACTATGATTTAAAGACCACGCTGGGCTTATTACTGAACTAGCGACATCGAACTTTATATGCGCTTTTTCCCTCTTATTTTCCTTTATATAAAGAATATAACTACCAAAAAAATATAATTATATCAAACGCATTTGCAATGACACTATTTGTTTGCACAATATATATATATATATATATGTATATATAAGAGCCCTTCTATAATTCTTATCATATCATCCCTATACCACACGTAGCTGCACTGAATTTTTAATTTTTTTTGTTTTATTCTTACTATATTAAAGTAATTATTATCATTCATATACCACATATTTGATAAGAAAAAAAAATAATAATAAAGTATATATAGTGGAGGGATGAAGAGCAGAATTTTCTATATATTCATATATCAATATTTGGAGATCCCACCACAGCATTGAGCAATAAAAATTAGATCCCCACCTCTTGACTTCGTCTGGCCTGTATTCACCTGCGGGCAACGTCTTTTTCCCTACACCATCGGTGTAAAAAATTATCATATCATTGTCCTTTGGTTGAAAATGGGTCCAATATTAACTAATCTGATATATTTTCCTGTGCTAGTACTTTTGTTCTTTCTGGTTGGCAGCCGGTAGCTAGCAGGCCTGGCCTGCAAAAAGCTCGAAAGTCGACAAGACCTCTGCAAACTCTTTAGTCCACACATGGCTTACAGTATAACAGTAGTCATGCTGCATGCATGGATCAGCTGGAAGAAACTTTTGCTTTATGCTTTTTTTTCTTTTCTTTTTACTATAAGAGATCTAGATGTTGATGGATGCTTAGGAAGCAAAGAAAGCGATGTTGGTGTGGTTCAATCCGATGACGGATTTACGTGTGAAAGTCGTAAAAGACGATCTCAGATTGAGCCGCGCCAATATCACTTTCAATATCGATCATGAATTCCTATATCCCTTTCTTCTCTTCTCTCCCTTTAGTTTCTTTCGACAACTTGGTTAATTTAATAAGCTGATATTATTCAGTCTTTCATTTTTCTTAATATATAAGCCATGTGTTTTGTCAAACCTCTCAGCTTCTTACAGCTAGCAGTTAGTATTTCTGTCGGAAAATTCGACGATTTTGTACCATATTTATTGAGGTCGCAGTACTACAACTGAAGAATTGGCCAAGGTATTTCGCTAGACCTAATTTAATAATCTCGTCCCTTTAGTGTTTCCTCGTATCAGCTTGCTTGTTGTATCAAAACCACCCATACTCACACATAAGATAGAGACAATATTTAAGTGGTTCGATTGACAATTTGTCTACGTTGAGCGGAAACAATTGAATCAATGTGTTTGTACAAAATTATAAACACTCAACAAAACAACCTCTCTATCTCTCAAATAAACCTCTTCTCTTTATTTTCCCACTCTATTCGTTGTAAATGATCTCCTTTTTTATAGGAAAAGTCACAGGAGACAAACAATCACAATTTTTGACTAAGGGATTGAGGGCTGCACCAGCTAATCTTGACATTGGAGGGGCTTCAACAGCTATCTTGGACCAGCAGCTTTCTCTTGGTGGGTGAGATCGGCTGCACGGTCGGATTTACATGGGTGGATTTCAACCTAGCTAGCATTTAATATTGCTGTTTTCTGGCTCCAAGCTGTAGTAGTACTTCCGTTTCAAAGAAAAAAGGTACGTTGTAATATTATATACATACAGAACTTTCTAATGTAGAAAATCCCTGTACATGATCTGCTCTCTTGGCTCTTCATCTGTGGAGCAATGGACTTCATGTAATTCATGTTGACGTTAAGAGTATCTTCGGAGCAATCAAATCATCATGTTGAATAGCTAGCTGCATGCATGGGTGATCATTAAATTTAGTATGCATCATGTGTTTTGACGGACACTTTTGGTCGGTTATATATATATATATATATATATAAATGCCACAATAATATTATCAATTTCTTTTTAATAGCCTCTACGAGACAGGGTCGCGTCAAAAAATTAAAAAAGGGTCCTGGATTATTTATTGGATATGCACACCCCGGAGTACACATGATTATACGTACGTACGTGATATGTGGTAGTGCTGTCTTCCGTACGTAGGAGTCTGGCCGGCCGTGTCACGTACCACATATACCTTTTTTACTTTTTGTGTGTCGTGTGTGTGTGAAACGGCCGCGAGAAAACGTGTTCTGTCCATGACCCGATCGCGCGAGAAGCATTATTCAGTGAAATTTTTGTCCAAATCGAAGTTAATCATGTCCCTGCCTACTGTTGGCCTGACACACACGCACATATATATATATATATATATATATATATAGCTGCCTACTGTTGGCCGGACATATACAAACACACATATATATGTATATATATGTATATGTAAATGTATATTTATATAACCGTCTCCGTCTTCAAAGCCTAGCCATCCAACGAAGAAAGTCATCCAAAAAAAAGCCATCCAACGAAGAAAGAAAGAAAAAAAAAAAAAAAAAAACAAAGTCTCTCCTACTCTTTTAACTTTTCTTATTTCGTTATAGTGGTTATGGAGAAATTAGAGTAGGGATGATCAAAGCCCTAACCCTAATTAACCATTAATACCAGCAGAAGAGTTTGGTTTTGTTATTTGTTGATCTTTCTGTTGTCCCCAAATTCATCAAGGCCCTCTCTCGAGGGTTCTCACAGAGAGAGAGAGAGAGAGAGAGAGAGAGAGAGGGAAAAAAACTCGTCTATGCAATGATCTTAATTAATGAAATTAAGAAAATATTAATCATGGAATAGAGTCATTTAGGAAAGTCACATTGAGGTAAAAGTTAGGGTTAGGCTTTTAGCCGCAATACTCGATCCGGGCATGGGGTCGGACTTGCCGGAGGCATAGGCCGGAATGTGGCCCTCGGTCTCTTCACTGAGCGTTTGGAAGAGTTTCGCATACCGCAGCCTGCCTCAACAGCCTCTCAAGCTCTCTGTTCACAAATTGGATGGCTCCTGCTTTGGTAAATTAATGTTTTCTTATGATCCTCGTCGAATTAATACACATGAATTATATATATATATATATATATGTGTGCGCGCGCGCACATGCAAAAGCATATAGGTAGGCACGTACGTCATTTCATGTATTACGAAATAAGTGCATGCATGCGCTGCGTTTTGTATATATTTTAATTTCAAGCAGAGTTGTTTGTTGCAAGGACGGCAACAATAGCGGAGCTGAAAGAGGCGGTGGAAGATGTTTTCGGTCATTCACCAGATCAGGATAGAGAAGACGCTACGATTTCTTGGTTTGTGCACTGCGATTTTTTGAATTGTTATCCATGAAATTATTTCTTGGAGCGCACACACACAACGGGAAAAATAAAGTAATTGAACATGTTGGCCTGATAATTTGGCAATCGTGTAAAATGTCACAACTTCCATAAATTTGTTGAAGTTTCTTGAAAATTTGGTCACTCATCGTGAGGGATCGAGAAATTAAAGAAATTTAAGAGTGATTTGGATAGTGAGATGAGATAATTTTGAATAAAAATTGAAAGTTGAATAAAATATTATTAAAATATTATATTTTAATATTATTATTGATTTAAGACTATAGATCAGAAACTCTGTTCCTCTGACGAATGGATCTGTTGAGTTTAATTAATACGAAAAAGTACTGGCAGCTTAGCAGAGGGTGATCAGTTCATTTTTGCTAATCAAACCAATTAAATACAAGATTTTTTTAGTTAAGTTCTAATTACTTCCTGCAGCTTCCCAGAATGTCTCTGCAACAACATGATAAATTTTGTTCAATTTTAAGTACTTAAATTTGATCTAGGACTGAAAATATATTAATTTGGTGTGCAGGTGTCTTGTATGGAGTCATTTTTGCTTATGCTACAAAGGTCGGAAACTAGTTGATGATAAAGCATATATCCGACTGTATGGAATCAAAGATGAGGATCAGGTGCTAATTATATAATATATATATATATATATATATATAGATATTTCACTTTCCTCATGTCGGGAGTTAAAAGAATGTATAAGTACTATAGTTTAATTATGTTTTTTTTTTTTTTTTCCTGATCATACTAGATTTGATATTGCTAATATTAAATATAGGAAAATGATAGGGATCCCTGTGCTGGGGGATCCCGTTCATTTTCCCGATTGCCTTTTTTTTTTTCAAGTTTTTTTTTTTTTTACTTAGTGATTAAGAAAATATTGTTTAATAATATTGTGATTTTTTTTTAAATATTTAAAAGTGTTAAAAAAATGATGCAGAAAAAAAAGTTTTAAATATATATATATATATTTTTTTCACATCATTTTTTGAATCTTTTTTAAAAGAGAAAAAAATTCATAATATTATGAACAACATTTTCTTAATCACTAAGTAAAAAAAAAAAAAAAAGGCAATCGGGAAAATGAAGGGGATCCCAGCGGAATCCCTAGCATTTCCCATATTAATATTATATCTTCCATTAATCCAAACTGAAGGGGATCCC
Organism: Juglans microcarpa x Juglans regia; assembly: GCF_004785595.1. Lineage (NCBI taxonomy): Eukaryota > Viridiplantae > Streptophyta > Magnoliopsida > Fagales > Juglandaceae > Juglans > Juglans microcarpa x Juglans regia. The sequence continues at coordinate 31,212,836 of NC_054597.1, forward strand.
AGCGGAATCCCTAGCATTGCCCATATTAATATTATATCTTCCATTAATCCAAACTGAAATATAGACATAAGTACTGTAGTGCATTTCTTATATATGTTTTTGAGTAGTTAGGTAGGTTGTTGATCATGAACATGACGAGGATCATCGTGATCATATGTGTAATATGCATGGTTATTAATTAATGGCTGCATGCTTAATTAGGTCTTGATGATCTCCTTCTCGATCTTAATTGTTCACCTGATCGGAAATGCATGCTAGCTTACTGCATATATATGTATTATATAGTACTATTTGCTAATAATTTTTTTTCTTTCTCAAAACGAACAGCTTTATTTTGTTCGGCATCTTTCAATTAATGGCCAAGAAGACTTCAGGTAGATCATGTAGCTAGCTAGGATCGATGCATGGATCGATCTTGCTGATCATTCACTTGATCATATATATATATATATATATGGAAGATCATCAAGGCCGCTAGCTAGGGCCGGGCGAAGCTGCATGCAGTACGTACACATGCGCCTACGTACCAAGCTGGACTTGAAAGCTTTATTCTTGAAGATGCTAGCTGGAAGTTACATTTTTTTTGGGAAGAGCTTTATTATATATATATATATGCATGAGATCATCTCTAGATAGATCGAGCTGATCTCTTTCTAGATCGCACCTAGCTAGCCTAAACGTACGTGTAGTTATTTAAGCTTTTTGTGTCGCTGACTTAGGTCCTCAAGGCTGATCATGGCGTTGATCGATCATGCATGCATGTACGTTCCATATCCATGCACTTTCTATCTTCGATCTCTTTTAACCCGGTTTGTATTTGCAATCCATCTCAACTCATCTCAATTCATCTCAACTTATCTCAATTCATCTCACTACTATTTATTACTATTCATCAACTTTAACTCACAAATCTCACTACTATTCACAACTCATCTTTGAATCCAAACGACACCCGAAAAACCGTAAAAATAGTCTGCATGCAAACTTTAATCATGCATGGTATAAAAATGAAAGGGTTTTGATATATACAGCCTGCAGCCTGAATATTGTCAATATTACATTAATATTCAATATGACTAATATTTGAGTAATGATATATTATATATATATATATATATATAAAAGTTTCACATGCACCTGAAGTCTCATGCATGTCCTTTATACAAAAGTAAATCGATCACATTATGAAAAAAATGTGAAAAACTTTCTTTTTACAAAATACTCAAGTAAGCTTTGTGCATTTGGGGCTTGTTATACCTAGCTCATGCGCATTACTCGTATTCTTTTACTCGCTTTATAATTTTCCTCCATCTGGTTTATGACATGATTACCTTAATTAATTTCCAATCTAGTTTTGGAACACCACCTTAAATTAATTATTGGGTTTTGCTCAACAATGCTAAATTAATTAACTTGTTAATCCAATTATTATTACTCAATGAAAAATTAGTGAAATGGATCCAATTGCTAAAGTACTGGAGATCAAGCTGCTGGTTGAATAGGTACATTTTTTTGTTAATCACAATTATTATATACCAACTTAAAAAATCTAATAGATCAAAATTCCAAATAGAGAAACGTACAACATCAAAATAAAGTGAAAAATAAAGATTTGTTGACAAACATAAATGTTAGAAATTATATGGGCGAGTGGCTTACGTGTAATCTGGAAGTGCATATAGTTTGAGATTATTTTGTACACCCGGCACATCACTTGTATTTTATTAGATAATTATAATAGTATAAATACAATGTAAAATAGAAACAACAGAATACTCTAGAATACGTCAAGGAGAACATTTCTCCATTTTCTTCAACTTTCTCTCGGTTTCCTAGATTTTTCCTTGTTTTTTGATTTGTTTCTTTACATGGTATTAGAGAATTTTTATATTTTTTTTTTCTATTTGCTGCATCTCTGTTTGATGGCGTCTTCAACATCCTCTTCTCTGTTCAATCCATCCGAGGATCCTACTAGCTCTTATTTCTTGCATCATGGCGACAATCATGGTACGATTCTTGTTTCTCGACTTCTCTGTGGAGAAAACTATAATACTTGGAGCTGTTCCATGTTGATGGCACTTAGTACGAAAAATAAAACTGGATTTATTGATGGAAGTCTTGCAATGCCTACTAATTCATCAGATCCATTGTATTCTTTATGGATTTGTTGTAATAAGCTCATTCTCTCTTGGTTGCTTTATTTGGTCTCCAAAGAAATAGGTATGAGCATCATTTTTCTTGATACTGCCCAAGAAGCTTGGAGTGATCTCAAGGGATGTTTTTCTCAAGGGAATGGACCCTGTATTTTTCAATTACAGAAAGCCATAGCTAGGTCGGCTCAAGATCAAATGTCAATAAAAACTATTTTACTCACCTCAAAGGTTTATGGAATGAAGCAACTAATTACCGAGCTTTACCAAGCTGTTCTTGTGGTGCCCTACGAGCATCAAATGATTATTAGCAGTAAGAATATGTGATGAAGTTTTTAATGGGTTTAAATGAGTCATATTCACATATTCGTGGTCAAATCTTGTTAATGGATCCTCTACCCCCCATTAACAAGGTTTTTTCTTTGATCCTTCAAGAAGAATATCAACGAGGCATTACCACTTCTGTTTTCATACATGATGCTGCTACTTTAGTTAGTCGTTCCATTGATGTTAAACAATATGGTAAAACTAGAGAAAAACCAATCTGTAGTTATTGCAAAAAGATTGGCCATACCAAAGACAAATGCTATCGTCTTCATGGATTTTCACCTGGTTTCAAATTCACAAAGCCAAAGTCAGACTTTGCATCTGCTAATTAAGCCTCTGCAATTTCCAATTACACAAGAGTAATACTAGCAATTGATTTTCTTACTTAATTCCCAGTCTTCTAAAGACAAACTCGAAACAACACTTCTCATTCTGCTGCCAACATGACAGGTGACTTTTCACATTCCATTTTTGTGATATTCTGTATTTACGTGTATTTTAACTAAGTAAATTATTACATTTATTAAGATTATGAGTTTTCTTGTTTTAAATTTTAGATGATTTACGTGAAATTATTTTAAGATTTTTAACTGTTAATTCAATGTGTTTTCTTGTTAATAATTATTGTTCATTATTTAAATTGCTCTTTATTTTAAATTAGTTTATTGTTGGATTTAATTATTTTATTTTTATTTAATCACTACGTTTAAATTATTTTATTTAACTTGCTGTTTTGAAATTTTTTTCGTTGGATCATTTTTGTGACCCAAGATGTGAGGATTGGATCTCATTTCTTTCTCTCACTTTTTCTTTTTCCTTTTTCTTTTCCTCATTTTCTTTTCTTCTTCTTTTATTTTTCTCCTCATTTCCTTTCTCTCTCTCTCTCTCTCTCTCTCTCACGCACGATGCCTTCCCTCTCTCTCCCCCCATCCGCGTCGTCCTCCACAGTGCCGCCCATCTCTGTCACCGCCCCTCCCATTCTTCTCCCCACTGACTGGCGACCTCACCTCCCAATTTCCAGCTCCTCTCGCACCGCCGTGGGCCTCCACGCACGGCATCAAGCTGCGGCTTTCTTTGTGTTCCCGCGCTGCCGTCACACTACCACTGGCCACCATCTTTTCACCACATCACCCTCGATCTCCCAGCAACCTAAACCACCCATCCCAGCTCCGATCTGCCACCGATGAAGTTCCACCATTTACTTTTTTGATTTGAGCATTTTGGCCTCCAAACAACTCCCACGCCGCCACCCACGGCCAACCACCACCACCATTAGCTTCGCCGACATCCCTAAGCCATTCCCTTGTAATCTCAAGTCTTCGTTTGTCCCCGTTCAAAATTTTGCATTTTGAGACCCACAGCCATAGTGCATTTTGCACTGTTACGTTGCCGTGCGCCACTTCTAGCACCTTCGTGATCATTCAAAAATTATATTATAGCGCTATAAGTATTTTTTCAATGAACTTTCATGATTTAAATGTATTTTGCACTAACTCATTTTTATTGTGATTTGGTTGGTTGTGCCGGACTGAGTCCGAGGAGTAAGGGGGTCGGATAGATTGGAGGATGGAGTTGTTTGTGTTATTGGACTATGTTGTGGTTTGTTGGTTGTTGGATAATGTGTTGTATCATGTACATTGTATATTTGCACGCATGTTCACGTTTGTAACTGGAAACTGGATTTTTCCATAATTGCATACATGTTCATGTGTATATTTGAAAATTGGATTTTCAAGTGAGAAATGATTTTGAATATATTTGAAATGATTGGAATGACTGGTTTGAGAGAAATGAAAAGAGACTGTAGGGATGGTGGTAAACAGGGACGGTGGTATAGTCCCGCCTGTGATTCCCGTCTATGGTGCACGCGGTAGGGATGGTGGTAAACAGAGATGGTGGTATAGTCCTGCCTGTGATTCCTACCTACGGTGCATGCAGTAGGGATGGTGGTAAGCAGGGATGGTGGTAGAGTCTCGCCTACAGTGCTCTGATAAGTACTTCTTATATGAAAAAGGAACTGTAGGGATGGTGGTAAGCAGAGATGGTGGTATAGTCCTGCCTGTGATTCCCTCCTACGGTGCATGATAAATGTTTATGTTGTCGGTTTATGATTTGATGGTTATGAGCGCATTTTCTGAGAAAATGAAGGATATCATTCATGGCGTGTTTTTGGTCAAATGGAGTTTTTAGCGTGCGTTGGAAAATAATTATTTGCGGGGAACATGAGGTTTTTGGGGTCACATTTGTGTTTCATTATGTACTCATGTGTGTTGGCTGCATTAATGCATTTTTATCTCTTGGGTTGCTTTGTTGATTATTTGCTGAGATTCATAATCTCACGGTATTCGATACCCTGCGGTACCATTTTATGGTATTGTAGATTTTGATGTAGATGAGGACAATGAGCCTTAGGCTTTGGCTCTGCTGGAGGAGTGATCTGGGGTTGTTCTCGTGTATCGAGATTCGTATTATCACTCATTTATGTAATTGTCTTTTCTAATATATTTTGGGATAACTGTATAATTTTTTAAAGGTAATTTATTTTGGATATTTGTATTTAAATTTCTGGTACTTAGTTGGTGAACTTTTAATTAACCGCTGCGACCTTTGTTGTGCACTTTTGCATGTTGCATACACTTGAGCACTTATTGTTGAGATGCGTGACCCGTGTTGTCATCATTCCGACATCACGATTCTCGTGTTTCTGTACGTGGGAGTCGGGGCGTCACAATTTTTTCACCTCATCATTTGAATCATTTCTCATCCTTTACAAGTCTGTCTACTCCAAATTCACAACATGTTCCTTGGATTTTAGATACCGGGGCAACTAACCATATGATAAATTCTGCCTCACATTTTACTTCTTTCACTCCAGTGTCACGTACATATATTAACCTTCCTAATGGCCTTTCTTACTTTTTCTGACCCTACTCCAAACTCTTTTCCACCTCTTCCTTCATCTCATACAATTCCTATCACTTCTTCCCAACTTCCCAACTTCCTGCTTCATCTACTTCTCATACTATTCGAAGATCAAATAGAGTTAGACATCCTCCAACTTACCTTTAGCAATATCATTGTGACTTACCAATTAATTCTCAAACCCATTCAGTTTCTTCCTTGTTTGCAACCTCTACAAAATCAGTATTTCCTTTCCTCTCTCTCATGTTCTTTTCAATGATAACTTGTCTCTAACCATCGCGCCTTCACTATTTCTGTATCATCTTCTTTTGAATCTAAATTCTACCACCAAGCTACCCAATACCCTCATTGGAGGGAAGCCATGTCTGTTGAATTACCTACACTTGAGGCAAATAACACTTGTGTTCTTACTAATTTACCTCCTAATAAACATCTCATTGGCTACAAATGAGTGTTTAAAATTAAATATAAGGCAGATGGCACGATTGAAAGGTATAAAACCATACGTGTGGCTAAATGATACACTCAAATTGAAGGTTTGGACTACTTAGAGACACTCTCCCCTTTTGCTAAACTCACTACCATTCGTTGCCTTCTTGCTCTTGCATCTATTCATCGTTGGCATTTACATCAACTTGATGTAAATAATGCCTTCTTGCATGGAAATCTTTTTTAGGAGGTTTACATGGTGCTACCTCCTGGTTATGACAGTAAGGGGGAGACATGTGTTTGCAAATTGCAAAATTCACTTTATGGTTTGAAGCAAGCTTCAAGGCAATGGTTTGATAAGTTGTCCAATTTTCTTCTTGAAATTGGTTTTACTTAGTCTAAAAATGACTATTCCCTCTTCATTAGACAAATTGACAGTACATTCTTAGCACTATTGGTGTGTGTTGATGATGTTATAGTGACTAGAAATAACCCACAACAAGTGATAGAAATAAAGGAGTTAATGCACATCAAATTCAGAATTAAAGACGTCAACTTACTCAAGTATTTTCTTGGATTTGAAGTGGCTAGATCAGCCAAGGGGATCTTTGTTTATCAAAGGCATTTCCTGATATTATAAATGATACTAGATATCTTGGTGCAAAACAAGTCAAGCTTCCAATGATTTCTAACTTGAAGCTTAGACAGTCAGATGCAGTTTTTCTTGATGATCCAACAAGCTACATAAGATCGATAAGAATGTTGTTAAACCTTACCATGTCTAGACCAGATTTATCTTACTTAATCCAAGTCTTAAGTCAATTTATGGATAAATCTACACAAAACCATATGGATGCAGCTTACCAGGTGTTGAAGTACATCAAAGGAATATCAGGACAAGGGATTTTCTTTCCTACTTCTTCATCATTGCATTTAAAAGCATATAGTGATTTAGATTGGGCATCTTGCCCTGACACATGAAGTTTAGTCACTGAATATTTTATTTTTTTAGTGATTCCTTGATTTCATGGAAGTCAAAAAAGCAAAATACTATATCAAGGTCATCGACAGAGGTAGAATATAGAGCACTTGCATCTACAAGTTGTGAACTTGTTTGGTTGATATCCTTGTTGAAAGATTTTGGTATTAATCATAAGCAACCAACCTTGTTATTTTGTGATAGCCAAGCTGTCTTACATATAGCAGCCAATCCGGTATTCTATGAGAGAACAAAACATATAAAAATTTATTGTCATTTGATGAGAGAAAAAAATTCAGCTGGGCATCCTTAGAACGTTGCATGTCTCATCCAAGTATCAAGTGGCAAATATCTTAACTAAAGTTCTTGGAGTTGATCAATTTACATATCTCATTTCCAAGATGGGAGTGCATAACATACACTCTCCATCTTGAGGGGAAGTGTTAGAAATATGGGCGAGTGGCTTACATGTAATCTGGAAGTGTATATAGTCTGAGAGTATTTTTTACAACTGACACATCACTTGTATTTTATTAGATAATTATGTTAGATAAATACAATGTAAAATAGAAACAGCAGAATACTCTAGAATACATCAAGGAGAACATTTCTCCATTTCTTCAACTTTCTCTCGGTTTCCAAAATTTTTCCTTGTTTTTTCTGTTTCTTTACAAGAAAAATGATGACATTGATGAGCAAATATCATGCAAAAATAACTTTCTTTTATCTAGACGTGATTATAATAGCACCTATAAATTAAATATTGGAAAAAAAACTTAGACGACAGAAAACCGCATGGCCTTTGTAAATGGGCTGCCCCTATCCACACTCTTCTCTCATCTAACAATGATTTTTTTCACTTTTCTCCATTTACTTAAAAATAATAATTTGTACAAGCTCTAAATATTTTTTTAGTGAGACCCACTACTTTTTTACAAAGGACCTGCATAGAATTTGTCTATTTGGAGCTTGTATCTAGTATTACTCTTACTTAAATTAACATGATTTTTGGTCTTTTATTTAAACTTTCATCTGGTCCAAATAACTTGTTCTTTGTTTGGGTTAGGCCCGGCTTGCTTGATCCAGCCTGCATTGAAACATAGATCTCCCGGAGGCTCTATATTGGGCACAACATCTATGGCATCAAAATTTTCACTTGCACGTCTCATCCTGACTAGTCCTTAACAAAACCTATTCATCACCCAATCACGGCTCCTTCAATGGTGGAATGGTCGCAACTTGTAACACCCCGTATTTTAGTGTATTTTTATTGAAGGATTATTTTTATTATTTCAAAAATTTATTCTCTTATTTTAAAATTGTTGTATATTTTAAAATAGTTTATTTTATGATCTTTAAATTATGAAAATTAATTTGAGATGTTTCCTTAATATTTGTATTGTTATGCATTTAAATTGTTCTTCTTTTTAATTAATTGACTGTTGGATTAAATTATTTTATTTTCATTGTATCATTACGTTTAAATTATTTTAATTGATTTGATGTTTTAAAATCTTTTTCGTTGGATCATTTTTGTGACCCAAAATGTGAGGATTGGACCTTATTTCTTTCCATCACTTTTTCTTTTTCCCTTTTCCTTTTTCTCCTCTTTTTCTTTCCATTCTTTCTTTTTCTCCTTATTTCTCTCCTGCTTCTCTTCCTGCGCGCGATAGTCTTCCTTCCTCTTCCCTTCCGTTTTCTTCGTCCACTGCCAGCACCGCCGTGCGCCGCTCGTGCCTAACACCGCCCAGCCCACTAGCTCCCCTACCCTCCGGTGACCTTACCCCTTCAATCTCAGCCTCTCTCGCACCGCGAAACTCCCCCACGCGTTGCTTCAAGCCGCACGGCTTTTGGTGCTCGCGCGCCGCCGTCGCGCCACCTCCGGCCACCATCTTTTCACCACTTCATCCTTGACCTCATAGCAACCCAATGCACCCATCCTTGGCTCCGATCCGCCATCAGTGAAGCACATCTATCAACATTTCTGTTTTGGACTTTTTGGCCTAAACTGCCTCCTACGCCGCCACCCATGGCAAACCACCACCACCATTGGCTTCACCGACACCTCTAAGCCTTACCCTATCAATTTCGGGTCTTGGTTCGTCCCTGTTCAAAAGTGAGTTTTTGAGACCCACGGCCACAGTGTATTTTACATTGTTTCGTTGCTGAGCCATCACTTCTTGCAGTTTCATGGTCCTTCAGAAATTATAATATAGCACTGTAAGTATTTCTCCAAAGAACTATCGTGATTTAAATATATTTTTGCACTAACTCATATTATTGTGATCTGGTTGGACATGCCGGACTGAGTCCGAGGAGTTCGGGGGTCGGATGGATTGTGGACTGAGTTATTGTGTGTTTGGTTTGCATTGTTGGTTGTTGGTATGGTGTTGTTCATGTACATGACATATTTGCACGTATGATCATGTTTGTAAGGAAACTGGGTTTTCGTGTAATTGCATTCATGTTCATCTGTTTATTGAAAATTAGATTTTCATGTGAGAAAAATGAAAGAGACTGTAAGGATGGTGGTAAGCAGGGATGGTGGTTGTGTCCCGCCTACAGTGCTCTGATAAGTATTCATTGTGTGGAAAGAAACTGTAGGGATGGTGGTAAGCAGGGATGGTGGTAGAGTCCCGCTTGTGATTCCCTCCTACGGTGTACGCGGTAGGGATGGTGGTAAGCAGGGATGGTGGTTGTGTCCCGCATGTGATTCCCGCCTACGGTGCACGCAGTAGGGATGGTGGTAAGCAGAGACGGTGGTAGAGTCCCGCCTGTGATTCTCGCCTACAGTGTCCGATAAATAGTTTGTTTTGTGTGAATCATTTTCTGGGAGAATGACAGACTATGTTTTTGGGCCAAAATGAGATTTTGGCGTGTGTTGGAAATAATCATTTTTCTGAAAAAAAATGGTATTTTATGGCTAAGCGTATTTTGTCATATGCATGCATGTTGGTTGCATTAATATGTTTTTATCCTAAGAGTTGTTTGGTTTATACTACTTACCTGTGATACCATTTTATGGTATCGCATATTTTGATGCAGATGAGGATGACGAGCCTTAGCTTGGCTGCGTTAGCGGAGTGATCTGGGATTGCTCCTGTTTATCGAGATTCGTTTTTATCAATTATTTATGTATTGCTTTTGTAATATATTTGGGATGACTGTATAACTTTTTAAAGATAATTTGTTTTAAATATTTGTATTTAAATTTCTGGTACTTAGTTGACTTGTTTATAATATTTGCTGCGATTTTTACTGTGCACCTTTGCATGTTGCACACACTTGAGCACATTTTGTTGGGATGCGTGACCGTGTTGTTATCATCCTGACGTCACGATTCCTTTGTTTTTGTACGTGAGAGTCGGGGCATCACACAACTAGCCATGAATGAGGAGGGATCGATCAAGTGGGAGGAAGAGAAGAGAGAGTAAAGGTGGAGGAGGTCAGTTGTGGGGAGAGATACTTAAAGCGGACGAGCCTCGAAACATGTCTGCCATCGTGTGAGGGAAGAGATCCTCCATTTTCAAAGATCGTCTAAATCTACTAGCCAATCCACCCATCTCCAAGAGAATTTGCTTCTCCTCTTCCTCTCCCTTATGCTTCTCATCATCCAGGTCCAACCACTCTTCCTTTCCTTCCCATTCCTTCAATCACTCGCCACCACACTTTATCGAACACCTTAGGGCCGTTTTTCCTCACATGGATCAGAAGGTTGGTTTTTACTTTTTATTCCTTTCGGTTATTAAATTTGAAGTAACTTTTTGTCTTATCTAAAATGATTATTACAGATCTTAGGTCGATATTTGATATTTTTTTTTCAAGATTTTGTTTCCTAAACAAGGATTCCTTTTTTTTTTTTTTTTTTTGGGTTTTTATGAAAAGTCTCATCTAGAGAGGATAAAGTAAGAGGAAATAACAAGCTGTATAGTGGCTCCTCAATTGTTTTGAGTAATGACTCACTAGTGGCATAAGTAGTATTGGAATAATTGAATATATGTGTAATCTTTTTAAGCCAAAGCTTTGAAATTGAAGGGTGTGGATCACATCTGCTTGTGGCAATATGAGTAGCTTCTAACCATCTGGGGGAGTTATCATTCTTGTAGCTTCTCGAGAGAGCACTTGAAGAATGCGATGATGATTTGGATTCAGCTATCAGAAGTTTGAACGAGTTTCGTTTAGGATCTACTGATAATAACTTGGGCTTTACTACAACCAAGTGTGATGTAACATTGGAAGCCAATGTTCAATCACTAGGTATGCGTAGGCAAATGTTTTGAATCGATTGGTTGAAACTGACTTTGATGGTTGTTTCTGAATTACTTTGGATACACTAATGAATGGGGATACCTTTTAGTAGGTCTGTGTAAAGACATTGTCTCCCTCATTATATAGATGAGACATTTGCTTCAATTGAAGTTTAGGTATACTCTAGCTGAACATTAAACATTGAATTGTGGTCAACTTCTTTTCACACTAAATGATATAATTTTGATGTACCATATGCCTTGGGTCTTGAAGTACGTGATTTTTAAGCGAATTGTGCTTATATGAAGTACCAGATCTTTAGACAAGGAGATATATTGTTTCAAGTGCGCAGGAGAATATAAATTTAAAGCGAATTACTAGCAGAGACTAACCACTACCAAAGAAAGAAAGTGTCACTTGCAAGCCACCTTTGGTCATCATCCATTTGCTAGTCTCCCTTGGTTTTCCAAATCTGAGGCTTGTGACTAGTAAGCAGTGCTAATTCTTAATGGGCTTAAGTGCAATGTTTTGTTTTAGGTGAAGTGACAACTAATGGACATGTTGTCGCTGATGAGAAGCTATCAACTCCGCAGAACCCTACCATGGATGCCACTGACTGGGTGGAGTTATTTGTTAGAGATATGATGAGTGCCTCCAATGTAGATGATGCTAGAGCTCGTACTTCAAGAGTGTTTGAGATTCTAGAGAGATCCATTCATGCACGTGCAAGTGCAAAGGTAGCCCAAAGCCTTCAACAGGATGTTTATTAATCATTGTCCCTGTTAATATTATTGTGGTTATAGTTTTTAGTACTATAATGCAGAATGTATTGTAATTTTTGTCCTTGGTCTATCTATTTTTTTCTTCTTTTGTGTGCAAGAGAAAGGCAGAGGGAAGTGCAAGTGCAAGGGGTGCCAGGGTAGTTTGTTGTTTTGGGGGGATGAGGGGGGATAGAAAGTGACGACTCATATTTGATGATGGTTTCTTTATTGGATTGTTTGTACTTATGGTTGTTCCTTTTGTAGGAAAAATAAGATGATGAAAGAACAAGTAGAAAGACATATTTAGGAAAATACAATTCTCAAGCGAGTAGTGTCTATTTAACATGATCAGAAAGAGTGTGAAGATAGGAACCAAGAGTTACAAAATCTGAAGCAACTGGTGTCCCAGTACCAAGAGCAATTGAGAACACTAGAGGTTTAGCTTACAAATCTAATTATTTCTTGAGTCTGTATATGATCTCATGATTGGATTGAACTTTTGCTTATTATCCACTTCATTCTCGGATTGTTCTATGGAATATATTGTTTGGCAGGAAAATGACCATAAATGGTGCGATATAGTCTTACTACATCTATTATTTTGATCGATCCTTTGATCTTTACAATCGTTGCATGATTAAGCTATATTTTGACTTTTACTCTTGAAATTGCTTGTGTATGATGATTATTGTTTGATTTCATGATGCACTACCAGGTAAACAACTATACATTGACTATGCACCTGAAGCAGGCTCAGGAAAGCAACTCCATCCCGGATCGTTTCCATCCCGATGCGTTTTAGTGAACCTTGTATACGTTAATATGACATTGTTGATGGTTGATATGTGAGCCTGCTTTCAAACACTGCTAAAAAATTTGTATGAATCAATGTTTTAAATATCGTATTGTACAATACCGGTTAGTACAACTGGAATTTACCGTGCCGGAACAGTAACTGGCACGAGGCAGGTAGGTTTTTCGTATCGAGTCAAATACTAGTCATTTCGGTGCGTTTCAGTCAATACCGACTGGTTTTTGGTGTATTGGCAAATTCGATGCGTTTTGGTGTACCGACATGGCTATGGTATTTTTGTAATTAATGTAAAAATTATGACTTTTTCTCGTAATTTTTACTCCAATTCTCATATCTAAATATTCTTATATGTATTTTAACTTTTTAAGACTTGCATTAATGTTATTTTGAAATATAATTTATACATTTATAATTAATTTATCCATATATAGATTATCCCAAAATAGTACTGGTACCGAAATATTTCATTCTAGTGCCTTAACCGAAATGGTTATCGAAACAGAATTCAAAACTTCGGTACGAATTATTTGTAGGCAGTTCAGAAGGTGTTCTATTACGCTGATTGGGTCTTGGGTGTGCAGAAGTTTCCTATTTTATATGGAAATGGAAGAAAGTTATTGATGACAGAAATTTAGTTACATTTGAATATATTGTTAAGGATGATTTATCTTTTCCAGTTGTTTCCTCGAATTTTACTATATACCATGCTCTCATCCTACTTCCATCACACTATCCTGATATGACCATACACGCAAGATCTAGAGAGTGATGGTGTTCAAATCCGTATTCTCTCATTTTGTTTGTTTAGTCCCTCATATGTTGAGATTTGTTTTTTGTATGGAATCTACACAAGTTTCTAATACAACAATGTCAAATCAATCAAGAAATACCGACGAGACCCATATACAACTAGCACCATGTCTAACAAAAGTACAAGGTAGGATTGTCAATTGGCCATCCACACCGAAAAACTAATTCCACTATGAATACAGGTTGTAGATTTTGCCGTTCTCTATAGCTGACACCTACTTTTTGGATAACAAAGTAGATAACCTAAACAAGGAGTACCACAAGACATCAGTTAAGCTCTCTCTTCTCTCTCTCATGTGTTACTTAGAAAAATCTCTCCTCAAACATATATAGTTTGAAAATAACACAGTCCAACCATTAATTTTTCATGCAATTTGAGATGCCACTAAATGGCTTACAACATAATGTATTGGACAACCAACTGTAAAACAAAATCAACTCACCTCTATCCCCTCACCCAGCCACAGAGCGAGAGAGAGAGAGAGAGAGAGAGAGAGAGAGAGAAGGCCACAAAAACTAAAAAAGAAACCTCCATCAGAATTCGCATCTAAGCACCATCCCAACAGGTTAATTGACATTGACTCAAATCACACAAATGGTAGTAATTTTCAGAGTTCTCATTAAAAAAACTCATTAGGCAATAAATGTGGACATACATTAATGGTTGCCACATCCTTGTCAGTCTACAATCCCTTTAATTAATTAGCTATGATTTTTTAAGTTTGCCCCCAATTTATTGGTATATTAAAAAAAAAAAAAAACACTCGGATCTGCTTCCTTAAAAGGAGTAAATCATTAAGCATATCTTTTATCTCATGCTTTAAAAAAGATCTTCTATAGCAGAAATTATGACTTCTGGCTGCCATTGATTTATGTAGAGTGAACCAGTTGACACATCTAATCCAACTTATAAATGGTTAGATGTTATAACCATTAAGTTATAATGTCTCACAAACTTATAAATGGTTAGATATTATAGAATTCTAAGAAAAAATGAGACCATCCGGCCAATGCATTGGAAAAGTGAACATTTGCCCCCACAAACAACCATATATAATTACAAACATACAACCATTAAGCACGGGCAATGCTTCATGGCCTTGGAAGTTGATCAGTAATTCACAAACTAAGGTTAGGACCTCACTGATAGTAAAGTGAGTGGTGAGTCTAGAACCTCAAACAAAAAAAAAAATGCAGAAAAAATACTTTAAGTGTACTGCGATCTTGAGACCCTGAATGCTTGAGCAATTGAAATAAAAGTGCCCCAGCCCTTCATATAAGGCATGATTATTTTTTTTTCTCAAGTACAGTGATAGCACAAAAATACAGTTTGATTAATGATTTATGACACTTCATCATTCAATTAGCCTTTTTGATAAAAGTATATCTACCATCTCCATGCATTTATCACTTTTAGAGCATTAGCATCCTTTACACCGACGTCTCTAATTACGGGGACAGTCCCCTTTTTGCCCAAAAACCATCAAAACTAGGAACATGCTACCACAAATATTGTTATCATCAAGATACACTAACCATCGAGTTTTAACAACATGATGATTAGAAAACCAATTTCAATAAAATTCCTTACCTGTCATTCACATGTCGGTAGAAGCAAAAAATCTAAACCCATTCCTTATATATATATAGATTGGGTACTACATGCAATCTTTTGGAGATTTGTGGGAAGGGAGACTCCTTGAAATGAAATGAGATAACTCAGTGAAGCGATACGTGATGATCAAACTGATGAGTAAGGAAGACCACAATTGATGAGATTTACTATGAAAGACCCAAGTCTAGTTTACGGATATAATGAAACAAGGGAGAGAAGAGATTTAGTAAAATAACGTTTACACGAAGTCAGCGTTGGATGCTCCAGCCGAGTATTCTCGATATGGTTAAGGGAAAATTTCAACCGTGGGACAGGTTCCAACTCGTGGACACCGAGTCTATGCTCACTGTGAAATGACCTCCTCGAACCAAGCCCTAATTTTAGTAATGCCGAGTCTATGCATCATTAGCTGCCATTTATGATCATCGCGAATATTTAGTAATGCCGCATGTAAATTTTTTGCAACGCTACAACTAGAGTGGTAAATACGTATAATTTCGTGCCACAAAGGTGTGGCGAAAATTTTGGGATGCAAACATATATTTCTTGCGTCGAATATTTGCAGCGAGAAACATCGTAGGAATAGAGATGAATATTTGCGTCCATTTATTGGCGTCGTAAATGGCTGGGCATCGCTGCTAACATACAATATCAATTGCCACAAAAAGTATTGTTTGAGACGCAAATATAAAGTAGTGGCACTCTTTTGTGTCACAAAAACTTTTTCTCGCAGGTATAGATATATGTATTAGTATTTGCGGTGTGGATATATGGACGCAAATAGATCAATTTGCATTATTATCGGCGAGATAATTATATAAACCCAACCCGCATTCTATGAGTAATTAAAACCTGAGTAGCAGCAGAAGAATGCAGCAGTGGATACATATAGCTAGGTCGCAAACTTGAAATTGTGAAATTGAAACAGATTCAATTTCAACTAAAAATATACATGCATCAATATTTCATTTGGAAGGCAACCATCTATACATGCACATAAATTAATTACCTCCCTTTTTGAGAATTAATTAATTTCATCATCCAAGTGAGTGATGTACCGATCACTCTATACATCTACCAAATACATGACGTCCACCAGGTACTGTTAAATAAGTTCAAGCTAGTTCTGAAACTCAATGAAACTAGTTTGCACATTTAATACAAGACAACATTAATATGTGCTATACACGTACACTATATATATGTCATGTGGCAGTAACATTTGACTCCTCTCTATCTTGGAAGCATGGGATGAAATTGAACCACAACTTCTAGATCCCATGATCTCTTTAGCAATGACCCATCAGCTGGCAGTATTGTAATATACCTTTTTCTACATCCATGTTTTGTAAGAATTAAATAAACCAAGTAATATATATATATATATAGATATATTTATATGAATGAAAGACCAATAATCTAACATTAAATAAGTTGTTTAACTAATCAAATTAATATACCATCAACAACAATGCCTATCAGCTCTCAGCTTGTTAAATAAACTTCCAATGGCTCATTTAACCCCATGTATATGTCAAAACTAATAAATACTGCATTATTGTTCATGTAGTGGACATGATAGGTTTGCACCTAAGAACATTCAAACGTATGTTAATTCTACTTATAGTATACATGAAATATGACATGATTTCATTACTAAATTAGAGAGATCAGTACATGATTGCAACCAACTGGAAATATAATCTTTGCAGGCAATAAAGACCATCATACCAGCAGTTTCCTAACATATATAGCTCAATGCTCTCAATTCATACTACAAGTATCAAACTATATATACACATACCAAGTTGCATCACCTATCTATATATCATTGAACCACTACAATTTATAGAAGAATCGTAACACCTCAAGTTAAATAAAGCTGAGTAAAGGCCAACATATTAACTACATAAATAAGAACATGCATACCCATTATTATCAGGCTCCAATTATAGTCGAGTTTACAGACCATATAATTATCCATGGCATAGAATGAAGTAGCCAAAAGTATTAACCTCAATTGCAAATAAATTAATTCATATATGTCAGTCATGTGGAGTTCTTCAGTGATACCTGTTTCAAAAGCTGTCACCCCCACAACAGTACACTTCACATGATCAATATCTCCATGTAAAGAATGCAATATATATGGCACAAGCTGTCCCCGGCCTCTTGCAGTGCTCCATGGCTACAATAGCATTTCATACAACCCATTGCCTAATCTTTTGTATCTTGCAAGATCTGGATGTTGCTTATAAGCAAAAGTTAATATCAATGCACAGTCCCTTTGGTCTATGGCTTACATGAAGTGCGTATATTTATGACTACGCATCAATGCAAATAAATAGGCATAGGCATAATTCCTCTTTGATATGACCGACCACCCAACCATGAGTCTAGAGAAGCCACTAACAAAATTACCACAGACAACCACCCACTAGCTGGTAGTACGTCATCCCGTTGCCTCTCAAAAAACCAAAAAATCCCAAAAATGTGTTCTATACCAAAGTTAGACAGCTCCCGGTGTCTCCCTCGGAGACTTTCCTTGGGGCAGCTGCTGTGACATTGAGTATGTCATAAATTTATCAAACTCCGTTTGCTTGACCAATATTTCATCAACATTGGCCTTTAGTGCCTCAAATTAGGCCTTGTAAAACTG
Organism: Juglans microcarpa x Juglans regia; assembly: GCF_004785595.1. Lineage (NCBI taxonomy): Eukaryota > Viridiplantae > Streptophyta > Magnoliopsida > Fagales > Juglandaceae > Juglans > Juglans microcarpa x Juglans regia. The sequence continues at coordinate 31,230,550 of NC_054597.1, forward strand.
CATATCCTCTGACAAGACACCTCTATTCTCGGGATTAATCATTGTTCCTGATGTTACGGGCATCACCTTCTCTCCCAAACCCCTTTCATAGCCTGATCTTCTCCCTAGAACCTCCCTGAATACTGCAGCAGCTGCGTCCTTAGTCCTCTCTTCCGGTTCCATCTCATTCAACTTCTCTACCATTTTGTCCTTTCAAAATAACGAAAAATAATATGTTCAGTTTAAGTCCTTGGTAGTTAATAACAAAACAAGATCCAGCCTAGGTAGTTAATATTAAGTTAATTACAACTTAATATTACTGGGTACTTCCCCTGAGATCAGCACATGTAACTCACATACAGCTCTTCAGACATGTTGGTCACAAACCCATTTTTCTTCTTTGACCAGTGAGTCTCTTTAAAAAAATCCACCAGATTAGTAACACCATCTTGCTGAAACAACCAATTAAAAATCTAATTTCATGGACCAGCTTTTATGGGTGTCATACTTGAATTAACAATTCTAATATAATGCTGAAATTAGGACTCATACACATAACCACATATGGCATTATTACCTACTCGGCGAGTATTCGAACAAAGGACTTCCTGCCAGTAGTATGGTTGGTTCGTTGTAATGCCCTATTTGCCTTGTATTGCAACGACAAGGCCTAGTCCAGATTTCAAACAACACCACATGAGTTAAATCCATATTATTACTTTCTAATGCACATATCATTGAAAAATATCCAACATTTATTAACAAATGAAATTTGCTATTTTCTAGTTAGCACCAAGCAGTAAACACTGAGATTTTGTACCCCAATCACCACGATTTTACCTTAAACTCCTTGCTACCCCAGCGCATGCACAATTTCCTCCAAACTGCTTCATCCACCATGGGGGTCCCTCTAGCAACAGCAACTTTATGGCTTCCATACCCGAGGTAGATTTTGTGTAAGTCATAGTGGAAAGAATTGAACCTCCTACGTAGTTGCTCAGTAACCGTCTTACAATGGTTTTGTTTTTCCCATTGTATAATAAAGTCAGCCTAAACACCCACAAATTAAATCATAAATGTGGTTTAAATAAGTATACAAAAAGAACCACATGAAGATCCACATTGAAGTGTCTACTCAATTTACTTACTTGGACGCGAGAACACAACTCCTCTTGTTCAACTTCTGGCATATCATTCCAACGTTGGTAACCCATGTCAGCATAATGCTTGATGATCCATGTGACCCTACCACTAAATAGGCTTGCATTCTCGCATGACACATTTGTGTCCCCATCCTTGATTAGCAACGGAATCGGTCCAATCTTTCTAAGCATGTCAAATTTTGTCATCTTTGCCCATCCCCGACCTTGTTTCTTACTCACAGCTACTAAATTTTATAAAACATCAGCAAAAAACTGGTCATTCCACTTCATATGTATCCCAACAAAAATATCGGTTTGTGACCATATTACAATTTGTATGTGATGCAAATAATTAACACTATCCTATGTCACAAGATCTAGTAAAAAACATCTTTAAATTGTATAACTCTACTTGTACTAGAAGCTTGCTGTTCCGGGAACTCAGTTTCGAATACGCCATCGGGTGGTTGGGTTGAGTCATCCGATGAGGAGTTAGTGTCGTCTCTTAGTGTTGGTACATTTTGTGGTGGAAATGGCTCATCTTGTATTTCTGGCCTGTGGACTAAAGACCCCCTAAATCCTCCCTCCGTCCACGTACTCCTCTTCTTATACTTCGCACCATTTATATAGTGGCACTTATAACCAGTTACCCCTGCTACCCTGCTACTATCTTAGCTACATTCATAAACTCATCATAATGACTATCATTAATTATAAAACATAGAATTATATATACCCCGAGCATCTTATACATTCACAATATATAGTTAATAATGCCTATCACATTCTTGAACATCTGTGAAATTTCTCAAACTTTCACCCACCAATTGTTGTGTTCATGAGTAAAATATATATAAGCATGCCAGAGAAACTGTATATATCATGTTCACAACAAATCATGTTATGTAAAGCCACGTGATTCATCATGTGGTCCCTAGTTCTAGGCCAGGTTACCAAAATCCTAAACCTAGTATATATATAGGCAATTATGATCTTTAGCTACATGATATTATATATTTGTAAACATTTGTAAGGATCAATTAAATTTATAAGGAGTTAAAGATCTATCATCCTAATCATCATCAGAATTAGTAATATTATTTTTGTCTCATCAAGTACTCCGAAGCTATTGTGATCCTTTAGAAATGATGCAAGGTCGTATTCGGGGCTTAGTACTTTGTATGGATAAATTTAATTGGGTATTCTTTATATTCGACATTGATGTAATTTTCTAGTTTGTGTTGGTAGTTGTAATTATGGTTGTTTCTCCACCTCAGTGAGGGATTCTTAATAATAAGAGGCCTGACCTTGGCGTTTATTAAAAAAAGAAAAAATCCATTAGAAATTGTCTTCATATACATGCACATCCACATGCCCTGTAAACTATATATGCTTGCTCGAGCACATATATGCATTCAATGACTCACAACAACTACTAAAAAATACAACTATATATATATATATATGATCAATATGGGAAGATATTGATCAGTAAATATCCTAATAGTGGGCTGGGCAAAATAAAAACACAGGTATACCTCCCTCTTAAAAATGTATCAACCACACACAATGCCTTTGGCACCCACAATGGAATAGGACTCCTAGAATATCCCATCCAAATTCAGTTGGTTTAGATATTTGAAACCATCTAGATGCTCCTGATAGTTGCTGGTTTTTTTCATGGGGGTTATATACTTTTTATGTGTTAAATGGAGTTGTGTGACTTCAAAAGACTTTAAGATGCAGTTTAAATGAAATAGGTAACTCTATATATATATATATATATATATATATATGTGGGTAAACTACCACGCATAGAAAAAATTTTAGAACATCTCTTCATGGGGAATGGTAATTAAATGTCCCATGACATTGAAGTAAACATAGGAAACCTAGCTAGGACTAAGGTCTGTGTTACCTCTTAGAACATGATGAAATCAAGAAAATAGGTCAAAACTTTTGCAGCTTACCTATAACTTGTGAGAATGGGTTTCCTACATTCAACATACCCGCACAAGGATGCTCTGCTATCCTTGTAGTATACCACAAAAATGGCAAGTCACTTCGCAGCACCGAAAGATCCAAATGATCCTTTACATCGTTGGCTTAAAAACCCACAAGCAAATCATATGCGATTTGAAGAAACCAAGAGTAAAACAACTATGCTACGAATTGGCGTTCATTTTCCATATTATAAGGCATGCAAGAAATTTAATATGAACCTTTCAATGAATCGAAGGACATCCCATGAACAAGCATGACCCCAAATCACTACTAGAAGATACTTAAATGGCAGCAAGGAAATATATTTTACCTACCGTGAGGTCTGAAACCACAGGCTGCACCATAGTTGGTCTGCTTAATCCTTGCGTCCTTGCAAACTGGGGTTCTTCTGGGTATGTAGGGGAGTTTAAATGTATTATTATTGCAATTCCTTTACTTTCTACACAAATCAGTTTGCTTGTTGGTTTAACATGTACACGAAATGGCGTAAATCACCTGGGATTACACATTTGCCCCTCAACATGGTCACCAAGCCCGGCTAACTCATTTCACTTTCCCGCCTATGATTATTTGGAAGATTGCTTTTTATGTTGAAATGCCACAAAAGTTGAAATTCATGGCTCAAGTAGTTGATCTGAATATCGAATACTTGTTTTTATGGTAATTATTTGGTAAATTATTATGGTAATTACTTGGTAAATTATTTTGGATTAATAAATTATTCTTGGCATTAAAATTTTTTTCTTTACAATAATACATTTTTCTTTGCATTAACAAATTATTTTTTACATTAAAATTTTATCAATCGCCGTAATTATAAGTATTGAAAATGTATATTATAAGAAAGATAAATAATAATATTGTTTTATAAATTAAATAACTTTGTTCGTTATTGGCTTTTAGATCCCATTAAAATAAATACGTCAATATATATTAACAATTAATGTGATTGCTTAGGGAAATTAAATGGACCGTCTGATCTTTGCATTACAACAACGAAAATGTAATTGAGGGCGTATTGTTAGAATTTAATTTTATAAATAACACCCTTACACTGAGAGTAAAAATATATTACTATTATAATTATTATATTTCTGTTTAAAATTTTTCAGCATAAATAGTTTCGAACATATTTAAAAAATCAGTGATTCTACCCAATACAATATCTAGAGGGGGTGAATAGATGTACTTTATCATTTTCTGGTCTAATAAAAAATATTGACATGCAAGCAATTAAATAATGAAAAAAATCACACAAATATTCAACACAAAGATTTGGCAAGGAAGTGAAATTAACTCATTTGAAGAACCTCTTCAAAATCTAAAACCACTCCTGACCAAATCCACTATAGAAACTTTAATTGTTACAACCAATTTAGAGACACTCACAAAATATTTGTAGTTCCTAATAAACTGCTAACTGCAACACCACGAGTGACCCGCTCAATCGATCTCTACACGCATGTAGTGTGCCGAAACTCCGACCTTTCTATAGTATCCCATGAGAACCTCTTGCTCTCTGCATCCACAGCAGCTCCGGAAACCTTCCAATGGACTCAACTGTGCTTTTATCTTGAGTGTGATTAATTTGGTGGAGGTATTATATATATTTTCCAAGAAATTTGACTTTGAATGTGGGGGAGAGTTTCTCTCAAATGCTCTTGGAAGAGGACTCTATTTTTGCTCTGTTTTTCCACATAAAGGGAGGAATGAAATGGAAGAGGACTTTTTGCTCTATTTTTCCATGTAAAAGGAAGAATGAAATGTTTCCTTTTATACTTCCTAAGAGAGAGGCGCTTAAATCTAAGGCAAATTAGGTTTTCCGAACATTGGCTCGAGCGAAGTGTCGAGCCTAGTCGAGCGAAATTTCTGGGTTGAGTTCGCTCGAGCTATTGGTCAAGCCTAGTCGAGCGAACTCTCTGACTTGAATGTAGCTCGAGTGACATGTCGAGCCATGTCGAGTGAACTCTTTGACTTGATGTCACTCGAGCTATTGGTCGAGCCATGTCGAGCAAACTCTCTGACTTGATTTCACTCGAGCGAATAGTTGAGCCATGTCGAGCAAATCTTCTGTTTGTGTTCTGCTCAGCCTTGTTTTCACTTTACACATTTCAACACTTGTTACAACACAATTTTACAAAACTTTTCACAAGAATATGTCAACACACTTATTTTTACATTAACAATAATGTATGATAATAATTTCTTTTTACGAAATTATTTAGATATACGATAATTTCGTAATAATTATATTATATTTTACGCATTTCTATTCCAAAAGCAGGCCCACATGGGTACAATATTTCCGAACAAATGATATACCATAAATAACTAATGCATTTTTTTTTTTACATATGAAAACAAATATCCATAGTTTGTGACTTGTCATAAAATATTACTATATTTCAATTTTTTGAAATATCAATAAGCATTACATGTTTACATGCTTTTCCCAAACTAATCATGCTACTAATTTTTCAATTGGTTGATGTGAAATACACAATTCACAAACATGCTTCCATGTCTTTAACAAATTTGTGAAATTTTTTTCCTCCCAAAATTCAAAATACAATTATAAATTATATATAACATGTCTCATAATTCATTGGCCAATCCGATGCTCCCACATTGGTATCGCGTATCCCTCATTGCCCTCATTGCTTGGGCTGATTCACTGGACATGTCCACCACATGAGATGATTCACCCGCATCATCATCCGCCGGCATATGTGGCATTGATGACCGATGATTCAATGCACTTCGAATGAACTCATCATTAGGCGTCGCCGTTTTAATCATGTTATGTAGTGTACAACATGCAGTAATGATCATGCCTTGCTTGGTCAATGAATATCGAGGCATGACCTTCAAAATTAAAAATTAATTTTTCAACAAAGCAAATGTGCGTTCAATAATGTTTCTTATAAAGGCATGACGATAATTGAAATAATTTTTATATCCCTGAAAGTGATGCGCACTTTAACGATCTGATCGGTGATATCTCTCTCGTGGATAAAGCAGCATAAACATTTCGACGCAAGGATAAGCCGCATCGACAAGATAATAATAACCTAAAACTACATTTTAAATGAATCGGAATCAGTGATTTGCAAAATAAAATCACTTGCGAAATTCCAAAAGACAACGTTTTACATAACAATTATAAATAAGAATTAAAATTATAGGGAGGTACCAATTAACAATGTCCTAAGATATATAATAACAATTAAAATTAAAATTTAGGAATAATAATCCGAGATCAATCATTATAGTATTTCGCATAGGATAGCCCCAGCCAATCCAAAATCACGCCAAAAAACTTTGTTGCCTGTTGAAAAGTCTGAAGTTTCGATTCCATAACTATTAATTTTTAATTTTTTTATAAATTAACAATGTCACATCCTAGTAGTGTTATATTGTTAAACTAGGAGAGAGATAGAAGATTATGTGAACAAGTTTTCTATCAATACACAACGGGAAAGAATGATCTTGAATAAATGTCTAAACTTTAGTCTAATTACTTAACCATCACAAATTGTCCGACCTTGACAACTCTCAAGGCTGGAGGGACTTTGAGAGTCAAGTAATTTGACAGACATTTCTTCAAGATCATTCTTTCCCTTTGTGTAAACATGTATACACAACAATAATAACAATATTTTAAATCCATATCACAACATATTCACAATATTTCCACAATAATATTTATACACATATTAAATTTACCGTCTTCTGGCCATGGGAATTGATTCTGATTTTGACTCAATGCATCCATGAAAACTCGTGCATCGTGGGCTGTTCCCTCCCACCCAGTATACACATATACAAACTTCATATCGAAGTCACACGCACACATTACGTTCTATGCAATCTGGCCAGAACGATTTTGATATGCATCATGTACATTAGTGGGTGACACAGCTAAGATCATTACGCCATCTAACCCCCCAAGACATTTTTGCAAAATCATTATCATAGAGCAAATCTCAATCAATATGGAATATTTATATATATATTCCTATTAAAAAAAATTGAATACAAACGTTTAAAAGTCGGGAAGTCATTACCTCAAACCATGGATAATTATGGAGATTTCTCGCAATTCGAGGATGCACCCCAATTGTGTGTATTGGCCTAATCACAATTCTCCCTAACTCATGCAGCGACCGCATAATCGTCTTTACGTGGCGGTTAATAGTCTCACTTGAATGTTGGAAGCGATCCCCAACGATACGTTGGCCTTGTGCATGATCAACAAGAAAGCAGAACATGGCCAATGATTCCTCCACCGAGATCCTTTCTGTAGGTGCCATAATCATTGTTTCCCGTAACGTGTCAACTACATAACGGAATGCAGAAACTTCCATGTGAAACATTTCAAGGCAGGTACGATGGTTCCCATTCTAAACCCCCTGAATATATTGATCCCCCCGAAGGCCTAGATCATGTTGGGGCATTGGGATTCGAGCTCTAGCATTTTGCATTCTCATCCACATCATATAAACTATATTCATCTCATTCATTGCATCATCGTCCCCAATTCCGAACCATAGGGCATCCTCGTTTGGAAAGTCATCATCGGCCATTCTGAATAAGCAACCTTTAGCGTGCGTTAACAAAATGGAAAATACATTGTACTAATAAGGAAATGTATGTGAAAGTTCAATGGCATTAGTGCATAAATGGTTGTGAAATGTTAGAGACTAAACAATTAACTATAATCATTTGCAAGCATAAAACTTTCAACAAAATCACCATTATACAATGCTCATCCAAAGTAGTAGTAGCTAATTAGCTCATGTCTAAATAAACATCAAATAAATGATAACCATAAGCATCAAGTACGCACATGTTATGCTTAAGCCGTGTTGACCCCCTTTTCACTTTACATACTTTATCACTTGTTACAATACAATTTTACAAAGGTTTTCACGCTAAATGGGGAGATTGTTAATGTAAAAATATGTATGTTGGCATATTCTTGACAAAAAGTTAAGCGTACCAAAATAAAAATGTACGAAATATTCTCACATGTGTAATCAATATCTACTATCAAAGTTAAAAGCAAAAATTCAAGTATACACATGACAAGCACAATTCTTATAAAAAAATCTTCATTAAGAAAATATGACACTTGAGTTTCTATGAAGTATGCAATACAATAGTAGGTCAAAAATTGTGTTTCACAAAGCAAATATTCCTTTAACTTGTGCTCCCCCTACCTACATATGTACAAACCCCCTCTACATATGTGCTCCCCCTAATTCATATGTCCTCCCATGTGCTCCCCTAACACATCTCTCTCCTACATAACACTCCCCTTTTTTGTCACTAAATGCAAGGGGTTCAATCACCACCATCTGATTGGTTTCCATCATCCTGATTACGGAGGAGCTCCTCAATGTCGTTCAAGGGTTGGGTGACATTCTGTTGGAAGCCATCAAGACGAGCATCAAGGCGGACCAAATATTCCAACACCATCTGTAGACTGGGCTAGTTTGATGGGGCTACGCCTAGAGGTGCCGAGGTGGATGGTGCGGAGCTCGAAGGCCAAGAGCTCGTCGGCTGAGATGTGGGTGCTGGTGCTGGAGGATGCTCAATGTCTAAAGGTTGAGGGGTAAGGTGAGCACGACTGAGCTGAATGGTCTTACGACCAATGAGAGCCTTGAGTGTAATCCTAGGCTCATGAGGAAGAAAGGAGACAAAGTAAGACAAGGCGATTCGGGTGATGAGATAAGGAAATGGTAGTCCAGTCCGAAAATTTTTGGACCGGCATGTCTCAATGATGACTCCGCACAAATGACTCTCTAAATCAATGGAGACATCATTAATGAGGGCATAAAGAAGAAGAGCCCGATCATATCAGAGGTTGCTGTGATGACCCGTATGGTAGAGGTTAGTCAGTACAATCTGCCTAAGAAGAAGGTGGTTGGGTGGCAACTGAGCCGTAGGCAAGGGTATCCTACCATTCCAAGCAATGTATCTCCCAATCAAGCATTCAGCTATGACTGGCATGGGAGGAGGACGAGTGGTGAGATATGGATAGATAGGGTTGGAAACCCTAGGGGCAATTAGCATGTCTGCTAACAAGTCCAAGGTCACCCGAAAGTGTATGGTCCAAAGAATCACTTCAAATGAGCCATCTTCAGAAGTGGCATGGATGTTGGAGTAAAACTCCCTCACCAACTCCACATAAGGAGTGGGAAGATTAGTGTCCAAGCCAAGCCACTGGAGGGATTCAAAAATGCGGGGCACAATGGTCTCAGTGAGCTCACCAAAGGAGACCTCGCGCTCAACAGTAAGGGCGCGTTTACTAAAATTCTCATCATAAAGATCCCGAGCCGTAGCATTGTGAAAGTGTGCTTGGGCTTGGGCAGGGGGATCATGAGCTGGGGTAGGAGGATTCCTGTGAGGACGCACACGACGAGACATGATTTTAGGCTGTAGACAGAAATATGACCATTAGACAAGTCTAAAAGTAATGCACATGACCAATGTATGCATGTCCAATGCATGTGCATTCTAATATATATGACTAATGTGCATGCCAATGTGACCCTCCTAAAACTCACTCACTAACCTTCCTTGACTGACCTGGCCATTTCAAGCTTAATGCATGCACAATGGGCAACAACCCCAATGTATGCCTAAAATGCACCTAATTAAGATGCATGGCCAATACGCCCAAATTAAATCACAACATATGATCAATGAAGTGGTGTGCATACTATGCCAAACATGGGTTTAAGAACCCATTGCTGTTCCAAAGCCCTCCTAAGTACTGACACCTCTCAATGGGTGTTTACAATCACACCAACCATATCAAACAAACCCAACACTTTCTCCATCAAAATGCAACATAGGAAATCACTCAAGCATTTTATCAAACACTTGGTGTGCATGTGTTGTTACTCAAAGGTGCAGTGCATGCATAAATCCCAAAATTCCTAAATACAATGGTGAAAGAAACATTCTCTACACCCCATTCACAAACCAACAAAATGCCCAACATAAAATCTCCATTTCAAAAACCTAAAACCCGTAGCCCCCTTTCATGAAATGAAATGGAAATCCATTATCCCCTAATACAGTTTCCTAAGACATGGAATGCAATGGAATAGAATGTAATGAAAATGAAGATGAAATCGAAAATCGAATGACAAGAACACTACCGTGCTCCCCCATTTCACAACCCGTATCCCCCATTTTCGAAAACGTTCCCACATGAAAATAAAAAAGAAAATTGAAACATTACCATGAATGAGGGCTTACCGTGATTAAGAAAGGAGAAGTAGATCAGTATTTGAATGAAAAAAAAATATAGAGAGAACCAAACGAAGGAGAAGGAACTTTAGGAGAAGAAAGAAGAAAAATCGCATGGGGAAGGAGAAGAGAAGTTTTGAGGAAAATCGTGAAATGCTCGAGCGGCGCAGGCCTTTTAAACGATGTTCGCTTGAGCATACTTTAAAACCCTCGAGCGGTTCCTCGAGCGACAAACCCAGAATTTTGGTTTTATTGAATTTAACACAAAAACTCACATGGCTTGACTCCAAACATTAGTTAGAGCAATTTTTAAAACCAAAGATACACATCAAATGTAAAAAAGCATCATTATTTTCATAAATCACACAGGGGCAAAATATTGACAAGCAAGCAATTAAATAATAAAATAAATCACACAAATAATCAACATAAAGATTTGGTCACGAAGTGGAGACTCATTTGAAGAACCTCTTCAAAATCTAAACCTACTCCGGGTGTAAGACACCACCTCAAATTCACTAAAGAAACTTTAAATGTTACAATCAATTTAGAGACACTCACAAAACCTTTGTAATTCCTAAATTTGGCTTGCACCAGCACGAATGACCCACTCGATCTCTACACACATGTAGTGTACTGGAACTCCGACCTTTCTGTAGTGTCCCACGAGAACCTTTAGCTCTTTACATCCACAGCAGCTCTAAAACCCTCAGGCCAACGAACACATCCACTCCAATGGACTCAACTGTCTTTTTATCTTGAATGTCATTAATTTGGTGGAGGTATATATATTTTCCAAGAGATTCAACTTTGAATAAAGGGGAGAGTTTCTCTCAAATGCTCTTGGAATGGGACTCTATTTTTGCTTTGTTTTTCCACACAAAGGAAAGAATAAAATGTTTCCTTTTATACTTCCCAAGAGAGAGGCGCTCAAAACTAAGGAAAATTAGGTTTTCAGAACATTGGCTCGAGCGAAGTGTCGAGCCATATCAAGCGAACTCTCTGACTTGAGTTCACTCGAGCTATTGGTCGAGCCATTTCGAGCGAACTCTCTGACTTGATTTCGCTCGAGCTACTGGTTGAGCTATTACGAGCGAACTCTCTGACTTGATTTCGCTCGAGCGAATGGTAGAGCCATGTCGAGCAAACCCTCTATTTGTGTTCTGCTCAAGCTGTATTTTCACTTTACACACTTCAATACTTGTTACAATACAATTTTACAAAGGTTTTCACAAGAATATGTCAACGCACTTATTTTTATATTAACAATAATGCATAATAATAATTTCTTTCTACAAAATTATTAAGATGTACGAGAATTTCTGAATAATTATATTATACTTTACGGATTTCTATTCCAAAAGAAGGCTCACATAGACATAATATTTCTAAACAAATGATATACCATAAATAACTACTGCATTTGTTTTTACACATGAAAACAAATATCCATAGTTAATTGTGAATTGTCATAAAATATTACTATATTTCATGCTTTTAAAATTTTGATAAGCATTATATATATGTTGTTCCCAAACTAATCATGCTAGTAATTTTTCAATTGGTTGATGTGAAATACACAATTCACAAACATGCTTGCATGTTTTTAACAAATTTGTGAAATATTTTTCCTCTCCAAATTCAAAATACAATTATAAATTATAAAATGTCTCATAATTCTTTGGCCAATCTGATGTGCCCACGTCGGTAACGCATGCACAAATTCATTACTCATTGCCCCCATTGCTTGGGCCGATTCACTAGACATGATGTCCACCATGCACCTACATGAGATGATTAACCCGCATCATCATCCGCCGGCATATGTGGCATTGAGGACCAATGATTCAATACATGACTCCAAATGAACTCATCATTAAGCATCACCGTTTTAATCATGTCAGAGATAAACAATTAATTAACTATAATCATCTGCAAGCATAAAACTTTCAACGAAATAACCCTTATACAATGCTCATCCAAAGTAGCATGCAGTAGCTAATTAGCTCATGTCTAAATAAACATAAAATAAATGACCAGCATAATGAAGTATGATCAATGTCAGACACAAAGTTTTACAACTAAATTCCATGCCGAATTAATTAAAAACTGCCTATTGTCTAAACTAAGGTCCCCTCATCAATAAAAAAAAGAAAAAAAGAAAAAAAAGAGCTATAAACTCCATGCCCACTCACTCCTGCGCTTCGCAGGGATTGCGATGAACGAGTTCTGCAATCCCGACTCCCCTGATAATAATCTAAAGACCTTGCTCCATTGCACAAAAGGCAGGTGAGGTTCAACTTCTTCAAGCAACTGAATGCAACACACATGCTTATCAATCCCGCATCAGTCTCCATGTTGTTTGATTTGCTGCGCTTCGAGGCCCTCCACTCATCAGCTGCCAGTCACCTAGCCTCAGCACTTTTCTCAATTGCCTCCAAGGTTTTGCTAAAGGACTCTTCCATGGCAGGGGACTGGGAAGGCCCTCCCCTCTGGCGTCGACGAGATGCACTACTGTATGAGGCGGATAAGGGTCTCCTTGATTGAGTGGAGCCGTCCATAGGAGTTGGCTGCGATGGGCCCCCTTGATCATAATGCACTGGCCGCTGTGATGGGCCCCCTTGATCATAATGCACTGGCCGGTCACGGTTTCGCAGCTCCTCTTCTAGCAGGTCCTCCTCCTCGCTAGTTGGGGCCGGGTCAGTCGATGCCCGATGGAATGTCCCCATCGCAAAGGCACAGACAAAGATCACGCACAGCTCTTCATACTTTGGGCATCCATAAGTCAAATGCTTGAATGAGCTGCGTACCTAACATATTTAATAAAAAATATCATTAAATTCGCTCAGTGAAAATTACAAAAAATACTTTTTATGACATAGCTTCAATTAATCAGCTCATAGGTACGTACCCTGATTGTGTTTGCCCAGTGTTTCTCGCTTGCCACTGGGGCCTTCCTGTATGGATCCCAGCCCAACCCTGTTTGCTTCATCAGATTTGTAAATTCTCTCTGACTTCGTTTAAGGCGTGCAATCTTTCCTTTTACTTGCTCAGAGTTAAAATTCTTCTGCCCATAGTTCGACAATTGTTTAGTGAGCCGCACATGGTTGCTGTGGGTGATATGCCCACCCCTCAGTCTATTTTGGATGGAATCTTCGTACAAGATATCAACAAGGAGATCCTCCATCCCCCCAGACCACAACAGTCGATCACGTATGTTTTCATTCGGCTCATCCATATGGAGCTAAAAGATGTATAAAAATAAACCTCAACACTAGCATTTAAATATATTGAGGTTTAATTCGCTGACAAGATGTGTATTACAAGGCATAATTTTAGATGTGAAAGATAACATGTTTATAGGGTAAGGATAAGAAATAGCTAATGTTCAATATTTTTCCCAGTCATTCACAGTAAGGCTACATATAGGCAGGAAATTAGAAATCCTAACATTTTAGTACTCAGATACATGTTGTATGCAATAAACCTCAAAATATGTTACCTGTCGAGATGAGGATGATGATCTTGACCACAAGTAGTAAGGCTACAGGCATGACCATGTAATAAGAAAGAAATAGTGGCACGTATCAGTTTGGAATGTATGAACATCTAAAATTAAATGAAAAAAATAAACATCTCTATAAAAGGTGTGGATGTTTAATTTTCCTAACTACTCCTTTTTTCTTCAGCAGAAGAAAACAGTTTGGAAACTATGATATATAGCTTTATATATACCTGTGTGTTTTTTTTTATATATATAAGTAACTCTATATATACCTAGCTGTTACTATTATTTATATGAAAAACATAAACACACAATACCCAGTACAACAGTTTTTCGGCATCATGTTTTAAAATGACCTTTTTAAAAACTGTTGAACCCAAAGGGTATACATACAACTAGCCACATGCAAGTTGCAACCTCTCCTTACCTATGGCGCGCATTTGATTAACTTACTATCAAATTATCAATTGGCTCAAAATGTTGGTGGAACATGTATGATGATTGATAGGCTGAGAAGGAGCTGAGATGTTAATTGTTAGGCTTTAGATTTTTCCATGAAGGAACTAGGAACCAGGTCATGACTGGAACTAGTTTCTTTAATTTAAAGCAGGCTTCACACATTTCTGAGATAACATCCTGTCCTATAAAACTTCTTACGTTCCTAAACTCCCATGAAACACAACCAGGGTAAACAATAATTGAAAAACAAACGCGTGTTTTACTTCATCAATCATCAGACATGTTCAAGCTCCAGCTGATCGATGATCAGATTCTTCAACTAAAATAAAACAAAATAAACCCCTATTGTTTAAACTTGGTATAAACACTTCAACAAATCCAAAACTCAATGATCAAGAGCACTATAACTGCAAAAATTTATTACAGACTACAATGTTTGCATGTATATCTGAAGCATAAATCATGGTAAATGAAGAAAATCCAAAACCACAAAATCGCAGAAATATATCAAGGGCAAGCAACAACAACAGAGGCAAACAAAGAATTCCTTACAAAATAAATACCTTATTTTTCCATCCTATATTAATTAACTCTTGGGAGCCGTGGTGCTGGAGGTATGGCGGCAACGACGTCTCTTGACAGTTTTGGTGAGGGAGATTCCCTTCCGGTGTTTCAAAGGGCTGGCTTTCCTCGATTTGGGGAGTTTACCTTTAAAGACCATTTTTGCATACAACAACCCGTAAACAATGGAGATAGGGTTGTAGGATTGCAAACTCCTGCAACCCTAGGGCTTGAATGGCAGACGACAGTGGGCTCCTGAGTTGACGATGCAGAGCAGGGAGGCCGGTTTTGGCTAGGCCAGCTGGGGAGATTGGTCTGGCATTGTGTATTTGGGTAGAGATTCGCATGGCTTCATCAGGCAAGTATATATCAAGGCCAACTTTGGGCAGAGAGCTGTACGGCTTCAATCACAAGATGGGATGGAAAATTATCTTGTCTTAGCTTTGCCATCGGTACATCACAGGGGTTTCGAAAGGGATCTTCATATGCTCAATGGCCGGGCTTCGATACCCACAGCAAACGCCCATGAGGCGAGGGTTTGGGTAAAATGGTCACCGATGATGAAGAGGCTTGAATGGTGGATTAGCTGAATAATTTGGTGCTGCATGTGGGTTTCAGAACATTGGGTGCATTTATGCATTGATGTCTTGGATGCACTGTGAGGCACGGGGGTGGGTGGGTTAATTGATTTTACTCTGCAAGGAAAAGGCTGCATCGTCTGAAAAGCAAAAGAAATAAAGACGACCAGCAAGCTTTTGGGAAGAAAAATGTTAATAATTGCTACATTTTGACACATTATGTATCAAAGTTGTTTTATTTTATTTTATTGCTTGACACTCGACATATATATGAAATAGTTGAAGTGATATAAAAGCTAATTCCAATGAAATATGACTTTCAATCAAAGCAAATTTTCAAAGCAAAAAAATTAAAAAAGAAAAGTCAGATAGTATATATAGCCCGCATCTAGTTTTTCTTCTCTTTACCTCCACTCCCACAGGCACATATTCTATGATTTTTTTCAGTCAGTGGCCGTATGACTTTGAGAGAGATATTTCTTTAATGAAATGGAACCAAAATATGACAATAAATATAACACATGAAAAGTCTATTCCCACTTGACGTGCAATGCTTGTAGGAACTGGTACATTTGAGCCAAAATGTGTGTTCCAAAATTCATGCATTAACATAGAGTCTATACATCATGTCGAGTTGTTTGGATATCCATTGCAAGTTGTATCCTTTGAATTTCGATTTCTAAACTAGTGATTTTCTTCTCGCCATATGGTGGTATTTCTGGGTCATACTAACAAAAAAATGGCAAGAATGCCCAGCCTGCAAAATCAATCAACACATATTAGCAAACAAAGATTATCCATATGATTTTCCAAAAACAAACCATATTTTGGTATGAATAAGCATCATATTGCTTTTGAAAAAAGATTTGAGTAAAATAGCTTGCTTTCACAAAGATTTAAAAATAACTTCTTAACAAACAATTAAATAACAATATATCTCAAAGTTTTGGCAACTGAAAAATCTACGACCCTCATTATCCTCCGTATGCGCGGTTCGTCGACGTGCTTTAATACCACAAAAGCATATTGGGTATTTATCTTGACAAGAATTTCTTGAGTGTGAGATATTGCTAGTGCCACTACGTGCGTCGGACATTGTGTCAATATTAACAGTCTCTATTTCTAGACTACCAAATGATTGATTAGTGACCTCATATATATATATATATATAATTTTATATAGGAACAACTGCTAAATTTAAGAACCAACCAAGTATTAAACAAAGTCAAGTATTGATTTAATAGTGGTTCTAAAGAAAAAAGTCTTCAAATTGGCTCTTACCAAACTTGATAATTTAGGACATTCGCTACTTGAGAGGTTAAGCATGACTAAATTTTTATCTTCAGCCCTTAAAGATTTTAGTATAACTAAACTACTTTGGTTAAGCCCAATTAATATGTGATTGTTTTTTTCTTTCCTTGTAAATGGAATGCTACTGCACATAGTTAATATCCAGCATGCATGCATTGACTTCTTGCATGAGAACAAAAATATATAGATTAAGATACGGCTTGGCCAATTGTGCCGGTCCATGTCCCAAAACTAAACAAAGTGAAGTTAGAACTGATCTAGCTAGCAGTAACATGTGACTTATAATCAGGACTTATATGCCCTGCTACAACTCAAACGACCCAAGGTTGGGGGTTGAGGACAAGATTCTCTTTTGAAAGTGAGAGATAGAAAGTGAGAAAATAGAACAGAACAAATCATGTTGCAGAAAGATGTAGGGCAATAAATATTCACATTAACATCTGCTCCAACAAATGTGAAAAAAAAAACCCACATTAAAACAAACTCCCTATAGAGATAAGAATACTGAAATCAACTACTAGGGGCATTTGCAACCTGTGCGGATCATTCATGAGGGATTATATATTAACGGTTGAAGGAAATTCATGAAGATGCTCAAATTAGTGTAAGTTGGATCCAGAATGGTAAACCCACTCCTGCATCTAAGACCATGGTAAATCCACTCCTCCATCTAAGAACAAATTATTACAACACAATTACAATAGTTAATATGAACCCAGGCCTCAAAATAAATGGCAGTCTATAAAATTTACTAGAATGCTGATTGGGAATCAACCACCAATAATATTGTTGTGTCTTCTTGCATCGGCCTCTCCTATACAAATCTTTTGTTCTGAGAAGGAAAACTTGTTATATTACGGACCTCCTGCGTTCACATTGGCGCTGAGACTCTAAATTCTTGGATTGTTTTGGTCATGTCAACTTATAATAATCACAGATACTGTAAAGTAGATCACCATGGAGATTTTGTAGATTGAACAAGTTGGCATTTTGATTTAACAGAAGAGCTGAAACTATGCTACAGGAATACATAATCTTCCCTATTAATTTTGATCAAAACCAAGTTCTTTATCCCCATTATGCGCAACAAGACCAAGTCCTCATGGCTCATACACAACAATTTTGTCTCTAGTATAATCATTTCAGCCAATTGTTCTGTTCTGCAGCATACACATGGACTTAAAGGTTTACTTTCATGCATATATGCTTCTAATCCTACCAAATCACATAAAAAATGGGGGTTTGCTTTTATGGTAGAAGATCTAGAATCACCAAAGAGTTGATATTTGCCTACTTTTTTTTTTTTTTTTTTAGAATAACGGCTACTTCATATTAAAAACACCCAAGAAGGTTTTGAATACAATGAGGATAATCCTCTACATGGATGGATTCTTCGGAGAGGTCTAATGAACTCTTTGCCAAAGTATTCGCCACTACATTAGCCTGCCTAGGAACATGCTTAACAGACCAAGGACTAACTTGTTCTAGCAACAACTTGATATCTTGAAAAATTAGGTTAGTTGAATTCCAGCTATCCTCCTTACCATTGATAGCTTTTACCACTGTCATGGAGTCCCCTTCAAGGATAATATTTGAGAGACCGAGTTCAATACAAAACTGAACTGCTCTTAAGGCTGCCAATGCTTCCCCTAGCAATGGATCAGGGAAAGAAGCTTGAGCTGATCTGAGAATGCCTATAACCAGACCCTTGCAGTCCCTGACAGCTACTCCGATGCCTACCTTGCAATGAATTTTGTCTATGGTTGCGTCTCAATTCACCTTGAAATTGCCAAGTGGTGGCTTAGTCCATTGGATAAGGGTTTGAACTTGGTTGCTTTTCTGTTTCTGAAGGCTCTTTACCGTCTGAAATACATGTCAAGACAAGGTTATTAACTTGTTGAGGGGATGAAAACTGAGCATCAAAGACCCATTTGTTCCTTCTGGACCAGATTTGCTTAGTGGTGAATGCCAATGCTTGATGTTCCTCCCCTGAAAGAGTTGACAAGAGCTGTTCCAGAATCACACTAAAAGGCGCCTCATCAATACTGCATTTTTGGAGTTTTCTCGAGCTGCTGCACCACACATCCTGAGCAGCTATACATGTCCAAAGAGCATGGGAAGTGGTTTATGGTTCAGTCTGGCAGAATGGACACAAAGGGGAATCAATTACCTTTCTTCTATGCAGGTTCACCTTGGTGGGGAATATGTCTTTGGCAGCTCTCTAAAGAAAGATTTTGAGGGCATTTGGGACCTGGAGCTTCCAAATGTGATGCCATATTTTTGTGCTGTGAGATGGCTCTGAGGTTTGTCCAAGCTTTTTAGTATTGAGAGATGTTTGAAGATGATATGCAGGCTTCACTGAGAATTTTCCATTTACAGTGCATCTCCATGTCAGTTTGTCTTTGCTTTTGCATGGACTGATATGAATCTTTGATATGATTGCGGCTTCAACTGGACTGAATAACTCATGGATCAAAGGCATCTTCCATTGAAGGGAGTCTTGGTCAATTAAAGAGGCCACCGTAGCCTCTTGGGGCAGAATCCTTGGATAGGATCGAATTTTGTAAGAAGATGGGTAAGGGATCCATCTGCCTGACCATATTTTAATACTTTGACCATTCCCTACCTTCCATAGAAGGCATTCAAATAGTAAAGGTCTTGCTGCTGTGATACTTTTCCAAACAAAGGAGTCACCATTCCTTATTTTTGCATTGTAGAAATTTCCTAAAGGGTAGTACTTTGCTTGGAGAACACGTGCTGCAAGTGAAGATGGGTTTATGAGGAGCTTCCATCCTTGCTTAGCCAAGATAGCTTTGTTAAAATCTTCAAAATCCCTAAAGCCCAAACCCCCCTTTTGTTTTGACTTTCCCATTCCCTGCCAACTAAGCCAATGCATCTTAGATTTTTGGTCTCTCAAGCCCCACCAAAAAGATTGCATACTCTTGTTTATGTTCCTCAGGATACTCTTAGGAATTAAGAAAATGCCCATTCAATATGTGGGAATTGCTTGGATAACTGCCTTTAGAAGTATTTCCTTTCCTGCTTAGGAAAGCAAATTGGTTTTCCGGCTGCTGATCTTGCCTTTGATTTTATCCAGTATATGGTTGAAAGCCCTTGTTTTGTTCTTGCCAACATAGGAAGGTAGACCTAAGTACTTCTCAAAGGGACCCGAGGCTTGAATCCCTGCAGAAGCCAAGATGGCTTGTTGGATTTCAGGCTTGGTATTCTTGCTGAAATAGATGGAGGTCTTCCCAAGGTTGAGCCTCTGACCAGAAGCTAATTCATAGGCTCTTAATATGTTGTGTAATCTAGACCATTCCAGAGCCTGAGCCTTACACAAGACAAGGCTGTCATCTGCAAAAAACAAATGATTAACAGTGAAGGAGCCATGGGTAATAGGAATTCCAGAGATGAGCCCCTTTTGTTTAGCTTGGTTTAAAGCAAAGCTAAGCATTTTTTAGCACAAGATGAAGAGATAGGGAGTGAGGGGATCTCCCTGTCTAATGCCTCTGGTGGGTTTGAAAGATGCTTGAGGAGTTCCATTTAGGATGATGGAATAAGAAATAGTTCCAACACATTGCATAATAAGATCAACCCAACCCTTTTCGAAGCCCATCTTAAGCAAAACCACTTGTAAAAATGACCATTCTATCCTATCATAGGCCTTACTCATGTCGAGTTTGAGAGCCATAAATGCATCCTTTTGCTTCCTCATTCTGTTTTGCATTGAGTGTAGCAGCTCATAGGCTACAATAGTGTTATTAGAGATCAACCTGCCAAGGACAAAAGCACTTTGTGTTTCAGAAATTAGAGAGGGTAAAATGGCTTTTAGTCTGTTTGCAATGACCTTTGCAATGATTTTGTAGAGTACGTTGCAAAGGCTAATAGGTCTGAAGTCTGAGACAAATGAGGGGCAATTCTTCTTGGGGATTAAGACAATAAAGGTATTGTTTATGGCCTGAAAACCAGTTTTCAAGGTGAGCAATTCAAGGGCTGCAGCAACTACATCATTCCCCACAATAGACCAATGATTTTGAAAGAATAGAGCAAGAAAACCATCTGGTCCAGGAGAACCCAGTGGATTCATCTCAAAAAGAGCCCTTTCAATTTCCTCTCGAGTGTAGTTCTTTGTGAGGTTGGAGTTCATCTCAGCCGTGACACTTGGATTGAAGTTTTCCACAAAGTCTTCTACTCCTACTGGATTGGAGGAGGAAAAAAGATCCATGAAAAAGGCCTGAAATTCTCTCCCAATTTCTTCCCTTGTTGTAAAGCAGTTACCATTCTCACTCTCAATTTTAGCAATTAAATTTTTTTTCCCCTTTGAATGGCACACTTGTGGAAGTAATTAGTATTTCTGTCACCCTCTTGAAGCCATTTTGTTTGGCTCTCTAGCGCCAAAATAAATCCTTTTCCTCAAGCAAAATGTTCATTTCCTTCTGTAGAGTTCTAACCTGAGCATTATCCATTCCAGTGTTAGCTGTTTGTAAAGAGCTTAATCTGTCCCTTTTGTGAACTAGATCCTGCTGGGATTTCCTCCTTGAATCATGGTTCCATTGTCTCAGCTGGAATCTGCACCCCTTCTGGTCACATCAGCTTTGGTTCCAGCTTGGAGAGAACCCTGCCATGCTTTTTTATAATCTCCTCACACCCCTCCTTCTTTGCCCAGGCAGCCTCATATCTGAATATCCTCTTTATTAGGTTCTGAATTAGAGCAAAAGTTTTACTGGAAATCAGGATAGGGTTATGGTCTAAGCATTGGACAGGCAGGGTGGTGACTGAGTTAGTGTCGTAGAGGTGTTGCCAAGTACCATTGACAAAGACCCTATCTAGCCTCTCTTTGGTGAACTCTGAACCCTCTCGGTTGTTACACCAGGTGTATTGAGACCCTTCATACCCAAGATCACCCAAATCACAGTCCATAAGAACTTGTCTGAAATCATCCATTTGTTTATTAGGCTTGGAAGGTCCACCCAACTTTTCCCCATGGGAGATGATTTCATTAAAATCTCCCATAATAAGCAAGGGAGTATTGGAATCTGATTTTAATAATCTGAGGAGGTTCCAACTTTCTTTCCTCTTTGAGGTAAAATACTTGCGAAGCTTGGCATGCCAACACAAACGGCTCATCCTTATACCACGTTCTAGACATATTGACTCTTGTAACATGGTCACCGATGTTGATACCTCAAATCATATCGCCAACATCAAACCAATCGCAAGAAAATAACCAAACTCGTCGCCATCCCATGTACCGCACCTCAAAGATATCATTAAGAACCCCATAGAAGTCAACCATAGAGGATTGGTGTTCACTTGTAACTAATACACCATTATTTTGTGTTCTACGATTCATTTCCTGATGCTTTGTATGAAACCGTATACCGTTAATTATACACCCAAAATATGAACTCACCCAAGGGTCTGGTCCACAAGCTATTGCATAAAGATCATCACATACACTCTGTGGATCCATAGCACGCAGCGCTTGAATCTAAAATAATGACCATAAGACAAGAAAAGGCAATGCCAAAAATACGGTTTAATGATCATACAATTAAGGTTCGATAGATATTCAAATAAACAACCACTTACACGTTTCCTGAACCACAATGGAAGTTCAGCTTTGTGCCTCCCGTCAATGTTAGATATGCTCAGCTCCTTCAAGATGTTATAGTGCTCCCTGCAATAAGTAATAAAATGTTTTAGCACACAACGCACCGTGCAAAGATGGTGAATGCATGGTACCTCCAATAGGTATATCAAAGTGAAGTCACGTCAATGTCAGATTCTTACTCCAAATACTGGACAATCTCGGTGTAGTTATTGAGGGTGTACCATCTGGCAGTTTTAAATAGTTTCTTCTCTAAGTGGATAGAGGTTGAATTACTGAGTGACCGCACTTTCTGATAAAAAATATCAAACGCAGAAAGCTCGGATGTTTGCACACCCACGTCAATATTTCGATCCTCCCGAGTGAACCTAGTTGGTACATCATGAAGATACATAGATGAGAATGTCAAACATTCTTCATGAATATATGCCTCTGCAATGGATCCTTCTAGGCAGGCTTTGTTTTTCACGTACCGCTTAAATTTGCCCAAATACCTCTCAAACGGATACATCCATCTGTATTGAACTGATCCTGCAAGTGACAACTCTCGGGGCAAATGGATAGCTAGGTGGACCATTACGTCAAAAAAGTTTGGTGAAAATATCATTTCCATCTTGCAAAGAATGAGGACAATATCAGGTTCAAGATGTTTCAATGTTTCTTTCTTACATGTTTGTGCACATAATTCCTTAAAAAAATGTGCTAAGTTCCATCAATGCCAAACGAATTTCATGTCTTAAGTACCCTTCGAATGCAGCTGGCAATATTCTTTGCATGAATATGTGGGCATCATGACTTTTCATACCAGAAATTTTACAGTCATTAATGTTAACACATCTGGAAATATTAGATGCAAAACCATCAGGGAATTTTACAGTCTTCAACCATGCACAAAACTCTTTTCTCTCATCTCCATGGAACATGAAATAGGCATGAGGGATTATCACTCAATCACCATTTTCTCTCAAATGTAACTCTATTCTTATACTGAGTTCGGCCAAGTCCCGTCGGGCTTTGATACCATCTTTTGTTTTACCTGAAATATTTATCAAAGTACCTAACACATTGTCACAAATGTTTTTTTCGATGTGCATTACGTCTAGATTATGTCTAAGTTTCAAAGATGGCCAATAAGGTAGATCAAAGAAGATACTTCGTTTGGTCCAATTTAACTCCTCAGGAGTGCGTTTCCTTCTCTTATTCCCCTTGCCAAAATCTACATGACCAATGCTAATTAATTGGTGGACTATATCTACTCCCAAAAGGGGTGTAGGTGGCATCCGGTGATCTTCTTTACCATTAAAAGTATTCGTCTTGGTTCTCCAGATGCGACTTACTGGTAAGAAGCGGCGATGACCTATGTAACAATGTTTTTGCCCATGTCTCAGCCACTGAGATTCTGTATCCAGATTGCAACAAAGGCATGCCAACTTTCCTTTAGTGCTCCAGCCATAAAGGTTACCGTATGCGGGAAAATCATTAATTGTCCACAATAAAGCTGCATGTAATCAAAATCTTTGTCCAACCATGGCATCATACGTATCAACACCATTTTCCCACAAATCAACTAGTTCATCAACTAAAGGCCGTAAGTAAACATCGATTTCATTGCCAGGAGATTTAGGCCCAGGAATTAGTGTAGACAACATGAAGGATGGATCTTTTATACATAACCATGGAGGCAAGTTATATGGAACTAGAATCACTGGCCATATGCTGTATGGTTTGCTCATATTATTGAATGGGTTAAATCCATCACTAGCAAGATTGAGCCTCACATTACGAGCATCTTCAGCAAGCCAACTATGCTCTCTGTCAAATGTGGTTCACACCTCAAAGTCCACAGGATATCACAAAGTGTTATCATCGTGTATCCTTTCTGATTGATGCCACCTCATGTATACTGCAGTTTTCTTCGACATAAAAAGTCTCTGCAACCTTGGCTTTAATGGAAAATACCGCACTACCTTTTGGGGTATTGGTCGTTTAGAAGGTGTGGAGGACAACCACCTAGATGCTTTACACTTAGGGTATTCTTGCTTGTTGCTATGTTCCTTATAAAATAGTATGCAATCATTTGGGCATGCATGAATTTTAATGTATCTAAAACCCAACCCGCGCTCCAATGATCGTGCATCATAGAATGAGTCTGGCAATGCAACTTCTGGAAAAGCTGTTTTCAATAATTGAAGTAGCATGTCAAAGGACTTTACACTCCACCCACCAATTGTTTTGATGTGGAGCAACTTCACAGTGAATGATAGTTTAGAAAATGTTGTGCACCCTTCGTAAAGTGGACGCCGAGCATCTTCCAAAATCTTTTAAAAGGTGGTTGGTTCAGGTTCAACCGTGCTGGTTACCATAGTATCATGTGGAGCTGCGTCTTCATCAACACCAATGGTGGTTGCCGCATGAATGTCACCCAACATATCGTCAACATCATCGACATAACTATCATCAAGATTATCAGGCTCATCGTCGGCCTGGTCCCCAAAGTTCATGGGTTCTTGCTCCCCATGAAATATTCAATAAGTGTAACTTGGATCTATGCCCGTAATAAATAAATGTTGTTCTACCTCACTTATAGGTAGGAACAAATTATTACGACATCTACGACATGGACACTTCACACTGTTGTTTTCGAGGGCATGAGCTCGAGCCATTTTGAGAAACTACCTAACCCCTTCACCATATTCCCTTGACCTAAACCTATCAGTGAGGTGCATCCAACTTTTGTCTATCTGAAACATTAAATATTTCAACACTATGTTTATTATCATAGACATCCAATCTAACAGACATGGAGTGGAGTTAGTAAAAACTAGAAGTTATTATTTCGAGAAATTAATGTGAATACATCCCTTAATCATTAAATATGTTAGAGCACACTAGTGCATGCTTAATATATATCCTTAAAACTAAGCAATAAAAAATAAGGTTGGACAGATGATATTAGCTAGGTTAATTAATGATATTCTCTATACTAATATTAAGTATAGAATTCAGATTTTTTGATCGACTGTCTTGAAAGAATCTTCCCTGCAAGGGCAATCATAATTTAATTTGGGTTCTTTATTAATAATGCTTGATTGAGTTCTTCTTCATAGACAACAAGGCGCCATATATGCATCTCAGATTTAAAAGAACAGAAAAAAATAAAAAATAAAAGAGAATAACCAAACTCAAAGATCATGCATGCAATGATCAGGAAGTTCCAAAGTGAATACAAAATTATCATATTGCCAAGACAAAAGCTTAAACCAGAATATTGCATAGAAAATGTGTAAAGAATTGAACGAAGTGATCGACAATATAATATATATAGGAGCAGTTTGGATTCCTGTTTGAACTCATTCCAAATAGGAAACTCTCAAAGAAAACATCAGATTTTCCCCCAACTCATTGTCCTTTTGCATGCACTGGCTAGTTGTTTACGTAGTAAGACAAGGACTGACTATGCATGCTCAGCTTTGTTTCTCACAACAGCTTGAACCTATCCAAAACTAATTCTCTTATTCTTTTTGGATATCCGAATATGCACTTGAAAAAACTCTTGAAAGGTGCAATAATCCTGAAGTCCATCTGTGGCGCCCCGACTCCCATGTATAGGGACGCGAGAATCGTGACATCGGGATGATGACAACATGGGTCACGCATCCCAACGAAATGTGCCCAAGTGTGTGCAACATGCAAAAGTGCACAACAAAAATCGCAGTATATAATATAATAAGTCCATTAAGTACCAGAAATTTAAATACAGGTATTCAAAATAATTTATCTTTAAAAAAAATTATACAGTCATCCCAAATATATTACAAAAAGTAAATACATAAAAGACTAGGATAATAAATATCGATGCACGAGAGCAATCCCAGATCGCTCTCCCAATGGAGCCAAAGCCTAAGACTCATCATCCTCATCTGCATCAAAATCTGCGATACCATAAAACGGTACCGCAGGTAAGTAATAATCCAAACAACCCTCAAGATAAAAAAACATTAAAGCAACCAACTAACAAATCCCAAAACCTCATTTTTCCTGAAAACAAGTACTTTTCCAACACACGCTAAAAATCCCATTTTTAGCCAAAACATATAATCCAACATTTTTCCAAAAAATGATTTACACAAAACTCAACAATTTATTGGACGCTGTAGGCGGGAATCACAGGCGGGACTATACCACCATCCCTGCTTACCACCATCCCTACCGTGTGCATCGTAGGCGGGAATCACAGGGGGACACAACCACCATCCCTGCTTACCACCATCCCTATCGCGTGCACCGTAGGTGGGAATCACAGGCGGGACTCTACCACCGTCCCTGCTTACCACCATCCCTACAGTCTCTTTTCCTTTTTCTCAAACCAGTCAATCCAGTCGTTTCAAACACACCCAAAAATCATTTCTCACATGAAAATCCAGTTTTCAAATAAACACATGAACATGTATGCAATCATGCGAAAATCCAGTTTTCAGTTACAAACATGAACATGCGTGCAAATGCAGTGAACAAGACACGACACCAATATCCAACAAATGTCAACACAATCCAATCACAAACCAAACATACAATCAACTCCGTCCGCAATCCATCCGACCCCCGAACTCCTCAGACTCAGTCCGGCATAACCAACGAGTTCACAGTTAAAATGAGTTAGTGCAAAAATACATTTAAATCACGAAAGGTCTTTGAGAAAATACTTACAGCGCTATAAAGCAATTTCTAAAGGATCACGAAGCTGCAAGAAGTGACGTCTGAGCAACGCAACAGTGTAAAATACACTGTGGCCGTGGGTCACAAATACCCACTTTCAAACGGAGGCAAACGAAGACCCAAGATTGATAGGGTAGGGCCTAGGGAGGTCGGTGAAGCTAGTGGTAGTGAAGGTTGGCCGTGGGTGGCGGCGCAATGGGCGGTAGAAGACCAAAATACCCAAATCGGAAATGTAGATGGTGGAGTTTCACCGGTGGCAGATCGGAGGTGGGGTTGGGTCCAATGGGTTGCCAAGAGGTTGAGGATGAAGTGGTGTGAAGATGGTGGCCGGAGGTGGCGCGACGGCGGCGCTAGAGCGAAAGTGGCGCCGCGGCTTTGAAGAGCTGGTGGTGGTTAACGGGGGAGGGATGGAGGTGAGGTTGGTGGGGTGAGGTCGCCGGCCTGTGGGGAGCACGATGGGGTGGGCGGTGTCGCCACGGCGGCGGCCTGGGTGAGGAACGATTGCACGGTGAGAGAGAGAGAGAGAGAGAGAGAGAGAGAGATGTCGCGCGCGGGAGATGGCCGAAGGAGAAATAAAGGGGAAAAGAAAAGAAAGGAAAAAGAAAAGGAGGAAAGAAAAATAGAAGGAAAAGAAATGAGGTCCAATTCTCATAACTTGGGTCACAAAAATAATCCAACGGAGACGATTTTAAAACCATAAGTTCAATAAAATAATTTAAACGCAATGGTAAAGTCAAATTGAAATAATTAAATCACACAGTAATTAATTTAAATATTAAAAACAATTTAAATGCATAACAATAAATAAATATTAGGAAAGCACATAAAAATAATTTTTACCAAATTAAAATCATAGAAATAAACTCACTAAAAAAAATCCAACCAATTTTAAAATAAGAGGATAAATTTTTGAACAATGAAAAATAATCATTCAGTAAAAATACACTAAAATACGGGGTGTTACATCCTTCCCCTCTTAAAATAAAATTTCGTCCTCGAAATTTGTAAGGCCAAACATCACTCTAAAGCATGATACCAAATACAACCAGAACACTCTTAAGAAAATCACACAACCTCCAACACCCAACGGGCATGGGTACAACTTGCATAACTTTCCAAAACCCAAGAATAAACCACACATGGCATCCGTTACGAAAGGTAAGATTAGACCTATACCTGCCATAACTCCAGCGTCCTGAGTCTCTGGAATCTCGTCGCCAGCACTACCAGGAGTCACCGCATACACCCGAGCCTGAACTAGTTGCCTCTGATTAGTCCTACCACCGCGATGACCACCCTGATTCCCTTGGGTCCGATTAGGGCACTTACGAGCAAAGTGCCCCGTCTGACCACACTCAAAGCACTGGTTCCAACCCTGACGACACTCGCCCTCGTGGGCTCTATTACATCTACCTCAAACTGGAGCTCGGCCCCCAATACGTATACCGGAAGCTGCCTGTGCTCTGGCCCCGATCCTTTGCACAAACTTCTGTGGCGACCCGGAGCTGCTCCCTTCACCATCAACGTTCAGTCGCTTCTTACCCGGAGGGGAGCCTACCACAGCACCTCGCTCTCGCTCAGCAATTGAGGCCACATCGACCAACCTCTGAAAGTTCTGGATTTCCAGGCATGCGACCTGCCTGCGAATTTGAGGGCGCAACCCTTCTTGGAAACGTTCAGCCCGCATCTCTTCAGTAGCAATGAGGTGAGGAGCGAACCATCCAAGCTCCATAAATTTCCTTGCATACTGCTCGACAGTCATGTCTCCTTGAACCAAATTATTGAAATCCCGAACCATTTGTCGTCTCACCGAAACAGGAAAGAATCGATCATCAAATTCTTTCTTAAAACGCTGCCAAGACACAGCAGCCAAGGATCCCAACTCCATCTCTAAGAGTGACCGCTTGGTCTCCCACCAATTTGCCGCTTCACCTTGCAGCATATAGCTCCCATATAATACCTTCTGGGCCTTAGTGCATCCACAAACTTCAAACGTTCTTTCCAGATCTTGAATCCACCTTCTAGCCCGTAATGGATCCTCTTCACCAGAAAAGGCAGGGGTCCTATGCGCTAAGAAGCGCTCATAGGTGCACCCGGCCTGCATCGCCCTGTACTGTTCTCCTTGCTGTGGCTGAAAATTCTGTTGGAGGAACTCCGTCATCCTATTTAACGCCCTAGCCATGGCGTAGTTCCCATCACCCCTTGGTAACTCATCTTTAGGCACATCAGTTGGCCTTCTTGGTCTCACCATTTTTCCTGCCATAGCGTAACCCTTAACCCCACTTTCAACTTAAAACAAACTAAAATATAATTATAGTAAAATAGATTTAAAAATACAAGAAAATAACTTGAAATAAAATAAAATAAAACCAACAAAATATAAAAACATACAATATATTAAAACCATTTAAATAACATACTACAAACAAAATAATTTCAAATCACAACTTTAAAACTTTCTGGTACTGCACCTACAGGACATGCGGTTTTACCCAGAGCGGAACTGCTCTGATACCACCTGTGACGCCCCGACTCCCACGTATAGGGACGCGAGAATCGTGACATCGGGATGATGACAACATGGGTCACGCATCCCAACAAAATGTGCCCAAGTGTGTGCAACATGCAAAAGTGCACAACAAAAATCGCAGCGGATAATATAATAAGTCCACTAAGTACCAGAAATTTAAATACAGGTATTCAAAATAATTTATCTTTAAAAAAAAATTATACAGTCATCCCAAATATATTACAAAAGGTAAATACATAAAAGACTAGGATAATAAATATCGATGCACGAGAGCAATCCCAGATCGCTCTCCCAATGGAGCCAAAGCCTAAGACTCATCATCCTCATCTGCATCAAAATCTGCGATACCATAAAACGGTACTGCAGGTAAGTAATAATCCAAACAACCCTCAAGATAAAAACGCATTAAAGCAACCAACTAACAAATCCCAAAACCTCATTTTTCCTGAAAACAAGTACTTTTCCAACACACACTAAAAATCCCATTTTTAGCCAAAACATATAATCCAACATTTTTTCAAAAAATGATTTACACAAAACTCAACAATTTATTGGACACTGTAGGCGGGAATCACAGGCGGGACTATACCACCATCCCTGCTTACCACCATCCCTACCGCATGCACCGTAGGCAGGAATCACAGGCGGGACACAACCACCATCCCTGCTTACCACCATCCCTATCGCGTGCACCATAGGTGGGAATCACAGGCGGGACTCTACCACCGTCCCTGCTTACCACCATCCCTACAGTCTCTTTTTCTTTTTCTCAAACCAGTCAATCCAGTCGTTTCAAACACACCCAAAAATCATTTCTCACATGAAAATCCAGTTTTCAAATAAACACATGAACATGTATGCAATCATGCGAAAACCCAGTTTTCAGTTACAACTATGAACATGCGTGCAAATGCAGTGAACAAGACACGACACCAATATCCAACAAATGTCAACACAATCCAATCACAAACCAAACATACAATCAACTCCGTCCGCAATCCATCCGACCCCCGAACTCCTCGGACTCAGTCCGGCATAACCAACGAGTTCACAGTTAAAATGAGTTAGTGCAAAAATACATTTAAATCACGAAAGGTCTTTGAGAAAATACTTACAGCGCTATAAAGCAATTTTCGAAGGATCACGAAGCTGCAAGAAGTGACGTTTGAGCAACGCAACAGTGTAAAATACACTGTGGCCGTGGGTCACAAATACCCACTTTCAAACGGAGGCAAACGAAGACCCAAGATTGATAGGGTAGGGCCTAGGGAGGTCGGTGAAGCTAGTGGTAGTGAAGGTTGGCCGTGGGTGGCGGCGCAATGGGCGGTAGAAGACCAAAATACCCAAATCAGAAATGTAGATGATGGAGCTTCACCGGTGGCAAATCGGAGGTGGGGTTGGGTCCAATGGGTTGCCAAGAGGTTGAGGATGAAGTGGTGTGAAGATGGTGGCCGGAGGTGGCGCAACGGCGACGCTGGAGCGAAAGTGGCGCAGCGGCTTTGAAGAGCTGGTGGTGGTTAACGGCGGCGCGGATGGAGGTGAGGTTGGTGGGGTGAGGTCGCCGGCCGGTGGGGAGGACGATGGGGTGGGCAGTGTCGCGCACGGCGGCGCGACGGCGGCGGCCTGGGTGAGGAACGATTGCACGGTGAGAGAGAGAGAGATGTCGCGCGCGGGAGATGGCCGAAGGTGAAATAAGGGGGAAAAGAAAAGAAAGGAAAAAGAAATGGAGGAAAGAAAAATAGAAGGAAAAGAAATGAGGTCCAATCCTCATAACTTGGGTCACAAAAATGACCCAACGGAGACGATTTTAAAACCATAAGTTCAATAAAATAATTCAAACGCAATGGTAAAGTCAAATTGAAATAATTAAATCACACAGTAATTAATTTAAATATTAAAAGCAATTTAAATGCATAACAATAAATAAATATTAGGAAAGCACATAAAAATAATTTTTACCAAATTAAAATCATTGAAATAAACTCACTAAAAAAAATTCAACCAATTTTAAAATAAGAGGATAAATTTTTGAACAATAAAAAATAATCCTTCAGTAAAAATACACTAAAATACGGGGTGTTACACCATCACCCACTCTCTTCTATATATTCCTATGTTCATTACGATTATACTTGTTCAAACATTACTTTATAGGCACATATTTGAGCTATTTATATATATATATATATATATATATATATATGCATGCAAGTTATGCGTAATGACTTTTTTTTTTTTTTTTTGCGCCAAGATCCTTTGGATCAATTGGCAACACCTTGATTTCTCACTAAGAGAACCAAGGATCGAATCCCCCACCCCATGTATCAAAAAAAAAAAATGCATGATGATTTTTACATGTCATTTTGTTCCTTTAAAATGATCACCTTCTGTTACTCACCAATGATTTTTGAGTAATTCATGATATTTCTCAGCGATTTTCTGCACATGATTTGAAAGTCTTACAACTCAACAAAACCAAGATTCAAAAAAAAAAAAAAAAAAAACTCTCAAAAAAATTGGGAAGATTGAAGATTGGCTCATGATGCTTGATTAAGTTTTGCCAAAATCGGCCTCTTTCAGCATTGATCTCATGTTTCATTAATTTCTACCCAAAATGGGCATGACCCTTTTTCCTTAAGTAGTGAGTATTTCAAAAAAGATTAAATGATTTCCACGGAAGCTCAGAGGGTGGTGGTGATCCATCATGCATCAACAAAAGTTTATTCAAGCGTCATAGGGTGGGCACTGCATGGGTTATATTCTATACGCCAGGAATAGAGTGTGAAATATCATGCATGCATGGGAAGGTGAAAATAGGGGATCGAGTTTGGTTGTAAAACTAAAACGGCCATTCTTGCTAAAAAGGGCACTGAAGTTGGAAATATTGAGAAGGCTAAAAAATGTCAACTGCAAAGCGCTAGCATCAAAAACATTAACAAGTGCCAACTTTATCTGAAATTGGTCCAAAATGCCAAAATGCATTGGAAAAAGCATAAAGATCTAGTTACGTCATTATGACTCACAATTGTTTTCTCAAAAATAGGTAGGGGTTATATACAATGCATTTTGCTGGTAAAGTGAACTAGTTTAGATTTTATATTGGTCCAAATGACGCCTTTATATGCATGTATGTGTTATTTGTGTGGTAGTGGGTGAATTTGTTTAAAGGGCACAAGCTGTGAATGAACCATAAAGAAATACAATGCTTCAACGAGGAAATTTCCGCAGGTAAACATTCAAATTAGTACCTAAGTTGACGCAGATGAATGTTTGGGGCTTATATTTTCAGTGTCCAATGCAAGACAAATTTAAGGTGGCAAATTCGATCTAACACACTAGTACTACAGCCAACATTAAATTGGTCTAAGGAATTGAATCTGCCATTCTACTTGTAGCAGGAGAGCTTGCTGTTCTTCATATGTAAAATTCGAAATTAATAATACATTGTAATGCAGTAAGCTGCATGTGAATATATTTGGTTATATTCAACTCGCAAGCATTGCAATAGCATATCCCAATTGAAATGCTTGGTCATACTCAAAGACCAAAATATTCACTAGGGACCCTAAGTGATGGAGCCATGAACTATATATAAGCAAAACAGAAAAACTAAAAGTGCCAAATCATGTAATGGAAATTTTTTTATTCATCTAATCCGATCACTAACCAAACAAAATATAGAAGAGTTCAAAAGATAACATAAATGATTAACATATAGAGACCAATAGATGGGGGTGAGACAGATCGAGTGAAGGTCAATGAGGAAAAAAGAGAGGGAGAAAGGAAAATCAGGGTGTGCAATGAGTTTATCGAATACCTGATTTTTTGCTGGGAGTGCAATTTTCGAGTGAAGAAAATGATCTTGGACCAATTTACAGATCCAAACCAATTGAGCAGTCGTTGTTTGTTGCTACAAATACAGAGAGAGATAGATCAGATGATCAGGACGCGTGGGGAGAGAGAGAGCGAGAGAGAGAGAGATAGTGCCTACCCTAGGAGTTAACGGCGTGGCATGGTTGGAAGGAGCCACTTTGCAGTTTGGGCGATAGAGATGGAATGAAATTGTAGGGGATCGGGTTGGGGAGATGGAAAAAATTAGGGATTCCTGAATAAAAACAGTAATGGGCCTTACCTTTTACGGTGATTAATTTCGCTGCAGAAGTTTAGTCTGATGCTTAGTTATTGTGTTGGCATGATATCGCCGTGAAATATTACATAAGTGCGGTAAAAGCACAAATTTGTCCATCTTCAATGCGGCGATAGCCCAATCGTCACAAAAATTCCCTTGTAGCGTCCTTCTTGTCATCACCGTAATTGGTCCGACTTCAATACATTTTTGCCTCAAAAGTACACAACACCGCAAATAATATGGACGCAAAAAGTGGATTGTGTTGTAGTGTATGTTTGCGTGGAAATTACTTAATAACTTTGCTGTATATATATATATATATATATATATATATATATATATATATGTATCTACGCATATTATGTATAGAGATCGAGAATTTTTGCATGAGTCATGTTTTATTCATATAATCTTTTTAGGAAAAATAAGCAATTATTGCATATTGACAAGTTATTTGCATCCAAAGGAGTCATAATTTCTTTTTGTTGGTCAACTACATAACAACTCAGAAAGACCAAACCTTGCTTATCTGTTCTTAAGTTTTGGGTCTATATACCTCGACAACTTAGTACGAATACATAATTTCGTTTGTCTGCAAAATTCATAACGACGACTTCAATATAATATGTACATTCTACAAACAAGGGTGGTAATTGCAGATCACTACTCCCCAACTGCTCAAAGAACCAAAGACTTGGGGAAGAAAAAGGTTCAGATGCTTGAACTTTACATGCATGTTATTGCCTTATTATTTCTGTGCAGTACTTCACATACATTGAGTAGCCAGATTGCTCGGAAGTCGTACGTAAGCCAGAACTTCATCAAGTTGAGGTGGATTTGACCCTGTTTTATAGATTTAGCTAGATCTTTGAAATGGAAAAAGGAGAAAAGAAATACTAATATTACATACTGTTTTTGGTCAAAGTATTGGGAAATTACATACTTGAAGGTCTCTACATAGTCATAGACGACTTTCTTCTCCATCATGTGAGGCAGCTGAAATGAACATCTTCTCAAGCAATTGATTGGAAAATGAAATTATCACCTTGTTTTCAGTTCGAACTACTTAGGAGGCTAAGAGAAGCCTGCCTCCACCTTTCATCATCTTCTTAAACTCATCAAAATTAACCATACCATCCCATCCATATCAACGTTTCTAATCATCTCCTTGCAATCCTCCTTCTTCTTCCCTTCTTTTAACCCCAAAGAACACAGCACCAAACCCAGCTCCTCTACCGTAATCAAGCCATCTCTGTCTTCATCGAACACATCAAAAGCCTCCTTTAAATCGTCCTCCTCATCTCCAGTACCTTCACTACTTTCAACACCTTTTGCCCCATCTCCCTCATCATAATTCCCAGCTGCTCTCTCTTCACTAACCATGGACTCACACAGCACGCAGAACTCATCAAATTCAATCAACCCATTTCCATTAGCATCCACTTTCACGACCATTTCTTCAACCTCTTTCTCTGTCACGAGAATTTTGATGTTCTTCAGCGACTCCCTCAGCTCCTGCTTCGTTATGAACCCATCACCGTTCTTGTCGAAGGTGGCGAAGATCTTCTTGAGCTCAGCCTTATTGTGGGGACTCCTCTCTTTGTGGGAGGTTGGTGGGGAAGTGGTGGAAATATTAGATGAAGATTTGTTTGCTGGAACACATTGCAGCGATGCATAGAGTTTCTTGGTGGGAAAACGAAAGAGTATACGAACGAGACCAGCAATAAACAGAACTGCTAATAACAGTACGGTAATTATCGCCATTTCTGTTGCCTAATACAACAAAAAAAATGAAAGGATAAGGAAGTAGAAGAGGAAGAGGAAGAGCTGCAAAGGATTGGAGAAGTTGTTTTGTCTGTTTATGAGACTTTGGGTGTGTTGAAAAACTAGTAAAGCTAGCTCGAGCATTGAACATGGATACGCGGTTTTTAGTGGTAACTTTTTTGCATGCCACAAAGTACAAACCGCGTGAACTAAAATAACTGTATTTATTGTCAACGAAAATGTTTTGAGTGACACTTTAGTGGCATTCGAATATTAATCATGCTTTTGCATCAAACAGATCAGGCAATACAATGAATACATGCACGATCTTGATGATCACTAGGGTAAAGTACTCCACTCTAATCATCAATGTAAATATTGAAAAAAAAAAAGCCCAAAATTAAATTAAATTAAATTTGTAATGGTTTGTTAATTTAGACTGCTAATTAGAAAATCACAATAATAAACTAACAAGCTGTAAACCCTTTTTTTATGACTAATCTATGCGTATCTCTTTTTAAAATTAATCATCTGATTTAGTTAGGAATTAAATTAAAAAGAATCTCTATTTAATCTGTATATAGTTCTGTAGTACCTAGCTTGTTTACAATTTATTCTTGACATGAGTACTAGAAATAGTATCACGTCAATTTATAAATTTATTTTTATGAAATCTCTTTATATCTGCAATAGTGCTTGTCTAATTGTATCATACTTATAACTGTTACAACCTATTAGAATTAATTTTAAAAGGCCAGAAAGTAAAAGAGAAAAAGAGTGTCATACTTTTATGAAGGTAATAAATATTGATAAGGGTACGTTTTGATCATCAACTCATCTCAACTCATTATTACAATTTTTTTAAATTTCAACACAAAATATAATAAACAATTCAACTTTTTTAAATCTCAAAATAATAATAATATTAAAAAATAATATTCCAATAATATTTTATTATTTCAACTCAGTTCAACATCTAACACGAAAGAGATACTTATCTTCAGAAATTGCTAGCTAGGGAAATTGAGCTTCCTAACAAACACATCCAAAGCATGCAAAATTAGACAATTTGCCTTGGATTTTACGAATTGGGCTTCCCTATGATGAGATTATAAGAAAGAACAAATTAATAGTATAATACATTAAGATGATCACAACCTCAACTGTTTCTTTACTACTTTTAACATGTATATTGGAAGTGCCGTGGTTGAAGCGGCATCTCAGTTTTCAGCATCGGATACTTATCTTTGTGATGCATAAATTAGTGGCTACAGTCTAATTCCTTTAAGGAAACGCCCATAAGAATCCGCGTCTCTCTCACTCATTTCAAGCTAGTGTGTTCTTGACATGATGACCTTCTAATTAATTACGAGAAATGGACAGACTTGATCTTAAGCCTCACGAGACTTCCAATCACTTGTTAATTAGTTATAAATTGCTTTGCCCGTACACAAGTGTCACGATCCAGATTTTATTATAATTTTTTCATCTCAATATTTTCTACGATTTTATTATTTAATCATGTTGCGATCCACATTAATGCTCATCAGCATGTATCATTTGATGCAATCGGGTCCATATGCTGCGCCTATCTGTGTCTAAATTGTATAAAGCATTTGAGTTAGAAAATTATAGGAAATTTCAATCCCCGTGTGACTTCAGCTTAGAAAGAGATTTTATTCTAAGATTGTTTCAAAATTCACTAAAGTCGCATATCAAAATGATAAATTCTTGTTATCTATATACGAGAAAGCACAAATTATGAAAAAAGAAAGAGACAAGTGTTAAGTTTATAATGAGATCTCAAAAAAGTGAAGTTATGAAATAATGTAGTTTGTTATATTGTATTAGAGTTAGGACCAACTTAGCTAGTCGGAGTCGGATTCGACTCCGACTTTGTTGAAGTTCAAATCCAAATTCAGACTCCGACTCCGACTTTGACTCCGACTTATGTAGGCTCTAATCCGACTTGTCGGAGTCGAAGTTGGATTTGGACTTTCAGTTTTTTGTTTTTTTTCTAACTTCATATTTAGCCCATTTTAAAAAAGAATTTATTGTTGCCTTTCAAATTTCAAATTTTTCAAAAAAGTTAAAACTAAAACTAAATCATTCACTACTAATTTACTTATATACTAATATCTAACTTATTTTTATACTCAACTTATACTATAGTGTCTAATTACATGTTATCATACTATAGTATTACATATTATTTTTAGTATCTAATTACATGTTATTATACATTAGTATTACCTGTTATTATATTAATGTCTAACTTATTTCTAGCTTAATTATATACTAGACTTTCTAGTGTCTAATTACATGTTATTATACTTTAGTAAAATAGTATATGTGTTATTAATTTATTATATTAGACTTATTTAAATACTAGTGTCGAATTTATTTCTATACTTGATTATGTATGGTAGTAATACTATGATGTTTACATCTATTAAACTATCATTAGTCTATTTATATTATAGTATAAATATATTATTTTATAATAATTAGCTTATACTAGTATATTATTGAATTTAACTATATAAGTTTTAGTTATATAACTATATAACTACACTAGTGTATATACATATATATATATAATAAATATACAAATAATACATATTTTTATAATATGTACAATATCAGAGTTGGATTTAAAGTCTGAATCAGAGTTGGAGGGCAAAGTTGGAGTCGAAGTCAAAGCATAAAGTTTGGGTTGGAGTCAGAGTCGGTCTAGTGACACTTCTGACTCCGATTGAAAAATTAAAAAACAAGCCGACTCTGACTCCATTTTGTTGGAGTCGGAGCAGAGCCGGAGCGTAGTCAGAGCAGAGTGGGATTTGAAGTCAGATTTTTGAATTTTTTCTCAACCCTAATTAAAGTGTAAAACTCTTTTTATTATAAAATAGATCTAACGCGTGACAACAATATAAACCCTATCAATAACACTCAAAAGTGGGCTCCAACCAATTCACCTTTTGCTCTCGAAGGACTTCCTTTTACCGACTTCTTGATGCACTATTTGACTAATGAGTTGGGTTATAGAATTCTATCTTTTATATATATATATATATATATATATATATATATATTGTTAATGAGCTTTTCTCTTCATATATATTTGACTTCATATATATTTCAAATTGTAACCTATATATATATATATATATATGGTTCGGTGAATAATGATAGAATGGAACCCCTACTCGAGCTTAACGTCATTGGGCTTGGGCAGGCCTCAACACCGAAGTGCTACTGTGGGCCTCGATTTCAGGGGCATTGAGCCAACTGGGCCTTATCACACATTATAGAACTCGTGGAGGAGCTCTCAAATTAGTATACATAAATGGGATTCTCAAAAAACAATTTATATAGAGTTGTGCTCCTTATAAGTCGGTGCATAAAAATATAATTTATTGTGGGGTTTAGAACAATTAAAATACATTAGTTTTATACCAATTAATGTAGCAAGTTTTTACATGATTAGTAGTGTCCAGTATGATAATAAACAAGCTTATAAAGACTGACTTAAATTATGTAATAGGCAAAGCGATAAGATAGTGTAGACCGTGTAATTTAATCATACCAAGATTTTGAGTTGCATTCTTTATTACTAGTTTTGTGGTATATTTTACATAAAGAAGTACTTTTGCTACAGAAAGATTTTATAAAAGTAAACTTATAAATTGATATGGCTTGT
Organism: Juglans microcarpa x Juglans regia; assembly: GCF_004785595.1. NCBI lineage: Eukaryota > Viridiplantae > Streptophyta > Magnoliopsida > Fagales > Juglandaceae > Juglans > Juglans microcarpa x Juglans regia. The sequence continues at coordinate 31,269,803 of NC_054597.1, forward strand.
TGTGATATGTTAGATTTATTTTATGATAAAAATAATTTTATAATTTAACGTATCACATCAAGTCACATTAGTTCATGATTTTACTTTTATAAAATCTTTTTATTGCCAAAGCATTTCTCTTTTGCATATCTGAAATGCTCCTAGCTTTATTTTAGGGTCTAGTTAGCCCTTAGTTTTCAATAATAAATTTGGGCCGTTCAAGGGCCTGACTGTTCCAAGCAAACTCCAAAAGGGAAAAGGGGAAAAATAGTTTTAGTGCTCTTCATGGGCTGCATTGGGTTTCTCTTTGTACATGTAGCCTACGAATTATTAGTGTGATTCATAGCTTTCATGACCATCGATCCTTCAGATTAAGCTCTGAAATCTTAATGTTAATTTGAAGCATACTGTGAACGATGCAAAAGTACTTAGTGTAACGCCAAGACCTCGAGGGTCCGAAGTGTTAACTCATATAATCTGATAAACAACTCTAACAATACTAATGTATCTCCAAATCCAAGAATAAATACTTCCAAAACTTCAAATTAAACGTACATACTTCAAATTAATAAATCATTCATTCTATCAAATCTTCAATCCAACAACTCAAATAAATATCAACTTTTCCCCATGTCTCAAACAACAAACTAGAATCAAATAAAATTGACATAAGTCTCCATAAACCATCTAAATCCATTGAAAACAACTTAATAAGTAAATAACATCCAACAGCAGCACTAATATCACAAGATACCCAAAGCTATCCACAGCTAGTCTTGTCTACAAACTCTAATACTAATCCTCAGCTGAACTATCAATGTCATCTGAAAATATTATGAAGATTAAGCGATGAGTTATCAACAACTCAGCAAGCAGAGAGCATATACTAGTATGTAAACATAAGCATTTATAACGTTCAACATGCAGAACAAAATATTTTCTTCCAGAATTCAGAAACAACATGTTTACTTTCAGAATGTATAAACAAAACTTGTTACAAAATATCAGAGCGAAAATTTTCAAAAAATAAACTTGTTCCCAAAAGGAAAATCCTTTGGCATATCCAATCTGAAACATTATATTCATATCATCTCATAGCATCACATCGGGACAAATACCATGTTTAACCCCCGTAGTAGGGTTATAAACCACCATTATACCCGTGGCTGGGCCGTATACCATGTTTCACCCCGTGGTAGGGTTATAAACCACCATTATACCTGTGGCTGAGCCTTAACAGAAACAGAACGAAACATCATCGGAATCAGATCACATTCATATACAGAATCAGAACTTCAGGCCAAGGTTTTCAGATGACACATCATATCAAAATAAAAATACTGAATAACTTCAGATCATTTCACATATTTGAAATATACAGAACCCAAAACATCTTCATTTATTCATGGCAAAACTTTTAGATTTTCATATTCGCTCTTTTTACATAGTTCAAAATCAGAATGCATAAAATTAGCTCATGTCTACACTAGTCATGACAGAAAAATATTTTCTCTTATATAGAATTTATACACATGCAAAACAAATATCTGAGGTCGTTTTCAGATTTCTTTTCAAAACAAATATGCATATTTTCAAAGTCAACCTCATTTCATTTCTTTTATGCAAATCTAATATATGAATCCCGCTTACCTGACTTCCGTATACAAAATATGCCTTGGATCTGTCCTCTAACAGTATCACAACCTAAACAATAAACGTATACCACATAATTAATAATCCAAACAGGTATACCACTAAGCTCAATTAATAAAACTTAAATCAACCCCTTTTTAATCTAAAATTCTCCATAAGATAAAATCTGGACAGCCCATTTCAAACCGTCAATCTTTTCACTCTAGCACCACCAAGTAATTTCCACCCAACAATCACTTAACCAAACCCGAATAGTCTAATAATAACCCAAGAATTAACACTAAACAGTCCCAATTACTAGCCCAAAACAGTCTCACAAACCATCCAAATAATCATGCTTCTCAACTTCAAGACTTCAAACATAGGCAACCAACCCAACAGATAAAGCACCTATACACCATAAATTACATAGGTAATAAATTGCCAAAAGCTTTCTGCAGTAATGCAAATCTGACCAACACTACAACCATATCAATAACACTTTACCACATTCCACAATCCAACCAAATAATATCCATATACTATCAAAAACTTCGGGAGAGACTTACCTAGAAGAGTCACAAAACTTCGAACCAAATCGAATGGGTGTAACCCACAGTGAATTAAGCCAAAAAAAAAAAATCACTAGAATCTCTAGTGAAAATAGACAGTGATTTGCACAAGGAAGGACGATGGGTTTGAGTGTGTGCACAGAAACTAAAGTAGAGTGGGTGTGTGTGTGAAACAAAATCAAAGCAACACAAAGTATAAGAGAGGGTCTGTGTGTGTGTAAAAGCATGGGGGTCGAAGTGAAAATTAAATGTGAAACCAGTGAATGGAAGGCATGGTTACCAAAAGGAGAACTCCAAGGAGAAAGAGTTCCAACGACGGCACCAATGTTATCGAGACCCACGAATAAGCTGCACAATGTCAAAACCCAAAGAAAAATTCATGAAGCTATCGGTGAGGCCAGGAAAGACAGAGAACGTGAGAGAGAGAACGATGGCTCACCTTCGAGAAACCAAGATTTTGAGGCTCACGGAACAAGCAGCGCCAGCCAAGGGTGAACCAAATCTGCGTAAGAGAGAGTCTGAGTAGTCAAAATGAAATGAGGGAAGTTTTCAAGTGAGAAGCCAAGAGGATAAACTATAGGAACGTGGGAGGAGGCACACGGAAGTGGAGAGATTTTCGGGAAGAACAGAATAGCTGGGGAAAGGAAAGAAAACAGAAAAGAAAAGGAAAGAAACCGACGGAAAGAAGAAAGAAAAACAAAACAAAGAGGGAAAAAAAATACTCACCAACGACGCCGTTTACTGGAGTCCTCCAAGCTGGGCTTCATCTGTACCTGGGCCTTGGGCCCAGGTGTTACACTTAGAATAATTCTACATACAACTGTGAAGTGCGTAAACGCCACGTAATCGCTTTGAAAAAGAGTGAGATCTACTATTAAAAAATTAATTTTTTTATATGGATCCTATATTTTATGTAAATTTTTTAAAGCGATTATGTGACGGCTGCACAATTCACAGTTACAAATATTTTTTTCACCCAAGAATATATCCCACAAGCATTTGAATTTTGAACAAGTTGCAACCAATGAAGAAGGCTGCTAATAAAAATTTAACCAATAATTCAACTAGAAAACATGAAAAGATTCACCACTAAAGAATCATATCCTATTGCAGAATTTCCGATTCCTTTTGTTTTTGTAACAAGTTGGATGGCCGGAGGTTCAAAACAGAAGAAGTTGCATGCATGTGATGAGTAATTATTAGGTTTGGGCCCATATGTTTAATAAGACTGTTGATGTGGGTCCATCTCATGTGCTGTTAAAAATTATTAATTTTTTTAAATTTTCTCACAAAGATCGATCCAACGGCCAACCCCACCACTCTACATGTGTTTGTACATGTTTACATTTTTATTGTAAATGTTTTGTAAAGGGTTTTGGGGGAGGCCGGGTGAACGTACAAGCTGTTAAGTGTCCCCATGAAAGTGATCCGGTTGAAAATTGCAGACAAAAGACAACCCTAGCACTCCTTGTCGCCCCCCGTCCCGTTCTGCATACATCTTTATTCCCTTTGGGAGAGGTGCAAGATCACATGCATGCTCCCATTTACACCCATTACAATAGCTAGGATGGTCCTATCATGACCAAACTAGAGATCAAAATTAATGGAGATCATGATCAGTTTGGCTTTCTTCCCTCATGTTTACAGTACCTTTCACTTAATTTCCACTGTCCATCTGCGCGGATCGAGTACTGTTGCTGATCATGCATCTACGAGTTTGGGATTTGGGCTTCTTTATGATCTTTTGTTGGGAGTAATAGTGAGGGACCTTACTTGGGGTAGGGGCCATAGGCTGCACGCCTAGCTACACCCTGGGCCACTCTGGCCTGCTGCCAATTAATCCAAGACCCTTTTTCCAGTTGTCAACCCAACTGCTTAATTGGCCAACCCATCCCTATTGTTTTACACTATTATTCTTGTATATACCCCCAACAAATTAATTAAATAACTAACATATATAAGGTTATTTCAATTCAGCTACCATTCTTGTTCGGTGCATGCTTCAGTACGTACGTAGTACTACTACTTCATGATCAGTACCTTTCTTCCTTAGATTCATCTGAAACACAAATATAACTTACAATTTCTAACACTTCCCAATATATATAGGTACTGATTCCATCTAAAAACATTGAGATCATCGAGTGATCGGTTCTTGAAAATATATACTGATAATTATTTAAGTAAACCCAGAAAATTACTGTATATTCTAGCTATATATATATATATATGGTAAACAGAGAAAGAATGATAGGGTTTTTATAGATCCGTACAAGTGCGTGAAGATAAGCAGATGGTGACTTAATTCGAACTGGATGATCTGGTGCGTGCATGCAGTGCTATATATTGGAGGAGTAATTGTGATGAAAGGAGAAATTGAGAGTACTGCTGGAATGTTTTTGGAGGATAGCTAGATAGAGAGACGTGGGTCACTCCAATTATTACTAGCATACAATGATAAAAGAACCGTCATATCATTCCCTCTGCCTTCCTCTAATATTATATGCTCCCACACGCTTGCAGCTTACTTCTCTCACGCCTGCCTAGCTGGCCTTCTTTCTTTCTTTCTTTCTTTTCTTCCCCAAACTACTTATATGCATGCATCTATAATTATTTTTCAATCCTTTTACTGCACACGACTGATCAGCTACCCTCGTAAATTGTTTTATAAAAATAAATGTATAAATTAATATAATTTTATATAGTACGTTATATCTATTTTATAATAAAAGTATATAATTTTACAATCTATTGAAGCTAAGAAAATTCAAATGCACAACAAGTGTTTGTAAAAAGTTCTTAAAGAATATTTTGCTCTTGAATAATCTCATTTAATTCAGAATATTTCCTCACATACATTTCCAATATATGCCAATACATGAATATATAGACTTTTACATAACAGATTTGTTAGAGAACAACCATTTAGCTAGTGACACTTGTCTAGCCTAGTCACACTAATTTGTTACAGGAAGATTCAGCAACAATGTTTTCCAATATTCCAAAGTCACCCTTAGGTGCTAATGTTTCTAATGCCTTAACATCCCCTGCGATTCAAGCGGCACTATGGTAAGAGTAAGGCTTGATTGGAGTTGCAAGAATCGATTAGTTGAAAGGGGTTTTGTAAGAAGATCAGCAAGCTAGTCCTTACTGGAGACAAAAGATACTTGTAATGATTTTGCTGCCACCCTCTCACTAACAAAGTGATAATCAAGCTCCACATGTTTGATGCGAGAATGCATAATTGGATTCATAGACAAGTAGGTAGCCCTAAGATTGTCACGCCACAACGTAGGAGGAGCAGGAAGTGATATGCCAAGTTCACCCAAGAGAGACTGCAACCAAAGAAGCTCACAAGCAGTGTTAGCCAAGGATTTATATTCGGGCTCCGTAGAAGACTGAGCAAAAGTAGGTTGTTTCTTGGATCCCCAAGAAACCAAATGGTTCCCAAAGTAAACATAAAACCCTCATGTGGACCGGCAGTCATCAGGGCATCTAGCCCAATCGGTATCAGAGAAAGTAGATAAAAGATGAGGAGATTTTGTAGAAAGAAATAGACCCAGGTACCGAGTGTTGTTGAGATAACATAATTCTTTTAACGGTTGTCCAGTGGGAAAGCCGAGGAGAATGCATAAATTGGCATACACGATTTACAGCAAAAGAGATATTCGACTGAGTAAAGGAAAGGTATTGTAAACTCCTAATAACACTACGATACAAATGAGGATCCTCAAAGGTATGACCATCCAGAGCAGACAATTTTTCAGATGAAGACATTGGAGTGGAAATAGACTTAGATTTTTGCATGTTGGTTTTATGTAGTAAATCAGCAATGAATTTGGATTGAGAGAAGAAAATACCAAAGGAAGTTTTGTGCACTTCAATACCAAGGAAGTAATGTAGATTTTTGAGATCCTTAACAGGGAAGGAGTCTCGCAAGGCAGCAATGGAATCAATAATCAACACAAAACTAGACCCAGTCACGGTTATATCGTCAACATAAACTAAAACAAACAAACAATCCGACCCAATATGCATGGTAAACAATGATGAATCTGATGCAGAGCTATGAAACCCTAAATACAATAATTTGTCACTGAGCTTGGCAAACCAGGCTCTAGGAGCCTGTTTTAACCCATAAATAGATTTTTGTAACTTACAGACGTGGTGAGGAAAATCAGAATTGATGAACCTAGGAGGTTTTTTCATGTACACCGTCTCTTCAAGGTCGTCGTGAAGGAATGCGTTTTGTATATCTAATTGGTGAAGTGCTCAGTTTGAAAAGGCTGCAAGAGAAAGAAGAAGTCGGACTGTGGTGAATTTCACAACAGGGATGTAAGTCTCAATAAAATCAATACCGGGTTGCTGATGAAAACCCTAAGCTACAAGCCAAGCTTTGCATCGCTTAAGTGTTCCAGCAGCTCTCTATTTGGTCTTTATGACCTACTTAGAACCAAGATTATATGTAGAAGAGAAAGGAACAAGGGACCATATTTGATTTTGAAGTAGGGCATCGAACTCAATGGCGATGGTTGTTCTCCATTCGAGGTGTTTTGAAACTTCAGTGAAACAAAAGGGTTCCTTAGGAACGACGGTAAAAGAATGCGAAGGATTTGAAGCAAGGGAAGAGAGAGACCTAGGGTTTAGAGGGAGGCCAGGAAATAGCCCCATCTATGCACTGAAGAGGACGAAGACTATTTGTTTGAGATCGTGTAACCATGGAGTGCTTAAAGGTGTGGGAGCTCAACGGCTGAGAAGAACCAGAGGGAATGGAAGAAGGCGCATCGGCAAGACTAGGGTTTCTGTGAAAGGAAGATGGAGGAGAATGAGTGTGTGATGTGTCTGGGCTCGATGGAGATGGATGTTGAGGTGAAAAGTGTGGGTCTATGAAGTGAGACAAGGAAATGGGTGATGTGGGTTCAGGCTGAGTGTGTATGGATGGAGAGTGTATGGGCTCAAGAGATAAAGGCTGAGACGCAGTAGGTAAAACAGTTAATGAAAACGAAAAATTAAGGCATGAGGACATGTTCGGATCTGGGCCAGATTGTTGAGTGGAGTGGGTTGAGAGAATGGAAATATGGTTTCATTGAAGAGAATGTCCCTAGAAACATATGTATGGCCCGACCCAATATGATAGCAGAAATAACCCTTATGATCTGGGCTATAGCCCAAGAAAACACATTGTTTGGAGTGGTACTCAAGTTTATGATGATTATAAGGCCTTAAATTAGGTCAACATGCTGACCCAAACATCCAAATAAATGAATAATCCGGTGGTGTACCCAACAAAATTTCAAATGGAGAGTGATTTTGAAGCATTGGAGTGGGCATACGATTTATTAAATATGTAGCGGTTTGGAAAGTTTCGGCCCAATAAATTTGAGGGACCGAAGCATGAGAAAGTAGTGACAAGCCTGTTTCAATTATATGGCAATTACGCCGTTCGACACTTCCATTTTGTTGGTGAGAATAAGGACAACTTAGACCAAGATTAATTCCAAAATGTTGAAAAATGGGATGGAGGGGTCAAAATTCACCCTATCCATCAGTTTGGACAGCAAGGATTGTTGTAGAAAATTGAGTACGAACGTAGTTGAGAAAGGCCGAGAAGATAGTAGGAACATTTGATTTAAGTTGCATAGGAAAAAGCCAGATGAACTTAGAATAATCATCCACAATCAAAAGAAAATAACGAGATCCTTTTGTAGAAATAACAGAAGCCAGACCCCATACATCCATGAAGAACAAATTAAAAGGTAAACTAGAACGAGAAGAAGATGTTGAATGTGGTAGAGCATGAGCTTTGGCAATAGAGTAGTCCGAACAAGGAGGAAGAGTGAGGCTTGTAGTGAGAGGAAGACGAAACCGTCGTATGATCAATGAGGTTGTTCAGGAGGAAGGGTGACCCAGTGGAGAGTGCCACAACTGAGCTGAAGTTCAAACACCTGAAAAGGCTTGAGGAGGAGTCGAAGAGGGCACAATAGCCGACTGAAACACATACAGGCCATCCTTAATGCACCCCTGAAGAAGTGTTTTCCGGGAACGAGCATCCTTCACAAAAAACATAGAAGAGTGAAGCTCAAAAAATACATTGTTATCATGACAAAATTGACGAACAAAGAGGAGATTGTTAGATATAGAAGGAACATGAAGAAGGTTTTTAAGAAGAAATGTGCCATTATTGGTGTTGAAATGAGCGGATCCAATATTCTGAATAGGTAGACCAGATCCATCCCCAATGCACACTTGATCTGATCCCTGATAAAGGTTTGAGTCCACATTAAGGTTCTGAACATCAGAGGTGAAATGGTGCGTAGCACCTGTGTGATCTGGGAACCATGTAGTTGATGAGGCAAGAGTCGAGTTAAGAGTCGAGTAGTTGGCAGTAAATGTAGGTGGAGGAGGAGTGGGATAAGCGTGGTCATATCTATAGTAGCAGGCAGAGGCTAGATGGCCAGGTTTGTAACAAACTTGACACACAGGACACATGTCTGGGCGAGGAGAAAAGGAGTATGGTTATTGAGGGGGATGAGGAAGAATGCATCTGCCATTACCCCGACCTCGTTGTCCACTGCAAAAAGAATTACCGCAACCTCAAAAGGGATGAAAAATAGGTGTATATTTGGAGGTATTATTTGCAGCAACAGTGGTACCTGAGAGTAAGGTTTGGGTTTGATGATAAAAGCCTGGATTCATGATTTAAGAGATAACTGAAAATTTGATGGGGGAGAGAGAATCTGGGCAAGTAGTGAGAGAGGTGACAAGGCTTTCGTATTCGGTACCAAGACCGCCAAGAAGATAAATCGAGAGCTCGACATCATCTAGAGGATGTCTCGAAGCACTCAAAGTTGAAGCAAGTGATATGACTTTGTTGTAATAGTCAGTCACAGATTCGGGCCCTTTCTTGATGGAGGCTAATTGAAATTTCGTATGAATAAGATGAGCAGAGGACTTAGCAGCAAACAGATTTTGCAGGATTGTCCAAACCTTACAAGAGGTAGAACAATCCAAAACCTGAGCCAGCACCGAATCTGATAGAGAGGAATTTATGGTGGAGATGATTGGCTTATCCTGAATGCGCCATTGAGCATGCGCATGATTCGGCTAATCATTGAGAGTTGTAGGGGTTGAGGAAATGAGCCATCAACAAACCGAAAGAGCTAATGTCCTTCCAAGAAAGGGACGATTTGGGCTTTCCAAAGCAAATAATTGTCAACGGTAATTTGATGTTAATGAAATGAGATCCAGTGTTGAGAAGGGAGGGATGAAACGGGATAGAGAAGATTGTGTTTGTAGAAGAAGCCATGGATGAGAAAAGAAAGAATCGGACGTTGGTCCTTTTGGCTCAAGATACCATTTTGAATCTAAGAAAATTCAAATGCACAGCAGGAATTTGTAAAAAGTTCTTAAAGAATATTTTGCTCTTGAATAATCTCATTTGATTCAGAATATTTCCTCACGTACATTTCCAATGTATGCTAGTACAATATATAGATTTTTACATAACAGAATTGTCAGAAAACAACCATTTAGCTAGTGACACTTGTCTAGCCTAGTCGCACTAATTGTTACCGGAAGATTCGGTAGCAATGTTTTCCAACATTCCATAATCATTCTTAGGTGCTAATGTTTCTTATGCCTTAATACAATCTAACGTAACATATTAAACCATGTCAATTTATATATTTACTTTTGTGAGATTTATTTTTAACTAAATCATTTCTCATATTATAATAGTTACGATCGCAGTACGCTTTATTGAATGTTTTAGATTTTGTTGCCTCTATTATATATTATCAACTTTCGAGTTACTTTTAATTCATTTGTTTCTGATAATTTTACCTATGATCACTTAGTTTTTTAAAAAAAGAAAAGAGAAGAATATATATATATATATATATCCACCACGTCATTGTCAATAATATTACTTAAATCGTCTAATTTAAGAATATAATTGTTAGACTTCTAACAACTTCATGATATATATAATTATTATGAAAACAGTACTCATGTATGATAAGAAAAAAATTAACATATCCTTAATTGGTGTTTTCCGAATTATCAAACAAATTCTAAAGGATTATTTTGACGTACAGCTTGTTAATGTTTGTCCCTCTGATCCCTCCCTTTTGTTTTTAGAACGTCAGTGTATGAGACTTGACTTTAGAGTGCTACATCATGTACAATAACATGATCAAAACCGTGGAAAAACTCTAAAAAACCATGTCCGTGCAAGTTTTGCCTTTCAATTTGTGTAAGTGGACACTGATTTAAGCGCAAATTACACCTATATATTAGTTGAAAAGAATCCCATCGAAAGGACAACTTCTTTTCCAATTTCCTAGCTAGGCTGGCTAGAATTAAGGGCTCAATTATCAAGCCAATGCATGCGTGCCTGGCTTTAATTAATTAGATGGTCCAAAAAAGGGAGAAAAAGGTAATTAACTCCGTGGATTAATTCAGTACTGCACTTGACTTGGCTCCAATTTGGGTTGACATGATTATCCCAGAGGAGTACTCCAATTAATCGGTTTAAACTAGACCTCAAGTCCTAATTAATTAATTCAGTAATATTGTTAGAATATTGTCTTTCGCTTCCGCTGGTTAATTGATCTTCTGAAAGGCGAGAGGAATCTCAGGATGTATGGGAACTCCTCATCAAACAGGTTAATCAATGCCTGTTGGAATATTTTCCATCATTTTAGAGATAGAATGATGAACCACTTGGATGCCTTCCAGGCTTTCATCACATGAACATAGTAGCATTATATATCATTCATGGCCGGTTTTCTGCAATAATTTTTTAGGTGCTGAGGCTGTAAGCTTTTAGGGTTACTGCTTTTGAGGAGTGTGTGTACAGTGTACTGGCTTCCAGCTTGGTTGTTGTTTATCGCAGAATGGGGCATCTCATGTAAACGCTTTTTTTTTTTTTTTTTTTTTTTATGATATATTCTTATTTAACCAAAAAGAAAAAAAAGGGATTGATTTTACTCTCACAAAACATGTCAGCCAGAATTTAGTTAAATATATATGATCAGCTTTACAGTTTACACTCTTCTGCATGATACATAAAGCTGAATGGCACAATTCAATGACAAAGTCGGCCAGTACGATGGTGAGCATGCAGTATGAACAGTATAACAACAACAAAAGAGACCAAGCACTCTCTTCTGATTTCTACCTCTGTAAACAGACTGATCTGGTCATGATCACTAGCAAGAGGTAAAACCATAGTAAAATTATCAAGCTCGGAGACTGTACAACTTCACCTCCTAATTTGCTGCACTGAATGCCAAGTTGTGGATCAAGAGATCGATCTTTCTTATATATGAAAGTATGACTAGGACAGGACATGCACAATTCAAAAGCCCCACTCATGCATCATCATGTTCAGAGAGTCTTTCCCGGAGTTGGTAGTTGAAGACTTGTAGTTAGATCATGTGCATGAGGGCGCACCAATTGATCATCATAATCTTAAGCAGGGATCCCACTAGCTAACACAAAAACAGCATTAATTTTTTTTATTTTTTGTTGGACTTTTATAATTAAGTAGGACAGATCCACTTAATTTCCTCCTCCATTTGATCTCACTGGCTTGTCGAATATATCATTATGATGTGTATTTAACTATGATATCATGTGAAGATTAGCAAAACCCAAAGAAACTGATCCTCACATTAGATTTGCTTTTAATCTTTTCTCTAGAATAAGATTGAGTTACATGAGTTATATCTATCCATATATATTTGAAGAGGCATAATATATATATATATATATATAGCAATATAGGTTTCAAAAATGGGTGGAGAGTACTGTTTGTCTGATAATTAAGAAAGTACACCAGATAATTATAATTTGCAAGCCTACTTTTCAAGTAGTACTGTTTAGCGCTTAAACTATTATTTTTTTTATTTTTTATTTTTATCTTAATGTTTTTGTTTAAGGTTCATCATCATGAGTACTCGATCGGCAGTACTGAATCAATAATTGAGAATTCAGTACTGCTGACCAATGCATGTAGTTATGTACAAAATAAAGATTTGCAACTGATGCATGCTAATCACATTGAATATTAATATTGAACCAGATCACGTACATGAAGATCTCTTCCGTATCATGTATAGTTTCTTCCAACAAGAAATTTGCAGCTTTCTCTGTAGCTTTTCTTGTGGCAGTTACAAAATTACGGTTCGCTAGATAGTGGGAACAAGTTAACATTTTCAAATTTTTGTGAGGTTTCATGGGTATGATTATTGAGATATCAGTGATTCATGCAGATTCCGAATATACGTACCTAGAGGGTGTGAATATGTATTTTCCAAATTTATTGGACTATTTAAATTAACAATCAATCAAATCACAAGAAATAATCAATACATTTGTTTTGGTAGAGAAGTGAAAACTCATTTAAAGAACGTTTTTAAAATTTAAAATCAAAACTCCAAATATAAATTACCATCTAAAATCTACTGTATATAGAAATTAAATATGTTACAACCAATTTAAAAATACTTACAAAACTCTTAAATTAACTAAATTTGATTTGCAACACTCCAAGTATCGCACTTGATCTCTGCACCCTGGCAACTTTGGACCAGCAACATTTTTATAGTTTCATTATAGTACCAACTCAATCTTTGCACCTAGGTAGCTCCAAAAACCCTTCTGACCAAATAACATGTCCACTCCAATGTATTCAGCAACACTCGAACATGAACACAATATGATAGAAGTTTGTTCATCAAAGAGATAATCAATCTTGAATGCTTAATTAATCTCATTGGAATTTTCTCTCAAGAATACAATGAATATGGCAATTCTCTCCACAACTTAGAAGTCATGCATATTATTCTATATATACTTAGGGCTTGAGTATGCCACTAAGAGTCCAAAACCTAGTGAAAAAGTTATTGTCAAAATTTTCGCTCAATCTTTCTGTCCAGTTTCTCATTTGTGACATTGTAGATCTGTTTCACCCAATAAATGTTGTAATTTGAAGACCCTTAAAATATTTATTTGTAGATAATTGAGTTAGCTTTCTAATGCCACCAATGTCACTTCAATCCAATATAGGAATCAAAAGTTATGTTAGATTTACTCTAACTAGGTCGATGTTGCAAATTTGCAACTTTTGCACTTTTTGTTCCAATTACAATTACCTAGACTCTACCCAACATATTTACAACTCAATTTAGACTAAACGTTATCATAAGAATATGTCAACATATTATTTTTACACTAATAACTATAACATTTCAAAATTAATAGCAAAACCATTAAGCCTTTTCTCCTTGTGTAGATATTGTTTGAGACAATATAGCTCTATTTAAGGCTTTGTTTGAGATTAAACACTTAAGTGAGAAAGATAGATATATAAAGTGGAGTATACATACTCATTACTGTTTGTGTGGATTATCCACTCCATGTCTTCGTCATTCTCCTACTTGAGATTAAAAATCAGATGATTAAAAACTTCAAAACCCCTTTTTTTCCTTAAAATAAACAAATTGCTATGTACAACTTGGACATATATATTTAATATAGGAAAAAGAATAATGCTACTCTCACCGCTCTCAGCTCCCGGCCCGCTGGGAGCTACCGCTCACTTTTTTTTTTTTTTTTTTTACTTCGTGATAAAGAAAGTGTTTTTTAATAATGTTGTTAATTTTTTTTAAAAATTGTTTAAAAGTGTTAAAAAAAACATATAAAAAAAGCCAAAAAACACACACCAAAATCTACCAGCGATGGCTGTAGTATCTTGTTTTTCTATAATCTGTTAAGGAAAATGATACGTTCACTACTGGTTTTTACTGTTCGATGTTATCGTTGGAATTTTTATTTTTATTTAGTGTTAAGGAAATATTTTTTAATAATATTATGATTTTTTATTTTTTAAAAAAAATATTTAAAAGTGTTAAAAAATACATGTAAAAAAAATAAAAAAATCAATTATGCCTAACGGTAACTCCCAACAGAGCTGGGAGCAATGGACGCGCGTAGCATTGTCCATAGGAAAATGACAAGTGCATCGAGAAAGTCTACTTATCATTTGTATCGATTACTTTGTTTTTTTTTTAAATTTAGGTTTTATGTTTTTTTTTCGTATTTTTTTTAAGAGAAACATACATATAAAAAATGAAATTTAAAAAAAAAATTACAGTGTCGATATCTTTTATCGATGAGTAGTGCTATATAGCATCCACTGTAGTGGTGCACACAATGCACATACTACAGTCCACTAATTTCTTCTCTCCAGATGGATGGTTGGGATGATGTCACATAGAGTGTACAAAGTGGCTGCTCCCAAATAGTAACTTCTCCCAAGATTATTTCTTTATCAATACCTTCTTTGTCTAGCACAAATAGCCGACAACCCGGAGGAATTGAAGGTATCATTTCATTTTCACGGATAAAATCCGAGCTATTATTAAAGTTTGGGCCAAGGTATAGTGGGGACTACTTCTGCGCGCGTACGTAGTACTAAAGCTTCATGATCATGAATCATGCATGCAGATGCCAATCGACATTGAACAATGAGTACAAGAAAGCCATAGCTCCCACATGTGAAAGATGTCAAGACCAAAAACAAAACCAATATAAGAACAAACACAAATGTCTAAAGAAAAATTACATAATTGATCAATATCATACGTTTACAACCAATATACGTATATGCACGTGTGTTTTATAAATAGATGACCCAATTAATGTAGTTTCTGCTTTTTTAAATTTAAAAAAAAAAACAGAAAAAAAAGAGGCTATAATCCCATGAAGAAAGCCAGAATGAATTTCAACAATCCAAAGGCAGATATCAATGCATAAAGAGGTAAAAATAAAAAATAAAAAAAAATAAAAAAATAAAAAAAAAAAACAGTTGAGCAGTAAAAACTACAAACCAAAAGAAAACTGTTAATTCTTTCTGTGGGCCGTTTTGAGGACGAGACTGAGGCCCACAGCCCAATGCTTCACCGCCACCACAACATTTAATTAGGCCCACCAACCACCACATGAATTAACTTCATCACAGATCACCTTATCATAACGTTAATCATCTTCATGTATTTTTTCTGTGTACTTTTCTTGTTAATTTGGGGCAGGAAATGGCCCGTTCGGATACAAAGGTCAATCATCTCACTTCAGTTCATTTTATTTAATTTTAATTAATAATTTTATTATTATTTACAAATCATCTCAACTCATCTCATCCTAACTTACTATCTAAACGGGACATATTTTATCCTATTCTTTTTGAGTCCTTATTTGTATATTATATGTTAGTAGTCCGTACATGATGCATCCAATTATCTCCCCATATATATTTATATATATGCATTTTAGACTTGAAGGATGAAATAAAATAAGAGAGATGAATAGGTAAAGTGTAGTAAGCAGTTTACTTACAAATCGGAACAATCATTAAAAAAAAAAAAAACAAAAATTAAAAATATAAATACCATTTTATGCTAGCTGATCATGTGATCGGAACAAATTTATAGATAGAATTAATGTTTGGGGTGTGCCAATAAACGACTTTGCAAATAAGATTTTATCAAGATATTTACTATATAGCCATATTTGAGCTTATAAATAATACATATGAATATTATTTAAAATTTAAAATAATTTAGAGAACAAGTTTTTTTAATTAATTACTGTTCACTTTTATGAGACAGGCCAGGATGGTGTCGAACATTAAAAAACAGACACACATGCACACAACAACAACAAGAACAAAAACAAGAATATATATATATATATATATATATATAAAATCAAAAAAAGACTATACAGGTAAAAATCGATTAACATCAAGTACCATAATCTTTGTGTGGAATCAATGCGAACAAGCTGTACATGCATGATCACCTACATTAAATTATTGCAATATTATCTACGTGGAAAACATATATATAGTTGTTTTTATTTCTTGAGCTAATAAATAATAAATAATTATTTGTATAAATTTTAAATAGACAACTCTCATATAAATTTTTATAAAAAAAAATTTTATTTAAAAAAATTATTAGATTCATATTTTTATAAAATTTATTTATTTAAAATTTATATCTATCATTATTTCTAAATAATTGGCCGACAGCACGTACAAAAAGCATACTATTTTCGCGCGCGCGCGCGTAAGTTGTACGTACGTACAAACATGATGATCTTGAAGATTTAAAGAAAATGATTTCGATCGATCGTATTGATTTGATAGGGAAAAGTGACGTGAATGATAAATGATAAAAACAAAGGAAACAAAGGTGAACGATCGAGTAGGAAAGCAGAAAGTTATATATATAATAAAGCACGATCTGATAAAATTATATATATATATATATATATATATAATTTGGTTATCATTTCATGATAGCTAGCTAGGTAGTGACTTTGGAGTGTTCTCTCTTGTTTGCAATTGAATCCAACAACTTTTTCAAGTAAGATCGAGTCATATGTCAGGATGCTTCTGCGCATTGTTCCAATAAGAGAAAACTTAATTAATTGAATTAATCACCAATATGCATATTCAGTCACAGTTTGTTCAACTAGTTTCAGCCTTTTTAGCAAATTCAGAAACTATCCATGCCCTGAATTAATTAAATAATGAGTGGGAAAATGACAATAGGAAAATTAAGTACGTAATTGTCTTCGTTTCCTAGTTAGGTAGCCATGAGAGGGCTCGAACTCATGTATGTTGAGGAACTTCATATTTATTGTGGACAAGATCTTAGACATATTTATAAAAAAAATAAATAATTTTATTAAATTGATTTTATGAGATGAATTGAGTTCATAATTTTTTTGCATAGTATCATAGCTTGCCAGTACAGGACAAATGGGGCTCACACTATTTACCCTGTGACAAGGACCAGAAAACAATTCTGGTTTGCACATGAAGGAATGTATTGAGAAATAATCTCACATTACTTGTGGACAAGGTCTTGGACATGTTTATAAGGAATGAGCAATGCTTTTTTGTTGAACTGGTTTTATGAGATGAGTTAGACTCATAAATTTCTTCACTGTATATATATGGGAATACTATTATAAGTGTTATATTATATACTATGTAAACTTAAATCTTAGTTGATCGTATCGATCTCACTACATGATATTGATATTCATGTACAGCATTACATGAGCTGAATTTATTTTTTGAAAAAGTTAAATTAGTTGATCCATATTAGTTGATCCAAATTACCTCAAAGAAGGTCACCTCATCTGCACATATTGAGGACGTGCGAAGCCAAATTCCTCTAGAATAATTCTGTTATACACGTGTCATACTATTACTTGTAATTCTGCAATATTGGTACAAAGGAATAATCTCATTTGATGTATATAAATATCTACTCTGTATCAAATACAAAGCACGAAAGAAGAAATAATTTCTCTCCAATTTACTCTGTCTTGTTTATATTAACATGGTATCAAGAGCTTCTTAGGACTCACGTCCATTGTTCCTGGCATTTCAGTCCAAGCTCGCACGGCTTCTCTTCATGGCTGAAATTCCCGAACAACCTATCATCCCTTCCCACAACCCCAATGTCTCTCCAAATGTCACTCTTTCCTCCACCAACTTAATCACCATCAAATTAAACCATGAGAATTATCTTTTGTGGAAGGCCCAAGTTATGCCTTACCTTAAAGGGCAAAACTTATTCAGGTATATTGATGGGACCACTCTCACCCCTCAAATGCTCGATGAAATATCCAGCAAATCACCCCTGCATTTTTTGCTTGGCAACAAAAGGATCAAGCTATTAAGAGCATTCTAATCTCCTCTCTATCTGAAACACTGATAGCATATGTTCTACAGGCATCCTCTTCTCGCGAAATATGGGATGTTCTTGTAGATCTCTTTGCTATACAATCTCAAGCTCGCATTATGCAAGTTTAAATGAAACTTACAACCCTCAAAAAGGGTTCTGACTCTATTGCAGAGTATTACCAACGTGCCAAGCTTCTTCAAGATACCCTTGCTATAATGGGTAAAACACTTTCCCCCATTGATTTTATTACCTTTCCATTAGCTGGCTTGGGTACAGACTACGACTCTAATGTTACATCCATTACCACCCGTGTTGATGCTCTAAGCTCTTCACAAGATAGTCATTTACTCATTCATGAGTCTCAACTAAATCATCAACACACTACCCTTACAGCTTCTCCTGAGTTCTCTGCCAATAGTACCCAAAAGCAACCTGGTAATAATGCTTCTCGAGGCAGAGGTTTCTCTCGTGGTAGGAGTGGCTACAGAGGACGTGGTCGAGGCAGAAATGGTGGTCATTTGCCTCCCTTCCCACCCGACTTTTCCCCCAACCAACCCACCTGCCAAGTTTGCCACAAACAAGGACATACAACCAACTCTTGTTACCATCGTTTTGATTTTAGCTTTCAAACTCCTCCACCACCCTCCCTCTCGGCTAACTTCACCTCTGGTCCATACTACACCCAAACATCATCCCCATCTGTTGATAACACTTGGTATCCAGATTCCGCTACTACACATCACTTCACTCATGATTTCTCTAACCTTTCTCTTAATCCATCTGAGTACAAAGGTGAAGAACAAGTCCGTGTAGGTGATGGTAATTCCCTCCCAATTCACCATGTTGACACTTCAACACTACCTTCCATTAATGGCAATTTTCTTGTCTCAAAACTCTTTCATGTTCCTTTAATTTCCAAGAATTTAGTTTCTATTAGAAAATTTTGTGAAGATAATTGTGCATTCTTTGAATTTCACTCTTCATTTTTTTGTGTAAAGGATTCCCGAACCAAGAAAGTTCTTCTCCAAAGCCATACTAAAGATGGCATGTATGCATTTCCATCAACTCCTCCATCCCCTCAAGCACATGTCGGTGAACGTGTCTCTGCCTCTCAATGGCACATTCGGCTAGGTCATCCGTCTATGCAACTCATTGATAAAATTGTTTCTCAAGTCAGTCTTCCTGTTAAATCTTCTTCTCCACCTGGTCTGTGCTCTTCCTGTTGCAAAGCTAAAATCCACCAACTCCTTATGGTCAGTCTTCATTGATATCATAAGTTCCTCTTCAAATTTTGTTTTCAGATGTATGGGGGCCTGTACCAATGTTATCTCGTGGTAGTTTTAGATTTTATCTTTTCTTTGTAGATGACTACAGTCGGTTTACTTGAATTTTTTCATTAAAATGTAAATCCGATGTAGTCACAATCTTTCTTTCCTTTAAATGTCATGTAGGACTTCTTTTTAATACAAAAATTCGAGCACTACAATCTGATTGGGGTGGAGAATTTAGAGCTCTTAATAGTGTGTTGCAATCTTTTGGTATTTCTCATAGAATTTCTTGTCCCTATGCTCACTCACAAAATAGTTCGGTGGAAAGAAAACACTATCATATTGTTGGGACCGGACTTGCACTTCTTGCTCATTCTTCAATGCCTCATTCTTATTGGTCAGATGCCTTTGTCACGACTGTTTTCTTAATTAATAGACTTCCAACTTCAGTTTTAAACAACAAGTCACCATTTGAGGTTTTATTTCATCAAAAACCAGATTATATGTTTCTAAAGACATTCGGATGTCAATGTTGGCCTAATCTTCGGCCATATATAATAAACACAAAGTTCATTTTAGATCACTTCCATGTATGTTTATTGGCTATAGCTGCCCTCACTCACCATGGCTATCTATGTTTTCATGTCTCCACTACCAAAATGTATATCTCCAGGGATGTACTGTTTGATGAAAACATGGATAGCCATGGTGAGTGTAGCTATTTACAAGCCATCAACTCAACTTCAGCCCACTTAATCACACGCACTCTTACCATACTCACTCTCTCCCAATCATGGGCCTCCACAATTTTCCTCATTCTAATCAACCCATTTCCACGTCTGCACCTATTTCCCAAACAACTCCTCAAACATCTCATGGCCCTGGCCCAACTAATCCTACCCATACCGATCCAGCAAATCAAAGCCATCCAACTCAGCACCAAGCCAATCATCCAAATCCTCACTGATAGAAACAAGCCCACCCTCTGCTTCCCCTAGGGCATAACCTTCCTCATCGTTCCCAGAAACACTCCCTATCGAAGACCCACCCCCGAACACCCACCCCATGCAAACTAGAGCCAAATCAAAAAAATCTTGCTCAAAAATAAGGACGGACGACACCATTTCCTGGCCTTTACACTATTTTTTGGGTATTGAATGCAGTCGTACCCTCACTGGACTACATTTATCTCAAAGGAAATAGATTTTGGAATTACTCACAAGACAAATATGCTGAACTGTAAGCCTGTAAGCAGTCCAATGTCCCCAGTTATCTGCATTTGATTCAACCTCTGTGGAAGATCCCTCTTTATATTGAAGTATAGTGGGCAGCTTACAGTACTTATTATTTACTAGGCCTGAACTTGCCTTCTTTGTCAACCGCGTGTGTCAATTTATGCATGCTCCATGTTTATCTCATTGGCAAAGTGTTCAAAGGATTTTACGGTACCTAAAACACACACTGGATTATGGTCTCTGGATTACACATTCTCCCACTTTTTCTCTGACTACCTACGTCGACGTAGACTGGGCTGGTTGCCCAGACAATGGGAAATCAACTGGTGGCTATTGTGTTTTTTATGGCAAGAACTTGGTCTCATGGAGTTCAAAGAAGCAATCAACTATAGCTAGATCCAGTACAGAGGCAGAATATAAGGCTCTAGCCCATGCTACCTGTGAGCTATTGTGGCTGCAATCACTCCTATCTGAGTTAGGCATTTTTTTGACAAAACCTCCTACTCTTTATTATGACAACTTTGGGGCAACTTACCTCTCCATGAATCCCGTGATGCACTCACATACCAAACATGTAGATATTGACTACCACTTTGTTCGGAATCATATTTAAGTAAAGGCTCTTCAAGTCTCTTATCAAGCAAGGATCAGCTTGCCGATATATTTACAAAACCACTGTCAACTACCAGATTTTCAATATTGAGATCGAGCCTCACCATTCTTCCAGATATGCTTGGCTCATAGGGGTATTAGCAATAATCAAATTGCCTCAAAGAAGGGCACCTCATCTGCACATACAGAGGACGTGCCAAGCCAAATTCCTCTAGAATAATTCTGTTATACACATGTCATACTATTACTTGTAATTCTGCAATACTGGTACAAAGGAATATTCTCATTTGATGTATATAAATACCTACTCTGTACCGAATACAAAGCAAGAAAGAAGAAACGTTGTCTCTCCAATTTACTATGTCTTGTTTATATTAGCAATACAATAGTTATATATGGGATAAGAGTTATCCTTGTTAGAATAGTTCTAGAATGACCTAAAGTGCATAAAATATCGACAAGCTGCTCAATTACACCCTCATGATTGATGATCACCTATATTATATGAATGGGTGTTGATGTATTAAAGAAACATAACGTTTGGGGGACCATAAACAACCCATACCTTTAAATTCCTATAATATGTGAAGATCGATCTTGAACACATGACTGCATGTGATGGGGATGGGGATGGGGATCATGATTTTGAAAATATATATTTTTTTCTCATTTTCTCCCTTAATTAAATTTCATTAAAGCTTTATTTATCTTTTAATTATTTCCTTCTACATACATACATATATATATACACACACACGCATACACATCATGAAAGTCATGATCAGATCTGTGAGTAGTGATAATATATACTGTTTGTTTGTACCCCACTGCGCACTTACAAGGAAAGTTAAACATTTTGTGGGTAAATTGCACTTTTAATTATGAGTGAACTGAACCCTACTAAGTCTCCACAGCCCCTCTCTATAAAGCTGGTAAACAGATTGTTTGGTAGAGTGGTCCACGAGGGACTCTGTATGGGCAATGGTCATTTCTCGCCTCCTGCTTTACCTCTCTCTCTCTCTCTCTCTCTCTCTCTCTCTCTCTCAAACACACACCGATGGCATTAAATGTGTCTTGATCTATACAAGAAAGACACAAGGGATGTCCAAGAGAATCAATTAGCTGAGATCTGAGGACAAAGTGGGCAGGCGGGTGAAGTTTGTGGAAGTTCTGGTCATGCTGTTCCACAGCTTTCTTGAACTTCTTGATCTGCTTAATCTATATATGAGATTAACACCCTGGAGGAAGCTCAAGAAAGCTGTGGGATAACATGGCATTTCAGGATTTTGTTGGTGTTTCCTTCACATGCATGTTTCTAGCTAGCTGTTGACACAAGATCTCCCTATCCCTTGCTCCATGCGGCATTAATTCAAGGCGGCTATTACCATCCTTTCATCTGCATGATTGTGGTAATAATTAGAATTCTCATACACACACACACATATATATAGTTTCTTCATGGTATTTTCCTGTGATTTTGAATCTAATTTACATGCCTTGTTGTATTTTCTTCGAGAAAAACAACTAATTCGGTGCTGAATTGCGATGTGATTTTTATCTTCCTTCGATTTCTTAACAGTAAAATTTTTTTACAGCAATTTAAAAGGGTTTGTGGGTGTTCTAGGTCAAAAGGAGAATCCCTTGGATTGAAGGGAATTAGGGAAGAAGGAAAACAGGAACTTCAGTTTATTTATTTATTTTGGTTAAATCCACTGCTACAAGTTTGAGGCATACATGAAGGTGAAGGCAGCATTAAACTTTTCATATTATATATATATATATATATATATATGAAGAAAGTTGTCTGTGTAGATCAATTAGGTGAGATATCCTTTTAATTTGTTGTTTGTTTTTATTATGATTTTATTCCATCAAAATGGTGAAAAAAGAAAGTTACGCTGCGCAGAAGATTCCCTAGCTTTCCTTTTCATCTTTCATTATGATGATAGTTCTTCCTGTTGCCTTTAAGTTTTGCCTCCACATCTTCTCCTACATTTCTGTGAAAAAGGTTAAACTTTGTCACTATGTGACATCATTTTTTTCAACCACTCCCTCTCCTATTCTGACTTCCAATTTTTAACCCCCCCTCCCGAAAAAACCTCTCTCTCTCTCTCTCTCTCTCTCTCCAATTCGGAGCTGTTGAATTCTTTTTATTTTTTTGGGTAAGTTGCTGTTGTAATCTTGTAGAATACAAATTAAACAATGTAGTAAGTAGGTCATAGAATTCAGCTGTAACTGCGTTCCCATGTCATGTGTACTATATAGCTAGATAGCATTTCTGGTTTACTACATATATATATATATATATATTATAAAATCTTTAGAACTTCAAGATTGAATGTCTTTCCAAACCTAGTTGTCATACAATTTACACAGAGAGAGACAGTCAGAGAGAGAGAGCAAGTTCTATACAAACCTCGCTAGCTGCTGCATTAATTGAGTTATGGATTCCACATTAATTTTGAATAATACATCCTTCTTATTGAATCAATGTTTATTGGTTTCTTCTCTAGTTATATATTGCAGCAGGAGTACTCCTAGTAGTAGTAGTTGTTGTTGTTGTTTCCATCTTCATGATTATGACTGTAATAGGGTGATCAAGGATATGGTTGCAGAGAGATTGATAGAAAATTTTACCATCTCGCAACTATTTCAGGTTGGAATGACTACGGGATCCCGAATCATTTTCTTTCCCGATCAGAAGTTACGAGGGCCGGGTCATTCAATAATTAATAATCTTCTAAGGAAATTACTTTTTCTCTTTTGATTCTTTATATATAAGCATTATATGTAACTACAAATCAGCTCCCAGCTGCTTGATTGTTTAATTAATTGCTAAAGAGAATATGCCCAAACATCTTTTTTTTTTTTTTTTTTATTGGTCTTCTTGGATTTGAATATTATATCTATATATTTATTGCTAGTATGACAGGCGCAACAAGTCATCATGCATGTTCTGGCATCTGCTGATGAGGACAGAAAAGCCATGGCTAGCTATATACATACATACACACACACGCACAAGCAAGAACCACAAAAATGGGAATTATTTCAAAAAGAGCCTTTGATTTGGGATTAAAGGAGTAATGCTGAGATGCCATGCACACAAGCTAGCTAGCTAGCATCCTGCTTGTTTCTACGATTCTTTTTCATTTTTGTTTCCTTTTTTTTTTTTTTTTTTTTTGGGTGGGGTTAGGGGGGGGATTTCCAGACTTGACCCTTTAGTCTTCCAACCAAACTGATCATTGTGGGCAATAATACTGTATATATATGTATATATGTACGTGGTCACCAGCTTTGGCATTAGATCTCTTATAATTTAAGGGATGAATTGGAGTACTGCACGCAAGCTTGATCGAAGCTCTATATAATATAAGATATTGATACTCCTGAATGCTAATATTGTAAAATAATTAATATTTGAGTCTTGAGATGATGATCAGTAGTAAGAAAAGGGGACCTTAATTTGGAAGAAAATTATGGAGAAGGGGATGTTACTATATATATATATATATAGTTCAAATAATTAAGTCATGTTTGGCAATCAGGATATAAAACAAATCTAATGAATTAAGTACTAATTAGAATGTCCACATAAGAAATTAATCAGACAAAAAAAATGGGCAGACAAGGAGGCGTGGCAGTTCTGTGCTCCGCAAAAGCAAATAAGAAATAAAGGTATATATATAGTACTATATATATATATATATATATACAGATCACGTATATATAAAAGCTAGCTAGCTAGCTAATACCAGATCATCATCGATCGATCCACCAGCTATTATATATATATATATATATATATATATATATATTATATGATCCATGAACTAATATCGATCGATCATTAATCGGCCTCTGATTAATTAAGTAGTAAGCTTGCTAGTGACAAATGCAGCATGCATGCATGCATATTATATGGAGTATAAATATGGTATATATTCGCGAGCGTGGTGACGACCAAGCTATAATTAATTTGCCGCAATACTCTAAATTAAATTTTTTGATTAAATAATTAGTGACTAATCTGTCACACCTACCTACCTACAAGTGGGCTACTTTATAATAATTATATATAATATGCTATCATTATATGCCTAGCTAGCTAGCTCGTAGTCGAATTGCGGCCACGATGTTCTCCTGATCAGTTTTTGCTAGCTAGCTAGCTAGCTGATCTTAAAATTATTTGATCCAGTTTTTCCATTAATATAATTTAATTTACCTAAATTTCGTACCATGCATATATATATATATATATATATATATATGTATATGTATATATATGCATTGATCAGATGTTTAGCCAAATGTTAATATATCCTCATAGTTTAAATGGAAAATCTTCTTTTTTCTTCTTTTTTATTCATGCATCGAGCTAGCTAGCTTAATTAAGTAGTCATTATTTTAATTAATGCAAAAAATATTTCTCTAAGGGAAGAAATGAAATTTGTCGTCCTTCAAACATTTTTGGGATCAAAATGCTGTATTTTTTTATGTGATTATATATATTATTAATTTATTAATTCGTCTCAAAAAATAGATTTTGTTGCAGTACTATACACAACAATCAATGAGCTGCATATCATCGTTTTATAAAAATTAAGGTCTTTCAGGGACCGGCCTTTAAGCTCATGATCATGATTACTTCTAATACTGGAAAAACTTCTTTCCACTAAAGGAAGCTTCAACTAAAATGAATTGTACACTGTACGTGCAAGAAATGATCCATATGAGTACTATGGGGCATGCATGATGATATAGAATTTATATGACTGAATATTGAATATCCTAATTGCAACCTTTCACTTCAGTTATTGTATATAAATTCATTTATGTATATGTCACTTATACAAAAAATGATTATAACATGATGTGGTCAGTTATTTGGAATAAAAATGAAAAATTTCAATTAAAATAAACCTATTCTCGTATCAAATATGAAATAACTCTCACAAATAATAATTGTACATTTATCTTGTAGTGTGTATCAATGCTCAAGCTAAGGGATTCGATAAACTTGCCAAGAATCTCTTTATAGTTGGTGACAGCTCACTAAAAGAATCGAGTGCATCTGAATAGCCTGCAAGTATCAAGCTGTGTATCAGTTCCAGAAGCTAACTGTCTACCAACGTCCACTGTATTTCCTTTTATACTCATTGTCCTTGTATTATTTCCACTAATTTAGTTGATGACTCTGTATATATTACAATAAATGTCTATGAAAAATGTGTGTGCAATAAAATATGTTATTTTACATTTTTATGGTATCAAGAGACAGGTCATTCTGATTCACGCCTTTTTTTTTTCCATGGCTTCCTCTACAACTTCTCAAACCAACAACACCACATGTCCTCCACCTCTTCCCCTGTTTATTTCAATCACCTTACACATCTCATTAACTATCATCAAGCTTAATAGAGAGAATTATCTTCTGTGGTGTGCCCAGCTAGTCTCGTTTCTCAAAGGCCAGAATCTATTTCATTTTGTGGATGGTTCCATTGCACCCTCACCACCTATGATTTCTACTGCAAGCATTGACTCCAGTGCTCCTATATTGTCTCCAAACCTAGAATACCATCACTAGAAACAAGATTAATTATTATTATCTACTATCATATCCTTATTGTCTGATGATGTCCTAGACCATGTTGTTGGCTTTGATAATTCATGTGATGTGTGGCAAGCTCTTGAAGAAATATTTTCTCTTCAATCTGAAGTTTGGGTCACTACCATACACATCAATCTTGCTTCACGCAAAAAAAGAGACAACACAATTCCTAAGTTTTACTAGAAAATGAAATATGTTGGTGACACACTAGCTGCTGTCGATCAACCTCTATCAGACAATGAATTAGTGAGCTATATACTAGTTGGTCTTGGGTCTGAATATGACCCTCTCATCACTTCTCTTACTACAAGGTTTGATCCCATGTCTCTTCAAGAAGTATATGGTCACCTTCTTACATATGAGACTGCGATTGGAAAAACAACATAAATCTATGGAGTGTGCAAATGTGTCTACCAACACAGTTTCTCGCACAAATAATCCTCGATCTCATTCGAATGCCACAGGCAATCAAAATTATTAGCATCGAAAAAATCGATATCGTGGAAGAGGTCGTGGTGGCCACAACTTCATTCCCAATGGCTTGAAACCAATCTTCCAAGTGTGCCATAGACATGGTCACACTGTTCTAAAGTGTTACCATTGGTTTGAGGCCTCTTATCAAACTGACCAGACCAGCTCTCATCAAGCACATATGGCCACTCCTCCATCACAATCTGATCCCAGTTAGTATCCCGACACTACTGCAACACACCACCTTATGACTGATCTTAATAATTTGACTCTACAGGTTGAAGATTATATAGGTATAGATCACATACATGTCAGCAATGGGGCAGGTTTTCTGATTCAACACGTTGGTGCATCACAAATTTTCACCCCATCCAAATCCATTCTCTTGAAAAATCTCTTGCATATTCCTTCTATAGAAAAGAATTTACTTTCTGTTAGTCAATTCACCAAAGATAACAATGTATGTTTTGAATTTCACCCTCATTTCTTTTGTGTGAAGGATCTCAATTTGGGGAAAATCCTCCTTTGCGGACCTACTAAAGGCTGACTCTACCATCTTCCTCTTTCCCCCACCATCAAATCTGCTTGTGTTGGCGAAAGGGCTACAATTGATACTTGCCATTGCCATTTTGGTCACCCTTCCATAAGCTTGGTTCACAGTATTCTTGCTTCTAATAATCTTCCTATACGTGGCAATAAGCTTCTGCCTGTTTGCAACTCATGTCAATAGGCAAAAAGCCATAAACTCCCCTGTTATTTTTCTCCTTCTCACTCTCATCATCCTTTAAATCTCATATTTTCTTATGTATGGGGCTCTTCTCTAGTCTCATCTATTGAAAGGTACCGATATTATGTTATCTTTTATGATGATTATAGTAAATTTTCTTGGTTATTTCCTTTAGCTCGCAAATCAGATGTTGAATTAACATTTTATATTTTTCAAAATTTTGTTAAGCTCCAATTTAGAAGGAAAATCAAATCTATTCAAACTGACTGGGGTGGGGAGTTTGGTTGCCTTAATCAATTCTTCAAACATCAAGGAATTTTTCATCATTTAATTTGACCTCACACTATAGGTGCTCTTCAATATGTCTTACTTACAAGGCCAAATCTCTCATTTGCTATTAATAAGGTCATTCAGTACATGCATAGACCCGCTGTTAATCATTAGACAACTGTAAAGAGGATTTTACGCTATCTTCAAGCTACCTTCCATCTTCCTTCCATCATGGCCTGCTCCTCACAGCGAGCTCTTCCAACATTTTTCAAGCCTACTCAGATGCGGATTGGGCAGGCTGTCCAGATTATCGTCGGTCCAAGAGCGGCAATCTCATTAATTTGGATCCAATCTTATTTCATGTAGCTCCCACAAACAACGCACTGTTGCTCGCTCAAGCACATAAGCTGAATATCATGCTCTTACAAACTGCACTGTTGAACTCATTTGGCTTCAGGGACTTCTTAATGATCTTGGAATTCATCTGAACCAGCCACCAATTTTATGGTGCGACAATATTGGTGTC
Source organism: Juglans microcarpa x Juglans regia (assembly GCF_004785595.1). Lineage (NCBI taxonomy): Eukaryota > Viridiplantae > Streptophyta > Magnoliopsida > Fagales > Juglandaceae > Juglans > Juglans microcarpa x Juglans regia. The sequence continues at coordinate 31,298,476 of NC_054597.1, forward strand.
ACATATCTCTCCGTCAATCCTATTTTCCATGCTCGTATGAAACATGTGGCCATTGATTTTCATTCTGTTCGTGAACGTGTCAATTGTGGTCATCTTAAGGTCCAATTTATTTTCGGTAAAGACCAACCAGCAGATATCCTCACTAAGCCGCTAGTTGCACCTAAATTTGTGGACTTACGAAACAAGCTCAAGGTCAATACTACTGCTTCGTTGAACATGAGGCCAAGGGCGTATCAGTGCTCTAGCTAAGGGGCCCGATAAATCTGCCAAGAATCTCTCCACAGTTGGTGACAGCTCACTAAAAGAATTGAGTGCATCTAAATAGCCTGCAATTCAGCCTTGTATCAAGTTGTGTATCAATTCCCGAAGCTAGCTGTCTATCAACGTCCACAGTGTTTCCTTTTATACTCAGTTTCCTTGTATTATTTCCACTGATTTAGTTGATGACTCTGTATGTATTACAACAAATGCATATGACAATTGTCTATGCAATAAAATATATTCTTTTACATTTTTAGTAGACAAATTATATATACCTAGCTAGCGGGGAGGCTTTGTGAAGGAAAAAAGAGTTAGGACTGATATAATTCCCACTGATCCTCAAAGATATCATAAGTATATTGAATGGTTAATAATAGACAAATTAAACCGAAAATTATATTATGCTCTTATTAGAGGACTATTCTGCATGCGAAAAGTAACACTTTGGTGTTGGCATTAATTAGAAAAACCCTACTCCCGGATGATTAGTTTATTCCCATTGGCAATTATCAACTTCTTAAATAATGCTCAAGAGATATTAAGACGCACGACGTTGCTTTCTTTTTCATGATTTATATATGGGGAAAATTCATTTTCAACCTCTAACTAATATATAGATGTGTTTTATATACCTTAATTGCACTTCAAATTATCAAAACCAACACATTATACATTTCATGAATTAATTATTGGTATTGATGGTCAATTAATTATATATATAATAGCTACCACATTAATTTCTTTGTAAGTATGATCAAGATTGGGAGGGCAAATGCACCCATATAAATAAATATATATATATATATATATATATATATATATGGTATCGGGGAGAAATATTGATATATAGTCACGTCACTGTTGGTGTTAAAACTATTGTACGTTCGGCCATGAAAAGAACCTATATATGTACATTAAATTACATTAATTAGAAGTACTTTATACATATGAAACTGATGATATTGCGATTCACGCGAAGTTGGCAACAATAATGCTAAATGACGGCCGCTTTGTTGATCGTATTAATAATTTGTAGGAACTTTAGAATTAACTGGGATATATTAATGTTATAATGTACCTGAAATTAAAGACTAATAATCAAATATGGTATAAGCAATTAATTACGAACACTAGGAGGCTAGGCTAGCTATTCAATTAGCTAGAAGATCTTCCTAAGTTTATTTTCTTGAAACGAGGGAGGATCGAGATCATGATGTACTAGTACTTCATGAATTAGTAGAAACTTTTTGGAGTAGTACTCTAAAAGGCAGCTTAATTTATTAATTTAATTACTTTACAAAAGATGCATGAGACAATTTGGAAACACTAACACATGAGTCATTGTCCGGTCACTTAGCAACAACGTCTTCGTACATGCAGTAGTCGGCCGGCATGATATATATGAAGTACTACTGATGATCATCAATATCGATCTAGACGTGCATGCAGCTTGTACCGTACGTGCATATAATATGAATATGCATTCATTGTGAAACGCAAATCACCCATGCATGCACTTGCTTGATCTCATGCATATATGATAGCTAGCTAGCTGGAACGATCGATCGGGAGCATCTTCAGGGTTTAATTAGATATCATGCATCATCATGATGAGTGACAAGCTAGCAACCAACCCACTTTGATTTGTCGATGATGATCATGCATGACTAGTACTTGATCATCCCATATTTAATAATTTCTTCGATCAGTACGACCTTTAATAAATGCCTTCAATAATATGGTTAGTGAAAACTACCACCATGCCAGGCGTGATCGATGGCCTTTATATAAGAAAGTCATTAATTAATTAATTAGCAGCATTAATAATTTAAGTCGATCGAGCTTCTAAAAACAAATAAATCCAAAAGGTCAAAAAAAGAAAAAAAAAAGTAAAGAAAAAAAGGAGCACTTCGTGCTTAGACATGAGTTGATTGATTATAAAGTAGTAAAATTAAAGAATATTATTGCGTATTTGATCATTAGCTAGCGGCCGACACTAAGACATGAATCCTATAATTAAAGTGGTTGGGTACGTAATATATATTGTGATAGGATCCGCAATATCTTTTAAAAGCTAGAAGAACTAAAGTACTACTCTCCATCGCTGGCCTATTAATTGGATGTATTCATGAATTTCTCGTGAGTGCGCCATCTGTATTATATATACCTGCCTGCAGTATATCTCTATCTCCAGATCAGCATGCATCATCAAAGACAGACGCCAGTTATTTGACAATGAACACTCGTACTACTGCAAGCTGCTAGCTAGATTTAATTGGTCAGATGTCAATGTTTCGCATAACATATATCTGATATTCATCATTTTCTAGGGCTCATGAATAGTAGTAATATCTTCTGGGCTCTTAGCGAGAAGCTTGGACCTGCAGCAAGAATATGATGATCCAGTACTACTACTTTATACCAGAAAAACCCTTTTCACCTGATCTCTATTAATTTCCAAGAGCATGAAAATTCAGGCATATATCTCATGACCATCTAGGAACATCGATCTGATCAGCTAGCTAGCCTTAACAAACCCAAACAACTTATTATATATATGTTTCGTGCAAGGGGACGGCCTTTTAATTCCACAAGCTCCATGCATTTTTCATAAAAGCAGCCTGTACGTACAATTCTGCATCCTCTCGTTTTTTCATAAAAGCTTCACCTAACGATCGAGTTAAGTCTCATTTTAGTGGAACCAAAATGATTTATTCCTTCTAACTTATAGGTATATAGCTAGCTAGTGATAGATAGAAAAATTCTCTGATTGTGCTTGCTTATAATAAGTACTGTACTTAGAAGAACACCTTGAACATATATAATATATTATATACACGGGATCATTACAAATATATATTGAAAAGAACCCTAATTTGGTTAAAGTACTACACCGAACGTTACTGATCAAAAGGAAAATAAAAAATTGTACGACTTATATATTCATGTTAAGAAACAAAGAACTCGTTAAAGTTCTTTTTGAACAGGTCATGTAAATTTAACAACAGAGCTGCAGTATATATATATATATATATATATAAAATAGGCACTCGCAATGACCTGTGTTAGGTAGCTATAGCCATGTGTAGTTGAATTTGCAGGTAGGAATCTTAAAAAAGACTGAACATTACTTTTGGTTGCATTTGATGTATAACGACTGATCAAGTACTGTTACCATGTTGATCAATCTATAGCATGTAATTCAGAATAATTCAGAAATGCCAAGTGCCGATCACTCATGTTTCATCTACAAGTGGCAAGTTTTTCTTCCTGCAATTTGACCTAGCTATACGTAGGAACACAAGCTATAAAGTGAAGGAGCCCAAACAATCATAGAGAAACCCAAAACGACATTGATCATATTAACAACAGAAGAAAAGAATAATTAACACAAAGAGAAAATGATCGATCAACAGAAAGAGATAAAGAATTGTTATATCTGTAGAAAAACCCATTGGGAAAAGCTACTTAGCGACGATATTTATACACAAACACATACCAGAGAGAGAGAGAGAGAGAGAGATGTAAGTATCATTGCATCCTTCTCCACGAGCAGTAATATTATGCAAGTTCAACACCATAAACTAAAGCTCCAACGAAAATGCCAAACCCACAAAGTCACGCCAATTAATAAATCGATCGACCGAGTGAGTGAGTTCAAATCATGGTGATATATATTCTGCAACTGGATCAGATCCACATGTGTGGGTGTAATTCGAATTGGGTTTTGTCTTTCATGATTCGTCTTTTTCTATGGGTAATAAGATGAGTTTAGTATCCTAAAACAAAGACATCTCGAGCATAAGGGTTCTGAGGGATCTATACTTCCATAATACTTCCTACTATATGAGTACTGTGCGAAAAATATCTGTAAAATTAAGCATAAACAAAGCATCCGCCACACATTACAAGTTCTTGAAGATCACAAAAGAAACATTAACCTGCAGTGTGTAACCAAAAAGACTTAGCAGATCACATCAAACATAACAAAAACGCAAAATTCAAAACGAAATAAATAGAAAAAAAAAAAAAAAAGGAAAAAGGAAGATGGAGACTATATATCGGTAACAATACCAAAGCCGGAGATCTTGAACTTTCTTGACCCTGTCTGTATCATCCCACAGCTTTATTGAACCGCAACGAAGAGATCAAAGATGGTATCTCTGCATGCAAAGAGCCGAGAGCCGCGAGCCGCTCATAGATCGATGCAGTTCAAGAAAGCTGTGGAAGGATACGAAGAGGGTCATCAATAGGCCGCGTACCCCATGCGATCGAATAGATGATCATAAGATGCTTGGAAGCTTCAATCCAATAAAAACAAGAAACTAAACCCTAGGAATTAGGAGATGAGGATCAGAAGAAGATCAAAAGGGAGAGAAAATTAGAACTGGAAGAGAAGTGCAGATCGGGCGCAGAGAGGGAGAATTAAAGGTGTAGGACTAAGGGATGGGGAGGGAGTGGTTTATATAAGGAGTTTTGGAAGTACTTTTTATTTATTTTTTTTGTTTTTTTTTTTCCACCACCAATCCCAAGAAGAATATTGAGCCAAAGTTTACAGATTGATGAACCCTAATTAAAAAGCTGACTCTGTTTGATCGATCCAATTTCAATGGCTGAAATACTGTGGATAAGAAAAAAGAAACGTATTTGGAAAGGTCATAAATATACGTGCGGCTGAGATGCAACTTTCCTGATCTGACGGTGACGGTTACCCTAGTGGGGACACACTAATGGGTCCCACCTCCGATTTGTCCCTATATAAAACGTAAAATCTTAGGCCACGCACTTTAACTTTGAGTAAACTACAGTGTCTAATGACAATGGGCTTACAAAATGGGCCTGCGTATTTGGAACAATGAAGGGAAAGTTCCTAGTATTTACGAAATGAAGATATGATTATTTCACAAAAATACTATTTCTTTAAACTCCAATTCAAACAACATTCAATTAAATTATCTCACAAGTGCATTTCTTGATCCACTCTTTTGTTCCTTTATGTGGGTCTTACCTATCCTTACAAAGGAATTTTTTACCTAAAAAGAAATTTTACAAAATTAAACTCACAAACTGACATTACTTAATGTAATACGTTAGATTGTAAAATTATTTTTATTTTGCAAAATAGATATAACGTATCATATAAAATTATATCAATTTGAAGGTGAAAAGTTCTTCTCATCAGTCATTATTCAACATCTCACACCCCACACCCTATAAAAAGTTATAGATGTGAGATGTGAGAGTAAATAGTCGCTGATACATAACATTCCTCTTTGAAGGTATACTTCTATGGATTTTTTTTTTTTTTTTTTGTGGTGTAACACTTCTCATCAATAAATTATAAGAATTAATAAAATTTTTCTACTTGCAAGACAATGCAAAACATATACATTTTATATTACTAATATGATAATATTTGGGTTTCGAAAGAAATTTATAATTAATCTTTTTACAAATTAAATCATATTATAGTAATGATATAAAAGTCCACGCTTTAAGATTTTAATAGTTATTCCATTAAAATGCTTGTTTGTGGAATTGCTTGAAAATTATTTGTGAAATTGCTTGAAAATGGGCTCTCTTAAAAGAAAAATTTTGCCTATCATCCTCATACATGCTTGAGCATAGAAAACTAAAAATTTGGTCATTCATGAAAGCGAGTGTGAGATTCACACATAGTTTGAGTGCAGGTGGAGGGGAGACAATACAAGGTAGTTGTAAAAGCACATCAAGGGGAAAATAAAAAGAAATATATGAGAGAGAGAGAGAGAGAGAGAGCTTTTGGGTTAGTAAACCCGGAAAGGAGGAACAGAAATATGGGGATTCACGTGGCGGCATGTGGGAAATGAGACAGTACAACAGCCCGTCTTTCCCGGGACGGAGGTCGCTTTGTCGGGTTTGGTGTGGCGGACAGTTCTATTTGTACGATGCCTTTGCTGCCTTTAAAACTCTTGCATATAAACATCCATCACACATCCAGCGAGAAAGAAATGGCCCATATAATTTATAATTTTATTAATAATAATAATAATAATAATAATAGTTTGCGAGTTGTTGTTTAGTTTAGCTGGCATTCACTAATTTAATTATGCTAATCTTTTTCACTAACTTATGCCTTTGCTCATCCTCCATCATTTTGATTTGACATAACACCTATATATTTCCCTTTGCAATATTTCTTTGTGTTGGTTTTACTACTAATAAAAAATTTTATTAATAAATGAATGGACATAACGATTATATCCTATAAAGATCTCACCAAAATAAATTCTATTTCTTTTATACCTTTTATCATCATCTGAAAAGGAGGAATATTACCGTGATAAAAAGATTTTATATAAATAAATTCATAAACTAATTTGATTTTATATAATATGTCAATTTATAAATTTATTTTTATAAAATTTTTATGTAGTTAAAGCATTTCGCTTTAATACATAATCATAACTATATGGTATTGGCGGCACTATGCAATTCATATTAATTTGTGGAAATCTTTTTCATCAACCTTACTGACCTTTTTTTAGGAAATATTCTATATCTTTTAAATTTCACAAATATTCTATAATAATAAGAAGAAGAAGGAAAATGTTAAATGTACTTAAGAAAAACTTATAAAAAATTTACTTCTCTACATGTGATCAGTTATTGATATGTTGAAAATCATGAAATCTGAAATTCAAAATTTGAATTTAAAAAAAAAAAACTAACAAAATGAGTTTTGTAAATAAAAATATAAATAAAACTGTAAGTACATGTAGCACTACTCTAAGAATAATGATAATGATGATAATAATAATAATAATAATAATAATAATAATAATAGGAAAATGTTAAATGTACTTAAGAAAAACTTACAAAAAATTTACTTTTCTACCTGTCAGTTATTGATAGACTGAAAATTATGAAGTTTGAAATTTAAAACAAAACTAACAAAATAAGTATTATAAATAAAATTGTAAGTATATATAATATTATTCATAATAATAATAATAATAATAATAATAATAAAACATAACGAAACAACAATTAAAGCCTCCTTTTAGGATTAATGCGGGTCATGATTCCAAGGATATTAAAGCTGATCAATTTCATTATCATTGAAACGAGAAATATTATAGTAACATTAATTCTCAGGTACTGTATCATGCTTATAATATTTTAGAACGTCTATAGTTTCCATCTTTAAAGGGGGAATTTTCTAATTCTCTGTCTAAATTAAATGATTCAACTTAAGGAAATAATTACAACGTATACACTCTACAATATATAATATTGTTTAATGTAAATTGAAATATCTTTTGAATAATATTTTCCTATTTAAATTAAATCATTCGATTGAGAGAGAAGATTATTAATAATTCAATTATTCCTCTTCATGGTGGCTACGATACATGAATAAATTAACTAATTAAGGATCTCGACAAACAAATAATAATTTATTTTAATTTCGGGGAATTCAGTGTTTAGTTTTCCAAGGCCCTGTTGACTGAAAGCCATTGAATATCGAAGCTAGAGGAATCACCAACATGCATGATTAGTTTAGAAAATTAGAGGTGTCGACTACTACTTTTCAAACTATCTCGAACGTGTTAGATTTCCGGGACAATTGCATGGAAATGCATGAACTCTTTTGTCAGCATATCATTGGAGTTTCTACTGTAGAAACACACATGCCCGACACGATGGGAAGGGGGGTTTGTCGATTTTATATTTGGATTAAACCCAGCACGTTGTCTTTCGCCATTCCATATATAATATACACATATAATTAGTATAAGAGTCCTTTGTAATCTTGCTTCTTCTCCTTCAGTTTTCTATATTATTTTAAATCCACGCATATATATATATATATATATACAAACCTATTTTTTCCTTCAAAATTCTATCCGTCCAATCTCGACATGTATCTATTAAATATGTAAGAAGCACGTTCTTTTTTGTAGTTTAATTTTGTTGTAAAAATGATAGCAGACAAAGTAAAAGTAAATACAAACAAATCAATCATATGAAATCAAATTAACGTAGTTCGTTAACGTGTCTACATCCACAGAATTGTAGATAATTTTATTATATTAAGCAATTACAAAATACACTTTGGGGGTGAAATTTTACTGGTCAAAACTCTCAACATTTTATATATTATTGTTCATTTTCATTAAGTGCATATTTGTAGTGTCACATTTTTCAATATTTTTATACATTGTTCGCTCAAGCGAAGTGTCAAACGTGCCTCAAGCGAATTCTCTACCCGATGTTCGCTTGAGCGAACTGTCAAGCGAAATCTCTGCCTGAGCTTCGCTCGAGTAACCTGTCGAGTGAACGTCGAGCGAATTTTCTGCTGGGCGCTTCCCGAACCTCGCCTCATTGAAAATCCGCCGAAAAATCGTAACGCATCCTTGTCGAATCAGGTCATCAAATTGAGATGACACACCAACAAACCATGTTCCACAAACCTAACAAACTTTGGTATGTAGATGTAAAACTTACAGCTAACTTGGGTAGGGGAAAGCCTCCAACTAATTAGTTGGGATGAAAGCTATGTGGTTTAAGCCAATGAGGTTGGCTGGTGCTTGGTGCTTATCTTGCTCTAATAATTTGTATAATTGATTGACTGCCAAGAAGGCCGCAAAAAAAAAAATATATATATATATATATATATATATATATATTCATTAACTAGATAAGATGTGGATGCTTGATTAGTAGGGAGGCCTATCAATGAAAGTTTTTAAATATAGGTAAACTTCAAAGAATTTAGATTCCATAGAATTTTTATCTAAATTTTAAGGACTTAGAGTGAAAGATGATCGCATAAACAAGTAATATGATCCCACAACTTTTATAGTTGGCCGAGTGAGTTTTTCAGACAACATTAAATATACAATAAATATTGTTCATGAGGAACACTTGATATATCTAATTTTCTCCCACTCTACACTTTGAAGTTCGATAAAAAAAAAAAAAACCATATCCAATTTTAAAGTCCTTTCTTCTGTAAACTCATAGTTTTTTCTTCAATTACATCTTGTATTACTTGAGCTAGCTAACCTATGTAACCCATTTCTAAATAATAATTAGAGAAACCTTTGTAAAAACTTGACATCGAAGTGATAACATTGTTTGAGAAGACTTTAATAATTAATCATATTGTTCGATCGTTTATTATATATATTTGTTTGATCGATGATGCTCTCAGATTTACGATTAACTAACATCGATCATAGATGATCAAGTACAACAGTTCATAATCTTTTCAAACAACTTTAATATCCGATCGAATATCAAAACTGTTATCATGATAGAAATTAAGTACAACCTATTAGAATGACAATGTCATTTTATATATAAAAAATTCTACTCATCATCCTCATACCACACAAAATTTTTTAATTTTTAATTTTTTTTCTCTTACAAAATGTGTACTGTATGGATAATAAGTAGAAGAACTCAATTAGTAAGAAGAATAAAACCAAAAAAAATTAAAAGAAATTAATAAAAATAAGTATGGTGTGTGGAAATGATATACATACATACAACATACATACATACTAGTAGTAAGGCAATGTGTGAGGCACGTTTGCCAAGTTCACACATTGCCCGGTTGAAAGAAAAACAAGTTGTAAAATATATATGGATCATATATATCATGGATTTCTTCATTACTTCAGTTGATAATAAATATTTCCAATCCAAAATAAATTGACCATATCTAGAGTCAATTTACAGACAATCAGTCTGATGGGCCAACACATAGCCACCATTAGCTATTTCTAATGAACAACTAAATCATATACAGTGGGGAGCCACATGCAACAAGAACATCATAAAAAAATCATAGGAAGGTAATCAAATAGGCCATAGTTCATTTGTTGGTTGATGAAAGAAAGAGAACAAAATACAGATAGCAGCAAAACACAAATACATATGACAACTATTAGTTTTGATTGTTACGCTATTGATAAACAGTACTTTTGAAGACACCACAATTATCACTTGAACATAATAAATGAAAAATGTCGAGAAACAAATTTAGAGGCCAGCTACATGTAGATATTTCTTATCTAAACTAACTGTGAGTTGATTTTTTTTCTTCTATCTTGGTCTCTTAATGCGACCACATTAAGATTGTGCAGCAAGAAGAGGCTGATATATGAGAACATGCTGTCATTATTCATATTTTTGCTGCCAACCACAATTCTAAATCTTGTAATTTTGGATTCAGATTTTTGGACTTGATTTTGAACACACATTTTTAAATAATGTGACTCAGAATATATGCCACAAAGATTAAGCCTGCACTCTATTGACTGTGAGAGTGTTATCTAGCAAAGCAAAATGGGAACATTCATCTTTTTTTTTTTTTTTTATCTACTCCACAAAATTTAGAAAGATGCTATACACATAATCCAAACTAATGCATCCGTGCAAAGTTAACAGAAGCATGCCCATCACAAAGTCAAGGCAAAACCATCTATATTCTTAAGGTATATTTAACACAAGTTTAACAAAACACCATCTATAGTTGAAGAGTGGATTGGTCAAACTGTTCAACGCAACACCATTCATAGTTATTATAACCAACAATCTGTAAGGCATACAATTGTAAGTTTAACAAAATATATGACTATGATTAAACTTGTTGCAAAGCATCTATAGATGTTGTTGTGTTGAATTTATTGGATTAGCAAAACTAACTCCATCTTAGATTAAACTACACAATAAGCATGTTAGGATTAGCCAAATTGACTCATCTATATGTTGTCTAAACCTAACACAACATCAGACACATAATCTGTACAAATCCCATCTGTACATACTCATTACAAAATGATCAGCAACATATTGGCTTAATATAAAATGAAACTTATAATTCATAATTACCTATATGTAGTTGACTGGCCCTTGAGCAACAGAAAAGTGATCTTGGAATGATAAGAGAATGCCTGCTGAACAAAGTAAATAGGAAACAAAATGAATAAGGAAATAATGATGCCAAAAGATAATCAAGTACAGTGCAAATCTTTGACTTTATAAATTTGACAATACGGATACTCTTGAATCTAAGGACCCATGAATTGCTCAAATTTAACGGATTCTCGACAAATCGATATTACTATACACTGATATGGACATCTAAGAGAGGAAAGACAACAAAAATAAAGTGTGACATAGCAGGCTGTATTTGGTATAATATATATATATATATTTTACAATCAATCCTTAGCATCATTTTCCCACAATAAAAGGTGAGTACTCTGTACTATTATATCTCCCATTTCGTAACACCACTTATGTGTTTCAATCTCTTGTGAGCCTAAGATGAGATTCTATGCCTATATGATACCACGTTTTCCAATAGGAACCAATTACAAATTTGGGAATTAAATAAAATGTTACATTTGATAAAATATTCAACAATTGCTTAGAGACTGGATAACCATCTTAAACTTGTAACCATATAAAGCAAGTCTCTATGCCATTGTTATCATGAATCACATTAAGCGGATCATTATGCATCTAACAACATAAAAGGGTCAATTGTTAAAAAACTGGAGGCTAATACTCTTAATAACCTACCTAGTTTTAAAATTATACTTTAATCTCCAAGTAATTATCCCAGTCACAACAGATAGGTAAATTTATAATTACCTACATATGGTGGACTAATTTTTAAGCAAAAGAAAAGTGATCTTAGAAATTATTTGTGCCGAAAGATTTAAAGTTTTAAACCCAAATTCTACTTCCCAATCACAATACCAAAAACTATTAATAGTTAAGCTAGATTACACCGCCTTGAAGAGAATAGTACGTTATAAAGATTCAAAATTGTCTAATAAAATATAGTTTATTCAACCTCAGATTTGTTTCATATTTCCTAATGCTTTGAACTACAACCTACATAGAATCAAACTGGTCCAGCTGTCAAACTTTTTCCACCATGGAAATATATTAGTCTCATCAACTTATGAATGTTGATAGAAGTTATTTTCCTTGAATCCAATTTAAAGAAAACCTATGTTTATATTCCAAAAACAAAGAATTAATACAGCGTGCAATGAAGTCTTTCATTCAATCATTCACTTTGGAACAGCATAGTCCAACAATAATTTTTACTTTATAGAATTAAATTAAGAATAGTGATACGCTTACAACCGAATCACAATTAATTTAAAATTCTTAATAAAATAGTATTTTTTTCTAAATATTTAAAAACATCAAATCAAAATAAAAGTGAAACTTAATTTTAAAAAACATATTATTTTAATTTATAGTGTAAACAAATTGTTAACAAGTAGTAGGTCTATCATTTTTGTTAAATTAACATAACCAAAGATAATTTTCTCACCATTTTGGACTTATATCAACTACAGTCGTAATAGGACCCACTAAAGCATGAATATTACACTAACAAATCAATTGCAACATCTATGTCATTAATATAAAAATAGAAATTCAAAATTTGTTTCATATATTATTTTATAAACAACTCCAACACATGCAACGGCACTATTATGACACAACTACCATTACAAACATATTTAGATGTATACATAGGGAAATGCATGTGCAAAGAAAGACGCAAGCACTAAAATGCCTAAAGTTTACACAACTAACAGAGGCCTAAGTAATAGTTGTATATTGTAAGCCCCAAAGACAATATGCATGCTCATTGCTAAAAAATAAATTAAACAAAATGGGATCATATAATTCACTGTAATGTCAGAAGATGCTGTAGTTCAATACTTACATGTCTGTGGCTCACAAGAATAGCATTGCGACTCTGTGTGGCAAGTGACGTTGATAATGTATGAAGGAGTAGCATCAAAAGCATAAGTCGATGAGGAAGAATATGGTGCATCCGATTGAGTAGTTTGTCTAAAAAACAAGACCAAAGAGAGAATCTCAATTTCAAACAAGTCTAAAACAACTACCAGACCACATAAGCATCTGAATTTTAGACAAAACTATGGAACAAACTCTCTCACCGCAAAACCCACCACTTGGTAGCTGAGGGAGAAAGATCAATTTTATTGGTTTTATGGTTTCATTTCTTATTGCTTTTCAGAATTGAATTGTCAACCTTCTTACACCTGCAAGTCACCAAAAAGAATTAATAGTTTTATATTGGAATTAGCTTCATCTTGTAAAGTTCCTGCTTTTCTCAGGTAAGAAGCAACATAAACACCAATATCCTTAATGCTTCGAGTCCTCCCTAAGAACAATGCATGCAATATTATTAGTCATTAACTATTGGGTATCCAACAAAACAATAGCCCATATTCACCATAGACAAGCACACAACCAAATTGTATAAAATAATTTCTCTTACAAACAAAGACAACAGAATACACAAGCCCCCAAATTCATTTTTCCATCTATCCGTTCATTCACAAATCGATTAAAATAAAGCAAACATTCACAGCGTCTCCCCGAAAATCAAATTTTCTCCAAACAAAAGAATAATCCAAAATGCTTCCCCCACTCGAAAAAAAAAAAAAAGAATAACTCTAATTAAACGTAAAAAGAAGAGGACTTTAATGGAATAATGCATACGTATTGCGGGTTTGAATTGAATAGCGTAAATAGGGTGCCTTGAATTGGTTCCATCCGAGGCCTAAATCGGTTGTGAAAAGGAAGAGGGGAGGTGTTAGAGAGTGGAAGAGGAAGAATGTAGAACTCATAGGATAAGTGGTGGCCAACCGTGAGGTTTGGACTATCCCTGGTGGTTGGTGGCATGGGCGGCAGTCGAGAAATGAGAGAAATGGAGAAACAAAGAGCAGAGAGAAGGGTGTTGGGGCTGGATCTCACTGTGAAGCTTGTTGTGTGGGTGACTTTGGCACTATCTGTGGTGGTCCGAGGTGAAACCGGAGGCTGGATCTGCTATATATGGTGGTTGGCAGCTCAATGGGTCTTCCTAAAGGTGACTACAAGGCGAGTGCAAGTGGGAAACGTAGGAGAGATCCACAGAGAGTTGCCGTTCGACGTGCTCTGCAACTCCTAACTTCGACAAGCACACACACACAGAGAGAGAGAGAGAGAGAGAGAGAGAGAGAGAGTAGAGGGATATCAGTTGAGAGAGAGAGCTTGGGAGGAAGACGGAGCCGAGAATGATATAGAGGGGTTTCTTCGTGTGGTTTGAAAAGACTAAAAACAGAGTTCACTGGTCAAATATGGGTAAAAATATAAACACATGAAGTGAACAAAGCCAATCAGAAGGACAAAAGCAGAAAAAGAGAAATGCAGAAGGACAAAATTGGAAACAAAATTTGGAGAAAACTATTGTTCATAAACGGATAGTCAACAGGCTATAGCCAACCAAACAGGGGCAAAGACATAAATTTTCCAATAAAACAAATGGACAAAAACATAAATTTGCGAATAAGGCAAAACCAATAATAAGGATAAAACAGAAAAAATAGAAATGAAGAGGAATAGAATTAGGAAACGAAATTTGGAGAAAATCTACCATTCATAAACCAATAGCCTTTTTTATCATAGAAGATATATGACCAAGAAGCAACTAGTTCTGTGCAATAGACCAATATGTTTAGACGTTATTCATCATGCTGTAAGTATATGTTTTTAAATTAAGTCGGTGATCAATTTATAATATTTGTTAATGTCATAAAGCGCTTAATTTGTTAATGCATAATTTCCATTTCTAACCCTAGTACTAAACCTATGTTAATCATGATTAATATTTAATATTAGTAATAAAACTAATTAACCACCCAAATTAATAGGTGTTGAAGATACATCAACCCTAGCTAGCTCCTTAATACGTACCTTAGCTTATGGTGGACCCCATCTCATTTTACTATATATACATGCATTCATTCTAAAGACCATCGACATATTTCATTTGCCTCGTGTATAGCCGTTAGGCCACTAGAAGTTTAGGTGGAAAGGCATACTTTACTTAATATTCACATTAAAAAAGATGTATCGACTGCAACTTTTATATGTACATGCATGAGCAACATATAATATTTTGAGTAGTAGTAGTAGTATACTAGTGTAATTTCATTGTCATGCATGCTAGTCGTTGATGATCGATTTAACAAAAGACCATAGACGTTTAATTTTAATCTCACATGTGGGCTTAATCATGTCATGTAAAAATAGATAATACTTCCAAATCAAAGGTTAGATGAACCACCACCCAAGGGCATGATGCAATAATAATGTGTTAGGAATGATAAAGAGAAAATAAAGTAAAAAGTGGAATCAATCACACACAATATAAAATTTATGTAGTCAGTAACATCGTGCATACATCCAAGAAACATTCGTATTAATCAATCAAACAAATTATAAGTTTGCTAATATTTCCAATAAATTAAGCAAAAAAGAAAAACCAAAATATTTGTATTAATCATGTACTGAAAATGGGTATGTATTTCAATTTCTTTCAAAAGCAGAAAATATAGGGAAGGAGTAAAGGTTGAAACTTTCAATGTAATTGAAACCATAATATATAGAGCTATTACTCTTATTTATTAGGTATGTATTGGTAAGTTAAAAGGTTGCTGACATGTCATCCTTTTTGGCTCTGCTAGGGTTTTCTTTGTTTTTGTGTGACTTGTGTCCCTGTGGCTGTCGCAGTGGGCCTCACTGGCTCCTAGGCGTCGGCTGGTTGACTGTGGACCTTTGCGAATATGGTCGCGCAGACCCTCCAGCCCCTCCTGGAGGTAGACGTTTTGTTGAGACCTGCTAAAGTGATTGATGGTGAAGTTTGTGTAATATTCTCTAAGGAGTATATTGATCGATCGATAGTCCCTTTCAAGTATTTGATGGTGTTAAAATTTTTGCGGCAACGCCCAACACTGGATGCCATTCGTTCTTTTATTCGTAGTCGTTGAGGGCTGGCGTCACAACCTGTTGTTTCATCCATGCGAAGACCCTGAAATGTGTTTAATCGCCTGTCAAATGAAGAAGATTTTTTGAAAGCTCTTACCAGGGAAGCCATCGACATTGATGGAGTGCCCTACCGTGGGTTTCATTGGCATCCTGATTTTAATGAAGATAAGGAGCCGTCTCGGGTGCCAGTGTGGGTTGTTCTACCGGGCTTACCCCCAAATTTTTATCATGAGCCCTTTTGAAGAATATCACAGCCCCTATAGGAAAGTTCTTATGCTATGATAACTCAACAAAATGTGTCACCCGGACGAATGGAGCTTGGGTGTGTTGAAATGGATGCGGTTAAGGAACCTATTTAGGTGATTTGGATAGGAATTTCTTATAAACTGTCTAGTTTGTATGTTGAGATTGTGTATGAGACCTTGCCGGCTTATTATGGAAGATGTAACACTCAAGGCCACAATGCTAAAACCTGTAAATGGAGGGATGGCGAAAATAAGGAGATGGTAAGGAAAAACGAATGAGGATAGAAGCTGATGAAAATATGGGTTCTAAAAAAACATAAAGAGCTTGAGAACAGGAATGTGGAGGATCAGGAAATGCGATTAAAAGGGCAGCTGGTTTCTAATGTAGCGGGACTGAGTAATTTTTCTGAAAAACTTGAATGTGAACCAAAATATGGAGGCACAATTGCATCAGGTTGGGGATATAGAGGAGGGAGAGGTGGATTTGAATGGGGTGGATGTAGAGGTCCTGACCAGGTTGGATACAGAGGAGGGAGAGGTGGTTACTCGAGCTCAAGGAGTAGAGGAGGGCACCATGGTGGTAGAACATAGGATTTTCGCAGCTGATTGTGAAAACAATTTAGTAGAAGATAGTGTCAAAAAAGAGCAACCATTTAAAGGTATTAACCATCCTTTGGATAATGTGTTTGAAGAGATCGAGGGTGTGGTCGAGAGTGATTTGGAGTGTGGTAAGGGGTACAGTTGCAGGAAAAGTTTGGGAAGGATGTCACTGAGGTGCAGTTGCATGGTAGTTACTAATCTGATCCTGACTGTGAGGCTGTGGAACACTTGGGAAAATTGAAGGATTGTCTGTCGGATAGTGATTCTTAGACCATTAAGGAAAAAGGCAAGCATGTTAATTCAGTAAGAAGCTCTAATATGGTGCCTTACAAGCCCTCACGTTTGAATATATGATGTATAATCCTTTATTTTGGAATATACCCGGTTTGGGTACATCAAAAAGGAGATTATCTAAGTTAGTGAAAAGAAAGAAGCCTAATTTTATCATGTTGGCTGAGTCGTTTACTAATGATTCCAAGATGCAAATTTTAAAGAATATGCTACAGTTTGAGGATTGTTTTTCTAATTAGAGAAATGGAGGAAAAAATGGTTGCTTTGGGGGAATGGATTGAGTTTTGAATGCTAGTGCTCAACATGTCACGATTACCATGTTATATGATAATAAGTTGTTTTATGTTTCAGTAGTGTATGTGAAATGTAATTATCTAGAACGTAGGGAGTTGTGGGGGCTTTTACAACAAGATATTCTGAGGGATGCTCCTTGGTTAGGTCTAAGTGATTTTAATATTATCCGAAGTGATGACAAGAGGAGAGGTAGAAGACTTCGATTGAGGATGACGATGGAGGAATTCAATGATTTTATTGAGCACTGTGGCCGCTAGATATGAAGTCTTTTGGAAGTAAGTTTTCTTGGTGCAATGGCCAAGAGGGTTTGGCTAGAAGTTGGTTGAAATTAGATAGATGTATGATGAATTTGATGACAGTTAAGATATTACTGAATGTTATTTTGAATTACTTGCCAATGACATCTTTGGATAATGCGCCTATGGTCATTGAGTTAAAATCACATGACTTTCGGTATGGTTCGTCTTCCTTTAAATTTCAACAAATGTAGGTTTCCCATGATGAGTTCAGAAACATGGTCAAAGAGGTTTGGTAGGAGCAATTTGTGGAGTGGGATTTTTCTTGTTTGGCCAAGAAATTAAAAAAGCTAAAATTGGCTCTCAAAGATTGGAATATTTGGGTATTTGGCAGGACAGAAGAACAAATTAAAAGCTTGGAGATGAGAATAGAAAGTTTAGAACATCAACTTCAACAACAATTTTTGGAGAAGGTTGTGTTGGACCTATTGGTTACAAGGAAGGAGTTGGCGGTGTGGGTTCAGCACGAAGAAAGCAGAGTCTCACAACAGGTGAAAATAAATTGGATGTAAAAAGGCAAAGCTTCGACCCAATTTTTCAAGTGGTTTGCCCCTAGGTTGAAATCAGTGGTGTAGGAAATGAGCCTGAGAGATGGAAGTATACTGAAACACCGGAAGAAATTTATTTGGGTGCAGTGGATTATTTTCAAGAGTTTCTTCGCGCCAGGCCACGGGGTGACCTTCCTAATTTGTCACCTTCTGTGAATGCTGATGTTTTGGCGCACGAAAACCAGATGCTAGTGCAGCTTCCTTCAATCCAAGAGGTAAAAGAGGTCATGTTCTTGATCTTGATTGATAGCAGTCCGGGTGCTGATGGTTTTGGGTCGAAATTTTATTACTCGTGTTTGGATATTGTGGAGGTCGGCGTAGTAGATGCAGTTCGAGAATTTTTCCGTGGATCTCCTTTACCAAGGTTTTACTCTGCCTTTTATGTAGTTTTAGTTTCAAAAGTGTCAAATCCTCCTGGTTTTGATAAGTTCAGACTAGCTTGTGTTATGTGATTTATAAGGTTTATTCAAAAATTCTGGTTAAAAGGCTGTCTCTGATTCTGAGTAGAATTGTGTCCCTAGAACAAGGTGCCTTCCTACCAGGGCGGAGTATTTTTTAGAACATCACTTTGGCTCAAGAAATGGTTCATCAGTTTAATAAACATGTTCGTGGGGGCAATGTGGTTATTAAAGTGGATATAGAAAAAGCGTATGACAACATTGACTGGGATTTCTTGTTGCATATGATGAATTCTTTTGGATTTTCTCTGAGTGTATGTGGTTTAATTAGTTAGTGCATTACAACCTCTTAGTTCTTAGTGGTCATGAATGGTACGACAAAAGATTTTTTTTCCTAGTGGTCGTGGATTACATCAAGGGGATCCTCTGTCATCGTATTTATTTATTTTGGTAGAAGAGATACTATCCAAGTTGTTTAAAAATTATTTTGCATTAAGGAAGATTGAGTCTTTTAACCACCCACGAGAATCCCCTTTTATTTTCCATTTGTTATATATTGATGATATTATTGTCTTTGCTAATGGAGGCCGATTGTCTCTTAAAATGATCAAGGACGCTTTTAAACTTTATGAAGAGTGGCCGAGTCAGATGGTCAGCAAGGAGAAGTCATTTATTTTTTTTCTCTGAATATATCCCTGCTGCTAGACGAAGAGGCATGATGCGGTTGACAGGGTTTTCGGTAGGCTACTTTCTTGTGAAGTATTTGGGGGCCCCTTTGATATCTAGCTAATTGAAGGTGAATCATTTTGATGAGGTGGTGGCACACGTTAGAGGAAAGTTGGGGGATGGCAGAATAATTTTCTGTCTAATGGTTCTCGGATAATATTGTTGAGGTAGGTGATTGCTAGCATCCCAATCCATTTAATTTTTGCAGTGCATGTGCCTAAAGCTATTCTGACCATTTTAAATCGGCTAATGAGTAATTTATTTTGGGAGTTCATGGATGGCAAGACAAAGAGGAAGTGGATAGCTTGGTATAAAGTTTGTAAACCGACATAGGACGGGTGGTTAGGTTTTTATTGCTTGGTGAGAAGTTCAAGAATCTCTTCACATGAAATTTGCTTGGACTTTATTGACTGGAAACTCTCTATGGTCATAATTATTCAAAACCAAGAACGTAAGAGATAAACATGTTACTCTAGTTGAGACTCATAAGGGAACTCGGCTATGGAAAAGCATTACGCATTGCATTTCGAAAATACTAAGACGGTCTAAATGGCGTATACAGAATGGAAATGTCTCATTTTGGCATGATAATTGGTTGAAATCTGATCCTTTTGTGGATGAGATTCCTACGACTGGTTGACCCTCTTTAACAGTGCAGGAGTATAGGATTAATAATGGATGAGATGTAGATTTGCTAAGGAGTCTGGTGAGGGAAAATAAGTTGGAAGAGATTTTAGATTGTCTTGGAGGGCACAAGGAAGGGTCGGATTTATTAATTTGGACGCCTAACCTGAATAGTGAATTTTTGACAAAAGGCACTTAGGAGTGTGTTAGAGTTAAAGCCCCAAGAATAAATTGGTTAAATTGGATTTGGAACCCTACACTTCTTAAGAAGTATTTGGTAACAATGTGGAAGGTCTTGAATACTTGTCTTAGTGTTGATGATAGGGTGAGTAAAGTGGGTATCCCTTTGGTATCCAAGTGTGAATGTTGTGGAGGGGGGGAGTTTGGAGGATCAGGACCATGTATTAACCACAAGCACGATAGCAAAGGAGATTTGGCGAAGAGCCTCAGTGCAAGTGGGCATGCCTTTTGAACCGAATAGACTGTGGAAAGAAAAAGTTGAGCTTTGGTTCCGACGTGCAACTCATTCATCCCAAAAAGATAATTTAATTGGCCTCATACCTTTAATTGTAACATGGGCTCTTTGGCTTTGGAGGTGTAAAGCGCGCATAGAAGTGCAAGTGGCTTCGGTGGAGTCCCTTTGGCATTCAATAAAGGCTACTATTGCATGGGTTGGGCATGGCTCAAAGCTAGAAAAAAGCTTCATATTGGGCTGAAAGGTTGCTGGCTGAACTCTCAATCCCAGTAAAAGCTCCCAAACAAAAAAATGTATGCATTATTAAATGGCAAAAGCTAGCGAGGGGATGGTTTAAGTTGGATGTTGATGGCAGTTGGCTGGGAAATCCTGGCCATATGGGGATGGGAGGAGTAATAAGGGATGATGAAGGGAAGCTGAAGTTGGCTTTCTCAACAAGTTTGGGTCATGATAAGAATAACATGGTGAAATTCATGGCTTTACTCTAAGGATTATGCTATTGCCGAGAGCTTAGAATTATAAAGGTAAAAGTAGAATTAGACTCCTTGTTAATTGTTCACTGGCTGGAGAAAAATTAGTGTGGCATATGGTATCTTGAGGAATATTGGGAAGAGATGCATGTAATTCTTTCTAGTATGCAGTATGTGGTGAGACATATTTTCAGGGAAGGTAATCCAGGGGCAGATTGGTTAGCCCGTAAGGTCGTTTGGCTATTGAAATGCTCTCCAATATGTGGTTGCAGTATAGCACGCTTTCTCATCCTCTCAAGGGTATTTTGAAGTTAGACAACTGGGACTTCCTCTGTTAAGATGTTGGTTTTCTTTTTTCTGGTATGGGATGTAATGGTGTCCATGTATAGGTCCTGTAATGGGTTTAGACTCTTTTTCTTGGCTAGTTGTTATCCTTTCCACTTGTAGTTGTGTTCACATCACTTTTCATAAATATAGGAAACTTGGTCCTAGAGCTAATAAGCATATCTTCATATGATATTCAGAAAGCTCAAAGGGTTATGTAATGTTTGGTGAACATTCTAGCAGAGGGATGACAGAAATTGAGTCACATGATATCACATTTATCGAGAGTATTTTTTCAATATTGGTGAAGTAAAGAATGATCTTACACTTTTTGAGTTGCAAGAACTTGAGGGAGTTACATCATCTTTTAGGAGGGTGGAGAATTATCACATCCTAGAATCACAAAAAATAGTGGGAGTAATTTGCCTCCTAGTAGGAGCATACCACTAGAAAGTAACTCACAATAGTCTCAATTACGTAGAAGCGAACGTGGAACCATTCCTCATTGTCATTTTGAGATTGAAAGAGAATCTTTCATGTATGCTCTATGTGACTTTGATGAACCTTTTTCTTATGAAGAAGCACTAAGTTCACTTACTCCAAATAAATGGTTGGCTGCTATGAGAGATGAGATGAGTTCTATGGCAAAGAACCAAGTTCGGGAGTTAGTTGATCTTCTTGTTGGGCGCAAATCTATTGGAAACAAATGGATTTTAAAAACTAAGCGTTAGACAGATGGATCAATTGACAAATATAAAGCCCGACTCGTGGCAAAAGGCTATACCCAAAAAGTGAGTATAGATTATGAAGAAACATTCTCTCATGTGGTGAGATTTATTTTTATTCGCCTTATTCTAGCTATAGTTGCACATCTAGATTTGAAAGTTTTCTAAATAGATGTGAAAACTGCATTTCTCAATGGAGAATTAAAAAATGAGATCTATATGGATCAACCTATTGGTTTTGAGGTTGAGGGACAAGAGTGCAAAATATGCCAGCTATAACATTTCATTTATGACTTTAAACAATCGTCTAGACAATGGTACTTCAAATTTCATGAGGTCATTACTTCAATTGGCTTTGAAATGCTAGAAGAAGATCATTGAGCGTATGTCAAATGTACAAGGAAAAGTTTCTAATTTTATCTTTGTACGTCGATGGCATCTTATTAGCTATAAATGATATAGAGATAATTGTCGCCACAAAAGAGTGGTTGTCCTCTACTTTTGAGATGAAGGACATGGGTGAAGCAAATTATTAGCTTAGAGTTAAAATTTCAAGGGATCGATCCAGGAAGCTTCCTGGTTTATCTCAAGAGACTTACATTAAAATAATTCTAGAACGATTTCGTATGCACAACTCTAAACTCATAAACACTCAAATTGAGAATGGTTATACTTTGAGCCTAGAACATGGCCCTAAGAATGATGAGGAAAAGAAAGAAATAACCAAAGTTCCTTATGCAAGTGCAATTGGAAGTCTGATGTATGCTATGTTGCGTACACGACCTGGCATTTGCTTTGCAGTTAGATTGGTCAGTCATTATCAGAGTAACCCAATACCTGTTCATTGGCAAGCAGTTAAGAGGATTTTTCGATACTTTTGTGGGACAATAGACCTTCGTTCTTTGCTATTAGAGTGGAGACATGAAATTGAAGAGTTATAGCAATGCTGATTGGGCTAGTGACAAAAATGACTAAAAATTCACGATGAGTTATGCTTTTATGCTTAGTGGGGGAGCTATTTCTTGATATAGCAAGAAACAATCATGTATTGCTTTATCCACGATGGAGTCAAAGTATGTTACTTGTTCAGCAGCTACACAAGAGGTTGTTTGGTTGAGGATATTTTTTTCAGCTCCTAGAGGTTACGACTTTTACAGATGAGGCCGTTAGGATATACAGTGATTGTATGACAGTTTTGGCATATGCTAAAGATGCCAAATACCATGGCAGAAGTAAACATATAGACATTAGTTTTTCCTATATTCGGGATGTTGTTACGTAAGGTGAGATGATCCTACAACATATCTCTACTAGCAAGATTGTAGTTGATCTTCTTACTAAGGCTATTAGTAGAAATGTTTTTCAAACTCATATTAGGAGTTTGAGATTTTATCGGATTTGATATATGTTGTATTGATGATACCTTAAACTTTATTGTATATTTAACACTGTTAGTATCTATTACGGTGAGGTTATTGTGTTTATCTCATATTATTAAGTAATTGATAATAAGTGAAAATCACACATTATAAAAAAGTCATCAGACAAAGATCAGTCCATTCACATGAATGATCACCCTGGTGCTTGAGTAGTGAGCAAGATGAGACAAGTTGATTACTTTGGCACTTAGAAAGCGAGCTAGTAAATATCTTAATGCTTTGGAGCATTTAAGATAAATTTAAAGAATGCCGCATTAACTTGGCTAAACGGATGTGGATGCTCTTATAATAGTCTCACCAAAAGTACAATGATAAGAAGTCAGTATTGGATTAAAGTTATAATGGACCTGAAACTAGTTCCTTCTATTGCAATGCTGTTTAAAATTAAAATTCATGACCTTTCATCCACCAAGCCCTTTGATAATGGTAATTAATAGATTTTTTGCACATTAATTAGATACACTATTTTCCCATGAAATCCAAAGAATCCAACAAAAGAATGCAAAGATATATATTATCTACACTATTTTTTGTTCTTAATAAATATATATATATAGTCGAAAAAGAAAAGAAATGCAAGTTAAACAAGCATAGTTTTATTATGAGAAATATTTTAGCCACAAATAGATTACACAAAAGTAATCTTACAAACTGACGCGACTTCATGTTGTTCGTCAAATTATAAAATTATTTTTATTATAAAATAGATCTAATGAATCATATGAAATCACATCAATTTATAAAATTATTTTTATATAATTTCGTTATGATTATAGTAATCCTCTTTTGTTATACAAGACAACATGGTTTGGGTTTTAGGGAAAACCCACTAGTGGCTCACCTAACAACTTGCTTTCACATTAAAAAAAAAAAAATCATCATCATCATGGTTCAAAAGGTCCGAATATATATATATATATATATATATATAATAGTTGGATCAGATTCAATATGCGCCTCACAAAAAACACAGGTCAAATATCATTGGATAGAACACGCCATTGGGCTACAAAAAAAAAAAAAAAAAAAAAAAAGCAACAACAACAACATCAGAGGTGGGCCCTACACCCTCATAAACAAAAATACTAAAAGGGTAGGGGGTCGGGGGTGGGCTTGGCTTGTGGTCCGTTTGATTTAGGTTTTTGTTTTTGTTTTTTATTTTTGCAATAATTATTAAAGAAAATTATATACAATACTGGACCAGACCATTGCCCTTGCCTAAAAAGTCCAATACCCAAATCAATGCCAAAAAAAAACCCTAAAGGTTTGAACTTTGACCTCATAATTTCTCTCTCTGATCTTCACCACCCCCATCCCAAAAACAAAACAAATACCTTATCGCATTTTGCAACCACCCCAACAACAACAACCGCCACTACTCTTGCCTGCCCCTCTTCTCGGTCCATTTACCCAAAAGCCCAATCTGTCTTTCTTTGATCTGCGTTTGTCTCCACGAACCCTAGATCTCCAATCTCGGAGCCCGTTCGCCTGCCAACCTCAGGCTTACTCTCTCATCTCCTTATATTTGGATCTCTCACTCGCGGTAAAGCCCCTGATCTCCCCCCACCCCAAAAAAAATTCTGTCTCTCTTTCTCTCTCTTGTTTCTTTTTTAATTTATTTTGTGTGATAGTTTCGGATGGGCTTGTGACTTGTTCTTCTTCCTTGCGATTTTCTTTTGGTTACTTGATTCCGTGTGTGCTTGTTTTTTTCTCTTTTGGGCTGTGGTTTTGAAATTTGAGAGCTTTATTACGGTGTTTCGAGCTGAGAATTGGTGCGAAGACCTGGGTTTTCTTCCCAAAACTTTGTTGCTGATGATCTGGTTCTTGGTCGTGACTAGTGACCTTCGTTTGATCCGAGCTGAACTCACTAGTCACCGATGGAGTTGATCCGGACCTGATCAAGTGGTCCCGTATGGAGTCTAGGGCGGGTCAAGCTGATGGGGTTGACTTGGCCGACTGAGAAAACATGGGCGACTGAGAAACGTCGCCCATGTTTTCTCAGTCGGCCCTTGTGGCCCAAGCCGGGCGTATCAGTCAGCTAGGCTTTTTTAGTTAAGCGACACCAGTGTCAACCGCGTATAAACTCAGAAAGGATCGTGTTTGTGGTTTCTGAAACGAGTTGTTTTCGACGGTAAAAGCATAACATGTGTAGCATGGTGGTCTGTTTTGATGTGCCGTACCCTCCTTCAATTTGCTTGACAAATCTGAGTCATCCGTGTATATGGGTCCACATAGTGGACAGTTAATTTCTTTATATTCTAATAACATGAAGGAATTTGCATTGAAGAAGTGCTTCCATGTATCAATTGGTCGGTTGCGTATGTCATTGTCAATTTGGTCATGTGGATTAATTTTGCACTTGGAATTGAAAGCCGTGATTCACTTTTGGCGTCACGAAAACAATTTGAAAGGGGGAGCATACGTGCGGTTTTGGTGTGTGTGTGTTTGCATGCATTAAAAACTTGGTTAATAGAAACATTGAGACTGCTACAGTGTTGAACATCACTACAAGTTGTCTCTATTTAGTTGTTTAGGCATGTCAAACGAAGGAAAATGCTGCTGCTAGAGAACTGCTTCCTTAATGCTTGTAGCGGTTAAATTGCATGGGAAATGTTGAAGGAACTAACAGTGGATGAAAATTCATGAATTTCCTTTGTTGTTGCGCTCTGGAAGAAGAAATGAAATCAAAACAGTTCTCAGTTGTTGTATCCTAGCATGGTTGCTGTAATCAGAAATTAAAACAGTTCTCAGTTAATGTATCCTAGCAAGATTGTTTTATCAAATTCAATGGGACCCTTTTTGGTTTATTTATATTGCTCCTTAGGTTCTAAATAGCTTCATGACCACTTATGTATTTTTATCTATGTTTTATTTATGAACAATAGAATATTTATATTCATTAAATAAAAGAAAGGCAGAATTTAAGTTCACATTAAATGTACAGAAGTTCCCCCTTTGAAACTAAAAAAATTGCTAGAGCTGACTAGCATCCACTCAAATAGCAAGCTCACAAGATTATGCATATTTAGGCTTGACTCAACATCATCAAATGTCTGACTATTCCTTTCCCACGGCAAGGCATTTCCAAATGTTGCTTCTGCAAATCATTCTAAACCTTCCTTTCTAGCTAGTGAGAAACATGATTCTTTTTTCTTTTCTGCTTGCTGGATTGTTTTTTAATATTGAGGGTGTATAAAGACAGTGGGGGAGAGGGTTCGTGTATGTGTAAGGCGTAGCTGTTTTCTGAATAGTGCAACTGGTTCGTGGACAAATGCTTCACAACTTTGTATGCTTACAAGGGTCGCTATTATTAGTTCTAGCTTCAATGTGACTGCTGCTTATTGGTGAAGTTATATCAATACATTTATCTCATTATTGAACGATTTGATGTTTGTTTATATAACAGTTCATTTTCTACAGATGTTTGATTTCTAGTTTTTTGATATCTGCACCAAAACTTCATCTTTCTTTCTCATTGATTGATTGGTATCCTTAGCTTTTGGTTAATTTTAGTAATGGTGCCTGTGCGGTTGTTTGGATGTCAAATCTGAAGTTGGAGGTAACTGAATGGCACCGTTTACACTCGGTGATACAATTAATAACTCCGCAACAAAATTCTGATGATCATTAGATTGCTATCTATGGTACTTGTCTGCCAGATTGAGGATTTCAGCGTTATAACGAAGGTTACTGAAGTTGTTTCTGCCTTTGCAGAATCTGTAGTTATATCTCATGTATGAGTTACCTTCACTAGTAAGTTCTGTTCTTAAATTAAGTTTTCACCATCAAATGCAGCTCTTTCATGGGAATTCCATATCAAGTTGTTCTCTGGTCTCTTGATGTTGGGGGGGGGGGGGGGGGGGGGGGGGGGGGGGGGCGTGTTGGGCACAGAGCAGGCAAATTGTGCTGGATCCCACTTTGTATGGAGCACTTTGTCTGCTGTATGCATGGGAATTATCTCTTTCTTGGTACTTGTTTTCCACTGTTATTCAGTTGATTTTGTCACTAATTTGGAGTTTGATTATCTGCATGTTTTTCTTCACTATGCTTTACTCTTATACTCTGATGGATGTCATAACATACTCGTATTGATGGTTTCCAAAATGTTGTATTTGAACAATCGTGCTTTGTAAAGCCAACTTGGATTTCTTGATTTTGATTGTTAATAAAATACTGTAAAAAAGTCAGCTCGTTTGATTTTGCACCTTGATAGTTGTTTGAATATTTCAGCATTAAGACTATCATTATGCCGTAAACCAATTGTTTTTAGTTGTAAATACCCTTGTTTTACTAATTGTTCGAGTTGTGAAAGGCAGGAATTCATTTTTGCCATGGAAACCCCCGTTGAGGAGAAGACGGTAAAGCCTGATGAGGAGAAGATGGCCAAGCCTGATGAGCACAATATTGGAAACCAACATAAGCATGCAACGGGAACCCTAGATGAGCACACAAGGGGAACCCCAAATAATCACACAACAGGAACCACAGATGAGCACATGAGGGAAACTCTGAATAATCACACAACGGGAACCTCAAATGAGCTCACAACAGAAACCACAGGGGAGCACACAATGGCAAGCACAGATGAGAAAATGGTGGGCATCCTGCATGAGCAAACAGTGGCACCACCTGATGAGCAAACAGAGGCACCACCTGATGAGCAAACAGAGGCACCACCAGATGAGCAGGCCGTGGCACCACCAGATGAGCAGGCCGTGGCACCAAAAGATGAGCAGACCATGGCAATGCCGGATGAGGAGCAGACCATGGCACCGCCGGATGAGCAGCAGACCATGGCACCGCCGGATGAGCAAATGATGGAAACACCAGATGAACAAACAATGTCAATTGCAAATGAGCAGGCAATGGTAATCTTAAATGACCATGCGATGGTAATCTCAGACGACCATGCGATAGTAATCTCAGACGACCATGCAATGGTACTCTCAGATGAGCACATGATGGCAATCTCAGATGAGCACGCAATGGCCATCTCTTATGAGCCTACAATGCCAACCCTTGATAACAAAATGATAACAACTCCCGAGGTGAACCATGAGCTGCCAAATCCAGAAGTACAACCTAACAAGCGGAGGAAAAAAAAGTCCATAGTATGGGAGCACTTCACCATAGAAACTGTCAGTCCTGGATGTAGACGAGCATGCTGTAAGCAATGCAAGCAAAGTTTTGCATACAGTACTGGTTCTAAAGTTGCTGGAACCAGCCACCTGAAACGCCACATTGCCAAGGGGACCTGCCCGGCACTTCTACGTAACCAGGGGCTGAATCAGTCAACACCATATACCCCACGTTCAAGGTCAGTGGGAACAGGCAGTGCTACTGACCCACCAAAACGACGTTACAGAAGCCCTAGCTCGCCATACATCATGTTTGATCAGGATCGTTGCCGCAATGAGATTGCTAGGATGATCATCATGCACGACTACCCACTTCACATGGTTGAACATCCTGGGTTTATAGCTTTTGTTCGGAATATTCAGCCACGTTTCAACATGGTGAGTTTCAATACCGTCCAAGGGGATTGTGTTGCAACTTACTTGATGGAAAAGCAAAACCTGATGAAGTTTATCGAGGGCATGCGTGGACGTGTTTGCCTTACACTGGACATGTGGACTTCAAGCCAAACAGTAGGCTATGTGTTTATAACTGGACTTTTCATTGATAGTGATTGGAAAATGCACAGGCGAATTCTCAATGTCATAATGGAGCCATATCCTGATTCGGACACTGCCCTTAGTCATGCTGTTGCTGCTTGCCTTTCTGATTGGAACTTGGAGAGCAAGTTATTCTCTCTCACTTTTAATCAGCCGCCAAGTGAAGCTGCCGTTGAGAATCTTAGGCCTCTTCTCGCCATTAAGAACCCACTAATCCTCAATGGTCAATTATTAGTTAGTCATTGCATAGCACGCACCTTGAGCAGCATGGCAAAAGATGTCCTAGGGGCGGGCAAGGAATAATCAAGAAAATCCGGGATAGTGTGAAGTATGTGAAGACATCAGAAGCGCATGAGGGAAAGTTTGTTGAGCTCAAGGAACAGCTTCAAGTCCCAGTGAAAGGAGTCTATCTATTGATGACCAGACTCAATGGAACACTACATATCAAATGCTGGTTGCTTCTTCTGAGTTGAAGGAAGTGTTTTCTTGTTTGGATACTTCTGATCCTGATTACAAGGAAGCCCTGTCCATGGAAGATTGGAAGCAGGTTGAGACGCTATGTACATACTTGAAACTTCTCTTTGATGCCGCAAACATCCTGACCTTTACTACTAGCCCAACTGCAATTACATTTTTTCACGAAGTGTGGAAGATACAGACAGAGCTAGCTCGTTTAGTTGTGAGTGAGGATCCCTTCGTCAGCAACCTTACTAAATTAATGCAAGAAAAAATTGAAAAGTACTGGAAGGATAGCAGCCTAGTTTTGGCAATTGCCGTAGTCATGGATCCCCGTTTCAAGATGAAGCTTGTTGAGTTTAGTTTCTCAAAAATCTATGGCGAAGAAGCTCCCACATATATCAAGATTGTCGATGATGGAATTCGTGAGCTCTTTCATGAATATCTGATGCTTCCTTTGCCTCTAACGCCAACTTATGCAGAAGAAGGAAATGCTGGAAGCAATTGCAAGACAGATGAATCCCAGGGAGGAAATCTTCTGTCTGACAATGGACTCACGGATTTTGATGCGTATATTATGGAGACTACAAGCCAACAGATGAAGTCAGAGCTGGATCAGTATTTGGAAGAGTCTTTATTGCCTCGTGTGCAGGAGTTTGATGTGTCAGGCTGGTGGAAGCTAAACAAGCTGAAGTACCCAACTCTTTCAAAAATGGCTCGTGATATTCTGTCTATCCCAGTGTCTACTGCTGGGCCGGACTCTGTATTTGATACCACAATCAAGGAGATGGATCGATATAGAAGTTCTCTACGACCAGAGACGGTGGAAGCCCTCATATGCGCCAAGGATTGGATGCAGTATGGGTCAGCAGAAGCTTCAAATGCTCTTTTGAGAATGGAATATTAGATTCTAGCATGGGTTTTGATTCTGTGACAGTATGTCTTGTATGATGGTAGGTTGTTGGCATGTTGTTTAAGTTTCTAATTGCCCCCACTAGTTGTAGCAATCTGTACCATTCTTAGAGATTTTTAGGGTGGATGCTTGGACACGATAATTTAGCTTCGAGTGTTAGCTTCGGTTAATTACATTCAGTATCAAAGGCTGCACATGGTATCTACAATTGTTGAAATGCTGAATGTGCATTCCATAATATCGTATCTCATTTAGCATTCCATAGTTTCAAACTTGATATTCTTGGAATCAATGATTCTTTTTCAGGATAGAATAATTCTACTTAGCACCCCACTAACTACACTTCTTTTAATTTTTTTTCATAACAAGTATGTGGTATATGAATGATAAGTAGAAAAATTCAATTAGTTTAGTAGAAATAAAATAAAAAAAAAATTAAAATATATATAACTTGTAGTGTGAAATGATGAGTACCATAACCCTTCAAGATATTGTTTCTGAACTTTGTATCTACCAAATGTCATTGTAATTAAAAATACCATCTAATAATACTAAATGGTCAAAATAAACTAACTCAAATTAACATCACATTATTTCCCGTTACTTGATGTTTTAGAGAGAGAATCTACTTTTTTTCAAAAAAAATTACGTAGCGTTTACGTACTTTACGACTGTATACAATATTACTCGTTTATTTGTATTGCGAATGTTACATTTGGAGGGTTGCAAATTATGGATATCGATAAAGATTTAATTGATTAGATTTAACTAATGAAATTAGTCTCATGACTGGTTTGGATTCAGAGATAGGATAAGATGGTTTTAGATGAATGTAAAAAAAATATTATTTTTTTAATATTATTATTATTTTATGATTTAAAAAAGTTAAATTATTTATTATATTTTATATAAAATTTTTAAAAATTATAATGATAAAAATAAAATATTTTTTGAATCCAGATGGCTGAATTGATTTTTTAAGAGAGCAAAATCCAACCCCTTCCTTGTCTACGGGTCGTATCAGCTTTTGGCGCGAAAATTGGAACTTCGACTCCTTTCTTTTTTCCCTCAATTTGGGGTTTCATCGAAGACCCTGCCTATTCATCTCACAATCTCCGGCGACGATGGCTAATTCCTCCGACCAACTATAGAAACTCAAAGTCCTTATTTCCTCGGGCTCGAGAGCTGATAAATGCTACGCTTACTCGAGCCTCTTACACTTCCAAGAACAGTCCAGTGACAGCTCCGCTTCAATTCAAGCCCTTGCTGGAATTTCTCGGACTCTTTTATCTTTAATCGTCGCAGATATATCAGACGATGACGAAGAGATGTAAGTTTCTAATAGAAGATAAAATCTTATATATATATATATATATATATATATATATATTCTTTTATTCTTTTTTCCTCCTCCTTTTAGTTTAAAAAATATCTGTTATTTTTGTAAAAGCTACGTTTGGATGCATTGAGATGTGTCAACAAAGGAATCAAAATTGGGATATTGAAGCCTTTCCTCTGTTGATAACTGAAATAAATGATTTGAGAGATTTACTCCCCCTCGTATCTTTCTGTTCAATTAGATTTCAAATGGAAGGTCATCTAATACGTGTATGTTTTTATCTATGATCTGGTTTTGAATTGATTACAGTGCAGCACGAGCTTTGAAGTGTTTGGGTTTCATGATCTATCATCCGTCTCTTGTTGCTGCAGTTGTGGGTATGTGGAGCTGGTCGTACAACACTGTTTCTTCATATAACTTTTATGTTTAGTGTTTCAGTGATCGGATGTTGGTATATTCTAGTCTTCCAAAAATGTTAAATTTTAAAAGCACTTAAGCTTAAACTGCTATCTTGGTCTAACGGTAATTTTATAGCTGTCTGTAAATGATAAAAGAGTTCCATAATCAACATTTTCTCTTTATCCGTTTTGTAGTGGACGATGCCATTTTGGTTATAGAGTCGTTAGTTAAACTCATTGTAACTACAAAAACGAAGGTAAATGTCATTCTTGAATAATTATAGTTTCCAAGAGTTGGCATACGCTTTTTTATTTGCGAAATTTTTACTTGTTTGCCTGTTTAAATGCAGTCAGTATGTAACTTAGGAGTGTGGTGCATCTCTATCCAACAGTTCAGAGCTCCATTTCTACATGCCCACTTTGATTCTCTATTTCAGGCCGTTGTTCACGCCCTCAACAATCCTATTGGTTCTTTATCAACAACTTTTGAGGCTATACAGGTGTAATTTCTCAATCCGATCTTTCATCAAATTTTTCTTTTGTTTTCTTTATAT
This sequence comes from Juglans microcarpa x Juglans regia, assembly GCF_004785595.1. Taxonomy (NCBI): domain Eukaryota; kingdom Viridiplantae; phylum Streptophyta; class Magnoliopsida; order Fagales; family Juglandaceae; genus Juglans; species Juglans microcarpa x Juglans regia. The sequence goes on from NC_054597.1 coordinate 31,331,391, forward strand.
ATCCTTTTTTCTTTATATATCCTTAAAAATGTGAGATGTTACTTCTTCATGCAAAACACGTGATTGATATCTAGGTTATTTCTTGAATAGACTTTGTTCTGCGAATTGCAGAAGAAGGTGAACTTCTTACAAGGAATTCTATGTGTATTAATTGGATAATTCAGTAACTAATAGGTTTTGATGTCGTTTTCACTCTAAAAGAGTCCAATCTCCCTAGTCTGTCCTGGAAAAAGGTGGAAGAGAAAGAATCGCTCTTGAAGTGGTTTGCGTTTGCTTAGTTGTTGGCATCAAAATTGAATGAAGCATTATGTTGCACAAGAAAATGGTGTATGTTTTGTCTAAAATCTTTAATCTCGCGTTAAAATTAACATTGTTGTGTAATCAAGTTTTCTACTTAGTATATTGTTGCTAAACTTGGCATGTTGTGTTAACCAAGGATGGATATATGTTTATTCATTTGTCTCTGCAGCTAACCCTTTTGATACTAATATAATAGGCTGTGATGAAGTTAGCAACGCAATTAAGTGATAAGATGAGGGACTCATCACTTATATGGGCTCCTCCAATATATAGAAGACTTCTCAGCTTTGACAAGAGGGAGAGGGATATGTCAGAAAGGTGTCTGTCGAAGATTAAGCCTATAATATTACCTCCTCCTCTAGTTCTCTCCAAGGTACTGACATAATTATGATGTTCTCCATATTTTTCATGAGTTAAGAGGCAGTTACCGTATAGAGAAGCACATCTTAATCATGAAAACCTTAAGCTTACTAACACGATATAGCTACATAAATCTGATAATGGCACCTTATTTTTTCCACCACAGGGTGGTGAGAAGTATTTCATTGCAACACATCTTTCTAGCATTCTGATAAAATTTCAGGATCTTACAAGACATTACCAGTGACGAGGCTGAGAAAAGGAGGGGGGGGGGGGGGGGGGGGGGGGGGGTGGGATGCTCTAAAAAACAAATATTGTAATTTTTTTTTTTCTTTTCCTGAAAAAATTTATTGTAATTATTTTTTTTCCTGTTTTATTTTAAAAAATTAAATTAAACTATAATATTGATATTAGATTATTTCTCTTTTAAAGCTTGTAATTATCTGGGTAAAGCATATTTAACAAAAATCCACACGTTCACTGGATAGCTAGCTACGTGGTATGTAATTGTACTAATTAAGAACTTTTTAAATATATGTTACTGCTATACATTATTCAGTGAAATATGAAACTTAGTTTATGGTTTACATATATTACGGTATTACCTCTTTTATATAATTCCTATATAGTTGTTTCCATAGTTCAACCTCACATTTTCATTGCAATATATGAAAAGCTTGTATGTAAAATTACAAGTATTCATGGAAAAATGCAAAATTGAGATTTATTTGTTTCTTTCATATTGTTTACACGTTTTTTTATCACTTCGTTAAAGGTATTCTTAAAAAATATATCCTGCCCTCCAAACTTATAATCCTGGCTTCGTCCCTGGTCATTACCAAATTAGTTTTGCCTGTTATATATCTTTATTGGTGCTTGTTATAGTTTGGGATAACTTTTGTTTGTTCAAGGATATTTTGCAAGCCAAATCAGCTAGTGTTTTCTTCTTTACCATGACCGTGTCCCCATTTCGAAAGCAAATATCCTTTCAAATTTGCTTTTGTGATGCAAACTAGATTGGTGATTGCATGTAAAATGCAGGATGGATGATTTTAACAAATCAACAAAGTGAGACAAAACCATTACCCTAGCACATTTCATATTCAAGTACATAATTTTGATCGGGCAATTTTTGTCAACTACAAAATTTTCGATCAAAATTTTGGACTTGAATATAAAATGTGCTAACAGGGTATTGGTTTACCGCATAATGCCACTAGATGTCTGATTATATCCCAACTAACAATTCAAACTTCAAACTGACAATAAGAGGTTGGGTCATGGCCAGTTTGGACCCATAGATGTTTTTTTTTTGTTTGATAAGTAATAAGAGATTTTATTCCCAAGAATAGGCATAAGCCCAAGTACACAGGATGTATAGAAAGGAAATACCTATTACTTTCTAATACCAAAAGGAAAATCTAAAACAAATTCTGGAAATTATCAACCATTTCAAAAGTTTTAGCCCACAAACTCAAAGTACTAAAGAAAAAATCTTTAAGGTCTCCTAAAGAACGTTCTTTGTCTTCGAAGCATCTCCCATTCCCTTCAAGCCATAGACACCACATGAGACAAGAAGGAATCATCTTCCAAAAATCAACAGCATTCTTGCTACCCTTCACTCCCTTCCACCCTACCAATAAACCCACCACTTCTTTAGGCATTACCCAAAGATGTGTTTAAATATCAGCTAGATTCAACCTTGATAATTCATTTCAATGAATAGTTTTCATAAGTTTGTATATTTTGGGTGTCTAGAAGCTCAAAATTAAGATCGGTCAACCATACCAGTGGTTCATTCCATTTCCCCTCAGCAGAGAGTAGAACATTTTTTCAATATGAAAATACATGGCTTCTTTAGGTCATTAACAGATTCATATTTTAGTTCTAGTGAATGATGAATAAGGACGAAAAGGTTTCAAATATCATTGCTCTCTCTCTCTCTCTCTCTCCCCCCCCCCCCCCAACCCCCCTCTCCCTCTCTCTCTCTCTCCCCCTCTCTTGGGCATTAATGTTTGCTTGCCTCACATTCCCAGGTTTGAGTGTCCAAGGTAGAAGTATGAGAAAGGTTCCTTTCATCTAACTTTGATGCTGGCTTAAAAGTTGTTGTCTGGGTTAAGGTTCATCTAAAATCATTCCAGTATTTTATACATGTTGTCCTGTAATCTAAAATCTCAAAATGTACTACATTTCTCTTAAACAGGAACTTGTCAAGGATATAAAGGTTCAAACTATTCACGCATGGGGATGGTTTATTCGCTTACTAGGCTCACATGCTATGAAGAACAGACATTTAATAAATGAGATGCTGAAAATTCCTGAACATACATTTTCAGATCTTAACCCACAAGTTCTGATTGCTGCACAGGTACTTCTAATAGAATTAGGGTGTGTGGAAACCAGGTCACCACTTGATATTATCTCACAAAATAATTCATTATTTATCAGATTTATTAATAGGAATCCAGAACTAGATGGTGCTTTCAGCCCTCTCTTTAGTTCAATCCTGCTACAGAAGAGGTCCTCTCTTGACAGATACTAATTCAATCATGGACCAAACAAGAGTTAGCATTAATCCACCATCAAGAAATTGCAATGGCTCTTGTTTAATTCAAAAATAAGATATAGGCTATCTTCTACTGAGTGGGCTTGGTCCTAACAGGTAGGCTCATAGGGTTGGGCTAGTATCAAGTTTCTACATTCCAAACAAAGAAAGAAAAAGATGCAAAAGTATGCCCTGGGTTCATGTTCAGTCTAACGTCTATTCTAATTTTTTCTAATAATATATACTTTACTGTTACTCATCGAAATGGCACAGTGACCTTTTGGATTAAAATTTTCAAAAGTTCTGTATCATGACACTTCAAATGTCATTCGTTTATATAATATGGTTGTACCTTGATTGTCTAGGTTGCTTGGGAAGGTCTTATTGATGCTCTTATTCATCCTCCAATGGTAGTCGTGACAGAAATACAGCCAAGGAGGGGAATGGTGCGCAACAAGTGCTAACATCTGAAGAGAAAATTGAACCCCTAGTAAATGGATTCTCAAAAAGAAAAACTTGTAATGACTCCTCTTTTAGGCATCATGTCAGGTAGATGTGATATATCCGTTCACTTATCCTGCTTGAACACTTGGTGTTGTTTGCTGCATAAACTTGATACCTCTGTCAATGATCCATCAGTGATAAAACTTGTATTGGAGCCTATATTTGAAGCAGTTTTTCTCATTGGTCCTGATAATAAGAGCATGAGGTTATGGAATCTATGCCTGGATTTGCTTGATGATTTTATTTTGGCAAAATGTAGAGGGGTGGAACATGACAAAAGTGGCCTTGCAAGTCAGCAGTCATCAACTAGTACCTCCATTCCTGGACCTTCAGTACCTGGAAAATTCTTTGGAAGCAAGACTCCGTTAAATGGTTGCCATGGCATATTTCTCAGCTGGACTTCCATTTAAAGATGATTCTTGTTCTCATCAATCAAGCGTCAATTGCATCTTTCACCCATGAAAACAGGAGTTTAGCCCGTGATGCTGCTTTAAGGTTATTTGTATCTGTTTTAAAAGGAGTTCAATTGGAGTTGAAAAGCCAATACTCTAACAACAACAATATTATGTCGTGTTTGGGCACAATACTGGGGTTCATAAAGCATATATGTGAAGAAGTACGTTCAGAAGGCAGTGATAGTAATGACTTTGATTATACTTCCCTCCTTTTTATAGAGGCTATCAATCAGGAGTTGGAACCTACCATATTAGGATCCCCTCTTTACAGGGTGTCATTGGACCTCAAGCACATTGACAACCTGCGATCAGCTAATGTCATCAGACATGCAAACATTCTAGCTATCTGCTCCATTGCTGATATGAATATGGTATCAATATTGGTTTATTTAGTTGTACTCTACCTTTGTAAGGTGTTTCAATTAACTACAAAGGCATCCAAAACAGAGTTCATTTTAGAGAAAATGCATAAATATTTTACATTGGCGTTTTCTTCATATGATCCCCTGGAAATTCTTCTTGCTACTATCAGTTTACTGTATAAATATGTTGGTCACAACTGCCTAAATATATGGATAGCAATAGCCAATGGTTTGAAACACTACATGGATGATGTTAAGGAGCTTTCATTTGCAGAGTCTGAAAGCACTGGTTATCTTGCCGTATGCTATTTCTTATCCTACCAATTTACTATATGCTCTTGCCCCCGGAGAAATTCAGTCTCACTGACTAGTTGCTCCTCAGAGAAGAGTCATGTGTCACCACAGGAAAAGCGTGAGCTTGAACATGTTTTTGATGCATGGATGGCACTTTATGGTTCTCTTAAAACTTCACTGAGTCAATGCTCTGCTATGAACAGTTTTCTTGTTGATTTGTGTTCAACGCTAACTGTGTACCTTGACAAATATGCTAGCATGCAGTGTATCAATGGAGTTGACTCAAGTCACAAGGATCTGTTTTTTTTATCTCCTTCCTTTACTTGGCGATGCTGTGATATGTTTCCTGGAAGATATATGTGCTTCCGAAGAAGTTTCAGATGAAAGTAAATACAAAAATGGTGGCGACCATAAAATGTCCACTGGAAAGAGCAGTAGCTTGAGATTGGCTGCCAGGTATGTGCAAATGTTGCTTGTTAGATCTACAAAGCATCATGGAGCTAGTATAGAATGTTGAGGCACCATTTATTGCAGGTTGGCTGGGTGCCAATTCTGGACTTGCTTTCTCAGGTTTCCCACCATTTTATTAACAGTTAATGTTATGTGATAAAATTTAATTCAACAATAATTAGAACATGGAATCATCGCTATCAAAAGGTTAGGAATGGGTTTCAATTTTATAATATTTCATGATTTATTTAAAATTGTTAACAATAATTAGAACATCATCGGTTGCAACTAAAACTGGGTTTTTTAAGAATTGAAAGATCATGTAAACAAACTATGATGGTTTTATTTCTTGAGGGATGCTTCATCTATACTATTTAACATAACTCGTGGTCCAAGGGTCATCATGCAGATATTTGAGTTTCTTATGGACGTATACAGCAACAGACCACCCAACTAATCTTGTAATGACATCAAGGTAAGTCAATAGTCGATTTCTTATCTTTGTGCTCAAGTTATTCCATATGTGATCTCGTGATCTTGTCTGACTTTGCCATGAAGTCCCAGGGTATCTTCTGTACTGGCACACTTTGCCAGTTTTCTTTGCATGAAGCAAGATATCCTCTTGTTCATTGAGGTACTGTACATACCATATTTCTCTTTCCTAGTATCCTTTTGCGCCACGCAAAAAAGTTCTTTGGGAAACTGTCATATCTTGTCCCTCTAGAATTTAAAATTTTCATCTACTTGCAACTTATCAAAAAAAAAAAAAAAATCATCTACTTGCAGATAGTATCTTGTCCACTGCTCCAATGGCTTTCACATACAGAGTTATGGGATAAAAGCATAAAAAATCAACTTCAACTGTTGTGGGCCGAAATACTTAATCATTTACAAAGCAGTCAGCCACCAATAGTCTTCAATTCTGCATTCCTTGAACTCCAGGCACCCCTTCTTGGAAAAACACTTGACCACCCAAATCCAACCATTTCAGAGCCCACCATCACCTTCTGGAATTTCACTTACGGTGAACAAATCAATCTGGACTACCCTCAAAGCTTGCTTCACGTGTTAGACAAGCTCTCAAGAAATGGAAGAATAAACCTCCACAAGAAAATCCTACCTGCTCTTGAAAGATGTCATTCTAGACTAGGAGTTGACACCACTCCACAGAGATACAGGGTGACCGCAATGCATAACAAGAGCTCAAAAAGAGTAGGGTTTGTGGAGGATGTGGTGGATCAACTTCAGCACGAGGAGAAGCTGTACTCAAAGTTTAAAAGGAATAGGTTGGAACTAACTGAGCATCAAAAGGAAGTGAGACGAGCACAACAAGGAAGGGAGAGGGATTGTTGTGGGCACGGCCCTGGGATACGCACTTACACTAGTGCTGATTTTTCGCAGGGGAATGAAGATTCACAAGAGAGTCAAGAATTCCAGAATCCAAAATACATCTTGGAGATTTTACAAAGAGTTGTTTAATTGTTTTTATCTGAGAGCCTAGCTTTCAAAGAGAATATTAGATGGAGCACCCAAGTTAACCGGTCCACACTTTCAGGCTGTCTTCCTCCGTTACTTTTATGTTGTAAGCCACCAACTTATCATCCTTTGCTCTTTACATGTTGTAAGTTGTATTGTATGACACCCAATGGCCAATGTATTGTAATGTCACATTCTGATATTTGGGGTAAAATATATTTCATTTCAAATTTTGTATCAAACTTAAATGAAGTGGTATTTTGAACAAGAAGATGGTGACATTATGTTGAAATGTCACTGCTTAAGACATTATCTTACCACCTTCTGTAGAAATTGTTGATAATACTGCATATAGTTTAATCTTTGATCCCAGCACTTAATCGACATTGTCAGGCAATCGAGTTTGTTTACTTGTATATCATCACTAAACTTAGCATCATGTATTAACCAAGAACGGATAGATGTGTTTATTCATCTATCTCTCTACCTTTTTAATGCTATTGTATATCGTGATGAGGTTAGCATCTCAATTAAGCGATAAGATGAGGCACTTGTCACATATATGGGCTCCTCCAATAGACAGAAGACTTCTCTCAACTTTGATGAGAGGGAGAGGAATATGTCAAGAAAGGTATCTTTTGAAGATTGAGTCTAGAATCACGATCCAAATATACTATGTTGGTTTTGCTTTATTTTCTCTCTCTTAAACTTTTTCTCTCCGTACTAGATCTCTCGCACAATTTTTTGTTCGTCCCAATGCCGTTTATGGGAGCTTGATCGTGGGATTTAGTTCAGCAGGGAAGGATTATGGGTCTTAGGAGAGTAGTTGAAATTGAACGTAAGTCCTTTAAGGTTTTAAGGGATGGACGTAAGGTGCTACTCACCGAAAGAGGGTGGAAGCTGGAGAAGAAGATGAGCTTGGGGTTGGCCACGACTCAATGGTTTATGAAAGCCCTGGAAAATTGTTTAATGGTTGGGAGGAAGTAGTTCTTTACAGGGCATAGGGAAGGGGATAGGGGCTTCATAGCATAGAGGTGCTCAAATCTTCAGGGTGTTTTCATGGCACAAGTGGAATACAGTAGAGGAGGTCGCCGGAATTGCATATTCATTCATTTTGATAGGGATGGAATGGGTTAGAGGAAGATGAAGGAGGTTTTGAGTGAAGTTAGGCGAGAAGGTGGCTCCTTTGGGTCAGCTCCGTTAGTAACGACGGTAGCTCCTCCCTCCAACAGTTCGTACCTGGAAGCTCTAAAAAAATCAAAGGTGTTGGACCCATCCCGACAACCTGTCAGAATTAGTGGAGAAGCGCCACTGTAGTCTGGAGGTGGTAGTGTTGTTTCAGCAAGTGGCGTTGTTTCAATAGGGGCTCAGAGTTTGGAGGGAGATGGCAGGGGAAATGTCGGTCTTAATAAGGAATTTTTCCTTCAGGTTGTGTTGGAGATGCAGAGGCACGTAGAGTATTTACAATCTAGAACAGTGTGTTCTAAAGGAAACTTTAGTGGAAGTGGGTGTGGGCCAGGGGGATGGGAAGAAGGCATTAGTATTGGGCCTGGAACCGAATGGACCCATGCAACTAAAGCAGGCCTCAAGAAAAGAAAAGTTAGGGCCGGGCCCACGTGTTGGGCTTCACTATCAGGGGACGCAGGTGAAGAAGAGGCTTGTTTGGAGGAAACGGGCTACGTTTGCCTCAGGCCCATCGATGGGGGGACCTCAACGACCAGTGCCGGTGAAGACTTAGGTGGCCCTGGCGAAGGCGACGACACCACCGACGGAGACTAAACTGCCGGAATCTGCTCCGGTGGAATTACAACGCACAATAATAGAATCGTCGAGTCCTTTCCAGTGCTTTTCGAGGGACGTACATGCTTCGACGGCAACAAAACCGCAGGTGGTTCCTTCGCCTTTAGTGGAGGCTTAGTATTGTGAGGTTTTTTCCGGCGAGGAGTGGCCTGCGATGGGGGTGCTGATAGCCACAGGCAGCTCGGGAGTGGAGTCCTCGCCACCGTGTGACACCGCTGCAGCTTTAGGCAGCCAGAAAATGCCAATGATCATGTTGGGAGGGTCACCTCCTCAGTCGGAGGCCCATCTACAACTTGAGGATCATCTTGAGTTCTGCTCTAAAGCTTTGTCGTGCCATGAACTGAGTTACATTGTTCTAGGGGATGAAGGGGTAGAGGTGGATGTGGGTGATGATGATGGGCTTTCTCAAGGAATGGGTTGTGAGGTGGTGATGGTTCCTGAGACTCGGTTTCCCACTAGTAATGCTGTGGTTGAATGGGAGGGTAGAAACTTATTTGGGGAGGAAGATAGGGGGTGATTCCTAATATGCAGTGTGCTTCTAGTGAAGGGGGAGCCTATTCCGTTGAACCGTTTGCTACCAAATGAATCGAATACATTGGATTGGTTGCTTCAAAAGGTGAAAGATATGCATCACTAGATAGGTATGGATTGTGTGAGTTATGAAGAACAATTTTTAGCTTTACTTATTGCCATTGATGCAGCGCATAAATAGTCAAAGAAACCAAGGTCAAAAAAACAGCAGGAGCTTAAGCGCCTAACTTGGTCATTGAATTACGAATGAAGCTCGAGCCGTGAAAGATCAAAAGGGAAGGGGCACGCATTTCCTTTATGAAGCAAAAATTGTGTCGTGGAACGTTTGTGGGTTAAATGAGATGAATAAGCGACTTCGTATAAAAAATTTGTTGCGAGAGTGGAGGGTAGACATTGTATGTTTACAAGAAACTAAGCTAAAAAGTGTTTCTAGAAGGTTAATTCAAAGTGTTTGGAGTTGTACCTATGTGGATTGGGTCTCTCTTGCATCGAATGGGGCGTCGGGTGGCATCCTAGTGATGTGGAATAAAAGAGTTGTTGAGAAATTGGAGGAGTTTGTGGGGGAGTATACAGTGGCATGCTTCTTTAAGAGTGTGGCAGATAATTTTGTGTGGGTTTTTGCGGGTGTATACGGTCCAAATGTAGACAACGATAAAGCTTATTATGGGAGGAACTTGCTGGGTTATATAGTTGGTGGGAGTTTCCTTGGTGTATAGGAGGAGATTTTAATGTCATCAGATTTCCTAGTGAACGATCTGGTGAGAGTAGGATGCGACCAGCTATGACAGAGATTTTAGATTGTATTTTTTACTTGAACCTGCTAGATATTCCTCTATCAGGGGGCTCCTTTACTTGGTCGAATAATCAGATTTGGTCCCGGCTGGATAGATTTCTAATCTCACTGAAGTGGGAGGTGCACTATTCAGAAATGTCCCAAAAGAGACTGCCATGTCTTTGCTCGGATCATTTTCCTATCTTGTTGGATTGTGGTGGCATTCGATGCGGCCGCCGATACTTCAAGTTTGAAAACATGTGGCTGAAAAGTGAAGGCTTTGTGGATAAGGCTAGACAATGGTGGTCTTCTTACCAGTTCTATGGTAACCCCTCATACATCCTAGCTTGTAAGTTAAAAGTTTTGAAAAATAACCTTAAGCTTTGAAATTCACAATCTTTTGGAGATATAGGGGAGCAAAAGAAGCTTATGGTGGTGGAGTTGCATCAGTTTGAGCGGACTCTTGAGGCTAGAGCCCTGTTACCAAAAGAATTATTGCGCAAGACAGAGTTAGTTTCAGAATTAGAAAGAGTACTATCCTTAGAGGAGATTTCTTGGTGTCAAAAGTCGAGAGCATTGCGGCTGAAAGAAGGTGACCGGAGCACAAAGTTCTTTCATAGAGTTGTTAAGTCTCATAGAAGAACTAATACCGTTGAAATGCTGAATATTAATGGTATGGAGTGCAAGGAGGCCCCTGTGATTAGTGATCATGTGGTGGATTTCTATGAACAACTGCTTACAGAACATGAGGAATGGAGACCAAAGTTGGATGGCCTCGTCTTTGACACTATTGAGCCCCAGGAAGCCTCTTGGTTGGAGAGAGCTTTTGAAGATGAGGAAGTGTATGAGGTAGTGAGACGTATGGGTAAAGATAAAGTTCCAGGTCTAGATGGTTTCTCAATGGACTTCTTCCAAGCTTGTTGGGAGGTGGTGAAAGTGAACATAATGAAGGTGTTTAGGGAAGTATCCTCGGTCAAAAAGTTTGAGAAATGCCTAAATGTTACTTTTATTGCGCTGATCCCAAAGAAGATTGGAGCGTTGGAGGTTAAGGATTTTCGACCCATTAGCCTTGTGAATGGAGTGTATAAAATTATTTCCAAGGTTCTTGCTAACATATTGGGGGTGGTTTTGGGCAATATCATCACGAAGCCACAAAATGCATTTGTTAAGGGGCGACAAATCTTGGACTCAGTCCTCATAGTGAATGAGGGTTTGGATAGCAGATTAAAGGCTGGCTCCACAGGGATTATTTGCAAACTAGATGTGGAGAAGACATATAATCACATAAATTGGGATTTCCTCTTGTACTTGTTGGGGAGGTGCGGTTTTGGGGCTAGGTGGCGTTCCTGGATGAGTTGGTGCATTACTATGGCTAGATTCTCAATATTGATAAATGGTTATCCTACAGGCTTTTTCAGTAGCTCTCGCGGCCTAAGGCAAGAAGATCTTTTGTCCCCACTTCTCTTTGTTATCATTATGGAGGCCTTGAGTAGGATGATATCGGCGGCGGTTACGCATGGGTTTATGGCTGGAATTCAAATTGGTGATCTCGTCAGGGGCATTATTACTTTATCTCATTTACTTTTTGCAGATGATACGCTCCTATTTTGTGAGGCAGATCGTGACCAGTTGAGGGCGTTGAAGGCTTTGTTATTATGTTTTGAAGCAGCATCAGGGCTGAAAGTTAACTTTGACAAGTCAGAGTTAGTGCCAATGGGGAACGTGAGCAACACAAGGCAGCTAGCCAGTATTCTTGGGTGCAAGGTAGCTTCTTTTCCCATGACCTACTTAGGATTGTCGTTAGGGGCTGCTACTAGGGCCTCATCCATATAGGATTCAGTCATAGAGAAGATAGAAAGGAAACTGGCAGGATGGAAAAGATTGTACTTGTCGAAAGGTGGCCGGTTGACTCTCATCAAGAGTACCCTTTCTAACTTTCCTACGTACTTCTTATATTTGTTTCAATTGTCTGCAAGGGTGGCGGCTCGAATTGATAAACTATATTGTGATTTCTTATGGAGTGGGATAGGGGATGAATTCAAATTTCACTTGATTAGTTGGGATGTAGACCAATCTTGTCAGGTGGTTTGGGTATAAAAAATCTAAGAACATTCGATTGGGCCCTGCTTGGGAAGTGGCTATGGAGGTATAACACGGAGACAGAAGGCTTATGGAAATTGGTAATTGATTGTAAATATGGACGCCTATGGGGGGTTGGTGCACTGAAAAGGTAAATGGGGCCAACGGTGTTGGAGTTTGGAAACATATTAGGCGTGAGTGGGGGGATTTCAGTAGCCATGCTAAATTGGTGTTGGGGAAGGGTTCTCGTATTAAGTTTTGGAGGGACATATGGTGTAGGAATGAGGCTCTAAAGGATGCCTTTCCAGCAGTTTTTCGGGTGGCACGCAACCAGGAAGCTTTAATAGAGGATCTTATGCTTCTATCAGGGGATCAAGTGCAGTGGAACGTCACGTTTAGTAGAGCAGCACAAGACTGGGAAGTGGACATCTTTGAGGCTTTTTTCAGTCTGGTTTATTCTGTGAAGCCAAATAGACAACAAGCTAATAAGATGTGGTGGACTCCTGCGGGTAAGGGTATCTTCTCAGTTCGATCATACTATAAGTCCCTTTCCCAAGCCGTTAATATTTCGTTCCCATGGAGGAGACTTTGGCAAAATAAGGCGCCCCAAAAGCGATCTTCTTTACATGGACAACAACGTTGGGGAAGATTTTGACTACCGACAATCTGAGGAAGCGCCAGATAGTTATACTAGACTGTTGTTGCATGTGCAAGAGATCTGGCAAGTTAGTGGAACACCTCTTGCTACATTGCGAGACAACTAGAGCCTTGTGGGTGTAAGTCTTTAGTCGGATAGAGTTATCTTTTGTTATGCCTGCCACTATGGTAGATCTACTGGCCTGCTGGGCATTTCCAAGAGGAGTTCAACAAATTAAGACAGTGTGGAAAATGATCTCGATTTGCATTATGTGGTGTATATGGCAAGAGCGCAATGATCGGATTTTCGAAAACAATGAGCGGTCTTCGAAGGAACTTAGAACTCTATTTTTCCGTACTTTATGTCTATGGGCCATTGCTCTAGATTTTAATCGCTTGAATTTTCATGACTTTCTAGTTTCCTTTACTTCGATCTAGATAGGTCTTATCTCTTGTATATCATCTTGTGTACTTAGGTTTTACCTATCTTTATTTAAATAATATCGATTACTTATAAAAAAAAAAAGATTGAGTCTACAATATTAACTCCTCCACTAGTTCTCTCAAAGGTACGCTAACATGCTTATGTTGTTCTCCATATATTAATGTGTCAAGATGCAGTAATGGGACAGAAGAGTATTACATCTTAATCATGAAAACTTAAACATACTAAAATGATATGGCTACTTAAATCTGTTATCGACATCTTTTGTTTCCACCACATCCCTGTTCATAGTGTTGAAAGTCAGTATCCTAGTAGTAAACCCGCACGGTGCATAGGAGTGGCTAAATATATTAAATGAAAAACATTCTATATAACTAAGTTAGAATTCATTCAGATATTATACAATAAATAGAAGTTCTAAAAGAGTGTCAATGTTGGCATTTTGATCTCCAAACTTTTGGTTGAGCAACTTGATCTTTTATCCCCTTATTCTCATTTCTTTTTAAGTTAGGTTGTGTTTGGATGTTGAAGTGAGTTGAGTTGAGATGATAAAATATTGTTAAAATATTATTTTTTAATATTATTATTATTTTGAGATTTGAAAAGTTAAATTATTTATTATATTTTGTGTTAAAATTTGAAAAAATTATAATGATAAATTGAGATGAGTGAAGAGAAATTAAAAATCTAAACGAAGCATTAGTGATAAAAGACAAACGAAGCGATCAAAAACCTCACAAACTTCATTTGAATGAAAAGAGGGATTGTGTCAGTATCTTGAGAATTATTACCAAATAAGTTTTGTCCTTTATGCATCTTTGTTGGTGCTTGCTAGAATTTGGGCTTAACTTCCCGTATAATTTGCAAAGCCATATCAGGTGGCATTTTCTTCTTTACCATGACATTCTAGTTTCAAAAGAGAGTAACATGGGAAATTTGGTTTTGTGAAGCAAACTAGACTGGTGACTGCATTTAAAATATAGGATAGATGATTTTGAGAAAATCAAGAAATTGAGACAAGAATTATCCACCTTAGTTAAATACAAAACAGGCTAACAGAGTAATGATTTAGCACAAAATATCAGTAGATATCAAATTATACCTTACACAATGACTTAAAATTCAAACCAACAATAAGAGGTTGGTTCACAACCTATTTGGACCCATTGATGTAGTTAAGCATTATTTATTTGATTAAATATTTTCCTTAAATTTGCATATTTTGTTTGCCTGGAAGCTCAAAACCAAGAGGAACGACCTCGTTTGTTTTCAGAAAATATCTCATCTCATCTCACCTCATCATTACAATTTTCTTAAATCTTCACATAAAATCAAATAAACAATTCAACTTTTTCAAATCTCAAAATAAAAATAATATTAAAAAATATATTTTAATAATATTTTATTCAACTTTTTAACTTTAATCTCAACTCATCTTATTTTATCTCTGAAAACAAACGAGTCCGTCTGTACCAGTGGTTTATTCCCTATCCCTTCAGCATATAATAGAATATTTTTAAAATGAAAAATCAAGATTTCCCAACTTCTTTATGAATGATTGCATATGTAGAGTTTCACTCATTAATAGAATTATATTGCAACTTGAGTGAATGATAGATCTAAGGGTGCAAAGATTTCAACCATCTTGCAAGCATCTCTTTATGGATCTACAAAGGCTCATGGAGCCATGGAGGGTGTCAACTGTCAAGGCACCATTTTTTTGCATGTTGGCTGGGTGCCAATTCTGCAGTACTGTCCTCAGGGATCCCATCTTTTTCATTGAAATTTTAACACTAACTCTTTAATTTAATGCGTTTTTAAATCTCAACTGTTTTTTTTTTTTTTGGCTCACTCCATCTTATTTTTCTCCTTACAGATGTAGGTGGAGTTACAGAACGATGAGATACTTAAGACTTGATATGAGTCGAGATTAAAGTTAAAAGTTAAATAAAATATTATTAAAATATATTTTTTTAATATTATTTTTATTTTAAAATTTTAAAAAGTTGAATTGTTTATTTTATTTTATGTGAGAATTTGAAAATTTTGTAATGATTAAATAAGATGAATTGAGAGGAATTATGAAAACAAACAATGCGAGATTTCAATGGAGTTTTTAATTAAGTGCTTTCAAATTATGGAAATGGTTATTCTTATTCCTTTAGTTTTTTTTTTTTTGGATAAAAGAATTCATTCATATCAACCTTAAATTATACATAAGAAGTGTCCAACCAAACATGTTGAGCAATAAAAGAAGGAACAAAATGCATCCACATTTCCGCATCTTGTATTCTCCAAGCATGTCTTACTAATATTCCTTTAGCTATTTTCTTATAAAAAAAAATATTCCTTTAGCTATTTTGAATGTATTGATTTAAATTCTACATTGGAAGGAAAATTTTATACACCATATTACCATCTTCCTTTCATCCCACTAAATAAGATGTGATACATTTATTACTATTAAATGAATATTTATTATATGCTTTTTTATTATTTAATAGTGATAAATATACCACATATTAATTAGTATGATCAAAATAGAATGAGAGTATGGTGTATAATATTATTATTTTTTTTTTAAAGTTGCTATTATTTTTGTATGTTAGCGCTCATTTTATGTGATTTTGAATTACATCGACATTTACTTCAATTTATAACAAGATTTTTAATGACTTTACTAAATTTATTAATCCCAGTCTAGAGTTTAAAAGAAAAAAGAGAGGATAAATAAAGTGATTTTCTATAACATTAATTGAATATTTAATATTGTTCAAAAGAGTTTATCCAGACAGCTATAAATACTGTTGGACCTACTTTACTAGGAGTTCATCAAATGAATCTTAAAAAATAACACAAGCCAAACAATGGATAATTGTTTTTAGGGTTAAATATAAAATTAGTCCTTATGGTTTGTTTTAAAATCAAATTACTCTTTTGGATAGTAGCAGTATTTTATCTCATTTTATCTTATAATTATAATTTTTTTAATTTTTTATATAAAATATAATAAATAATTTAACTTTTTAAATTTTAAAATAATAATAATATTAAAAAATAATATTATAATAATATTTTATTTAACTGTCTAGAGTTTAAAGGAAAAAAGAGAGGATAAATAAAGTGATTTTCTATAACATTAATTGAATATTTAATATTGTTCAAAAGAGTTTATCCAGACAGCTATAAATACTGTTGGACCTACTTTACTAGGAGTTCATCAAATGAATCTTAAAAAATAACACAAGCCAAACAATGGATAATTGTTTTTAGGGTTAAATATAAAATTAGTCCTTATGGTTTGTTTTAAAATCAAATTACTCTTTTGGATAGTAGCAGTATTTTATCTCATTTTATCTTATAATTATAATTTTTTTAATTTTTTATATAAAATATAATAAATAATTTAACTTTTTAAATTTTAAAATAATAATAATATTAAAAAATAATATTATAATAATATTTTATTTAACTGTTTAGAGTTTAAAGGAAAAAAGAGAGGATAAATAAAGTGATTTTCTATAACATTAATTGAATATTTAATATTGTTCAAAAGAGTTTATCCAGACAGCTATAAATACTGTTGGACCTACTTTACTAGGAGTTCATCAAATGAATCTTAAAAAATAACACAAGCCAAACAATGGATAATTGTTTTTAGGGTTAAATATAAAATTAGTCCTTATGGTTTGTTTTAAAATCAAATTACTCTTTTGGATAGTAGCAGTATTTTATCTCATTTTATCTTATAATTATAATTTTTTTAATTTTTTATATAAAATATAATAAATAATTTAACTTTTTAAATTTTAAAATAATAATAATATTAAAAAATAATATTATAATAATATTTTATTTAACTTTTAATTTTAATCTCAATTTATCTTATTTTAACTTATTATTTAAATGGCACCCATGATTTGATATGACTTCCTTAGAAAGGAATGTGTGTGCATCCCCGATTTAAAAAATTAAAATAATATAAAAAAGTGAAAACAATTACGTAGAAAGTCATAAAACTTTCAAAAAATAAAATAAAATATAGAGAAACATAAGGACAAAAAATTAAATATAGAAATTAGGAATTTAAAACTAAAAACATAAACATGAATTAGGATAAGCAATATGCCATGTGTTATAATTTCTTATCATTGTAAGGCTCTTTTCTTAAGAAAAGGATGTGTATTCATTCTAAAATTAACAATACGATGTAACTTAATTTAATATATCAGATTATAAAATTATTTTTTATTATAAAATAAATTTAACAAATCAATTAATATTATATTAATTTATAAATTTAATTTTATACAATTTTTTTTGTGTTTATATTATTTTTATACAATATATTTTATATTTTAAAATGGAAAATGGCCATATCGGTTAAGATGAGGCCCAAAATACCAAAAAAGAAAAAAGAAAAAGAAAACTCTCTCTCCTTCCCCCCGTCTCTCCCAATTTTGGCGCATAGGTTAGCGGTTCTCTCTCTGTGCAGATCGGACACATCTAATCGAAAGAAACTCAAACAAGTGTCCTCTCTAATACTCCAAAACTTAGGGTTTCAGAAACTTCTAATTGCCCTCCCGAACCCGCACTCCGATTCCCACTTGAAATTTCAAATTTTAGGGTTATTTTTTAGATTTTCACTTAATTTCGGTTCGGATTAGGCCATTAGGATAAGTTACTCGTATTCTCAGCCTCCGATTGGTCGATCCGCCGGAATGGACTTGCGAGACTCATCGTCATCGACTGCTGCCGCTGCTCCCAATCGCGACGGGTCCTCGGGCTCCGACGAAGACGCCCTTTTATCCGTTGCGGCCGCTCTAGCCAAGGACGCCGCCTTGCACTTTCAGTCGGGAAATTTCGCTGAGTGCGTCGAGGTCCTGAAGCAGCTCTTGCTCAAGAAGGAAAACGATCCCAAAGTAAACCTTTTCACTCTTTAGCATGCATGTTTCGCCACCGATTAAAAAAAAAGCATGCATGTTTCGCTTCCAGATCACATTTGCTTGATATTTTTTCAGTTGGTTCTACTTTGCTTTGCGGTTCCGCTTTAGATATTAAATGGATTACTCAACGTTTGCCTGTTGCTTTTCTTAGTGACTATGGAGAAACTTGCTTGGTTATGATTTAATCTCAGTAGCTGTGAAGTTGTTATGTGGTGTTTGGAAATAATTATTTTAACTTCCAGCTTGTATGGGTGAAAATGCAATCGAAATATGCGACTTAATGTTACTGATGTAAATTTGATAAAAAGACGAGAACACGAGGTAAGAAGGGCGAATCATGAAACTAGTAGCTAGCCGAATTTTTTTCCAAGTTTTTTGTTCTGGTTGAAGACAGCCTTTTATACCTCTTGAAATGATTTGAAAAGAAGTGTTGCCACACTTGAGTTTAGATTATTTAGATGACGGTAATTCGGATTGAATGGAGTGGTAGTACCATTTTTCTAGCCAAATACTTTGATCTGTATCTTGTCGTAGGGTATGTTTCTACCACTATGAACAAGTTCAGAAAATTGGAAGGTGTTGTTAAATCAAGTCTTCTTGTGGAATGAACTCGAACAATTTTTTACTTTTGGTTTTTATGTTCTGGAAGACGAGCTGTACCATATTTGTTAGGAATTTCATACATAATG
Source organism: Juglans microcarpa x Juglans regia (assembly GCF_004785595.1). Classification (NCBI taxonomy): domain Eukaryota; kingdom Viridiplantae; phylum Streptophyta; class Magnoliopsida; order Fagales; family Juglandaceae; genus Juglans; species Juglans microcarpa x Juglans regia. Next base: position 31,350,035 of record NC_054597.1, read on the forward strand.
CCAAGATTCTAAGATGTTGATTTATATTTCGAAAAACTTTAAGCTGTGTGTCATATCCATTTAAAACCTGTTTGTAAGCATTACTGTCCATGTGTGGATCAGACCTGCTACCATATTAGTGAACATAGGCATAATTATTACCATGCAAGATGGAAGAGCTATTTTTTTTTCCTCAGCTGTATCAATTATGGTTTCTAATCTTATGGATATATATATTTTAGGTTCTTCACAATGTTGCAATTGCTGAATTCTTTCGGGATGGTGGTTCAGATCCGAAGAAGTTACTTGAAGCACTTAATAATGTCAAGGTATGCTCTACCTTTTCTCTCTGTGCTTTTCAGTTTTTTGCTAGTTTATAGTCATATTAGTATCTGCTTGAATGTGGGTACAAGCATTGGGCATATTAAGCAACATCTTTTTTATTTTTTCATTTTTTATTTATGAAGTGCCGTTATGCAACATCTTGCCAAATAAATCCTCTTATTTACAGTGATAACTTTTTGTTTTTCCGTTCTAGATTTTTCATATGTTTGTTTTTTTCCCTTTTGGAGTTACTGAAAATGTAGAGAGTGGGTCATAGAAATAGGATGGAAATTGACATTCAGTATGTTAATACTTTTGTCAGGAAATGGAAAATCAAGGCCAAGCCAATTAGTTTGGTAAGTGGAGTTTATAGGATTGTAGCCATGCAAATAGATTGAGGCTGGTGTTGAAGGAGATTATCTCCACGTTTCATAACATATTCATTAGAGGAAGGTTGATTTTGGATATAATATTAATTGTTAATGAATGTCTAGATTCCAAAACCCACTTAGGAAAGCCAAAGCTACTATGTAAGATGGACATGGAAAATGCCTATGATCATGTTAATTGGGGTTTATGTTGTAAATGCTTTAGAGATGTGGTTTTGGGAGAATAGTGCAGTTGGATAGACTTTTGTCTCTGTGGCATTTTTTTTCAATGCTTTAGAGATGTGCTTAAGCGATACAAAGAAGTCATGAAAAGACATGTCATTATAATCAATTACAATCGACCAATGAAGTAAAATATTGAGAAATAAACTTCTAAGCTCATTCATTGACCGCACTCGATCTTCAAAGCATCTTGCATTCCTCTCCTTCCAAATATACCACCATAGACATATTGGGACCATCTTCCACATCGTTGCAATATGAGAGTTTCCCCAGATGCCTCGCCAAGAAGCTAGGAGATCGATTACCCTTTTCAGCATCACCCAAACTAATCCCATCCGAGAAAAGAAGTCATTCCACAAGGTTGTGGCAATCTCGCAATGAAGTAATAGATGATCTACGGACTTTCCACTCTTTTTGCACATACAAGACCAATCCATGACCATGATGTGACATTTCTGTAGGTTGTCTATTGTGATGATCTTCCCTAATGAAGCCGTCCATACAAAAAACTTTGTCTTTAGGGGTTCTTTTGTATTCCAAATATTCTTCTAACAAATCCTTGTGGACTCAAACAGTAGATTCTAATCCTTAGCAAGTGACTCATTCGATATTTGTCCACAATAGATCTAGAACTCTAGAACTATTCTACAACGTTCCCCCACGAACAACCATCATATGATTTACTGGAACCCCATAGCACAATTGATCAACTCATTGGCACACCTATGAATTCACTGGCTCTCTATGAACAAGAATGACCAAAGACCAATAGGGTGATGGCTTGTGTATGGGGAGAAATTTTTTTGTCTTTAAGGCTCAATACTTCACAAGAAATAAATAAGTTTTTTTAGAATAATGCTCAAGACTCTCCAAAAGTCTTGCATCATCAAACTTAATTAGGTTGGCTCAAATTAGGTTAGATTTCGGATTCGAAACCTATTCGGATTCAAATTTGGGCTAGTCGCCTTGGTTCTCATACACCTTTAGTGAACTGATGCAACAGTTTGCTGGAGTGGGTGTTGCATGCGTGTCCAGTGAACTTTCCATGTAAGGTCTTGATCAAGCTCATTTTTAGGGAGTGTTGAGTGAGCTCTTTGTATAAACCCTTAGGGGTTGACTCAAGTGGTAAAGGCCTTGGTTTTGGTGGTATACTCTCTCCACGTCTAATGTTCCAATTCTCTTAGGTGCAAACAATTTCTAGGGACCATTGGACCAGGGGAACTTCCCCTTGAATTACCTGAGGTGCATTTATAGGAAAATTTTTGCCAAGTGCTTGTGCGCCCCTGGGATCAGTCGAGACTTTGTTATCGGACACCCAGTGCCAATAAAAAAAAAGCTCTCTGTATAAGCTTTGGTCAACCTTGATTCTCATGGGAGTCTAGCAAACTCACAACTTGTTAGTTTTTTATTTAATTTCAAATCAAACTTAACTCAAATCATTTACAACTCAATTGGACTAAGTTTTGCCATTAAAATATACCAATTCATTATTTGTTTTACACTTGGTGGCTGCATTCATAAAATTAGGAATCAATATGGTTACTTTTTACACTGTATATGATATATCATTGATGTGATTGACACTCGCTGTTCAGTTTAATGTGAACTTACTTTCTTTTCGTCTGACCATTATCACATCTCAATCACATCCTTCTCCATTTCGTGTCATGAAATGTGTTCTATAAATCTATTTAATTTTAATGAATCGAGTCTTTGAATTTCGTTATGGGAAAGCCTAAACAAGGATGAATCAACTTACTTTTGGAGATCAGATGTATATATTTGAATGGTTACTTTTTTTTGGCTATGTAGTTTTGTGGCTTCTAGTTTCAATATCATTTTTACATTGTTACCTTAAAAATGCCATTGCGAGTGAGTTTTTAAAATTGCAAAGCATGTTTAGGATTATTTAGAGCAGAGAATATTGATTATCCATTTGGCAACCAACATCTGAGATTGGCTGGTTTGGGAACCTTGACACACCATGTATTACATCAACCCGCCTATTTATTATTTTCTATATCTATCTTGAAGACCAATAAGTTAAATCATTAATAATGAACTACAGTGACCGTAGATGGAGTTGAATGGCCAAAAGATATTCGATGTTGGTTCCAAGTAGTTTAGGACCATAGTTGCATAATTATTCCTTCTATTCTATTATAATTGTTGCAAGCAAAAATGGAAACTATTGGGATAAATGTTGTCGTTTAAATTTCATTACTTATAAAAAAAAAAACTACCTATAAAAAATTGTTGTATCCCCACTGTAATATTCATGGTCATCTCACCTAATATCCCAGAGTCCTTTAGATTATAGTTGTTTGTTCATCTTTGATTTATATATAATCATTGAAATTCTTTGTTGCCTTTTGGTGGTATTGGTTCAGAAGAGAATTGAGGAGCTTGCCAGCGCATCTGGAGAGCAGGTGGAGGCTGCTAGCAATCTTTTGAATAAGCTTACTTTGGGGTCTAAAGGAAGTACAATGACACATCAACTTTCCGGTGCAAATAGTTCCAATGTTGTTTACACAGATGAATTTGACACTTCTGTGGCAATCCTAAACATTGTATGTTTTTTGAATGTCATTTAGTAAATTTATTGGAGGTTGCTAAAGGCTAGTTTCTTTCTTTTGTTTTTTGTTTGAATTGATTTACTTATTTCAAGATTGATCATATCAGGGGGTTATCTGGTTCCATCTTCACGAATATGCAAAGGCTTTATCCGTTCTAGAACCTTTGTATCAGAATATCGAACCAATAGATGAGGTATAATGGTTGTGCCATTGTTTTTCTAAGTAGCTGTAATCTTGTATTAAATTTTTTTTTTCTATATATTTATGTGCAGACAACAGCTCTTCATATTTGCCTCTTGTTGCTAGATGTTGGACTTGCTTGCAATGATGCTATGAAGTCTGCTGTAAGTTCTATGTTACTTGATGGATTAGTCAGTTAATTCAAAATTTTGCATGGTGTTTTCGAACTGCTCCAACTCTTGCTCTATAGTAAATATACCATTATTAGATAGAGCAACTTCTGAACTTAATCCTTGTGGTTGTATGTACTGTGTAGCATGGTTGGAAGATATGTTGTGAAATTAATATTGAGATCTGAAACAAATTACTTACTTTTAGGGTGGAGTTTGTGTTCTTTTCCTTGAGACTAGGGAGTATTTGAGACCCTAGTCAGATGAAATTAGTTTATGGTTTATGAAATGCTGTAGCTTTTTGTTTAGAAGTTTTTATTTAATATGAGATACATTTCTTCTTATGAAGTTGTAACCCTCATTATTGTTGTTTGGTAGAGTCCCAAATTTGCAAATGTTTTTTTGATTCATTAACAAATTTTTATTGATCAAAAGAGTACACAAGAGCCCAAGTATACAAGACATATACAAGAGCAATGCCTAAGCATGCTCGTTTAGTGATACAAGGAATTCATGAAAAATCATGCCATGAAAATCAATTACAATCAACCAATGGAGTAAAGTATTAAAAAATAAGTTTCTAAACTCATTCATTGACTGCTCTTGATCTTCAAAGTTTCTTTCATTCTTCTCCATCCAATGCACCACCATAGGCATATTGGGACCATCTTTCATATTGATGCAATTTGAGAGTTGTCCCAAATTCCTCTCCAAGAAGTGAGGAGGTCATTTACTTCTCTCGGCATCACCCAAGCTAGTCCCAACCGAGCAAAGACTTCATTCCACAACGTCATGACAATCTCACAATGAAGTAGTAGATGGTCAATGGACTCTCCGCTCTTCTTGCACATACAACACCAATCCATGACTATGATTTGACGTTTCTTCAAGTTTTCTAGAGCAAGGATCTTCCCCAAAGAAGCCATCCATACACAAAATGCTGCCTTTAGAGGTGCCTTTGTCTTCCAAATGTTTTTCCATTGGAATGGATTTGTATTGTGCGTGGTCATGGCGAAAGAGCGGACTGTGAATATTTATTTTTTAGAGGGGAACCAACAAATTGTACTTGACTCCCCCCGACAAATGGGTGGAATACACAATGTCAAAGAACATCGAAAAAACATCAATTTTCCAATCTTTTGCATATTTGAGAAATGTAATATTCCATTAGGGAATACCATTGGAGATGATTAATAGGTCCATAATTAAGGCTTCTTTCATTCTTGCTAGCCCATGAACTTGTGGATAAGTTTCCTTGAGTGCCATATCATTGCACCAAACATCATGCTAAACTTGACCTTGGATCCATTACACACAGTAAAGCGGATATTTCTTGAATATGTAGTCTCTTCTTATATGCTTTCATAGCCCCACTCCACAAGGCACACTCACCTCATTAGAACAACATTCTCCCCATTAGGGGGTGCAATTTGGTCCGGTCCAGTCCGGTCTGGGGGGTTGATGGACCGAAATTTTTGGTCCATCATTTTCCTAGACCAGACCGGACCGAACATACCTAGGGACCGGTACCTATCGGTCTGGTCAGTCAGGCCTAAATTTTTTTTTTATTCTTTTTTTCTTAAAAATAAAATAATAAAAAAAGTTATTTAAAATACTAAATTAAAATTAAGTAAATTATTAATGTAGATTATGTAACTAACTTAATAAAAAAATATTTTATATGATCAATGTTAATAAATTAGATGAAAATTACATTATTAACTTATATAATTACTACATAATTACAATTAATATTATACATTAGTTAATTGATAGAATATTAATTTTTTAATGACATTTAAAATTTTATATTTTTAATGGTGATAGGTTTGATGAAAATTATATAATAAATTATGCAATTATTATCATATAAATAATATATATAAAGTAATTTTTTTTTTTAAATTCGGTCCGGTTCGGGGTGGAAAACTCCAAAAAGGGGACCGGACCAGACTAACTTCGGTCCTCTATTTCTTGGACTGGGGGCCGGACCGGACCAACTTCAGTCCGCTCCGGACCAAAGTGGTCAGTCCGGTCGATTTTTCCAGTCTGGACCGACCAGCTAACACCCCTGCTCCCCATGGTGGTTCTCCATGTTTCAATTTGATGAAGATTCTCCACAAGGCCCCCCTGTTCATAGTGATATCTCCATAACCATTTGCCAAGCAAGGCTTTGTCGAAAGATTTCATGTTCTGAATACCCAATCCTCCATCGTTAACGGGAGAGCATATTGTGGTCCATTTCACCTAGTGAAATTTAAACTCGTCATTTATCTCCCCCCCCCCCCCCCCCCCCCCCCCCCCCCCCCCCCCCTGCGGTTCATAGTGATATCTTCATAACCATTTGCCAAGAAGGCTTTGTCGAAAGATTTCAAGTTCTGAATATGCAATCCTCCTTTAATGGGAGAGCATATTGTGGTCCAACTTGTCATTTACACCCCGCCCCTCTTTCCCAATAAGAAGTCACGTTGGAGTTTCTCCATGCAATGAGCTACCTTGGCGGGGAGCGGAAATAATGAGAGAAAGTAAGTTGGCAAATTGGAAAAAGTACTTTTGATTAAGGTGACCTAACGGGAGGCTAAGATATTTCATGGGCAGCTGAGATATCTTGCATCCCAAAATGGAAGCCATACTCTCCACGTTAGGACCATCCCCCATTGACACTACTTCAGATTTGGCCAAGTTCACCTTCAACCCTGATACAACTTCAAAGCATAATAGGAGAGCCCTCAAAGCTTGAATTTGATCATGGTTGGTCCCACCAAAGATTAAGGTATTATCGGCAAATAATAGATGAGATATGTTGAGTGAGCCAGTAGTTGCCTCCCCCACTAAGAATCCAAATATGAACCCACCCTCCATGACACTTTAAATCATCTTACAAAAAGCTTCAATCACAAAAACAAAGAGTAGCGGAGATAGAGGATTACTTTGTCTCAATCCTCATGAGCTTTTAAAGAAGCTTTTTGGCGTGCCATTCACCCATATAGAGAAACAAACCATAGAGATACAATGATGATCCAAGTACACAATTTTGTACCAAAGCCACATCTCTCGAGCATGTAGAGTAAGAGTCTCCAGTTGACATGATTATAGGCTTTTTCCATATCCAGCTTACATAGAAGCCCCGACTCTCCTGACTTGAGTCTACTATCCAAACATTCGTTGGCAATAAGCACCGAGTCGAGGATTTGCCTACCTTTGACAAAGGCATTTGGAGGCTTTGATATTAACTTCTCCAACACCTTGCTCAATCCATTCGCCAATACTTTGGAGAGAATTTTGTACAACCCTCTCACCAAGCTAATGGGATGATAATCTTTTACCTTTACAAATGTATTGGATTCTCATAAGTAGATATCTTCCATGCTTTTATCATCTTCTTTATTAATAGCTTTGTATGTGCATGATTAACTGGAAAAAAAACTCATTTTGGTCTGATGCAGACAGATTCTTATTTTTTGCAACCTTTTGGTGGGGTAGGGAAAAACACTGATCTACTTTTTCAAGTGGCTCTCTCCGCTTTTAATGACATTTCTTGTGATCTTGCACCACAGGCGTGCTGCAGTTTGTGTGCATGACCTTGTTGTAAATGGTAAACCATAAAGGAGTGTACCTTCTTAGTTGACATTGATTCCCTGATCATTGTAGAAAAGAGGCCCCGCATCCACACAACCACTTCCACACTATGTCTTGCACCTTGCTTGTACTTCAGTTTCAAAAATCAAGGGATTATACCACAATGTAAAATTGCTACGTAGTTTTCTTGTTAGAATACCTGAAACAGTTTGCTATTCTTTCCATTATTTCTAGGCATCTTAAAATCTAAAATAAATAAACTCTATTTCAGCATGAAAAAGTACCCAATACTTCTAAAAAATAGTGTTTTTTCTTGCTGCCCGGCATTAGTAATGTGATACATGCACGAAATTCATGAGATATTTACAATATGCAGTATACCTTTCTGTTGTAAACTTTAAACTTCTGTGAACCCTTCATTTAGAGCAAGCCTTTTTTTATAGAGGTCTCCTTGATCAAATTGATTGAGTTGGTTTAAGATTAGCCAATATCTCTGGAAGGGATCATTGGAAAAGATGTTGATATTGGGACTTTTTGCCTTCTGAAATTTGGAAAGCCATCTGATCTCAACATGCTTTTATCCAATCACACAAACTTATATTTTGTTTGAAGATTTACACAGTTTATTACTTATCACAAAAGTAAAAAATTTACACATTTTGTTCTTCAGTTGGCATGGAAATTTTTTGGGTAAGCAGAACCTTTTGTTTTATTGAAGTTAATACTTATAAAAAAAAGTTTTATCAGAATTAATATCTTATTTCCGTTTTTTAATTTGTGTTTTTTTGGCGTCGGGGCAGGGGGCCGGGGGAGAGGGGGGGGGGGGGGGGGATTCTAATTGGTTAATTCCAAAATGATTGTACCCTGCTTACAGTAACTTTTTTAGAATTGAGGTTGTGAATTTGTTAAAAATTGGCATATTGAGGATGGAATGGTCAGGGGAGAAAAAAGAAGAAAATACTGGAGAAATGAAAGAAAAGAAGAAATACTAATTTTGCAGCACGACTTGGTAAGAGAGTAGAGAAGTGACTTACGAAAAAAGAAAAGAAGGATGAAAAGAGAAAGAAAAAAGTGGATCTTAGTCTTCTTGTTTGGTATGGAGAGGATGAGAGGAGGGAAAGAAAGCTACTATATTATCATTATACCTTTTAAAAGGAGAACAAAAATATTTAGGATTACAAGAATGGACTGAAATATTATCACTAGACGCTCTTAGTATTTAGTTGGGAATAATTTTAAGGAGTGTCAAGGGTTTTGAGATTGCATGTCCTTTATTTTCTTTTGATGTACTGTCTTATGGCTTACCTATATATATATATAGATGGATAGATAGATAGATAGTTGGGAAGGCAAAATGTTGGGCTCAGCTAAAGGTCCTTCCTATCCCTCTTGCTTTCCCATTTCCCCCTACCAACCAAACAATAGAAATATACCATCCATGCTCCATTTTACTTCTTCCCTCCTTTGTCCTCCCTATTTGCTTCATAGCTTAGGGCTTCATTTTTAGAGGTTGGTAATCAGAAGCCCTCTGGACTGGATGATTTGGTATTGCAAGTGACGATGGAACTTTGGTATAGATGTCACAGCTGGTGTTGTATTCATCTCTTCTATGGTTGATGTGAGCATTTGCTGGTTTTTATCATGCTAATATGGGCAGAGTGCCAAGCAGTTTATACTTGCTTGCTAGAGGTTTGGTATTCTTCTTTTTTATAGATGCTTTCTGCGGTAATGTGGCAGAAACATTGTTTGTGCCTTTTTTGAAAATTAAAATATGGCATCAATTCTAAGGGGTTTGCTTTGAGAAGCTGTGACAACTGTCAACAAAAGTTTTACATCAGTAGAAGATCGTGTTTTTTGGGTTCACAAATGGTATTTGTTCTGTTGTGCTTCTAAACCTGACTACCTGCTACACTGTATCGTATTGAAGTGCATGTTTATGGTAACTTTTGGACCTCAATTTGAACAAAACCATTGGAATTCTTTAGATCTTATGCTAGTGCTTAATAGGTAGTTGAAGCCATCTACTGGAACTGGACTTGTGTGGTTTATAGGGTAATGGTAACTCAGTTTAGATGGTCTGATCCAAGGCCTCTTTTTCCCTTTGGTGATGGCCTCAGTTCAAAATTTCTTGTTTATATTAAGAAAATCATCCCATCATTTTCACTTAGCATGTCCACATATTTTGGTCCTTATTCCAAAATGATAACCATTATAATCATTTGTGTTCAGGATATATTAAGTTACATGGAAAGAGCTTTTGGTGTTGGCTGCATGAGTCAAGGTGACAATGGAAACACGACCCAGCAACTGTCTGGAAACCTAGTAGCAAAATCTTCCTCTATTCCTCTCAGCAGTTCATCGGCTATGGATGTTTCTCATTCAGATTTAGCTGCTAGTGTGAATGCCTCAGAAAACTTTTTATCGAGAACCTTGTCAGAAGAGGCACTTGAATATGAAACTATGTTGTCAACACTAGATATTGGTGGACGAAATTCAGTGAGGCCGTCTGGTCTTTCACCTCCAACTAATCTGCCAAGGACTGCGGTTGATAGGTCTTTTACCACTGTTGATTTGAAGCTTAAGTTGCATCTTTATAAAGTTCGGTTTCTGCTTCTCACTAGGAACCTTAAGCAAGCAAAACGTGAAGTCAAGCATGTTATGAATATTGCACGTGGGAAAGATTTGTCCATGGCTCTCCTTCTGAAGTCTCAGATTGAATATGCACGTGGCAACCACCGTAAAGCCATTAAGCTGTTGGTGGCATCAAGCAATCGGACAGACATGACAATCTCAAGCATTTTCAACAACAATCTTGGGTGTATATATTATCAGCTTGGGAAATACCATACGTCGTCGATATTTTTTTCGAAGGCGCTGACTAATACTTCATATCTTCGGAAGGAAAAGCCACTAAAGCTGTCAACTTTCTCCCAGGATAATTCTTTTCTCATAGTATATAACTGTGGTATACAGTACTTGGCCTGTGGGAAGCCAATTCTTGCTGCTCGCTGTTTCCAGAAAGCCAGTTTGGTGTTCTACAACCGACCTCTGTTATGGCTTCGACTTGCTGAATGCTGTCTGATGGCTTTGGAGAAGGGACTAATAAAAGCAAATCACTCTCCATCAGAAAGATCAGAAGTCAAAGTACATGTTATTGGCCAGGGAAAATGGAGGCAACTTCTTGTTGAAGATGGAATATTAAGAAACAGACATGTGGATTCTGTTGAAGGGGATGATTGTATGCTGTGCAGTGAAGGGCAACTGAAGCTTTCAATGTTGCTTGCCCGACGGTGTCTGCATAATGCTTTGCAATTACTTAACTGCTCCGAGTCAAACCATTCAAAGTATGATTTGTCTTCAAATACCTCCTTGGAAGAAAATGAATCAAGTGGAGCAGCTTCTTCGAGGAACTCAAACCACAAGAACTTGCAGAACATTGATTCGAAAACATTTACTGTAACAGTAGGTTTAGGTCAGGTTCATGCAAATGGGGATGCCAAAGAAATGAAGGGAGGAACAAGTCAGGAGCTCATGCAGAACTCTCTCTCCTATTATGAAGATATTTGTAGAAATGAAAATCAGTTGATCAAGCAATCCATTCTTGCTAACCTGGCGTTCGTAGAGTTGGAACTGGAAAACCCCATGAAGGCCCTGTCAATCACCAGGTCTCTATTGGAACTTCCAGAGTGTTCTAGAATTTACATCTTTCTTGGTCATGTGTATGCAGCAGAGGCACTCTGCCTGTTAAACAGGCCAAAGGAGGCTGCTGAGAATTTATTGATCTATTTTTCGGGGGGAAATAATTTTGATTTGCCATTTAGTGAAGAGGACTGTGAACAATGGCGGGTGGAGAGAACTGTCGATAGCGAAGAGTTAAACGGAGGATCAGTGACTGCCAAGAAGAATTCAACCGAGGACTCGCAAGGCATTGTCTTTCTAAAGCCAGAAGAGGCTCGTGCAGCACTTTATTCAAATTTTGCTGCTGTGTCTGCCATGCAAGGTCAACTTGAGCAGGCCCATCAATTTGCAACGCAAGCACTATCAATATTACCGAACAGTCGGGAAGCGACCCTGACTTCAATTTATGTGGATCTCATGCTCGGTAAGTCAAGAGAAGCTCTTGCCAAGTTAAAGCAATATAGTCGCGTTAGGTTCCTCCCCAGTGGCGTAACGATGAATAGATCTTCTTGATTACTGTACCAGTGTTTTTTGAGTCAGAATGTCCAGCCCCCCTCACAGCATTAGTTAGCACGTAGGTCAGCAATCCTTTTTAAGAGGATCTGTAACATATATATAGTTCAATTTAGGGAATAAATTTTCCTGTTCTTTATTTGCCCCTTCATATTTTTTTTTTTCCATATCTAGGGTTCATTACATGGTGGTGGCTGTGTTTTGGATAATGCAGATGCCCACCTTTCAGATTTGAGATTTAGTTTGTTTCAGGCAATGGTGTTGTAATGCTAATCCAGTTGGTATTCGAGAATAGAGAGATCATGTGCTCCTCTAGAAAAAAAAAAAAAGAAGAAAAAAAGAAGTTGAAGAAGAAGAAAGGAACTGACATTATCATTCAATTTGTATTTGAATTCCATGTCATATTTTCATTTCTATGGCCCCTCGAGCTTTATTCAAGTGTTGATACCCTGATGATCCCAGATAACGTACAATCTATCTGCAATCTACTATATATATATATATATATATATACTGTTTCCCTCTCTTTACATCATCACTCATGTAGACGCTTTTTGAAAATAAATTAGGAAGAAAGAATTAATAATTTTATTGGAAAATTTTCTGCAGTTAATATTTTCATGGGATGGTTGCATGCATGGTAGGTCTACATTGGAAAAGCTTTTACAATATGGTTGGACGCACCGGTAGGTGGCAATACATTGGAAAAGCTTTTACAATATGGTTTGACGTACCGGTAGGTGGCAAATATATAATTCAAGCTGAATAAAAATAAGATAAATGCTCCTATTATATATTAAGCCATGCATGTAATTAGCATTTCCTAATTAATTTTATCGTTTAATAATTCAAATCAATTTTTAGGTCTTGCTAGTATTTTACTCTCAATGTTTTCTTCACTTTTCTAGGGCCTCATCTTTGAAGAGATATATATATATATATATATATATATATATTAATTTGGATAAGATTAATGTTCGTTATGTATATTTTTTAACTTACATCTTTTCATTACTATTTGAACCACCCAGATTTATATATTGTATTCTTAACCTACCTATTAGGGATTGACAAATAGCATTGATCACCAATATTAGACTCGTCATTAAAAAATGTGTTTATATATATACATATCACTTATCTTAATTTTTAAACTTGAACGGATGACATGATACGCTATTTGATATGATGCAAAATACAAAATACAATCAATTTACGAGTGAAAAAAGGGAGGAGGTGGAGCTAGCCATCCATCTAGGTTGGGAAAAATGAGAGATAATAGAGACTGGAGATCACAAGTTCTAATATTAGATAGGAAACTAGTATGATAACTTAACCATGCATGCATGCATGATTGTGGAGAGCATATTCAATTTATTGGGTAAAATAATAGCTATATATATATATGTTGACAAATGAACGTACACTATACATGATTTATCCATTTAACTTGAAAAATTGAGATAATTCTCATCCCTTCATTTTATAGGGTATATACTGATCATCTCGTGTCGTCTTGTAGACATAGCGTTCAACCACAATAAATAGTAATACTACTCTTAATTTTTTTTCCCTTTTGCTGCACGTGATGGTGTTTTTGGTTCTACTGCCACCTGCAGGACCATATCCAAACTCCAGATGACCCTTATGTTGTATAGTCACGTGAATAATTAGATCAATCCATTCATCGCATGATCGATATATTTTAACTAATTCTTTATCCTAGTTAGCTAGCTAAGACGCTCCCTCTGTGTTTTCCCCCTTTTCTTGGGGTGTCATCGTATACATACATACATATATATATATATATATATATATATATATTCCATTAACAAACATGCAAGAAGATAGATATAAAACAAAGTGATCATCAGATTAATCCAATAGAAGATTTGAAGTCATGCATTAGACTCGGAAAGCGCGCAGCTTTGATTGCAATTCCTTGCCTAAGGCAAATACACACATGCAACAATCCCTTAATTAATTTTAAGCAAATAGTTTGCAATAATAATATTAATGTTTGCAAACATCAGAATATAGATCAAAGAATAAGATTTTCCGATAGAGAGATTGAAAATGATGGGGGAAGGTTTGCTGGACATCCTCTCATGTAGTCGACTCCGTCTGTCCATGCAGCCATCATTCTAGCAACCTGCAATCCAATATATACAACTCGTCGATTCAATGAGTCAATTCTTTCCCAGCGTATATACACATGATTCAAAGAAATAATATGTTAAAGGCTAGCAGCTTGTCTATATATTTGAATATCACCATGCATATTTCAGGAGAATAACTAAATTATCTATATTATTCTAAATAAAAAGTAGTTTTCTACTTTTTTTTTTTAATTATTATTTTAAGTTGAAGTAGTTTTCTACTTATAGATGCTATATGTACTTAAAAAGAACAAGAAAAACAAGAGTACCTTTTAATTTGTTAAAGACATTAGTTGGTTCAGATTGTTGTTTACTTGACGCTTTGTTTTTATGAATATAGCAATATAAGATGAAGCAGAAATAAAGATTTTGCCTCCTTATAAGTAACGCATGAATCATGATCATGAGGTAGCTCCAAATGAAACCTGCAGAAAAATCTTAGGAATTATGGTTTGGAGATAAGTGCGGCACCTAACTCAATACTTCTACTGAGAGCAGGTGTATCCAGGAGGGGGTGTCTTCCCACAAGTTGCAAGGAGCTGAAGAGCAAGTGGAACAAAGACATTAAGGTTGAGAAGCTTTTGCTTGAGAGTGGTGCACATGCAAACCGCAGCCTCATTCTCCATAAGTCCTTGCAGCACCGGGCAGCACTTGTTGACCACCGGGTCCCCAAGCCCAATGTGCACCAACCCACCAAGAAGATCCACACAAGTACCCAGTTTCAACGTGTCAATGGGGCATGTTTCCTTCGCTGGTGGCGGCGGCGGTGTGAGAATTGGAGGTGGTGTAACTGGAGGGGGAGTCGCAGGTGGTTTGAAAATGGGAGGGAGAATCACGGGTGGTATGACTATCGGAGGAAGGGTCACCACCGGTGGTTTAGTTGGAGGAACTGTCACCGGTGGCAGCTTGATTGGGGGTGGGTGTATTGGAGGCTTTACCTTGGGTGGACTGGTATGCATTGGTGGGGCCGTGCCACAGAATGCACAGCCAAGTATAGGGGTGGCTGAGAAGATGAAGAGAATGCAAATGAGAAAGAGAGCATAGATATTGGAGGATTCCATCTTTTTGGGTGTCTCTCTTTTGGAACAAGAGAGAATTAGCTAAGAATATAGAGTAGTGGTGAGGTCTTTGCACTAGGGAAGAGGGTGTTATATAGGAACAGTGAGGACAGCAAGACACCAAGCAAGAGCCCCGGCCACGAAGCAGATCACGTGAACGTGGGCTCTAATAACCTCAAAATAAAGGCAAATGACAAACTTTGCTAGTTGGCAATAACGTAACGATTACGTTCGTGTCCTAATATTATTTGTTTTCCTTTGTTCCTTGTGGAATGCGCATTAGAACATCTTAATTTAAATATCCCTCTCTCCTCTCACATATACCAAATGACCGAGAAAGAGAACATTTCTGAAATTATGTTTGAGAGAGAGAGAAATTTGAATAAATTAATGCTTTTAGAAAATAAATTTTGTACTATAGTTTACAAAAGTGAATAAGTAAAGTTGAAAAGTTATTCGAATTAATATACATCCTTTTAATAGTAGTTTTTGTTTTGGTATTATAAGAGTTGTTTTGATATTTATACCGCGTATTTGGGTAATAACTGAATATAAAAAGTTTAAATTATTACTTTCTTAAGATTTGAAGATATTTTTTTGGAGAATTTAAAATTAAAATAAAAAACCTTCAAAAGTTCTGAAAAAAATTCGTAACCAAACAAGCCCTATATATAACTTGCTTTCTGTGAATAGCTAAGCTGGGAATCAATCAAGCTATAAATTACGTACGTGCCTAGCTTAAATTATTTATATGGGTTGGAGATTCGGGTGTTCATCGTTATATGAGATCACATCAATATCTGAAGATGATCATTTTAAGTTCTTTTGACGGCCTGCACCTAGTGATAATAAATCATTGGTAATAACTAATAGATGTTTGTTTTAAAGCGGTTTTTAGGATTCGTTTATTTTCATACATGAGATGATATAATTGATATAAAAGTTGAAAGTTGAATAAAATATTATTAGAATATATTTTTTAATATTATTTTTATTTTGAGATTTGAAAAAATTAAATTGTTTATTTTATTTTGTGTGAGAATTTGAAAAAGTTGTAATAATTAAATTAGATGAGATGAAATGAATTGTGAAAACATACGAGATCTTAATTTCATCATTCGCACTCATGATTGCTTATGCATATTCTTTTGTGAAAGCCCCCAGCATATTAGTTTCTGGGATCAATATTCCCAGTCATGTTTTACAATAATTACACCCACCATAAGACTAGCCAGAAGCAAAAATATATATGCACGGTAAAAGGCATCGGGGGCCCTAAAATTCCCTGATATATAGTATTGCTCATATTTCCAAACTAAACCAGACGCCAAATATGGAGATATACAGAGAGTCATGCATGTGTTTTATGCATGAAATCCAACATCATGGTCATGTTCTTAACTTGCAATATATAGGAGAAGCAGTAGTAATACAGCTACGCAAGCATGCATGTGCAATAATGGTGGGGTCAGAGAGGAATTAGTTGAGGAGATCAAGATAAAGAAGAAAAGGATCATACAGTGTAGTAGTAGTAGTAGTACGCAAATTATAAGCATGTGCATAGCTAGGCTATTGTCAATATCGGTGTTGGAAGTCCGTCCGTGAATCGAATGTGTACTCATGAAGAGGCCGGGCTTGAAGTAGTAAGCCTGGAGGAAATAAATTTTTGTAAGCTTGGATCATCGATATCCGTGATTCAGCTTTTTGGCTCAATTTGACATGATTAAGTGAATAAATTAATCTATTTTACAGTAAAAATTTGTTGTGTACGACAATAAACCACGAAAGTTTGTAAATTTTATATACCGTGAGATCTCTCTTTTAGCCAAACGTTTCAAATGTAAAAATGCTGTTCATTCCGAAGGATGGAGGAGAGTACTGTATGTATCTGTATGGAAGCTGGTAACTTGCTCGAAATCAACCACTTGTTACTGGTCCCAAAGCCAGTACGTGAACGACTGTGCTAGCTAGCTATATATGGAATTGATGCGTTTTCATTTTCACCCAAAAAATACATAAAAGAGGAGAAAGTAATGTCATTGTCATGCCAAGAGATTATTGTTCTGCATGTGGCTGAAAAATAATGCGAATCTGAGGTGCAAACTCCTTAATTTACATGATGAGATGTATTTACAGGGGTTTCGATCAGGGATTTTCAGCGTCTTTTTTGGCCAATATTGAGTTACGCGGTAACCCAACAGTTTTCACTACTGTTAATATATTCATATTGCTAGCTAGCTGGCCGCTGGCTATTACCTCTTGACTTCATGCAGGTACTAAACAATAAGAAAGCTAGCTAAATATTCAGTGGTCACATGCCACTTTATAAACTTTTTAGTACCCTATCCGCATGGACAAATAATTAAGCCAGGAACGATTCCTTTGGAGTGGGGGTGTGGGGGCATTCTTGTTCTTTCTTCACAGCCTGGCCGGGGGCCGGGTGCCTGCAGGCCCTCCCTCGAAGATATGAGCATTTGCGTCGTGATAGTGATCATCTAGCTTGTACGCAATGATCATCTGATCAGTAGTTTAATTTGTCAATCATGTTTATGAATATGCGTGCTTTACTTTTTGGTCTTATTTGAATTTAAAACTTTTTAAGTTCTTATATGGATTTATGGGTATTAAGTGTGAGAGAAATAGAAACATAGTTTATACATCATTTTTTTTTTTTTTTAAATTTGCTTAAAATCCTCAAATTCAGATAAAAACTTGAGGAGATCTTAATCAATCAATCAACGCGTGACCTCAATTCCACGTTTCTTGCATAAAAGACAGAGAAAGGGCTGATCTACATATGAACTGGTTTTCTTGTCAGCATATGGTAGTACTCATGTCTTTATAAAACAACAAAAAGAAGATGGGGGAGCTCAGTCTTGAGCTTATCAAGTGGGGCTCGATCAGATTCTGTCCGGCCATGAAATTCAAGGCTCTCAATGCGTCTCTCCTTGCATGGAATCTCATCTTACCGCTGCTGGCTTCAACGCGTCATGTTCTTGGATATGGTAGTACTGCATGCATCGCGATCACGGGACGTCGTACGTAATTAATTTAAAATCAAGATTTTCTCTAATGTCAACTCACGATTCAATTGCATTCGAAGGAAAGACAAGTATTATATGCATGTCGATCTACGTGCATTCTACGTTAGCTATAACTTTTTATATGGATAACCTTAAATATTGTAAAGGTCATCTACATATAACAAATGGAAAAGGACCGGAAGGTTCTGATTACTTTTCGCTAAAAACTAGAACCGTACAAAAGAAGGTATATATATGCACGTCCAGCTCAACCAAGTGACTGACTTAAAATACAAAATTAATTGAAATATTCAAAATACATAAAATTAACATGTGTTGTGATACTTCCCATCAAGATGGAGAGTAAATAGAATGAACTCCCATCTTATTGATTAATTGCAGAAATTGTTGATGTCAAAGGGCTTTAGTGAGCACATCTGCTAGTTGGTGCTATGATGCTAGATGAAAAGTCTTGATCACTCCATTTTGTATTTTTTCTCGTATGAAATAACAATTTAGCTTAATGTGTTTGGTGTGCTCGTGAAACACTTAGTTGATAGCAATGTGTAGAGCAACTCGACCATCACGAAACAATTGAACACTTTGAGTGTGAGGTACAATGAAAATAACAAAGAAGGGTAAGAAGCCAAACAATCTCGCAAGTAGTGGATGCCATTGATATGTATTCAGCTTCAGCAGATGAACAAGAAACAGTTGGTTGTTTATTTAATTTTCAAGAAACCAAAAAATCACCAAGAAATACCAAGAAGCCAGTTGTGGGTCAACGACTGTCAAGACAAGATGCCCAATCTGAATCTACAAAAAACTGTACAAAAGAAGGTATATATATGTGGGTCCAGCCCAGCCAACTGACTGACTTAAAATACAAATTAAATTAATTGACAAGCTAAGTATCAAAACGACAGACTCAGTAAAAATACATAAAATTAACATGTGTTGTGATAACATATCATGTCGTACTCGATCAATGTGTGGTGATAATTACGCTTTCTTTGTTTATTTGCATGCAAAAAATGGCTTCGTTAATTTCTAGCAATATGAGCAGAGCTAATTAGACAGACATATAATGATAATTCACTAATATTTCATGCATGTTTTTGAGGTCATGATCAGGGCCGGAACTATCTTAGGGCAAAGCCCCTCCCAAATTTTTTAAAATTTGATGAAAATTAAGTTTTAGAAGGTATCTTTTAGAGTAGATTATATAAAAGTTAGTATCTACCCCCCCCCCCTTCCCTAAAATTATTTTTTTCTTAACTTAGCCCCCCAAATTATATTTTCTAGTTCCGCCCCTGGTCATGATCATCCAGTACGACATGATCATACGATTATAAGAAGATGTATTCATGTGCCGAAGCAATGCATGTAGCTCTAATGATCAGATCAATCCATCATGTACGTCCATGTTGATGATATATATATATATATATATATATATAGGATTATAAGTCATGCGTATGTATCGCGATAGATCAATATTTAATTTTTAGTTTAGTTTAATAGAACACACACACACACATATATATATATATATATATATATGAGTATTTGCAGCAAAAATACTCATTAATAGGATGTAATTAATTTACATTACAGCTTGCAATTATATACATGCACTTCAATTGCTATGAACTTATTTGAAAGGATCGAGTTAAAACTTGGAAGCAAGTTTTTCTCACGACAAAATATGACTATTTGGGACGAAATATGTGGCGGCAAATCATCAAAGACTAATTGCAAGTTGCAACACAATTTCTTCTGGGATATTTTAGGAAAAAAATATTTGCGTCGAAAAGTCTTTTTTTTTTTTTTTTTTGTACCTAGGTATCTGAAATTAACTAAATTGAACTATCTTAGTTCATATTGGATTCAATTCTTCTGAGAAATTGAAAAATATGTTAATATTATAATAGTTTTTAGTACAATAATAAATCAAAGAAAACTCCCCGACTGAAAAAACATATCCAAAGGAAGGTCTATATATATATATATATATATATATATATATATATATATAACTATGGTTTATTCCTAAAATCCGGACACTCAAATTATGGAAACAATTTGAAGAGAGAGAAAGAAGAGCTTGAATCCCAATATTAAGGCTGCGTTTGGATGTTGAGTTGAGTTTAGTTCTTTATGAATAGTAGTGAATTGATAAGTGAATGGAATTATGCGGGACCCATCTAAACAGAGTTTAAAGTGTGTTTGGATGTTAAAATGAGTTTAATACTTGTTTTGAGAGGTTGAAAAAGGTTGTAGGTCTCACGTATAAAAATGTGTTAAGTGATCAAGTGAAACATGATCATATTGTTTTGATACAAAATAAATTATAAAATAACTATATAAATATCTTTATTCCTTTATATTTAAAGAAATTTGGGTTGTAGTTGGCAGCCAACATGCATAAGCCCATATATAATTCATGGAAAATGCTAGTTAGTATGCCGTCAGAATTTGTTCTTCATTTTAATCATTCATTTATTTTATTTTATTTTATTTAATGATTAAGAAATTGACTTTTAGTATATTGATATATTTTTTTTATTTTTTTTAATATTTAAATATGTTAAAAAAATATAAAAATAAAAAAGAAAATTTGTGACGACACGCCCAGCCTAGCGTGACTCATAATTCATTGTTGTGGCTGACAGATTATGCATAAGAAAAAGTCTAAATGCAGGCATGGGGGTGGCTGTTAAAATCCCTAGAAAAGTGGCCCCAGGACAAGCCTCAGCACTGCCTTTGGAAGGCAAGGACAGCACCATGGCCAGCCTACACGCATGCCTTGGCCCGTGCCGTGACACGCACGGGGCGCCCAACATGCATGCATGCCTTGGCCTGCTCGTTGACACGCACGGGGTACCCAGCATGCGGGCCAGCAAGGCTAGCTGCTGCGTGCCGCACAGCGCGCGACCTGGCATAGGCAAGCCCATGCGCATGCCCAAGCGCACAGCCTTGCACCGCGCGCCCCTGCCCACACCCTTGCGCGGCGCCTACATTCAGCCCATGCGCGCGCACCTACGCCCAACCACGCACAAGCCCTTGAGCACGCCCCACGCTGCATGCTAGCGAGGTTAGTGGCATGCCTTTGCAAGCATACCATCCAGCGCACAGCTTCAGCCTGTGCCTTGTAGGCTAGGCCAGTGGCATGCCCATCAGGCATGCCATCCAGCGCATGCCTTGCAGCCCAACGCCCAGGCCACCAGCCTGGGCCATGCAGCACGCACACATTGTTCACCATCAGTAGGCCTTGCATGGCACCAGACCATGCTCATCAGCAGGCCCATGTGCCATGCCCATCGGCAAGCCATGTGGTGCCACCGAGCCATGGACCAACCCGAAGACCACCATACACCATCCTAGCCCATCATGGGCTCATGCATGCCACAACCAACTTGGTCCATGCTACTATTTTATTTTCATTTATTTATTTATTCCAAGGGACCTATTGGGAGTTTCCAAATTGTAACTCTTATAACTAGGACCCTTAGTCTTTTCTTTTAGATCTTTTGACAATTTCATTTTGGACGGTTTTGTTCTTGAGATCAATAATTTCGGTGTTTAGCACTTGGGGTCTCTGAGGTGCAATTCGTGAATCTCCAAGGAGAGAATCACACTTTGCAATTCGTGAATAAGTGTGATCCGGTTTATCAATCTTATGAGTATTTTTTCATCCATCATCTTGTCTTCCATTTTCTATCCATTGTTCTTATTAATTTGTGAGCATTGTTATTAAAGTGTTCTTGGATTGTTCATGAGATTGCTTGTGTTCATTTTATGTTCATTGTCGTGTCCATCATAGTGCCTCATTTGATCCATTTAAACACTTAAGTGTCTCCCCCTGAGTGTTTGCCCTAGTCCACTTACTTAAATGCCCCTTGCCACCACTTCCATCAAACCCTAACCCACAACTTACTTCCTATTCGGCTACCACTTGCCTTATGTGGATTTGCCCTAGCTGCCCACTCCACTTGTTATATTAGTGTTCTTATAATTTAGGAACCCTAGTTGACCCAATCAAATCCCCATAACCGGCCATCCACATCCCCTTTGACTTCTCAAGATTTTAGGTAACTTTTCTAAAATCTCTCACTTGCCCAACTCATCCAATCCTAGCTGCCCATACCAAAACCCTAGCTTCCATCTTCCATCTTCCAAACTCTAAACCTAAATCCTAAGTGGCGCTAAGCCTAATTCCCCACCATTGCCGTGCGCCTCCTTCATCCATTGTGGTCCATACACTTCATCATCTTTCCCCTCATTCCACACACCAATTCAAGCCTAAACACCTAACCTCACCTTACCAAAGTTGTCATATTTGTGACCTTTGTTCGAGAACCAAGCAAGAGAGGAATTGGCATTCGGTCATCACAAGGAGATCCTAGGCGTGGAGATCATAGTAATTAGGGACTTGACCGAGGTCCCTAACAGTGGCCTCCCCGCAGACGGTCTCCTACGTGGACTAAAATGCCCCGTTTAAGTGATGAAAACGGTGCACACATGACTTTCGTTCAACTAAAGAACCCCCTTTGAAAACACAAAATGGAACGTTTTCATTTGAGACTCTTCTTCTCCAATTTCAAAATTGTGTGTATATATACCATTCTCTCGTATCAATTTCCTGAAATGAAAAAATCAATTTCCCAGAAGATCCCTCCTACTAAAGGGACAACGAAAGACATAGACATTGTCTTTATGGCTCTAAACTTTGTTTATGGCTGCTGGTTTACTGAACCAGAAAAAAAAGAAAAAGAACACAATCATTCCTTTTACAGATTCCACAACTTACAGTCTCAGATTTCACAACTCACACAGATTTCCCCACCTTCTTCTCATCATAGATTTTTGCAATCCCTACCCTTCGTTTGACAAATTTCCCAAGTCAAACATTGTTAAACACTAGCACAAATGGAAAAAAAAAATAAGAAGCTTTGTCAAAGGATCTTACCTAGTTCGATGTTGAGGAGTGGGTAGACAAAAGGGCGAGAGAGATTTTTGTTCTGAAATGAAAAAGTGTAAGCAGACCGAAGCGAATTTCGTTTTTTGGCTTTTTGGGATTTTTTTTTTTTTTGTTTTATAATATAAACACTAACAGTCATGTCAGTGGTGTACACATACAGGCAAAAATTACGCATGTATGTAGCAGTTTTGTTATTCGTAATGCATCAGACTATTATCTTATAGGAAAAAACTACTATGCTCTCCCAAGCTTACTGCTCCATTTGACAGCTTGCTATTTTTTTTTTTAACTTAGTTATTAAGAAAATTATTTTAAATGTATTGAAGTATTTTTTTTATTTTTTTAAAATATCTAAAAATATTAAAAATTATGAAAAAAAATTCAAAAAATGAAAGGCCGTAACTTTGAGCGAGCTACTCTGGGCGGCAGAGTAGCACCCAGAGTAGCCCGACTCTATCTTATATTATAGGCTCAACCCAAGAGTCTCCTACAACAGTTCTCAGGATAGGATGCAGGAAGTCAAGTCCTTTATTTTTTCAAGAGGCCAAATCACTCCAATTTTATTTATGAAGTTAGGCCACTTGTGTAATCCTGCACTTGAATAAATTATATATTTAGAAAAAAACCCTAAATCATCATACTATAAATATGAAATATATATATATATATATATATAACCAAAATAAAAGGAAAAAAGAGGTTAAATTTCATCCCCAAATAGGCAGTTCACAAAGTGCTAAAGTTGTCGTTTAGATCTTGATTTAAAGTGTAAGTTACAACGATCATTACATCTTATAAACAAACGAATACATTATGATTTATTTATCAAATTAATTGAGAGACAAGCTTATTGCACTCTCTTCTATTATTCTATATAGGGAAGTTTAGAAGCAAGAGACAAAGCAAGATTTAAGCTGGCCTCTCCTCCTAATGCTCTCGTTATTAATATTGGCAAGATCAAGATCAGGTGGTTAAGAGAGCTCAGCGCTTTTGATCTTAAGCCTAAAGTTTTATTGTCTAATGTCAACATTTATGTACTTAATTTTCTCCATATTCCTTAGTTCACTATTCAGACGAAAAGATCCATCTTGGTCAAATGGATACTTTCTTCATTAATTAGGTACTCTCAAAGTTACTACGTACGTACTGACGGCGTCTGATCTACAAGTAATCCTGGTTCTGATGGTTGTAATGGTATATACTGTTCCACAAATTGTTCTAGTACTACTTGAGTTTTCTTGTTTTTACAGAGTGGACAGCTTTGAAAATGGGTCTTGTTACTCTTTGCTATGAATTGAGTACTTCTGAGCTTATTGTGCGCGCTATAAAATGGGATCATATATTAAAAGGAGTGAGAAAACATATTTGTAACCGTAAATAAGTAGGTGGTAAATCAAAGTAAACATACGTCTTAATTTGTTTGTTGCAAAAGAACTTTCACTGGAACCTTTCCACCCTCCGATTTACCGATGTTTAGAGTAAGCTATATACGTACATGATACGTTAGAAACTTAGAAATTAGAATTTAGAACTGATCAGTTCAAAAGGGTGCAGTACAGTTGTCATGCATGCAAAAGGTAAGCCTAGCGCGCACAGATGGATCATGGATGTTCTCGTCATTCCTTTTTTTCATGTGTTCTTTCTCGACCGGCTGATCAGTTGGTAAGACGAGCTTTCAGCGCATAAACTTCATTTTTTCGAAGGTTATTTCTATTTTTTAATTAGCTCCTACATCGTAAAAAAAATGCAAATTTCTTGTCAAACAACTACGTCTAAATTGGGTACAAATTATTTAATTTTAAAAGGCATGAGTATTAAATAGGTACTTAATCAAGATTTTTTGCCTGTCATGAACTATCGCGCGCTCCATTCTCATCTATATATATATATATATATATAAACTCAGACAACATGCATGCAGAGTTACGTCGTGAGTATGTAAGTATCGTGTAATTACTTTAAAAAAATAAATAAATACGAGATTTATATGAAAAAAATTAATTTTTTAATAATAAATTTTACTCTTTTTTAAAATGACTGTACGACACTTACGTAATTCACGACTACGTATAGTATTACTCAAAATTAAAAGGTACGTATGTGATGATCTGTTTCATTTTAATACACTTTTTTGTCTGCATAAATCGGTATTTTATAGAGGTGATATTAATTACACTTTCGAAAATTACTTTAATTTTTCAATTAACCCCCATGACAAAAGTTACAAATCTTGACAATTTAAGCTATCAATTAAAAAAAGTTAAATTAATATTATAACTTTTATCGTAAATCGAATCTATTACTTCCGTACTTGACACCGACTTGCATATATAATTATTATTTTCTTATATAATATTAATAAAATTATATATGGCATGTAGTATTCTTTCCTTTTATATATCTATCTTTCTATCGGTTAGATTTTAACCAATGAATTAACAGTACATTCCCTTCAAAATCCACCCTGTCATGTTCTAAAAATCGAGTGTTCAAACCAGACATGTTACGGACTAGATCTCTAATTCCTTCTCCTCCTTTACCTGAACTTCTCTCTAAATTTATACCTCTAATTGGCTCTTGTTTTCCGAAACCAACACGCTCTCTGCTGATCTCTCCCCAAATCCCTGAAACCAAAGCCATTAATGTCTGTTGTCTAGTACTCAATCTGAGAAACGGTGATGGGGATATTGTATGGCATGGTGGCCAGGGGTCACGTAGTGTTGGCGGAGTTCAGCGCCGTGCCGACGAACGCCAGAGACATAGCGAGGCAGGTTTTGGGGAGGGCACAGCAGGGAATCGAAGATAGCAATACCTCCTATTCCCATGATCGTTATATTTTTCACGTGAAAAAGACCGACGGCCTCACCGTTCTTTGCATGGCCGACGACGCCTTTGGACGTAAGTTTTTCGTTTTTATTTTTTGTTTCTTAGTTTTTTCTCAAGTATTTCTTCTATTATTGTTCTTGTTCTAGTAGTGATGGTTTATTTTAAGTGCGCAATCGCCTGCAAATAATAACCAAGAGCATGAGAGCACAAGGAGTGGATTGTAGTATTAAAAGTTGAATCAGAGATTCAGAGACCTCTGGTTCTGATGTGGGCATTCATTTTAATATCCTTTTTATGCTTCTTGTTTCATAAAAAACGCTTTTTTGGTATGGAATTATGGTGCTTCTGATGTGATTAAGCTGGCATGAATTTGGATTGAAAGAAGGAACTTTGGAAACTAATTTGGGAATGTTTGCGATGTGAGTCTCAAGTATTAAGATAGAGAATAGGAGAAGTTATCTTTCCTTCTTTCGGGACAAGTCTGCATTCATCTCAAATGATTATCAATGTCTCTCCTGTTTGGCGTATTTCCATTTAAAGGCAATTACATGGAAATACGCCAAACAGGAGACATTGAAGATACATCGAGCTAACATTTGAATGAAAAAGGAATCAGAATGGAAAAATGGTGAAATCACAGACTAATTGGGGCTTACGGATATCCATGGGTGATTTCCCGGCTGTTTATATGGTCTCTCTTAAAGGAAATTACTAAGAAGGGATACTAAAATTTCAACAGGGGCATTGAAGAGAGACTGTTTTCTGGTCAGTGTAAATCAAGTAGTTTTCCCTCTGCATTTCGCCATTCTTAAAGAGCTTAATCTTGAATGGTGAAAGGGTTGAAATCAGCGGCTCCTTTGCTTAGACAGCTTGCTGCTTGCTTTGAATTGCAGATGCAGATGTTCAGTAATATGTTATAATTGCTGCATTAACCATGATCTAAGGATCTCTTCCTCTCAGATACTGCTCGTGTTGTTCTTTTTATTGTCATCATTATGGTTTGCAAATAATGAAAGATTATTTATCAATATGGAACAAATTGAATGCAGTTTCATGACCATCAGTTACTTCATAAAAAAACAATGCTTCTTTAATGTTGTTTGTAAATTGTTATGCTTTCGTGTTACTGGTGTCCACTAAAAATTACGAACAGGGAGAATCCCGTTTGCATTTCTTGAAGACATTCATCAAAAGTTTGTGAAAACTTATGGGCGTGCGATTCTTTCTGCTCCATCCTATGCCATGAATGATGAATTCTCAAGAATCTTGAGCCAAGAGATGGACCGTTACTCAAATGATGCAAATGCCGATAGATTAAATCGTTTGAAGGGTGAAATGAGTCAGGTTTGTTCATGAGCTCCCGCATTTTGCTTTACTTCCACTAAAAAGATTTTTATTTATTTATTTATTTATTTTTATCTCTAATGTGGTATCAAATGTTTGAGATTTTTTTTCTTATTTTTTATTTATTTGTCAGTCATGAGAATGATGAAATGATAACAATGAATAACATGATTTTTCTTGTTTAGCCTAATCAATCATTCTAGTTTCCAATCGTTTTGAAAAGTACTAGGATGCGGCATAGATAGAGTAGTTGATCCTATAATTTGGTAATTAATGAAGACTAATTAATTCTTTCATTTTACTGGCCATCATGTGGTGATCACGAAAGGTGCGAAGCGTCATGATTGATAATATTGAAAAAGTGTTGGAGAAGGGTGACCGTTTGGCATTGCTGGTTGAGAAAACTACGACATTGCAAGGGAACACAGTTCGCTTCAAAAGGCAATCCCGTCGTTTTAAAAACACCCTATGGTGGAGAAATGTCAAGCTCACGTAAGTAATCGTCCACGTTCATGCACTGATCATATATATATGCTATGCATGAAAGGTTTTAAGCCTTGCTTTTTCAAGTGTGCGTATAGATCATGCCACGCAAGTCACAAAATACCGCTTTTTGGGTTCTAAAATTTCCTTAGATTTTAAGTTTTGCAGAAATTCTTGTGGAAATGTTACAAGGTGGGGCAATTTCTTTTTCTTTCCCCTTCTTGCCGTGACAATTTCACCCAAGTACTTTTTTTTTTCTTTTTTCTGAGGAGAACACTGATCTTAACTTGCCTTGTCATGAGATCCAGTTTTGACCCTCCATTTCAGTCTTTACACTGAAACAATAATTTTCTCCAAAACACGTACAATACATACATGATCTATAAACATGGAGTGTACGTGCGCGCTTATAAGATTCCATTCCTGTTTCTTCTGCATAAGATGGATAGGTTCTATGCATAATCACAGACTTCTAGCCTAAATCATGCACGAGGAGATGGATATATACATATTATTTTCAGACTTCACGTTACAAATAGTACTCAACTTGTCGTGAAATTCCTCCTGTGTTGCAGGTTTGCCTTGGTATTTGTTCTCTTGATCATCATCTATGTTGTGCTTACATTTTTCTGTCGAGGTCCCTTGCTGCCTTCTTGCGCGTGAAGTAAACAAAGCAATCCTACGTAAAACGAAGTACTACTTGTCCCTTTTTGTAGAGTTTACAATTGCTTGTACATGTGAGCATGCAAGTCCTGGCGTTGTCAACATATTGAAGTGGCCGTATATACCGCTAGCCGTGTGAAGTTTCCAAAGATCATTAATTTTGAGGTGTGAATTTTGGGAGATTCTTAATATATATTAGATGCAATTTTCTATGTTCAATATTGAAGTAGAAAAGCAACATTGTAACTTTCGTATTACATATAATTTTATATGATCAATGCAATAGAAAAATGAATATTCTTACCCAAATTAGCCCTTTCTGTCACCCAAAACTTATGGCCCTACATTTTCGTCTGCCGTTAGCACCCATCTCATGACTCATAAGGTGGAGCAGCCCTCTCTCCACCCTAGCCCATTTCTACCCCCAACTTTGTCATGGTGGCCAACTTTTTCCTTTTCCCATGCATTTGTAAGGGTATTTTTCCCACTTCACAAAGCCCACTGGGCCTTGGCCAAGTACCAGGCCTCAAGGTCACCAAGACCACAGTTGAAGCAAGGTGCCAACTAGGAAAAGGGATCAAGTGACTGACAAGACAGATTAGCTTGACATCGCTCGGCCACGTTTTGGACCTGGAAACTTGTATGAAACGTAGCGGGAAATATGGAGAACCATCGATCCACTGACATGCGGAACATCTACGGCTCATAAAGGATAAAAGCAAGGCCAGGGAACTTCGCTACATTAATGACACCAATACCGAGCTACACGCCACATTGATGATGCTGTGGCAAAACCACGCCGCATTAGAAAACTCTGACAGCAAGAATAGTAGGAGGGACACGAACTCCATAAAGGCAGACACGATCTACTCCTCCCCAGACCCATGGTATAAATAGCAAGTCTCAGGTACGAGAAACTCTCTCTAATCTCTAGACTCTCTTACTTATTTACAAACTTCCAAGAGAATTTACAACCTTTGGCATTAGAGACTCTCCAGCCTCAAGGCCGCCCTCTCCTAGTTGTCTCTTTTCCTATCTTTTGCAGGCCCAAGCTCTGAAGACCTGAGTTGTTGGAACCTGGCCCAAAGGCGTGCGAAACACTACGTTAATAGTGGCGTCATTTGTGGGATTTGAATTAGATTTTACGTATACTTCGTATGCTTGAGGCAACCCGTTCCAGACAATTCGGAAGCTCGCTAGTAGTGCCAGTGACATGGAAGTTGACCAGTGAAAGAACTGAGTCCCTAAGATTAAAGAGGACATAATGGAAGAAAGATGGGCACACATCCGTGAAAAGATGCTTACGAATGGGGGGGGGGGGGGTAATAGAGGTGTGCCCTGCGATGGGTGACTGCACTTTGCCACTACCTCCTGACTGTACGAGACAAGTAGAGGCTCAGAAAGGCAAAACCAAATGAGCCATTGGAGCTTGTCCAGCTTAACCCGGATCGACCAGAAGCCATGGTGAAGATTGACAGTGAAATGATATCTGAAGCTCGGGGATCCATGCGACAACTTCTTGCCAAGCACCAGGATGTATTTTCCTGGAGCCACGAGGATATGCCTGAAATAGCCTCCGAAATCATCCAACATAGCCTTAGCATGGACCCAAAGGCCATAGGAGTGAGGCAAAAGTGCCAAAGTGTCTGTGCAGAAAAGAATGTCGCTATAGCTGAGGGATTGGACCGCCTGTTGACCGTTGGATTCATTCAAGAAGCACACTACCCGAAATGGCCAATGTGGTACTTGTAAAGAAGCCGAACGACAAATGGAGGATGTCTGTCGACTTCACTAACCTCAACAAAGCCTATCCGAAAGATAGCTTCCCACTTCCCAACATCGACTTGATCGTCGACTCCACGACGGGTCACTATATGCTCAGCTTCATGGACGCCTATTTTGGGTATAACCAAATTTGTATGAACCTCGAGGATGAAGAGAAGACTTCATTCATCACCGATCGAGGCTTGTATTGTTACATGATGATTTTGGGCTTAAGAACGTGGGTGCCACCTACTAGTGGCTAGTCAATAGCATGTTCAAAAATCAAATAGGGAAAAACATGGAGGTTTATGTGGACGATCTGTTGGTTAAGAGTGGGACCCTGAAATAACACCTAGATGACTTGAAGGAGACTTTTACAATACTAAGGTAGTACCAAATGAAGCTAAGCCCAACAAACTGTGCCTTCGGTGTCGGATCAGGGAAGTTCTTAGGATTTATGGTATTAGAACGTGGAGCCAAAGCCAACCCCGAAAAAGTGGAGGCCATCCTCAACATGGCCCCACCTTGAAACATAAACGAGGTGCAAAGGCTCGCTTGGCGAGTGGCAGCTCTTAACAAGTTCGTGTCAAGGTCCACCGACAAGTGCCTACCTTTCTTCAAGGTCCTACGAAAGGCACGAGTATGTGATGGCGAGTGTGACCTAGTGTTTGAAGCTCTCAAAAAGTACCTCACGAGCCCACCGCTCCTCAGCCAACCCCAGTGTGGGGAGACGCTGACCCTATATTTAGCAGTCACCCCTAAGCTGCCTCCTCAGCGTTGGTGCGTGAAAATAATGGAGTCTAGAGGCCGGTCTACTACACCAGCCAAGCGTATCAGGGGGTTGAAGCTAGATACCCCCCATAGAAAAGTTGGCCTTTGCATTGGTAGTAACCACGCGCAAGTTGCGCCCATACTTTCAAGATCACCTAGTAATTGTCCTCACGAAAACCCCCCTAAAAAGGTACAACAACGATCGGATGCCTCAGGCCTGCTCATGAACTGGACAATTGAGTTGAATGAATTCGACATCGACTATGCATTGCGGAACACAATCAAAGGATAAGTGCTAGCGGACTTCATTGCTGAGTTTACCGGTTTCCCGGTAGAGAACGATAATGCACCACTCGTGAAGCCCTGACAAGTATTCGTTGGTGGCTTATCCTGTCGGGCTGGAGGGGGAGTGTGAGTGCACATCGTTACATCTGAGGGAGAGGAGTACAATTAAGCCATCAAATTCGCGTTCAAAACGATGAACAACGAGCTGGAGTATGAAGCACTACTTTCAAGGCTAATGGTGGCTAGATCTTTAGGTGCCACTAGAATTGAGGTACGGGCCGACTCTCAGGTAGTGATCAATTAAGTGTGAAGGGAGTCTGTTGTAAAAAGTGAAAAATTGAAAAAAAAAAAAAAACTTAGCACTAGTAGAAGCCAAGCGCTCTTATTTCAAGTATTTCCAAATTTAGCAAGTGCTGAGGGCAAAAAATAAAAAAGCGGACAAATTGGCATGTGTGGCATCTGGATAGGAGGACTCCCCCTGCCAGAGCACACAATGATATGAACCTTAGAAGTACTTGCTGTAGGGATTGATGTAATGTAAATACTGCCCGAAGGCCCAGGTTGGGCTGAGGACATACTCAGGTATTTGGAAACCAATAAGGTGCCAGAGGACAGGCATGAGCCAAGGAAGATTAGAAATAGAGTAGTGCTACACTCTAATCGAGGGAATTCTATATCAAAGGGGCTACATGCGCTTCTCTTGAGGTGCATCTCTCCGGAAGAAGCACAATATATGTTGGCAGAAATACGCGAAGGGATCTGTGGGAGTCACTTAAGAGGAAAGGCGCTGGCCGGGAAAGTAATGAGGGCGGGGTATTACTAGCCCTAGGCCCTACGAGATGCTAAGGAATATGGATGGAAATGTCGGAAGTGCCAAGAATACGCACGCCGAGGCCTTACCAACCATCATGACGAACAACATCACATGGTTCCTATGGAAGACTGTGGTTTGTAGGTTTGACATCCCGAGTACTGTCATATTAGATAACGGGAGATAATCTGATTCCAATCATTACTGTAATTGGTGCCGAGAATTGGGGCTTGAGTTTCGGTACTTATCCCCATGACATCCCTAGTCTAACGGGCAAGTTGAGACGACCAACAAAACACTGATGGGAATGCTCAAGAAGCAGCTTGATGATAGGAAGGGGGTATGGGTAGAAGAACTCCCCGCCATCTTGTGGGCCTACTGGGTCACAGTGAAAACACCAACTGGGGAAACTCCTTTAATCCTCACTTACGGCCACGAGGCGATGCCGTTAGTAGAGATTGAAATTCCCACCTACGTAGTTCAGCACTTCGAGCAAGAATCTAATCATAGGCAGCTGGAGGAACTACTTGATTTGTTGGAAGAAGTCAAACTGGAAGCTTAAATAAGAACCTCAACCAACAAAAGAAGGGCTGAAAGATGCTTCAAGAAGCGGGCACGCGTGAGAACATTCAAGGTCGGGGATCTCATACTCAAAGAAATAGAAACAACAACGTGGGACGAGGGAAAGCTAGGCCCCCGATGGGAGGCCCCCTATGTGGTCACCACCACAAACTGCCCCTGCTCCTTGGAACACAGAACATCTATGGAAATTTTATTGCTAAGCTAATTCATTGTCATAAATTTGTATATCTCTATGCAAACGTTTCAAGCTCTAATAAAAGAAGTGTTGTATTTCAAGGCAAATTTCAGGAATATAATGTAACCCACCAACAAACTCTCAACCACCAAAATCAACTTAGTCTCCATTAGCAAAGTCAACTCCATCAATGTGATCTACATCAACAAAATTAACAAAATCTCCATCAATAACTTACCTCCCCGCAAGGCAAAATGGACAAGTGTAATGCCTAAAAGGTGCGCTACCCCTTTTGTGGAGGAGTGTAGATTAGCTCTTGACCAGCCGAAGATGAAGACTTACATTCCTCGTAAGCATTAAAGGTGGGAACGGGTCGAGTAACAGATTGCCTGAATGGCTTACCTCCCTACGGGATACCATAAGGAAAGATAGGCCTAAATGTTATATTGTCCCTCCCGTAGCGAAGAGTGAGATCAATTCCACGGCTACCCGAATAACTTACCCTGACCTTTGATACGATGAAGTGTGGGATCAGCGCCAGCTTGACCCAAACTTACTCTCCCTGTGATGTCAATGGGCGGGAGCGGGTCTAGTCCCAAACTGCCCGAGTAACTTACCTCCCCACGAAGGATGATAGGTAAGTAGGCAGCTCAACCTCTTCATTAGAGAGAGCTTGACTAGCCTCTCGGTAGCCTGAATAACTTACCCCAAACCCCATCAGGCGAAAGAACGGACTAGCCACATCGCTGTCCGAATTACCTCCTAAGTGAGGCACCAAAGGGAAAAGTAGGCCTGAAGGTTGCCTTTTCTCTCACACGGCGGAGTGTGGGTCAGTCCTTAGCTACTCAAATTTTTTTTTTTACCTTCCTTGTAAGCGTCAATGGACCGGAGCGGGTTCAGCAACAGACTGTCTGAATGGCTTACCACTATGCGGGATACCATAGGGAAATGTAGGCCTAAAGATTGCCTTTTCCCTCTCGTAGCTGAGAGTGGGTTCAGCCCCATGGCTACCCGAATTAACTTACCCCGACCACTGCTATGACGAAGTGTAGGATCAGCGCCAGTCTGACCTAAACTTATTCTTTCCTGCGGTGTCAACGGGCAGGAGGGGATACAGATATAGACTACCTAAACAACCTACCTCTCGCGGGGAACAAAGGGACAGGATGAGCCAAAGGCTGCCTTGTCCCTCCCATGAAGGAGAGCGGGTTCAGCCCCGAGGCTGCCCGAATACTTACCTTGACCTCCACTGTGGTGGAGGAGCGGATAAGCCATATAGCTGTCTGAATTACCTCCCTGGGGGACAAAAAGACGGTTTAGCATGAGCCATTCTGACCTCTTCCCGACGGAGTGTGGGCTGAGTCTATTAACCGCCTGAATACTTGAGCGAAAAGCACGGACATCAACAACATGGACAACAACAGCGTGGTAGAAAATGACGAGCACAGTACGACATAAACCCAGGAGGCCCAAGTTTGCGAAATCTACTCCTACCTTTAAGATCAAAATAATGAAAGCATTCTTATCTTCCGACCAGGAATCAAATACAAAATGCTAATGGAGATATATGGGTACAGTTTCAAATTGCCCGAATAGCTTACCTCTCCACGGACCAAGGAGACAAGCCGAGCCCTAAGCCGCCTTGTCTCTCAGTGGCGGAGGGCAGGATCAGCCCCACGGCTACCCAAAGAATAGATCTCCGCCATCATTACGGCCAAGAGCAACCCGACCTATTCACCCAACTATGCGGGAAAGGCATGGAGACGACTGCACGCCCAAGTAAAGCACGATGACGCAAAGTGAAAGGATAAAAGAATTGGGCGAGGTAAAGCCCAACCAAAAGGCGGACAGCGAAACGAGGAAGTTAGAGTAAGGAGAATGCAGAGAAACATTGGCCTTGTCAAACAAAGTCGCTAAGGCCTCAGGAGAACGACTACACAACAAAGGAGGATGAAAGCAGCACGAACAGGAAAGCTGTCGCCCAACGGGGTCGTCAAGTGTAGGCCGACCCCCAGGCCGACCACAAAAGAAAGAAGAATGAAACAACATAGGAAAAATGTGCAAAAATACATAGCCAGATACATTCAACAAAAGGTAATATCGTTAATCATTGACATCCGCAACACGAGGCTGCAGAGTTACAGAGAGCAAGGTACAACATAAAACGACTAAGTGCAATGATACATGACTAAAGCCAGCTGAGCGAGATAGAAAGTTAGGAAGGAATCATCAAGTAAAATCGCATGGAGGTCTCGAGAGGATGACTACCCGACAAGGGCAAACGAACACAGCACGAACGAATGAACAGACGGCTTGTAGGGCAGTAAGGAATCCTATAATTTCTTGTGGCAAATCCACCCAGGCCAGCCGAAAAAAAAAAGAAAAAAAAAAAAAGAAAAGAAGACAAAACAAAATGACATAGAATAATGCGCAAAGAAAAATAGCCGGGCACAACAAAATATAAGGCGATATCATTAATTATAACAAGTTACAACATAAAGCCGTAGAGTTATAAAGAGCAAGTTACAACATAAAGCCGTAGAGTTGCAAAGAGCAAGTTATAACATAAAGCCGTGGAGTTACAATGAACAAGTTACAACATCAAAGCCTCAAAGCAGCAAAGAGCAAGATACATCGTAAGGTGGCTCATCACAACAACATACCACCAAAGTTAGCAGGGTATGACAAAAAGTGGTAAGAGTGCGGCGAACCGGAGCCTGATCAGATCATATTTTAGTGGAAGTAGCAAATAGAGATCTCCATCACTACGACGTGTCGATAACGTTCGAGGTTACCTCTAAAAATCAACAAGGATGTAATGGGGCAACTTATTAAGTTGTACGGTGGTAGTGACCACCCATAAGTTTTCGAAAACCATCCATCGACTGAGTGGAGGAATGAGAAACTGTTGGAGGAAGTGAAAACAACATACAAGAATGGTCTCAAAGACGAGCTCAATAAGCAAAAGGGCGAGAACGAGAAGCTAAAACTGAGGTTTAAGGCCACAACACTAGAGAAAAGCAAGAAGATCTGCCCGGAAAGAGCTGTGCTGCCGATGAAAGTCCACCTTCTGTGGACAAGATCGTTCCTAGCTGGACTACCACCGAAGGCGCTTGGAATGAGACCTTTCCAGAGAAGAGCATCGCACTCCAGGGACTCTTTATGTGGAGGAAGATCCCCACACACAGGACCCTCAAGTTGCACCGAGGAAGAACGTGAGTCTTTGTCCGCTCTAAGCTGTCAGTATAACCGAGGCACCACACGTCGTCGCGAATACCACTGACATATGACAACTCCTCCAGCAAACTACGGATAGTAGCTTCACGAGCTTCTAAAACCCGCGCTGGCCTCACCATGGTCGGCCTCCAAGTCCCTTATCCGCTTTCTTTCCTCTTCTAGGGCTTTTCTCTTGTCCGTCAGAGACTTGTTAGCATCCTTGAACTGCTTCGTCAGCCACTTGTTCGTCCGGTTGTCTGAATCCTGTCGCTGGATCAGTTCCTGGTTTTTGGCCTGCAGGCGCTCAAGCTCGAGCTGACAGTTATCAAGAGACTGCTGCAACACCTCCCTCACCTCGGAAGCAAGCGCGACCTAGATTCGAAGGGTGCCGACTTTGCCCTAGGATCTCAACAAGTCGGCAAGGGCCTCCTCGGCCTCTTCTTTATGCTTTCGCTCCTTTGCCGCACAATCTAAGGCCAACTATGCAAGCGAATGAAACGCCCAGTTCTCGCTCATTACCTCCTCTCGACCATCCATGATGAAGGTTGCTAGAAGCTCCAGCTCCTGCCACATAAGTCTGAATCAAGATCAAGAAAGAAAACAAGCAAAGAGTTTGGTGAGTTTGTGAGTAAAGATCTTATTCCCCGCAAATAGCCTTTGAGTTGCTAAAACCTGGCTCAAAGACATGCGAAACACGACGTTAATACTATTCAATGAGTATAATGATGGCCAAAGGGACACTTCTTCGCTTGGCCTCCACCACTCTTTATGTGCCAATTACAGAACCTTTCTCATATTTTGACCTCCAACCATTAGCACCCCTAGCTTTCATTTGATGGGCACGTGAGTTCCACACATCGAAGGTTCATAGTTATCTACGCACCTCCCTAATTATAAGTCTCACTCCATTTGAATTGTGTATATATCGATCAATTCTTTTTTCTTGTTTCTATGTGTTTTTTCTTTCTCATTACCTCGTATCATTATTGAGGGCTTTATCTTGCCGAGGTGTGAGACCTACATGCCCCAGCACATGTAAGTAGACTCCACAGACTCACTTCATAGCTTAATTTACACTACTTTTGGGCACCAACCCATCCTTTCTACCTTTTTTTTTGCATATTTTTTTAAAAAATATTTATAACGAATTATTTATGATAAAAATTATTATTTTTAATAAAAATAAATTCATTTTAATATGATATAATAATTTATGCAAAAAATAACTTACAACGAAATAAATCGTTTTCTTATATTGTTGGTGATGCTACTTTTCCACGAGGAACAACTATCATATTTTCGGATGCAGAACAATAGATTCTCATCGATTGCCTCATGAATAGTTAGTTTTACCACCACATGAAAGGAATGAAAACAAACGAAAAAAGAAGAAGATATATATAGAATTTAGAAATCTACCTCCATGTCAGCCGTCCTATATATATAGAACATTAAAAAACTTAAAGATTGTTTTAAAACACAAGAAATCTAAAATGAATAAAAAATAAAAAGAAATCTTTTAAAAACTAAAAAACTATCTAAAAAAAACTATACTAAAAGAAATTAAATTAAAAAATGTAAAATACTGAAAATAAAAAAAATAAAGATTAAAAAATGAAGGATATATATATAGAAAAAAATGACTTAATTTTCATCTTACAATTTTTATTAATTTCACATAATTTATCTCTGTCTTTCCCTCCACAATAATTTTAATAGAATTTTCTATTAACCCTCTTTTTCATGGATACTACTTTGGAAAAGTTCTTGTATGCATGGGTCCTTGGATTTGTTCTGATTATAAATGATTTCTTGTGAGAAAAAGATTTTAAAAACTATATAACTTATGCGGGAATCATGATGATCCTGTTATAAGAACTCGTTTCTGAAATGAACGTACTGTTGACTGATATCAGAGTTTGTTCCTTATAGTGAGTCATGATAAGTTTTCTTTTTCCAAAACAACTATAATGTTTTCAAGTTTTTTCCCCTTCTTGTGGGCAGATTGATGATAACTTTTTTGTTCATTAAAGTTTTGGTCTAGGAAGAGGCATTAATGGAATCTTGACGTTGTCGACCATTGCAAGTCTTCCATGATCTCTTTAAAAACGCGTTGAATTGAGTCTTTTCCTCTACTTATGCAATGATGGCTGGTGGGCATGAAGAAGCATTTGGGGAACAAGTGGAATCCTACCCATGCCACTTGCATGTTTGCTTCACTCGCTACTTAATTAACTAGTACTTACTGAATATTAAGATACGTTAGCCTTGAAAGATTGCCAATTGTAGATGGGATTTTAGAGTTATTGAAGTAATATTTATAAGCAAGATTAAAGCTCCAAAGAACATGAGAAAGGCGGAAGAGGCGGCTACTATCAGAGTTGATAGAATCATAGACACAGCCTTCACCAAGGTCAAGCACGGTGCAGATTGCACTCAACCCCATTCCATGAGCAACAATTTGATCTAACATGACTAATTAAGGCCCTGTTTGAAAATAAGAAGTGTTTCATTTTATCATTACAAATTTTTCAAATTTCTACGTAAAATATAATAAATAATTCAACTTTTTTAAATTTCAAAACAATAATAATATTAAAATATAATATTATAACAATATTTTATTCAATTTTTAACTTTCATCTAAAACAGTCTCATCTCATCTTACCATCCAAACCGCACCTAAAAGAGAGAAGAGAAAGCGTAAACATGTGGGCATGGTTTTGGACTAATGTTTTGACTCTTGAGATAGTGAGAGAACAAGAAGCTAATGGCTCTTCTAAGCCAGTCTCAAGTTTAAGGACAAATCCCCTTCGAAGTTTCATACCTATCCAAATTGTGGCCTCTCAATCTATCTAAAAACTATCTAATTTTACATATTGAAAGTCTAACAAGTTTAGTCCAAAAACCTAACCCGCCTCTAAGAGATTCTTCTTAGTGGCATCACGTATCGTCCATAATACCTGAAAGCTTGTCAAAATTATTTTCTTTGAGAACTCTAATGCTCCAAGATTGCGGATTGTACAGGGAGTTCTCATTTCGAATATTCCAGCTGCCACAACTATGACATCTTTCAATAGCATACAATATAGATCTCATTGGTCACTTGCCCGAATTTCATTCTAGCACTCTCCTTCAAGTTTTAAGGTATTGTTTGGATATTGATATGAGATGATTTATGAATAGTAGTGAAATACTTTAAGTTGAGATGTCTTATAGAATTCTAGGAAATGAGAGAGAAAAAGTTGAATAAAATATTATAAAGTTAAAATATTTTTAGAATATCATTTTTGTTTTGAGATTTTAAAAAGCTGCATTATATTTTGTGTTTTGTTTGGAGGTTTGAGAAAGTTATGATGATTAGGTAATGATTAAATAAAAAATTTGAAGATTTGAAATTGAAAAGTGTTTGTATTTGTGGTATTTGGATATTGAAATAAGACAGAATCAGATGAGATGGAAGAAATTTTTTAAAAAATAAAAAATTTACAAACTCATTTAAAAACACTTCATTAACAATTAAATAAAAAATATATAAATAAAATAAAATGAAAATCGATAGCTTTTGTCGGGATGCATCCTCGGTGGATGCAACATTTTTCGTGTGTGTGACCTTAATTAGTATGTTACACTAGATGATGGATATCCGCCAATGTTTTGTACACTTTGCTTCTCGGGATGGCAAGCACTTTGGATATTTTGGTGCTCTCCATGTTACTCATCGAACAACAATTTCTCGAACCACAAAATCTTGTCGTGATCAAGCTCGGGAGGCGAGGTATCAAGTCATTTTGTTCTCCATCGTGCTCACCTAGATGTGCTCTTTCCCTCGCCATGAAGATTACCAAGGTGGCGAGCACTTTGGCTCCTATTACAAAACAAACAAGTGCATTGCTAGTGCGATTCTCAACTAGTTTAAAAAATATGCAAAAGTTATAATTTAAGAAGTTTTGTGTTATGGATATAATTATTACTATTGCATAATCTTTTAAAATTAATAAAATAATATTTCAAAATCTTATTTAAATTAAAAATAATAATTTGTGTAAAAGGCTTATTTATTTTTATAAATAAGATGAGATGAATTGAAATTGAAATTAAAGTTAAAAGTTGAATAAAATATTATTAGAATATATTTTTTTAATATTATTCTTATTTTGTGATTTGAAAAAGATGATTTGTTTATTTTATTTTATCTGAAAACTTGAAAAAATTATAATAATTAAATGAGATGAGATGAAATTAATTGAGAGGAGTTGCTAAAACAAACTAGCAGTCCGTAACAGACTCGTTTGTTTTTACAGTTCATCTCAATTCATTTAAACTCATCTCATCTAATCATTACAACTTTTCTAAATTTTTACACATCTCAATTCATTTTTTTAAATTTTAAAATAAAAATAATATTAAAAAAATATATTCTAATAATATTTTATTTAACTTTTTATTTTTATCTCAACTCATCTCATCTCAACAAACAATTGAGTCGGAATCATTGTTCCATGCGATTTTGGGCAAAACAATAGGGTCCTTTCGGGCAATCCGTGCTACGTAAAACTCATTCGTTTCACGCTTTCCTCTTAGCTTGGTTGCTGTCTTTTGTGAAAGGCGGGTGAGTGAAAGCAAAACTCTGTAGTTTGTAGTAGTAGTCTGGGTAGGAAGAAGGAAGAATCTGAAAAGGGCGGCAGGGGAAGAGAAGTTCAAATTCGGAATTGGCCAAAACTCATCGAACTAAAATAAAACGAGGCCTTAGAACAGCAGTGCGAGTTCAACTTGACCTCCAATTTTAATCAGAATCGAACGTCGAAATTGGATATTCGACTCTGTTGGTTAGAGCATTGACATCCAATTCTCTAATTTTTTTTTTTTTTTTTTTTTTTTTTTTTTTTAATTTTAGCTAAAATTGATACTTTCTATAATTTTATCATAAATTTTATTTATTTTTAAAAATCTTCTACATCTTATTTCCTATTCTTTCTCTATTTTATTAAAATAATATTCTTCTATTATTTCTTTATTACTTTTTTCTCTCACTTCTATTTACAAACTTAACTACTTAATATTTTTTTTATGTTTTAAACTATTACTATAGTGAATATTTTAAACAAAAGTTTAAATTATTTTTTTACTGGTTTGATAATATTTTTAAAATTATTATTTTTATATTTTAGTAATTATTTAAATTATTTTTAAAATTATAATAAATATGAGTATAAGAGAAAATGTAATTAATTAGAAGAAGAATGTATTTTATTTATTAGAATAAAATATTAATAAAAGATGATTTAGGGAATGAACATGCCAAAACTAAAATCCTAAAATAGGAAATGGGATAGGGAATGGGATGAGAGGAGGTTTTTGAGTTTTTTCCTAAATTATTTCCTATAAATTAGAGATAACAGTGATATAGAGATGCGGATGGAGATACTCTTAGAGCCCAGCCCCAGATACAAAAAGAGATTTTCTTTGAATTTTCACTGGCTTATTTATTTTTATGGATAAAATAAGATGAGATGAGATGAAAATTAAAAGGTTAAATAAAATATTGTTAGAATATATTTTTTAATATTATTTTTATTTTTAGATTTAAAAAAATTAAATTATTTTTTTTATATTAAAAATTAAAAAAATTATGATGATAAGATGAGATATTTTTTGAAAACAAACGAGTGAGTCATCGGCAGCCGGATGCGGATGCGCTTCCGCTCTGTAAAATAACGCGCGCCCGGACCCCTTTTCTCTCTCACTGTCTCTGCACCACTGCCGAAGATCAACTTCGTCTCTCACGCCATCCCTACACCTAAAAGCCAGCTCTTCTCCTCTCTGCCTCTCGCTCGGTCCTTCCTGCCGGAAGTAAACTCCCGCTGTCTCCCTATCTCTCACGGCCTGAGCCAACAAAGACTAACTCTTTCACGCTCGGACTCTTGCATCGCTGAGAGCCCAGGTGATCTCTCTCTCGCCCTGTCTGTCATCCCAAAGTGTGTGCTAGCCGCACCAACGAAGACCAAGTGTTTGTGTGCGTGTGTGTATGGCTGTGCAACCAGCCTTGTGGTTGTGGAGTTTTACCAATTCTAACTCCTTGGTATGGCTCAATACTTAGGTAATATATGCGATTGCAAGATCAAGTCATTGGGGTTAAAAATTATATTTTTTATATGTAAATTGGGGCTAAAAGTTACAGGATTGAACTCTCAATACAGCCCCCACAGAGGGTCTAAACAGCCACGCCTATTGGGTAACAATGCTACAGAATTTTCTATAGTGGCCTAGTCTCACCCTTAACAAACTTGAATTTACATATATATGTATGATGTAATGATGCCACTTGAGTGGCCTTGATTTAGAAATGTTCCTTGCACTTTCGAGCTTTACGGATTTGTGTATGGACGTAGAGAAACAATTAAGAACAAGCTAGGATCACAAAAAATCGAAAATTTTAAACTTTAGAATGTATGCCCCTTGGAACTTTTTCGATTTAAAGATTGTGCAGAAAGTTGCAGCCTTTAGGAATTGGACGATGAGATTTAAAGGAAGTAGAAAACTTTTTCTTTATAGTCTTCTTTTTTCATCATTAGGTAGAAAACTTAGTTAGCATATTGATTAAAGATGAAATCCTAATCCTTCTTACCAACTACGGATGGAAACAGATGCATTTTAGGGCAATCCGATTTGAAATCTGAAGGTTTTGCTTACCTATGGCTGCTGCAGGCCTTGAGGAGGGTTTACAATACTTTTTCCATGAGTTTCTTGATGAACTTAGCGAAAAACAAGCTGAGAAGGGTGCAGACTTGGGAGAAAACAGAGTGTGCGCTCCTGGCAGCAATGCTAGGGTTTTATAAGGGTTAAACTGGCGTGACACCAGTTCTGGAACTCCTGTAATTGGGAGTTTTCTATTTCTGAGTTCAAATAAGTTTATTTCCTAAGCTTTTTGAGAGACGGTAGTAGGATCAATTTGATCGGTGGTCGGTTCACATGGTCAATGCTCGGGAGCCGAGCTCCTATTTGATCTGACCAATTTGCGCCAGGCTTTACAAATCATTCTTTTTAGGTTTAGGTTCATAATCACCATTCTTTGCGATTTCAGGTAAAACGATAGGGCCCTTCTAGGCGATCCATGCTGGGTAAATTCATTCATTGCATGCTTTCCTCTTAGCTTGGTAGCTATCTTTTATAAAAGGCGTGTGAGTGAAACTGTGTAGTAGCAGTCAGGGCATATGAAAGGAGGAAGGAAGAATCTGAAGAGGGCAGCCAAGGAAGAGGAGTTCAATGATTCAATCTCCAGGATGGTCAAGCTATCATGCAAGTGCTGTCTCTTCGAGGTTCTAATCTCATTGAGAACACTTTTACAGTTGCTCTCTCTCTCTGTGTGCGTGTGAGGAATTAGCGCTGGCCCAACAAAGTTCTTAGCTTTTTGTGCATGATGTTAGTAAGATATTTGATCTTTTTATCTGCATTGCAAATGCATTTATGGGAATTTAGGAGTCACTGGGATTTCATGTTACAAGTTTGAAATGGGTTTAGCAAGGTCCTTGAATCTTTCTAGGAAAGCTGCTACAAAGTGCCTTGGTGGAAAGATCCTATCGGTTTGAAGATCCCAAGCCTCATGATGTCATGATTTTCTATTTTATTTTACCATGCTTCTACCCACACATACCCCTATCTCTCTATACTAGCATTGATTAACTGGCACCAAAAAAAAGAAGGAAAAAATAAATAAATATATTTTTGTTTGATAATTATTACCTTC
This sequence comes from Juglans microcarpa x Juglans regia, assembly GCF_004785595.1. NCBI lineage: Eukaryota > Viridiplantae > Streptophyta > Magnoliopsida > Fagales > Juglandaceae > Juglans > Juglans microcarpa x Juglans regia. The sequence continues at coordinate 31,393,536 of NC_054597.1, forward strand.
TACATTTTGACGACTTTCTATCTTAGACTTGTAAACAATTAGAAGTCAAGTGGATTCAACCAAAGTCCGTATACTACAAAAAAGTGATTGGCTTGGGTGAATATTGAGGAAGGTAGTTTGCCAAAAAGTTGCAATGCTGTTTATCTACTTGTAATTCTTCTTCCTTGCCCTCTTTTTGAAATAGGTTTGTTTCTCTCTGTACACAATATGTCTCGACCTCCAAGTTTTAATCCTGATACCTTTTATATCTATCTCTCTCAAGTTAATGGGGCAAGGCGAGAAATTACTGGCATTGTTTCCAGCTAGGTTTCAAAAGAGCATGCGGATAAGACGGGGTTTGCTTCACATTAAAACTTAAGCAGAAAATTCTTGAATCCCATCTTGTTAAGCTTTATTCGAAATACATTTACTAAAGGAAAATGCTAGTTGGTCTCCTCAAACTTACTACTCAAATATTTTATTTTTTTTTATTTTTTTTTAATAGTTAAAGAAGTGACTATTAGTGAAGTTGTATATTTTGTTATTTTTCCTTAATGATTAAGGATGTTAAAAAATGTTTAAAAGAAAATGAAAAAAAAAAATTGCACTAGTGGGTAAACGCTGGGTAGCTGACTAGCACTACCCTTTTACTAAAAGTAGTTTGATGACTTGGAATCTCACCGAGGCAGGGCGCGTTGAACCCATCCCTAGAATGTAAACTCCATATTACACTTACCAAGAAAATTACCTGCCATTGTATGGAATTTGAGGGTTAGGTCGTTCCCTCCAAGAAATCTGTCGAACTTATACATTTTCTTTAATTCTTGTAGTTGGTTATTATTACGTACCTCCGGTGGATCAATCTATCATTGCATTAACTATTCGATGGACCTTAAACTCTATCATGGTATTGGTAACTGCCAGTTTTTTGTTTGGGGGAACTGGGTACACAAAAGTAGGGATCAAAGCGAATGGTAGTTCACTGGGTCTGTATTTTCTCGAGGTGCTGGACTCGAACCTGCATGAATTCCTTGAGGTTTTTCTTTTTTTTTTTTTTTTTTTTTTTTTTTTTATTATTATTATTATTTAAAAGTATGTTCAGGCCTTTTGACCATTCATTATTGATGGGAAGGAGCTCTCATAAACCTTTTTTTTTACAAGTAATCGATAATATTATTAATAAAGATAGTCAAAGCCCAAGTACACAAGATGGTATACAAGAGATATGACCTATTTATGTCGATATAATGGAAGCTAGAAAGTCATTAAAATTCAGGCCATTAAATTCTAAAGCTATGGCCCATAGAAATAAACTATGGAAAAATAGAGTTCTAAGTTCTTCCGATGACCGCTCCTTGTTTTCGAAAGTCCAGTCATTGTGCTATTGCCATATACACCACATAATATAGATCGGGATCATCTTCCACATAACCTTGATTTGTTGAACTCTTCTCAGAAGTGTCCAGCTAGCCAATAGATAAACCACAGTTGCAAGTATAACAAAGGATAACTCTACTTGGCTAAACAATTCAACCCACAAGGCTCTAGTTGTCTTGCAATGTAACAAGAGATGTTCCACTATCTGCAAGGAGCTCTCAAAAACTTTATTTCTATTAGAGTATTTAGATATCACATTTCCGTACTTGTATGGAAAAGAAAAGATATAGCAAATTCCCATTTGTTTTTGTTACTAAAGATGGTCCGAAGTGATTGAATGTATAGAAGATGGTGGAGGGGTGGGAGAGCTTTCAGATGATTTATTATTTTTTGTTGTGATATTCTTGTAGCATCTTATATGGACTAAATAACGAAATAGAGTAGCTCTTTCAATGTACAGGTAGTTTTGTTGTGGTTGACATAAGTGGAAAGGAAAAGGCTCTGGAATCGGGTAGCAAGGTGGCATGCCTTGTGTCCCAAGTTCTCTTTTATGAACAAGTTCGCCCTCTTCAGAAATCTTTGGAATGGTGAGTTTTCTTCACGTCTTAACAATTGCAAATGATAAAATTATACTTGTTTAACCAATTAGGCAAACATCACGAGGATGACGTGATTGGATTGTGAAAGTTTGATGTAGCCGAATCTGTTAAATAATAGTAGCCATAGCAGTTCGTTTTTTCAATGTTCGCACTGGGAAACAGAAGCAAAATAGCTTCACTAAATCATGAACTCTGGGTATGGAAATGAGAGCTCACACTAGAATTTACTGGCATATCCATGAACTCAACCAAACAAGAAATCTGAAATTAAAGCAAACATAACAACATGCCAAACAATTACATCTAAGCATTAAACCCCAAAAGTGTTTCAATTCACCCTAAAATAAGCACTTTAGGGATTTAATGCTTGGATGTAATTGTTTGGCATGTTATTATGTTTGCTTTAATTTCAGATTTCTTGTTTGGTTGAGTTCATGGATATGCCAGTAGATTCTAGTGCGAGCTCTCCTTTCCATACCCAGGGTATCTCTACCCCTACACCTACACCTACCCATACTCATACTTCTACTCCTACCCCTACCCCTAGCCCAACACCTACCCCTATAACACCTTGCCCCGCCCCCAAGCCTAACAAGAAATCTACTTCTATAGTTTGGGCTCATTTAACCAAACTAGAGGGTGGTGACTTCAATAACCCTTAAGTCAAGTGTAACTATTGTGAAAAAATCTATAGATGCCACTATAGGAAACATGACACCTCACAATTAAAGGTGCACTTAGAAGACCAATGTAAAAAAAAGTCCAATATTACGATCATTACAAGAGAAAAGTCAATCTAGGCTAGAAATTAGACTTCAAAAAATGGCGGATGAGACTAGTGGGGTGCAACTTTGAGGGGGTATACTAAGTATGATCCTGATGAGTATAGAAGACACTTAGCTCGTATGATCATCATGGACAAGCTACCTTTTCAAGTTGTTGATGGGAAAGGGTTCCAAGCGTTTGCTCGCTATTTGGAACCAATGTTTAATATTCCATCTCGCCACACGTTGGCAAAGGATGTAAAAATATATTTTTGGTCTGAAAAAAAGAAGTTGAGAGGTGAATTGGCCGGTCAATTTGTTTGCCTTATCATTGATACTTGGACATCAGTCCAAAATTTTAATTACATGTCTTTAACTATGCATTTTGTTGATTATAATTGGACATTGTATAAGAAAATTATAAAATTTTGTTAAATCACTGATTATAAGGGTGAGACAATTGAGAAGGCCTTAGAGGCCGCAATAAAGGAGTGGGGGTTGACCCGAGTTCTTACAGTCATAGTTGATAATGCCTCGTCTAATGATGTCGCATTGGGACATTTAAAGACCTATCTTAGAGAGGCAAATAAGACAATCTTGGGTGGTGAGTGTACGCATGTGAGATGTGCGGCACATATTTTGAATCTTATTGTTACTGATGGTTTGAGGGATCTTCATGACTCGATTACTCGAGTCAGGATTGCTGTGAGATGGGTGAGATCTTCTCCTTCGAGGTTGGAGAAATTCAAGATTGCTTCAAGGTCTGCGGGCCTAACATCCAAGAAGGGTCTTTATACTAATATGCCTATACGATGGAACTCAACATATTTGATGTTGGAGGCGGCCCAAGAATATAGGCTGGCATTTGCACTATTAGATGATGAAGACATCCAATATATTAAATATTTTGATGATCGCGGGGGATTGGGAAAACCCGTAGATGATGATTGGGAGATTGTATATATTTTTGTAGAGTTTTTGAGGCCTTTTTATAAGGTCACCACGGCGATATCTGGAACTTTGTACCATACATCACATCAATTCTGTCAGCAAATATGTAAGGTAAAAGAAGAATTAAATGACATGATCGCGGGTGGTCACTATAGGCTGCGGGAGATGGCATTGGCTATGAGGTCAAAGTACGAAAAGCATTGGAGAGATTTTACTAGGGTTAATATTTTGTTATATGTAGCTGTCGTCCTTGACTCGAGATTTAAGGTGAATGGTATGGTATTTAGATTGGGCCTTGCGTACGGGCAAGCATGGACGGAGCTTATTGCAACAAGGGTTCGAGAAACCCTTTGTAGATTATTTGATGAGTTTACCGTCTTGCGGGGTGGTAATATTGCAGCACCTACACCTACCCCCACACCGGTTCAAGAAGTCGATAGTGGGAAAAGACATAGATTGGACTGGAGTGAGAGGTTTGAGCAGAGCCCCTTAATGAGGAGTTATGTAGAGGCTCAGTCAGAGATAGACAGATACTTAGCAGCGGAGTTAATACTATTTTCACGAGACTTCGATATATTAAGTTGGTAGAAGGTGAATGCCGTGAAGTATCCCATCCTTGGAGAGATAGGCTGTAGTCTTTTGGTCATCCCTGTTAGCATTGTAGCCTCGGAGTCGGGCTTTAGCACCAGAGGGTGTGTATTAGATTCATTTCGGAGTTCATTAGCTCCTACTACTGTGGAGGCTTTGATTTGCATGCAGAATTGGATCAAGGGAACTCTAATTCATGTTCCGAATGTTCTTGAGTATGAGGAAGCCGATGTCGAGGTGGAGAGTGGTGATCAACCTGGATCTGGTATTTATTTTAATTTCATTTTCTAATTTCTTATTAATTTATTTATTTTCATTTCATTGATATTCATTAATTTAATTTCAAATTTTATTGTTATAGTGATACATGAGACGACGTCTACGGCTACCTCCGATGCAATCTTTGTATTGGACCCACCATTGCTATGGTTTGCACAATTTTTCCTTTATTTGTTTTTTGTATTTATAATTTTATATCATATTTTAGTATCTAATTATTTTACTTGTTTTTATTTTAGCTTTTGTATTCTCAATATACAATTATACATATGCCCAATCCTAATGACTGATCTATGCTCATTTGCCTCATCTTCATTTCAAATTCCAATTATCAAATCCCAATCTCATATTGGTTAGTACTTTTAATATTTTGTATTTTAATTTTTTTAATTTTTGTTTCATTTTATAACTTTACAATTCTAATTTGTTTTATTTTTAACTTATTAATATTTCAGTCTTTAGGATTTTATAACTTATTAACGTTTATGATTTTGATTTTCAGTCTCACAACAGTCAATACAACTCACCACTCAATGAATTCACCCTTACATAACGCCACGCCGCCATCCCAAAGTGGGGGGGGGGGGGGGGGGGGTAAACCCCTGCCCCCCATTGAACGGACGGGGTACCCCGCCCCCGCATGGGCGGGGTACGGGAAAAAATATCAATCCCTCGCCCATGTGGGAGCAGGGGGCAGGGGAGGGGTGCCCTCGCCTCATAGGGAGCGGGTAGCACCCCTAGTGCCCGCTAGCACAAATCTCTATTTTTATTTTTTACATTTTTTTAACATATTTAAATATTTTAAAAAAATAAAAAAATATACCAATATACTAAAAATCATTTCCTTAATCATTAGGAAAAAAAAAATACATGAACGGTCAAAAATGAAGAGGCAAAGTCAGGTTGCATACTTGCAGTTTCCTATGGGGAATTCCCCGAGTAGAATTTTTAGACGAATTTCACACAAGTTCTCTACTAAGTTACATGCATGCTTCAATTCTTTCAATCTCTTGTAGAATGATTATCTCAATTTCTCTGGATCTATTCCAAATTGACTCTTTATCCTTATTCAACTCACTTATCTGAACCTTCTAGGAAATTAATTTAGCGATTTGTCATGCCTCGCCAAATTAGCTTGCTCTTGTAACACTTTCACATATTTATAAATTCTCTGAGTTGTTCTTCCATGTCCAAATCTACAAAGGTTATAACTTGACAAGCTGAAAGGATTGCTCCAATTCCTCCAATTCTACAATCTATTCGAAATATCTATATTATAGCAAGTTTATAACTGACTTTGGAAATTTTGAGATGCTCTTCCCTACTGGTCTGACCTTGAGAACAACAATCTACAATGATCATTCCCGATTCGTCTAGTTCTACTATCTATTTGGGGTTTATATCTTCCTAACAAATTTCACACGAAATTTGAAAATTCTCGAGACATTTCTTCCCAAACCTAATCTACTTGAATTAGACTTTGAGAATAATAGCAGGCAAAGACCTGTCTCCCCCAATTTTCATCACCATCTATTTACTACACATACTCATTTTTCCAACAATATTGTTGGTCTGGTCATATTTCATCATTAATGTTGAAGAACTTGATAGAAATAGAATTACTGGACCTTTCTCAAAACAAGTTGGTTGGAAAAATATCTCACAACTAACCCAATTTACTTTCCTGACAACTTGTTTAACAATCTTCTCACAGGTCCCACACTGCATGGAAATCAATTTGAGACAGTTTCCGAACAATTCATTTGAGGGTAATCTAGGCGTTAGGGACAAAATTGACTAGGTCCAACTTATTGAAAACTTATCACTAATAATAAAGAAAGAGATAAAACCAAAAGATAAGGCAGGAAATAGATAATACAAAGAAGAGATAAATTAAAAGCAATTGACTCAAACTTTTAAAATGAAAAGACTTCATAAGTCAAGTTGAATTCAATCACCTCAAGGAAATAGACCTCTATATAAGTAGGAGATCCTCACAAACGTGACGAACTCTCCACATGCTCTCTACGTCAAATCCACTATGATAGATTGTAAAATCATCTATCATAGTGGATTTCGCCCCCAAATAACTTGTTGACTTATACTTTTATGTCAAACTACGTAAATCTCTATGTCTCTATTCATTTGTTTTTATTTGGTTATTTTATATTTATTTTTTGGATGAACGTAAAGAACACCATATCGATTGTTTTAAAAACACAAGAAATTAAAAATGAATAAAAGATAAATCTTTTAAAAGCTTTAAAAAAAATCTAAAAATTATGAAAAATAAGTTAAAATACTAAATATTAAAAAAATACTAAAGATTAGAAAGGTGAAGGATTTATCCCTCGCCTCCACTTGCTCCGACGGAAGCAAAAACCTCCTCAAATAAAGTGTGACTTAGACTGTTAATGTACATGACACTACAAGAAAACAGGCCTTTCTCAGCGCCAGTTTTCGTCACAATTACCCCCCCAATTCGCTGCAGTCCCTCGCTCTCGACGATAAGCAAAACGTCGCACGTTTGTTGAGATTAAATGCATTTTTTTGATGATAGTCAGCGAGATGTCATCATCGCTGAAATTGGTGTTCCTATTCCCGCGAATAGATTTCGCCGCAAAAACTGAAATACTCGCCACAAATGCGTGTCAAAACATGCCAACTTATCGACGGACTAAATTGCTTTCGTCATTTTTATTCGATGCAAAAAATATAATAACTCGACGCAATTATTTTCGCCTCTCGTCGGCGTCTCAGTAATCGCCGTAATTATGATTTATAGCCGCGATTTATTCCGACGTAAAATCTGCCTCTATCGCCGGAAATCTGCTGTCTCGACCAAACTATAGTCTGCCGCAATATGTCTATTCCGGGATTTAATTTCTTCTTGCGGCGTTCCTTTATCACCGCAATAAGTTATTTCCCCAACGATGTTTGCATACGACGGAAATGTGTATGACACAACGTCTGACTCTTGCGTCGGCATTTTTTTCGCCGCAATAGACCTACTTTCCAGCGATTTGTTTGTTCGACGCGCTGTAATTGGCCGGATGCTGGGGTACCCCAATTTCGTTCCCATTTCGCCGCAATAGGGATTTTTTTACAGTGCTATTTCAGGCCAAAACGTGGACGTATTAGCGTGGGAAAAAACCCATTAGTGGGCACTTAAATTGCTACTGTCCTGTTGCACTACGTTTGGCACAATTTTGCGTACATACCCCAAATACATATATGTTTGTTTTAACATATATGTTATATTTTGCAATATATATTTGCATTAAAATCCAAGTGGTATATAAAGTATGTACCATCGATGGTACATACTTTATAATTAAACAAACATATATATATATATATATGTTTAACAAATTATGACTTAAACAAACAAATTCAATTATAATTATATTTGCAATCTGGATGCAAATTTAACCGACTAATTATGACACTAGTCAATGCATAGTAGTCATCTAGTATAATATAGCATCAAGTTGAGAATGACGATCCTGCTCAGCTAGCCGCTATATACATATATAGAAACACATGATTCCTTTTTCTATATTAAATAAACCATCATCATGAGACAATAGATTAAGATGATCATGATTCATTCATCAAATATCTCAACCAGTTCATATCAACAGCATAGCCCCCCAAGAGGTGTACATCATGTCATTTTAACAAAGGCAGAAGCCACTATATAATTCTGGTCCGTTGCATATTGGATATAGACATGTAGAAAGATTTATGGCTTGAGCAGTTAGGAATGATACCCTATTTCAGAAACAGACATTGACTCAATGACCTGAAGCTTTCTCCTTCAGTCCATATGCCCACACAACTCTTAGTTCACTCTGATATTTGTTGCTGCATGCATGACTATTGGATCTCCACCAACATAAGTACTGCATCTACTTTCCCGTCTACACACTAGCAGCATATTTTTTCCTTTTGTGTACATTAATCAGCCCTTGCATCTGGGTTACAACCCTGCATCTCAGTGTAAATACATCTTTAACATATATCATTAGTGAGATTACAAAACCACTTGAATATAACCATTGAATATAACCACATGACATACATCCTTTCATTGCTTATATATATATACTACATGACATGCACTGAACATTACTTCTCTCTCTGTAGATTCATGGTATCATTAGCCCCAGTCCCACGAATGATATATCATTATATTTACCATTATTGGTCTTGTAACAATGATACTTTGCCCATTTGATCTACAGAGAAGTAATGAAATTAAATCGATCTATGGTAAGCTGATAGAACTAATATTGTGGCATAAAAGACTCAGAAAGCTGACTCAAAAATTCCCCTGGACCTTCAGGTAAAGATGGGCACTGAAAGGATCAGATTTACATGATTATCCTCATGATATAATAGCTGAGGAATATGCAGAGATCTTGTTTTTAATTTACACAATTAATTAAATGAATATCCTCATGATAACATCTATGAGTTTGTTCTTTGTTTGTATCTTAGTACTACTTAGTATTATTAAATCATCCACAAATTTACACATCTCTCTCTCTCTCTGTCTAGATCTTGTCAATAACCCTTCAAATATCAAATCATTTGACAAAATGCGATTAAGCTAAGCTAGCTTCAGGTCTGTATTCCCAGGGTATCCAATATGTAATGTTACCCACAATACAACTCAGTGTGGCTATGTTGTACATAATTAGCTAGTTGGCTCCCTTCATTCTTAATTAGCTAGCCAGCTTCCTTTTCCCTTTTTATTTTAATTAATTTTTGAATGTCTATGTTGTTTTTTACCCAATAATGAGGGATGTCACTTTTACATGATATTTCTTGAAGTTTTTCTTTATTGAGTGGAGGTATATATATATATATATATATATACCTCACCTATGCATATATATATATAATGGTATATATGCAAATACCATTGAGATACTAGTTAGAAGTTAGTGCATATATTGTAATTCCCAACTTCCACTTAGCATTCCCCTTCTGGGCTTTGTAGGATTTTTCATGTATTTGGTCCCCGGAGTGTGGAAACTAGTTGGCTAGTTTTATTCAATTTTTGAGAAGGCCTTTTTGTTCTCTTCCAGCATGGATAAATTACTATATATACCATCAATTAATGGCATTGGGTAATTTGTGTTTGTTGTTGACATTAGATTGATATATGCTGATAAAGGTGGGCTATAGTCGTGGACTGATTTCAGCATATATGCTGATATATCCTGGCACTGAGGATGGATAGTTATAATCTAAAAGTTGCTGCAGTCATTTTTCACAAGAAAACAGACCGAAAAATGAGAATATGGCTGTACATGCTTACTATCTCAACAGGCTGTGATGATTTTATAAGTCTTGTTGTACCTATGAACACCCTATGGCAGAGTATTAATTTACTGCTGAAATCTAACTTTGTAGACATCATGCAGGATGTCTATTACACTCTACTGCCCCTACATTCAAAAATTCCCCCACAAACGGAAAAATTCTGTTAAAACTCTATTGGGAGGGATGACAAGTATATCATCAGAATACTTGATTGTTATCATGGAATTACAAAATCACTATCATTTATGTTGTGATGTTCAAATATCATCAGCATATATTGACACTATTGTATGTAGTCTGGAAGGTAGGGAAGATATGTGATGGAGGTGGTTTTTTTGCAAACAAATATCAAACAGAAACATGCTTAATTTCATCTTCCTATTATGCACAATAATATATTCTTAATCTATATAACATGAAAAACAACCGCACCTGAAATGCACCCCAAAGGAAAACACTGGCCTTTTCCCCAAGTATGCATCTTAAATACAACTTCAAAACGTCCGTCTCTCCCATCTCAGTCTTAACCACAACTTGGGTTTCCCAATTTAACCCAAGTCTGCCCATCAGAAGTGCCTGTATAACAACATTATACAAGAGTTAGATAGCATGCCAGTAGTCACAATTTTTATCACTGCAGTGCAGGAAAATATAGGGTACCAAAATCTAAAGATCTTACCTTGTTACCATTACAACACAGCCTGTTGTGTCCCCCCCAAAACCCATATTTGCCAAAAAGCAACATGCATATTACTAGATCGGCAGATCCTCTCATATCAAAAAAGATGTACATGATTCATATCAAATGACAATAGTTTTCATCGAGGTTATTCTAGTTACCACAAAACACTATATCTTTAACCTCTAATGCATATAAACTGCCCACCCACCATCTCTCTACCAAAAATGCACCCAAAATACTAAAAAAGATCCCACCCAAAAATCTACTGATTGTATCTTGTTCACTGAGACCTCCGAAGAGAGTCAGTGAGCTGAGAAGGGAATTCGGCAAAGAATGTCGTCATCATCCTCTCCATCTCATTCTGTCTATCCAAAACTCTGTTCAACCTTTCCTTCATCTCGTCTATTTCAGCTTTGTGCATCTCTGCATCTCCCTTATGTTTGGCCACTAAATCTAAGTATCGTTGATCTCGCTCCCGGTCACGAACTCTAGTAGTCTCTGGTATCACCATCTCACCTAGCCCTCGTGCATAACCTGGTCGACTTCCAAGGACCTCCCTGAAGACTCTCGCCGCTGCCTCCTCAGTACGTTGGGAAGGTTCTAACTCATACATCTTGGAGACCATGGATTTCTGCACATGGTCAGAGAAGATTTGTTGTAAGTGCTCCTATGACATTGATTTGTATATCACGTTTGGAACAAAAATTGAACCAAGAAGTAGTAATGGCTGAATGTAATTGCACATGTATGTCTTCTGTGGTAGGCGTCACAAATTTTTCCATCTTCTTCGACCAACGAACTTCCTTGTAGAAGTCCACCAAGTTGGCTCGTTCAGCCCTCTACAAATTTGTGCATATGACATGTATCAATCGAATATACACTTTGTATACGAAAGATGATTATTCTAAAATATATTCCGTTACTCAAACAATGCTTATTTTGACTACCACAGCTAGCTATAGCAAAGCTAAATCTGTTTTTAGTTTGCATAATAGCATATCCCACCCAAACTATGGCAATATTACCTTCTCCTCTAGGATCCGGACAAACGATTTACGGCCTGCAGTGTGATTGGTATTGAGTCTCTTCCGGTTCTCCCGATTTTGAGCTGACATTTTCTGCCCAAAAACAACCATTCTTAGTACTACTACACGTGTGATCCCACCAGCCAACCTCCAATCTACAGCACTATATATTGTATTACTTATCTAACTAAGTTCAGAAGACAACCACACCATACCTTGAACGCGTCAGATCCCCATCGACCACATAGCTTTACCCATACGAGATTGTCGACCAAAGTAGTCCCAGACGCCAACGCTTCTTCATGGCTGCCATAAGCCATGTACTTCTTATGCAACTCATGGTGGAAGGCGTTAAACCTCTTTCGCAGCTGTTTTGTAACTGCCAATCGATGATTATCTAGCTCCCAATCTAATTCGAAGTCACCCTACATATTTATAACAAAAAATGTAGTTATTTACCAGACATATATGCTAAGTTCACTTTTAGTTTTGTCAGCGAAGTTTTTAGAAAATTACCCGGACCCGTTCAATCAGCTCATCCTTCTCTGCCTTCGGTACGTCACTCCATCTAGCATATGACATGTCCAAATGATGTTTTAATATCCATGTTATCCGCGTAGTAAACATTGACGCGTTCTCACAACAAGGTGCGGTTTCTCCATCATTAATCTTCAACTGAATTTTCCCATGCTTTCGCAATTTTTCAAACTCTGTGCACTTCGCGGGCCCCCGCTTCCGTTTATTCTGAACTTGGTTTACAATAGGCACCATCGTTGCCTCCATGTCTGTATGAAAGACCCCAAATTAATATATAAATCTCACAATAATAAATGTCTATTATTGCCTATTGTACTACTACATGATTAAACTACATGATTAAAACTGTTAATTAGTGTTAATCCAGTTATCAACACTAATTAACCTTACCAATTTCTTCTCTAGTAGGTTGCGGTTGTGGGATTGGATTGGCAGGTGGAGTCTCCCAAACGTGTGAGGGAGGCTGTGTTGAGTCATCTGAGTTGGACTCAGATGACTCAACAGGGCTGTGGTATGACGCGATATGAACACCGCGTGGTCGGCGGGCTCGAGTTGACCACGGTGGCAAACGTCTTCTAGGACGGATCACTGGTCCTCTTCCTCTAAAACGGCCACTTGTCTCCATGAGGGCACCTAAAAATATAACTCATTAAATCTTGTCAGTTGTAGTTATTTAACAATTTATTAAAAAATAACTCCCGGATGCATTGACCATGCCAAAGTACATTTAAATATACTGGAACATAAACTAATGTCAGAGCATAAGCAGCAGAATATTCATATATAGTCGGCCTGCAAGTGATTGCAGCGAATTGGGGGGTAATTGCGACGAAAACTGGCACTGAGAAATCCATCTTTTCTTGTAGTGCGCAAAGCAATAAATCCTTTAGTATCGTGCTACGAAATGAATATATAGTACTCGATCGGTCCCTGTCTGGGCACCACTTAATGCATGCAAGCTAGTGTGCATACTTTTGATCTTTTGAAGGCAGACCAAATTTTATATTCAATTTGAATCTGGACATTTGGTTTTTCCTTTGTTTTTCTATCCCAGCCTTCCTCCATGCATGCATCTAATTATTATAAGAATTCACTTAATATCTGTATTTATTTTGAAATTATAATTGATCTAATATATCATCAGTATATACCGATGTTTAATTATATATATATAATTAATTAACTACACACTAGCTATATATGTAAGTATCATTACAAGAAAAATTCTGAGCAAATGGTCAATTATATACGATAAGAATGACTATTTTCCATCAATATCAGAATGGAGTAACAATCCTAATAATCAGAAATATAAATATTTCTGTATGTATTCTAATGATCATGTGCATATATATATATCAAGTTCCATCGACATTTTGCAAGCCTAACAAAAGAACTAGTTTCACAACTTTTGGCCTGTGCTGCTGAAAATAGCTTCTACATAGGCATATCTAATATATTATATAGATCGATGGAACTTGATCTTATTAACCACATTCAAAATATTATATACTTCATATATATATATATATATATGGCAATATATATATACAAGAAAACAGACAAAAGGATCACTGGGTTCAACCATTGTATACTAACCTTCTGTTTTGGAGATTTGGCAAGTGGATGCAATACCATATTGATGGCTGAAAACAAATCTAGTTCCCGTTACAGAGAACCAGTAAGTAAACATGCTTTCTTTAGCTTTTTACATCAACTCCACGTATTAGAATGGATATAACTATGTTGTAAATAGCTACCCCCTCCCTACATGTTATATATGCTGACAAACCCCCCCCCCCCCCCCAAGCCAATATACATCAGGAGAACACCCAGAAATTGCAAAACACCTAATCTCAAACATGTTTCGGGGAATCCTCACACTTTTATGGACAAAGTGTGCTTAAGGGTCTTTAACAATACGTATAACTAATTTATTGCAGAAGCCTACCATACTATACCAGCCACAACTCAGATGACTTGCTTAAAAATGGCTCCAATGCAACCACTTACCAGGAAACAGCTTCTGTTATGGAACCTTTATGGAGTAGATCAGCACTGGTCCAGTGCAGCTTCCAGGTATGGACGTGGGTTGGTGAAAAGCTGAAGCTTTTCTTCAGGTTGCAGCAGGGCAGCTAGAGGTGCATAAAGGCAGGAACATCTATATTCTTCAAGTGTTTTCTGGTTCTACCGTGTGAAAGTATGAAGAGGTGCATGACTTAAACTGTCTTAGCTCTCAGTCTGATCATGTCAGCAGCATGAGATTACTATTTTGCCCTCAAACTGTCTCAGCTTTTTGTAAAACTCCCGCCCATCTTCTCTTGGATGTTAGCGCCAACTTTTTGGGATTTATCCTGAGATACATAATATTCGAATATTAGTAGTATATTTGTCTATGCTAATTGGCTTGTAACTCCCACGGTGACAGCTGTATATATACTTAGTGTAGAGAATAACTATCATTTTGAAATACAGAGTGTAAGGGAGTGTAGTTCATGCTAAATTAACATCGTACTGAAAATCCTTAGCACCTCTCTACTTGGCCAGATTTCATTGTTATTATCCCCCAGTCTTTAACATATGTAGTTGACACCATTTATATAGTTGTGCTTTGCATCATATTTATAGAACATATGGAAATCACATTTTACTGGCAGCAGTATGGGATCACCCGTTTAAGTCTTTAGCTGAAATTTGAGAGCTCCATATAACATATTAAATTTCAATCTGGGTAATATATATATATATATATATATTTATATACTTTTTCTTGGGGAACTCTATTTTATTCATCATTCGTACCTCACTTCTCTCTAGGCCTTGAAGAAATGTCTTACTTTCATGGTTGGGGGATTTTATTGTCAACCTGCTTATTATCCAACATGCAATTCCTTCAATCCAAAATAGAAATTAACTATGTTGCTCATATACGTTTTACATGCAACCAGTTTTTCCATCCCAATTATAAAGTTACACCTGATGAATTGACCATCTTGCATTAGATTTCTAACATTACTTATAACATATTAATTTAACACTCTCATCACCATCTACACTCTGTTTGGCAAATGTTGCACCCAAGGGTGATGTCATTTGTACCACTATATTCCATTTGACATACTTTTTCAGATTTTAAACAAAATCTACGTGGTATTCCAATATGTAATATAGCATTCGAAGCACCAGATTAATCTCCCATTAATCTGGCAATACCAGCTTAATTCAGAAAAATTTCATTTAGGGGGTGGGAGGATGAGTTAGGAAATGCTGCAGAATTGTCGTAGGATTTTTCATGGTTTGTATAGATTTGCTAAACAATTAATGGACTGCTTTCTTTAGATTTAAGTTGCCGCTAATGGTCATGCATATTGCTGGATTTTGGGAGTTAGCCTATACATTACATCTATCTTCTAGTAATATTCATTTGAAGATCTCCCATCTTATATCCCGTGCCACGTCTTGCGAACATGTACACCAACCTCGCACCTATCACATGTGTATCAAATAAATGAGGTAAGTGGCATCTAAATCTTATATATCTTAGTGGGTGAACAAAATGTGTTGGAAAAAATCTTTTACCAGCAATTACAAGAAGTTAACTTGTATTATTGATGAAATGTTGTGAGTTGGTGATCTCGCATCAATAGGGAGCATACACCTGTTAACAACACGACAACAGTTGGGTTAGCTCAATAAGGATATGTAATTATTAAGCATATTAAGCAATTCTGCAGCAATCCTGTGTCCAACATCCCATTTCGGGGGTTTCAGAAATACAGAGTATTTACCTTCCAAGAAATATTCCCCACAAATTGTGTAATTTTACATGGACTCCTCATCTGTGGATATGTCTTCCTCATCGGAATATTCTCCATCCCCATACCCATCATCTGAACCAGACATGGCGAGTGGATCTTCCATGCTTGCTCTTGTAATTAAATCTATGCCTGCTGGACCCATCATCGCCACTTCACGTGCATCAATTTGCCTAGGTTCTATATCAATCCGACTTAGTGGAGTCACCACAGGAACTTCATCACATTGCATGGGTACGTAATCATATGCAGATTGATTTTCTTGATAAGCATCATCGTCACTACATTGACCATCCAAATCTTCTAACACCCTCATGATCGGTGGAATGTCATATACATTCCTATTATTGAACTTCTGCACAACACACCAATTTCCCCTCATTCTTAGATCTCTAATGTAAAAACACTGCAAAGCCTGGCATGCCAACACATATGGGTCATCCTTATACCAAGTCCTGTCCATATTAACACTAGTCATGTGGTGGTCTACTCGTACACCCCGTTTCTTATCGCCAACATCAAACCAATCACAAGAGAACAAGTACACTCGACGCCCTCCCATGTAGTGTAACTCCACGACATCATTGATAACACCATAGAAGTCCACATTATTAGAATGTTGGTCCCCAGTTACCACCACACCTGAATTTTGTGTTCGTCGCCAAAGTTCGCGCTGCTTTGTATGGAACCTTTTCCCATTTATTATGCAAGCAGAATACGATCCCACCCAATTGTCAGGACCACAAGCTAACGCATATAGATCGGCAGATATGCTAAGTGGGTTGCTAGCTCGCTGGTCTTGAACCTACAAAATAGTGACACGTTAACTGTCCGATGTAAGTCACACAGGACATATATAATGGATTGGATTGGTCATTCTAAGTAGACATGCATCAGTCTAACTTACACGTTTCTTGAACCACGCTGGAAACTCATGTTGATGTGTTCGATCAATGGAATTTTGGTTGTTCACCTGACATTTCGCGTAGTGCTCCCTGCACACAGGACATAAAGGAAATCTGCGTCAGTTAGTACTACCGCTTGATCGAACATGCAACAAATTTTGCCACAAATGGGAAGGACTGAAAAACGTCGTCTGTGGGTAACAAGAAATTAATAATGGCAATGGTATATCAAGGATGCTTACTCCAAGTAGGGGCCAATTTCAGCGCAATTGTTAAGCACGTACCAACGAGCTACGATAAAGAGTTTGTCTTCTAATCGCACATCAGAAGCAATACCCAACAGACGAACTTTTTGGTTAAAGATTGAAAATCCATCTATAGTCGGCTCTTCTTGAACATCAACATTGCGGTCTGGTCGATTAAACCTCGTCTCAACATCATTAAGATACATAGAGCAAAATGTCAGGCATTCGGTGTGAATGTATGCTTCCGCTATTGAACCTTCTGGGCGTGCTTTATTTTTTACGTACCGCTTCAATTTGCCCAAATACCTCTCAAATGGGTACATCCACCGGTATTGTACTGGACCCCCAAGTATGGCCTCACGGGCTAAATGGACAACTAGGTGAACCATGACATCAAAAAATGATGGAGGGAATATCATCTCCAATTTGCACAGGATGCTTACAACATCAGTTTCAAGCTGGGACAGGCGATCGATATCTAGTGTTCTCGCACACAACTCTTTGAAGAAAGTGCTTAGTTCAGTCAACGCTAAAGCGATATCACTCCTTAAGTACCCGCCGACAGCAATAGGCAGTAAGCGCTGTAAGAAAACGTGGCAGTCATGGCTTTTCAAGCCAGAGATTTTGCAATCATGTACAGAAACACAACGGGAGATATTGGATGCGAACCCATCTGGAAATTTAACATTGGTATGGTAATTTTCTGCCCTTCAACCTTCAAATGCAATTCCTTTCTTAACCCTAATAACTGCAGATCACGTCTAGAGTTTATATTATCCTTTGTTTTCCCAGGAATATTCAATAAAGTGCCGAAGATGTTATCGCATATATTCTTTTCAATATGCATGACATCTAAATTATGTCGAAGTAGTAGTGTTGACCAATAAGGTAACTTGAAAAATATGCTGTGCTTCGTCCAGTTCAACTCTACAGCAGTCCGTTTTCTCTTCCTAATAGATTTTCCAAATGGTACATTCCCAACCATCTGTAGCTGACTTAAAATATCTGCTCCCCCTAACAGTCTTGGTGGAATGCGATGATCTTCATTACCATTAAACAACAACTTTTTCTTCCTCCAAATGTGGTTTTGCGGGAGGAAACGCCGATGTCCCATATAACAGTGTTTCCGGCCATACTTCAACCAATTAGAATCTGTATTCTCATTGCAACATGGACATGCAAATTTTCCTTTTGTTGACCAACCGGAAAGATTCCCATAGGCAGGAAAGTCATTGATTGTCCACAATAAAGTGGCATGCAGCATGAACGTTTCCTTGGTGGAGGAATCATACATAGGTACCCCATGTTCCCAAAGTTCAAGCAATTCATCGAGCAACGGCTGCAAATAAACATCGATGTCATTCCCCGGTGATTTTGGGCCAGGAATAATGAGGGATGTCATAAAGAATTGGTCTTTCATGCATAACCACGGTGGCAAGTTATATGGTACAAGGATCACTGGCCATATGCTGTAAGGCTTAGCCATATTGTTGAAGGGATTGAAACCATCACTTGCCAAACCAAGCCTAACATTGCGAGGATCGTTAGCGAACCAACTATGTACCTCGTCAAAAGCCTTCCAAGACTTAGAGTCAGCGGGATGACGCAGAAAATTCTCATCTGTCACTCGCTTCTCTTTATGCCATCTCATTTCAGCTGCTATCTTTGTAGACAGGAAAAGCCGCTGTAATCTTGGCTTTAAAGGAAAATGCCGCAACACCTTATGAGGGATCACCCGGGTCCCATTTGTAGTTGACATCCACCTTGAGGCCTTACATATAGGGCATGAATTTAGTTTTGAATATTCCTTCCAATATAAGATGCAGTCATTGGGGCAGGCATGAATTTTGTTGTACTTGAAGCCCAAACCTCGCTCCAATGAACGAGCATTTTCATATGAGAGTGGCAATTCAGCATCCGGAAAAGCAGACTTCAACAAGTTAAGGAGCATATCAAATGACTTGATTGACCATCCACCAAGGGTTTTTATGTGTAACAATTTCACAATGAACGAAAGTTTAGAGAATTTTGTACATCCGCCGAAAAGTGGACGTCGAGCATCCTCTAATAGCTCGTCAAACGATGACACTGGTAATGCTTCAGGAAATGAATCCCGGGTCGGCAATGGAGTGCTGCTTTGGGGAACATCGACGTTTGTCCCAGCCAATATGTCGTCTAACATATTGTCCATATCATCGATGAATTCATCTTCATCACTAACAGCAACTTCTTCATCGTCCACATCGAAATTTCGGGTTTCCTCCTCACCATGGAAAATCCATTCAGTGTAGTTCAGATCGATCCCATTTATGAACAAGTGAGTCTCAACGGTAAATAAAGGGAGGAAGAGATTATTAGAACATATTCGACATGGACACCGAATGCGATCACTTCCCCTAGCATGGTTTTGCGCCATCTCAAGAAAATTGTTAACGCCTGCAGCATAAGCAGGTGATCGAAGTCTATTGGGCTCAGTCATCCAGCTTTTGTCCATCACTACAATAATGATACAACATTATTAGAAGAGTATAGCAACATTGTCGTTTGGAAGATATTCAAAATGAGAATATGGCAATATTAGCTCTCTGTTCTGAACACCTAATGGCAATCAGAACAGAGAGCTAATAAGGGTGGATGACAAATGTTGGGGTCTTTCTAAATAATTAGAAAGACCCCAACTACGTCTTTATGCCAATATAGTTACTGCATCTGTGGGAGAGCTAAATTAACTTGGTCTGCCAACCTCCAATGCCAAAAATGGATATATTTCTGGTGATATATATGGTGATAGAGGGGAAGTTGGCGGGGCTAGTTGGTTGAGATGAAAAAATGTAGGGTTGAGAGCGAAGACGTCTATTAAAACCAAATCGCCTTGGAGAGTTGTGAAGTGGGTCTTGAGTTCAACGAATCCCAATCTAATTCTTTGAACTCAATAAGCAAAGGTTTATTGATAGCTGCAATAGCTTTAAATCTCACATACCAGTAGGGTATGCAGTCAGCGTTCAAATGCTCGAAATATAATCGTTCATATTCCGAGCATAGGCCCTATGGATGAGAGCACTAGTCTGTCTAAATACAATAACAATTACGTACAGTTCATGAGAGCACAACATCTTCACAAATTATCTAGAGAGAGAGAGAGAGAGAGAGAGTTTGGCGTGTGAAAAAACAAAGGGCCAGGAGAAGTGCATAAAAAGAAATGAAACATCTAGGAAAAACATTATTAGATCATATTGTAGACCATTGAGAGAAGAAAACAGAGAGTAACACCCACATTGGATATGAATCTAAGGAATATATAGGGTTGCAAATACATGAGGAATGTATCATGTATTTCCACAATTTCTTATGCAATGATGTAGGTAGAGCTCCACATGGTTAGAATGGAGTTTTACAGACAAAATCATGTTATAATCTAACTTGCTGGTCCCATACCAATTTTTCAAACTTTGCACAGTAGGAAAAACTTTTGTAACGTGACATTTATGAGAAATGTATTACTTTTATATTCCAAGGAAGGAAAAGTGAGTAGTTGAGTATTATTCAAGGTAGAACTAATATTGTAGTTCTAATCCAGACTCAATTTACAAAGCCAATTGAGTCCCCCTTTGATCCGCGTCATTCCCCAAGTATGCACAAAACCATCAAACTCCCAACTAATATTTAAAATAGCGGTGTTAGACAGTCATTTGCGGGTTTTTGGTATCCAAGCTGATTTTAGGGCATACGTGATTGGGTTACGTAAAGAGAACAGATCCACATAAAAAACTATAACACTTCAAATTTGTTATTTGAATTGTTGCATGGTAAGCATTTCACATTCACAATTTTCCCCAATGGCTTTTGACGTTAGGATCAGATTTGAAATCTTACCAAAGATTATTCAACCTTTTATCGGTACACAATAATGGCCTAGAGGCGAATCCAATGTGGTGAGTATTCCTTACCATTCATGTATCGCACATGAACAGTACTACTATCATTTACCAGCAATTAGGAATTGAAGTTAGTTTTCCATCGAGGTTATTCAATATGGTGAACGTTGCCATAAAGTTAGTAATATTTGGCCTTATTGATGCTGGCATCACCTGATCTATATTTGTGGGCTTCACAGGGGTACCCTTCAAATTTATACGCAAGTAGATGTGAAGCCTGCGCACAGCTTGAAGTCAGCCAGCTTTTATCCCAATTATTAGTGTACTATGTGAGTTCCTCAAGTGGCAATGGGAGTTGTTTTCCATACTAATTTATGGTGGGAACGAGTTTTCTGTTAAGCCCACATTTCTGGCTCAGCTAGCCATATCTGGAAGTTATGCAAATTTATTGAGTTAATGTCATGATGATTTTAATCAGTGTTATGATCCACTAACGACTCATAACACTGAACTGGCACACTAGAAAAATAGTCCAAATGCACCAATTAAACAAACTAGAGGGCTAAAGGACAACCTCACACTAACAGAAAAATTCAGGTTTTTATCCTCTCATTGCTGAAACTAAGTTATAGAGAAAGAGGAAACACATGAGTTGATGCAATTGAATATATATTACTCGCGGAGACGACGAAATAGTAAAATTTCCATATGAATTGACAGGTAACAATGAAGATCTGCACAGTAGCATGCAGCAAGATAGGGTACCAAAATAAGCACAGAGCAAAAACTCCCCTTCTTGATCACACTCGTACAATGACAAGTCAAGTTGTCGAGTACCAACATAGAAAGTAATAAGCATCTTGTAGTAATTATTCGCATATGTAATGACCACTATCATAAAACAGAGAACATATTATGTAGTGGCAGTTAGGAATGATTAGCCCTTCCAAGTAGTGGAGGGATTCAGTCAAGTAAGATCCATTAAGTAGGTAGCATGAATGGTTGCCAGCTAAGATTTATGATGGCTATAGGGAAAATAAATAAAACAACAAGTCAAGAATCCAAATGGTGCAATTGGTTGCACAGTTGAATAGGGAGAGAAATCCTGAACCCAGAAATTTTCCCCAATTGAATGTAGTATATCAATTGGTTGTTCATGAGGGGCAGGTGAATTTGATATATTCAACAAATGCAGATTCTCTGTCCTAAATGCCACGGGGAAATTACAAAACAGTTCGGGATCCGCTTAACATTACCCAACAAGACTCTATATACTTTATGCCTTAAGTGTCTCTATAAACTTAAGATATTTCCTGAATAAATGCAGGATATTTATTGACGTTAACAATAATTAAATTTGCCTTTGTTGATGACATATACCTAGTAGCTACAGTGATGAACGAATATTTGGAGGATTTAACCATCTATTAAACAAGAAAACAGGACTTATGAGAATTTGCCACAATACATTCACTAATATAATTAATAAACTCAATATAAAGATCTAAAGATATTTAATGAGTTTAATTGTAAGAAAGATACAATTTAATTACACTCAATATATATCCAAGAACCAGTAACTTAATGGGGATTCAGGTGGGAGGTGTCAACCATTCTTAGTCAGTTTGATGGAGGTCTAAAGACTGAGGTGCGAGATGGTCCAACATGCATATATACCTCATTTAAGTCACTTTTATAGACATGCACCATTATGACATGTATGTGGGTTGCTAATAATGCCAAAAACAAATGTTGAAAATATTGCCAAAATAATGGTATGTTTGGCATTCCAGTGCAAAATCCATGCATATGTGCTGTGTCAACTGCAGAATACTACCCAAGGAAAAATTCACCAGAAACTAATACCCACATCATAAGAATGGCACACAGCAGACAAAAGGCAGATACCTAGAGGAATTTGTAAGTATGTACTAATCACTAAAGATTAACTAAACCACAGCAAAATAATGAGTAATGGAATATGGCAATGCAATATCGAGAACTGCAAGGGTGAAGGGGAGCGGAAATCCATAGAGGTATAGAGTTACCTCTAGAGTTGTAAAAATTCGGGAGAAACTGAGAAATATTCAAGACAATAAACCTCCGATGTGGGTTGCCCAACAGTCACTCGACGGCGACTTAGTAGAGTCAATTCAGGTCAAAATTGGTGCCAAGAACAATTCGGGTTCCCTGTCACAGGGAACCAGAATTTCCACACTTTGTGGAGGGATCTTCTCTGCAAATAATCAGTAGATTTAGGTGCGGTGGAAGACGTTGAATGAGGAGGAGCTATCAATTCGGCGGATTTGCGACTTATCCCAACCTTTGGCCGAAAATCTTCTGCGAGTCCTGTGGATTCGAAATGCTAGGGGCCCCTCATTGTGGATGCGAATGCAACTACAGGGAGAAGGTGACCGAAGATTGCGACAATGGAGTGGAGAAGGTTGCTATGGAGAAGGGATTTCTGTGTGAGCACTGTGATTTCGTGGTAAATGGAAGAGGAAATATGAGAAGGGGGAAAGTTTTTGTGTGTTTTGTGTTTTGGGTTTCGAGGGTTTGCGGAAGGAAATTTGGTGCGTATAAGACTGGCGCCCAATTGATCTTATCTTACCGTTGGAGCACGGTTTTTGCCGACGGAAAAACCGACGTAACAAGTTATCATGAAGTTGCGACGAAAAATTCTGACGTAGTAGACCATAATATCGCTGCAACAAGTAAGGCAATACCCAATAAATGAAAACAATTTAAGTTGCTGTTAAATGTGACCAGCGACCACAAACTCGCTGCAATTAACCGCATATTGCGGCGTTTTTTATTACGGCAAAATTAAAACCGCCGCAATAGACCTGTTTTCTTGTAGTGTGAACTTGTGACCGTAAGTGGTAAAGAGATTATATTTTGAATTCAACATAAACTAATATATATATATATATATATATATATATATAGATATGTTAAAAAATATGATCATTATATGTCAAGATCTATTCCTTGACATTAGTCGTAAGGGCCTTCTTCTTCTTTTTTTTTTTTTTAAATTTTATCTGTATAATCAAACAAGGCCTAAATCTATTTACAAACTTAATTATTGACACCTAACACATTGTTGATATCGAAGCCTGCAGACACATTAGCTTGCGTAGAAAACTATCAGTATTTTGACTATTTTTATGAATACAATAATCCTATAAAAAATGGAGTGTTGCATATCAAGCTTGTAAATAGCTGTATGCCTCTTTTAAAGTGAAAGGAATAGCTTAACAAAATATTGAGGGTTTTTTTTTTTCTTTTGGTTATTATCGGAATGGAATTGGTTTAAGATGGCTTCTATTAAAATTTCTTAGAGATAGGTTTGATTTACACATAAATCTTACAAAATAAAGCTTATAAATTAATATGGTTTGATATGTGATGTAAGTTTTTATAATAATTTTTATTATAAAATAGATCTGATATATCACATAAAATTAAATTAATTTGTAAACTTACTAGTGACACGTGACACTGTCATGCTAATTATATGTTTTGCAATATGTTTGTTTGGAAATTAAAGAGTTGTAGAAATATGACTCCTTTCTAATTGACTCTTTTGATGAGTATATTTGTGACTACTTAGAATATTTTAATATATCTGTGAATAGTAGTAAAATGGTTTAACTTAAGATGCTTTATTAGATTTTGAAAAATGAGAGAAAAAACTAAATTAAAATATTGCAAATTTAAAAATTGTTTGAATATAATTTTTTGATATAATTTTTATTTTGAAATTTGAAAAAGTTGTATTACTTTTTGTATTTTATTAGAAAGTTTAGAAAAATTTAATGATTAGATGAAAAAGTTAAAAATTTAAAATTTAAATTATATTGTTTTCTAGTAATGTTTAGAGAGAAAATATTTAAGAATACTTAGATATATTGTGTTGCCGTATAGAAACTCAATGAATGGAGTAGACCATGTTGGTAATTTTGAGCCACCACCTGACGCATTGGTTTGGGATTTTCCAGCCGGTCGGGGGGTGAGGATTTTTTTACACCCTTAAATCAAAAACTGCCACGTAGACATTTGAGCAAAAAGTATTTTGGACCCACATGCAGGTGAACTCTTTCTCCCCCCCCCCCAACCACTCCCGACTCCCGTCTCTCTCTCTCTCTTCTCTTCAGTCTTCTCTCGTAGACTGAAGATTCTCCCTCTCTCTCTCTCTCTCTCTCTCTCATTTTGAATAATTTTTAGTTCACTTGGCAGCATGTTTTTTCTTTGGTATCTGAATGTAAGACGATAATATTGCAGTTCCTCTTTTCTCCTATATTTATTGAGTTTTCTTAGCTACGCTGGTGACGCTAGAAGGAAGGCCATCACAAGTCATTCCGAAGCTTCGTGGTTTAAATTTGAAAGGCATTTATTGAGATGATCTTTAGAAAGACTTAATTGGAAGGATTTTTTGTAGTTTCTTTTGTATCTTAAATTATTTGTCATTTTGTAGGAATGGTTCACTGTTGTTCTTGCAAATTGGAAGTTGTGGATCAATCCCTTTCTATCGAAAGCTTGCTCTTTTGTTGGGTTTAGTTGTGGATTTTGTTTTTTCTCATCTGGAAGTTTGATCTCCTTTGGATTCTATTTCCACTCAGTAGGTGAAAGTTGGGACGGTGCAGTTGATGAAATCTGCAAATCTAATGAGCCTAAAAAGAAGACCACGGCGTGTTGTGAAAAGCCGCCGGTGAAGTTGGAGATCAAGGACTCACTTGAAAAATTTGTGGGAGAGAGGGAGGGGTAGGAAGGGAACACGCTTTCTCCTGAAGGGAGGGGGAAGAAGAATTCGTGAGAGAGGGGAAGAGGAAATCTGTTGCGTGCAGGTGCATAAGTTTGGTTCCTGCACCTCCTATGTGGCCAATTTCTATTGATGGGTGTAAAAAAAAATCCAGCCTTGAGTTTTTATCTTTGAAGAATCCCTGCAAATGGTTGTGGTATGAGATTTAGAGAATATATTTTTAATAAATAATTTTAGATCATATAATTTCTTATATATAAGATGATAAGATTAAGGTACAACTCTTTATTATTATTGCAGATAGATGTTGATCATTTTTTTTTCATGTTTGGTGTGGTAGAGACAGTTTTCTATTTGTTTTGTTACTGGGGATCAAGAACTCTTTATTTTGTTGTGTAAAATATTGTGAAAAATGATTGTGTCTTTGATTATTATATTTATTATTACAAGGGTTTTATTATAGATAGAGGGGAAGTGTTTTTTTACAATCTTTTGGCTGATAAGTGCTATAGTCATAAAAAAAAAAAAAAAATTCTATTGAAGTAAATTTATAAATTGATATGGATTCATTTGATACATTAGATCAATTTCACATTAAAAATAACTTTATAATCTAATATATCGTATCAAAACATGTCAGTTTATAAATTTATTTTTATAGAATATCTTTATGGCTAATCATTTCTCAATTGAAAAATTTTATTTACCATCTCCACACACTACACTTATTTTTATTTATTTTCTCTTACCAAATGTGTGATGTATAGATGATGAGTAGAAAAATTCAAGTAGTTTAAGAAAAATTAAACCAAAACATATTTTAAAAATGTAAAAATAAATAAAAATAAGTGTGGCATGTGGTATGTGGTGTGTGAGGATAATGAATATCAAAACTCTTCTCAATTAATATATGATGATATTTTGTCATAGATCAACATCAAAATTATTGATGCTATTTTGTTTTTATATATATAGCTTAGAAGAAACGTTGGAATATCATTGTTAACTAATTAATGCAAGTCTCCTATGGTCTCTACCTTCTAAAACGTGTTATGAACTTTCCAAGTTTTCTCCTCTTCTTATACTCAACTTATTGATTTTATTTATTTTTTGTTTGATAAAATTTCACTGGCAGTTTTCAATTCGTAATTTTTTTTTTCCTTTTTGAAAGGAAAATAAGCGTCATTTTGACGCTACGGACCACTATGACTATCAGAAGAAGAAAATTCAGTATGACACTTTTATTTTTGTCTTTTGGCCACAATGCATTGCATTACGAGGTTGCAGAGTATATGGGGAATTTCCCAGGAAGAATTTTTGCACGGATTTCACACAAGTTTTGTATTAAGTTATAATTCTTTCAATCTCCACTAATTATCTCATGAATTTCAATCAACTTTCTCACACGATTTGAAAATTTTTGAGAGGTTCTAGCATTTACTAATTTAGAAATTACTAATTTAGAAAATATTTGATCTTGGTCATGTTAAGATATAAAATAAATAATAAAATCTAATTTTTCCCATCAGCTTTAAATTTTCGAGATTTGTGGTGATTTTACATGGTATTAAAGAAATCACCACTAATCTCAAAAACTTCAACTGATGGGACCTTGAGAACAACAATCTATAATGATCATTCTCGATTCCTCTAGTTCTACCATCTATTTGGGGTTTATATCTTTATAACACATTTCACACGAAATTTGAAAATTCTCGAGACAGTTCTTCCCAAAACTAATATAAAAGAATTAGACCTTGAAAATAATTGCATGCAAAGACCTCTCTCTCCCAATTTCCATCACCATCTATTTGATTAAACATTCTCATTTTTTCCAACAATATTGTTGGTCCAGTCATATTCCATCATTAATGTTGGAGAACTTGATAGAAATAAAATCATTGGACCTTTCTCAAAACAAGTTGTTTGGAAAAATATCTCACAACTAACCCAAATTATTTTTCTAACAACTTGTTCAACAATCATCTCACAGGTTCCACAGTGCATGGAAATCAATTTGAGACAGTTTCCGAACAATTCATTTGATGGTAATCTAATATATGATACAATTAATTTGTAAAAGACCTTAGGAAAGAGTTAAGTAGCCACAATTAACTAGAGACAGGATAATTATATATGGTACTATATTTACCTCCATGTCAGCCCAAACATTAAAAATGGTTTGCAAAATCTAAAGATTGTTCTGAAAATACAAGAAATTCAAACTGAATAAAAAATAAATATTTAAAAACTTAAAAAAAATCTAAGAACTATGGAAAAAAAAAAAAAAAAACTAAAGATTAGAAAGGGGAAGGATGTATCCCTCGTGTCCACTTGCTCTGACGGAAGGAAAAACCTCCCCAAATAAAGTGTGGTTTGTCAAAATTTTATTATCATCATATCTCAAAATTTTTGTATGGTTTTTTAACTAACTAGTTTAATAAATTGTCAAGTTCTCTGCAAACCAAGTAGTATATCCAAACTATATATAAGAAAATGCTTTATCCATCCACTGCTATTAAATTGTTGAGAGAACAAAATGATGACCAATGAGGAACACACACAAAAATAAAGATCAGAATTAAATAAAAAATTAAAAATTAAAATGATATCAGACTCTAGTTGTTCCTTGACATCAGTCGACGTAAGTTTCCTTTCTTTTGCACAACAAATTAATTATAAAGTTTCCTACCCACTCCACTTGCATCATTGTTTGAGCAGTACTTACTATATAAAGAGCCATTCGCTTCTTCTTCTCGCACTATCTCACAATCCAAAACATTAGTCCCAAACCATGCCTACATCTTTGCGCTTTCTTTTCTCTGATCTCTTATTGTTGTTCTTTCTTTTACTCACGGCCTCTTTGTCTTTTCCGCAACCACTTTGTCATCAAGATGAGAGCTTAGCTCTTATGCAATTCAAGGATAGCTTTATTATAGACAATCATACTTTTTCGTCTTGCTATCCCAAGGCTACATCATGGAGTGTAGAAGCAAAGCATGGTAGATCAAATTGCTGCTCATGGGATGGGGTTGAGTGCGACCCCACACAGCTCATGTTATTGGCCTTGACCTTAGTGACGGCTGTCTCAATGGTTCTATCAACTCCAACAGCAGCCTCTTCCGCCTTTCTCATCTTCGGAGCCTTAATCTTGCTTTTAATTACTTCAATCACTCTAAAATCCCATCTACAATTGGCAATCTTTCAAGGCTAACATATCTTAATCTCAGTTGGTCTTTTGTTTCAGGAGAAGTCCCCTTAGAAGTTTCATACCTCTCCAAGTTGCCATCTCTTGATCTGTCTTACAATTTTGATTTACTTTATATTGGAAGTCTAACAAGGTTAGTCCAAAACCTAAACTACCTCGAAGAGATTGTTCATAGTGAAGTCAACATATCGTCCAAAGTACCTGAAAGCTTGGCAAATTTGTCTTCTTTGAGGACTCTAAGGCTATTTGGTTGTGGATTGCACGGGGAGTTCCCAATTCGAATATTTCAGCTACCACAACTACGAGTCCTTAGCATAGGATTCAATGAAGATCTCACTGGTCACTTACCTAAATTTCATTCTAGCACGGTCCTTCAAGCTTTAAATATTGCTTATTGTAATTTCTCTGGATCGATCCCAAATTCTCTTTGGAACCTTACCCAACTCACTATTTTGTACCTTTCAAGCAACTCGTTCGACGATTTGTCATGCCTCACCAAAGCCAGTTCTAATAACACTTTTCTACATTTACAATATCTAGGATTGTCTTCTCTCAACTTAACAAAGTTCCCGAATTTCCTACGAAACCAAAACAAACTTGTGCAGCTATCTCTATAAAAAAAAAAAAATATTCAAGGTATAATACCCAAATGGATGTTTAATGCAAGTAAAGAAAACCTTCAAGCTTTGAAAGTTCTCGAGATGTTCTTCCCTGGCCAAATCTACGAACATTGTACCTTCGAAATAACAGGCTGCAAGGATTGTTCCCAATTTCTCAAATTCCACCATCTATTCAATACTTAGATCTTTCTAACAACTTTCTCACAGGCTTTGAAAATTATCAAGATGTTCTTCCCTGGCCCAATCTACGAATGTTGAAGCTTGAGAACAACAACCTTCAAGGATCTCTCCCAATTCTACCACCATATGTCGAATCTTATCAAGTCAATAAAAATGCATTTACGGGAGAAATTTCACCGTTGTTTTGCAATCTGAGTTCACTTTTTGCTCTTGATTTGTCCTATAACAATTTGAGCAGCGTGCTGCATCCATGTTTTTGGAACTTAAGCCAATCTTTGCTAGCACTCGAACTACGAAGGAATAACATCGGTGGAGCCATCCCAGATGCATGGGCAAAAGGGTGCAGCTTAAGGATGATCGACTTGAGTCACAACCAATTACAAGGTCGGCTCCCAAGATCATTGGCCAATTGTAAGGAGTTAGGATATCTTGATGTTGGTTACAATAAGATCCATGATACCTTTCCCTTATGGTTAGGAACTCTTCCTGAGTTGAAGATTTTCATTCTTCGCTATAATGGATTTTACGGAGCAATAAGAAATATCCAAATCAATTGCACATTCTCCAACTTGCATATCATCGATCTCTCCCACAAAAATTTCTCTGGAGATTTGCCTACTGAATACTTCCAACGGTGGAACGCCATGAAATTATTTGGTGCAAAAAAGTTGCAATACTTAGATTACTCTTCCGGCATCAATTACTTAATTACACTAACAACCAAGGGTATAGAGTTGGAGTATGAGAGGATCCAAGATGAACTCATAGTCATTGATTTATCATGCAACAAATTTGAAGGAGAAATTCCAGAAGTGGTGGGAAATCTAAAAGGACTACACATTCTCAATTTCTCCAACAATGCTCTCTCCGGTCATATCCCATCATCGTTGGCGAACTTGACAGATCTAGAATCATTGGATCTTTCTCAAAATAAGTTGTTTGGAGAAATACCCCCACAACTCGCCCAACTCACTTTCCTAGAGATTTTTGAAGTGTTCAACAATTGTCTCAAGGGTCCTATACCACATGGAAGTCAATTTGAGAGGTTTCCGAATAGTTCTTTCGATGGTAACCCAGGATTGTGTGGAAGGCCATTGTCAAAAGCATGTGGAGATTCACTGCCTAATCTTCCAAATGATGAAAAACAAGGTTCTGTGTCTCCATTTGAATTTGGGTGGAAAGTAGTTGCGATCGGGTATGGGTGTGGATTTGTAATAGGAATTGTTATTGGACAATGGGTGATCGCAAGGAAGCAAGATTGGTTTGTAAATACCTTTAGAATTAAGAAGTAGCAACAAACTCAAGAATGAATAAGTAATATATTTATAAATATCTCCATATATATATATATGTGTGTGTGTGTGTATGCTGGCTTCTAGGATTGTAATTGTATCCACCCATCGGATGGGCATGGTGGCCAAATAGAATAACTTGATGTTAATTGTTATAATGATAATCGAAATACAATTCTAGATGTGATAGTTTTATATGTGTGTGTAAGAGATAGAGAGTGAGAAAGAGAGAGACCTTAATTCATTTATAAAATTAATTTCATAACTGATGTTTTTTGCACATCTAATATATCATCAAAGAATGTCTCATAATGATGAAAAAGTAATGGTATTTAAGCTTTTTTTATAACTATAACAAGTCCCACAACAAATAATATTATAGTCACATGTCAAACTTGCAAGTAGCAAATGTCATATTTAAAGTGTATTACGAGATAAGAACCATAAATAAGGCCATGCATGCTACATCATGTCCTTTCTACACGTTTCAGCACTAGGGTTGCTAAATGGACGGTTAGCATCCTCCCACGTCACATCCACAACTGGGTGGTGTGGCGTTTTAACGGCCTCACCCTACCTCTAATCGTCGAATGAGCCAGCATGATGCTCACCCCACCTTCCGGCCACAACTAAAAATCATTTTAACATTTTTCTTCCTTTTTGTTTGTTTCACAGTTCCATGCACATGCAAACTAACAAAGATGCAGACCAACAAACAATATAAGAGAACAAAAATCTCGATCCATTGGTATGTTCCATCATCTATTGCTGGAAAAACCCATGCAGTCGTTGTGATAGTGCTCCCATCACATAAGAGATTCATGAAACTAAGGATTCATATGCAATATGCTACAGATTTCCTTCAATGACCTATTAATGCATGATTAACTGCTTTCATCAACACATTTTTCACCAGCAGCCGGCAAGTTTTCAATTGTTAGACCTTGTTACATCAATAGGGCTGTAATAGGCATTGTTAGGCCTGGCCGAGTAGACTAGTGACCTTCTAGCCAATATCCATGAAGAGGAGAATGTGTCATCATAGCTTGTTAACAAGTTCCATAGCCCACTAATCATACAACCTTTTTCAGATTCATTTTGCTACTATAGAAACCTAGTTCATGGTTCTCTACCATCATCAAGAATGGTAAGCCATCCAGAAATTGTTTGGAACTTGTTTCAGTATTAATATGACTTAAATTTTGTATTTTCATCCAACTTCTGGAGGCAAACCAGAGCTAGCATGGGGGCCTTCCCGAGTTGGAGTACTTAGAACTAAAGAGTTCAAGATTACCCTAATTCAGGACCACCATTGGGACTAAATCCAAGATGCACGACCTATGTAGCTGGTAATCTAAGGAAATTAGGGGAATCAAATCATGATGTATAGTCATAAATCTCATCAAACCCCTCAATTGATCATTAGGATGTACCCTTATTTTTCTATTTAAAATTATGTTCAGGGCCTTTTGACCATTCAGTATTGATGGCAAGGAGCTCTCAAAAATGAATCAGGACTTTATTTCTGTTAGAGTATTTAGATATCACATTTCCATACTTGTATTGAAAAGAAAAGATATAGCAAATTCCCATTTGTTTTTGTTACTAAAGATGGTCCAACGTCATTGAATGCATAGAATATGGTGGAGGCCGGGTAGGAGAGCGTTAAGATTATTTATTATTTTTTGTTGTGATATTCTTGTAGCATCTTATAAGGACTAAATAACGAAATAGAGTAGCTCTTTCAATGTGCTGGTAGTTTTGTTGTGGTTGATCTGGAATTAGGTAGCAAGGTGGCATGCCTTGTGTCCCAAGTTCTCTTTTATGACCAAGTTCGCCCTCTTCAGAAATCTCTGGAGTGGTGAGTTTTGATCTTCACATCTTAACAACTGCAACTGATAAAATTATACTTATTTAACCAATTATGCAAACCTCATGAAGATGACGTTATTGGATTGTGAAAAATTGATGTAACTGAATCAGTTAAATAATAGTAGTTGTAGCAGTTCATTTTTTTCAATGTTCTCACTAGGAAACAGAAGCAAGCAAGCTTCTCCTAATCATTTTTTTTTTTTTTTTTTATGTTGCTTATATTTTTCTTCCCTCAATGCAAGCCTGAAATCTTCAAATCTACACATTTGGAGGATTCTTGTGGAAGTTTGCATGGGAAGACCTCCAAGCAAGAAGAGGATGAGCTTGAATCTAATGATGAGGAGGGACTTCCCCCAATAGAGGTCAATACTTACAGAATCAAACCTTTTGAACTTTATCAGATGCAGAATAATATTCGGGCTCAGATAGAGAAATTTTTAAGTTTTAAAATGTGAAACAAAAAGCATCATTGTAAGAGTTGCAAAGCATCACCAAAGATGAAGATGGGAAAGACTTTTGCATTAACATCCCAAATTCTTGTCCATTTTGCACGATGGCATTTTTGTAGAATTGAATATGTAATCAAGTGTTGAGACCTAAAACACACCTGCAATATGGGTCTCAATAAGTTGGTTTGATGCGAGGCCTATAATTTTGAAATATTATTTAAGAGCAATTTACATTTATCCTTCCAAGCAATTTGCCTCATTTATTATAATGTGCAGAGAGAGCATGATCATTGACAAAAATGCCAGAATCGGGAAGAATGT
The DNA here is from genome assembly GCF_004785595.1 of Juglans microcarpa x Juglans regia. Taxonomy (NCBI): domain Eukaryota; kingdom Viridiplantae; phylum Streptophyta; class Magnoliopsida; order Fagales; family Juglandaceae; genus Juglans; species Juglans microcarpa x Juglans regia. Next base: position 31,427,198 of record NC_054597.1, read on the forward strand.
TGGTATTGCAAACTCAGGATTGTTTACACCATTTAGTAGGTGATCAAGAGGACTCCAAGGATAATACTCTAGTTGTAACTCTCCAGCCTAAATAAATGATCTTATGATGTTGTAGTTTTTTCTAGCCTGCACTTAGTTTCTATTTAGGATGTGGAATTGCAGGCCATAGAAGTGCTGATATATCTTCTGAAGGGGTTTTAAACACTTTTACATGTTTTTGTTGCGAGAGATGCTACTGATCCTCATCTCACACGAGCATTCAGCAGGTTTTCAATTTTAGACCGCCACTCTGAAGCTTATGGTAGTGAGGAGTGACAGCCATTGGCTCAAAGCATCTACAATCCGGTTCAAACTTCCTGCTTGGTATCTCAGAGAGAACGTGAACTCTTGCAACTAGGTAACCAACTTGGCATGTCGCATGCTTAGCATTTGTTGGCCATTGATGTATTTCATTGCCTCGTGGCCAGTAATCAGAATAAACTCCTTCTGCACCAAATAATATATATCTATATTTTTATTAAAAGACCTCACTTTAGGCAAAAGAATACCGGAACAAACATCCCAAAAGATAACCGATACAAGAATTAAGACCATAACTGAAACAGAACCAATGTAAACTAACAAGGAAATAGAGCAATGCACCACAACATTAAAAACGCTAAGCTTGACCCTTGCACCAAATAGCATGAAGTCCCCATTTATCCACTCTAAGCAAACCACGCAATAGATGAGGCAAATCTCGCATGTTAAGCCATTTAGCATCACCTTCCCTTGCCCTTGCACTAAATCTTGCTAACCAATCGGCAACTTTGTTTCCTTCTCTATAAGTGTGAGAAACAGCGTAGTCCATCGCAGGAAACTTAATATCGATGGTAGTTCTCTTGGCAACCCCGGGCTGGCTGGCGGAGGAGGCATTTTTCGGGATGACAATGGCCGAACCATGGTTGGTTTTGCAACGTATTATGGAGTGGTTTCGAATACAGTGGCTGAGGGTCGTGCGCTTCTTGACATGGTTTAAGAATGACCCAACAAATGGGACTCAGGGATTTTATGGTGGAGTCGGATTCGGTTGTAATAGTGGGACGGATCCAGTCAGTAGGTTGTAATCTTTGGTATTTGTGGGATTTTTTGGAAGAAATTAAAGTGTTGTTTCGTGACTTGAATTGTAGTATTTATCATATTTTCATAGAAGCTAGGTTGCGGATTTTTTTACCAAACAAGGTGCGAATAATAATTGTTGGTCATTCACTGGAGTAGAAATTGGAAGCGGGTTGCTTAGAGGATTGCTGCACACAGATTTTTGGGAACTTCCATATTTATGCTTATAATTTCCTTTTATGTATTGTTTTGGTTCTCTGGAATTTTTTGGCATCTGAGTTTGTAATGTCTCGGGTGTGTTGGGTTGTTTACACGGTATTCCTTCGTCACAAATGAAGGTTTTTTAATAAAATATGAAGGGGATCACTATTGGATATTTGACCTTCGCTCTTTAAAAAAAAAAAAAAAAACTCACAATAATCCTCTAAATACTAGATTTTGCATCAAGCTCTTTGCAACCAAGATAAAATCACCTTAGAGTCCATTTCAATGTCAACCAATAAAAAAGTAAGTCACTTGTAATGCTTGACACCCCCCAACAATGCCAACAATTCTGCACAAACATGAGCACCATAGCCAAGATTAACTGAAAAAGCAAACACAAAAGAACCATGCATGTCATGAATAATACCAACTACCCCCGATGATCCCGGATTGCCACTTGCACCAAATAATGTTGCCAGTGCTTTAGAGATTGTACAATTGCGTAGAACTCCAAGTTGTACTGGAGTAGTTTTTCTTCCATCTCGACAGCTTCTCACTAAAAAAATGCAATAGGTCGACCTTCTTGACTCAAGACATTGGCAACACCCACTCTAAAAGCATCGCAATTTATTTCAAAGAATTTTTCAAAATCAGAGAGTGCCAAAATTGATGCATCTATCTTCTTCTACTTGACCAGCCAGAAACTGGTCTTTGTTTCCTCGGACCAATGGAATGCTCGCCCTTTCATGCACTTTGTGAAGGGAGTAATTAAGGTGTTGAAATTTTGAATGAATCGACGATAAAAGGACGCCAATCCATAGAAACTCCAAACATTGTGTAGGGTCTTGGGCGTTGACCACTCCATAATAGCTTATACTTTGGACTGATCTGCATGGATATTGTCAATAGAAACAACAAATGCAAGGAATGCGACAGAAGTGCTGCTAATTGAACACTTCTTCCGATTAACGAATAAAACCCCTTTCGTAATGCCTCAAAGACAACTCGAAGGTACCCTATATGTGCCACCCATGTCGAACAATATATAAGGATGTCATCGAAGTAAACAATGACAGATTTCCCCATAAACGGCCGCAATACCTAATGCTTAAATCTCATAAATGTATGTTGGATAGTCCGAAAGATATGATCATCCACTCGTACAAACCATGTTTTGTTTTGAACGCCATCTTCGATTTGTCACTAGGGCGTATTCTTATCTAGTGATACCCCCTCTTAAGGTCTATTTTGGAAAAGACCTTAAAGCCTAACAACTGATCCAGCATATCATCGAGGCTGGGAAACGAAAAATTTCTACTTCACTACGATCCTGCTGATGTCTCTGTTATCCACACACATACGCCACAAACCATCTTTCTTGGGTACCAAGAGGGCAGGGAATGCGCATAGGCTCATACTATCATGGATGTAGCCCATCTCTAACAACTCCAGTACTTGGCTCTAGGGTTGAGGCTTTATGTTGTTCTGTTGGGAAAACTAGATCTCGACACCAAGTCAATCTGATGTTGTATATCTCTCACAGGTGGAACGCCAGGGGGAAGGTCCTCTGACATTAGATCTTGCAAACCTAGACAGCACCTATTGCACCTCAGGCAGCAAATCACGATCAACTTCGCCACTACTGTTGCAAGAAACCAAGGTGTACACCACGCCCTCTTTCTCTGCCTCAGCCGAGATTGTTCCCTGTTTTACCTTAAGTGTAGAGACAACTCCCCCACTATGAGGTGCTAAAATGACCTTCTTCCCTTTAATGCTAAGGGAATAGGTGTTCTTGCATCCATCGAGAACCACACTTCTATCATACTGCCTTGGTCTACCTAACAATAAATGCAAGCATCCATGGATACCGTGTCACATCAGGCATCATCCAAATACTTCTGGACAACCAACAAAGAGACCAAACACCAACAGTCAATTGTGACCTCAATGCCCTTCTTCACCATGACAGATTGTACGCCTTCGAATGATGATTTGTTTTGGGTTGGAGCTTCTAAACTGCTTCCTCAGAGACCACTTTCTCACAACTATTGCTATCTATGATTAGTTTGCACAATTTCCCATAAATAGTGCAGGTAATTTGAAAAATATTAGTCCTCAACCACTTTTCTCCCGATTCATCCTTGGGAGTGAGTAAACTTTTTTTGACAACAAAGGTCTCGTTATCATCTCCGTATAAAACATCCCCTTCATCATCGTCATCGTCAAAGAGAAGTTCTCCAATATCCTCATCATCCTCCATGTCATTCTCGTTAATCAAAACTTTTTTCCCCTTCTGATTGGCAGGCTTCCTGCATTCCATTGCCCTATGACCAGGCTCCCAACATATGAAACACTGAATATTAGTGGCGCTTGAACTCTGATCTTGAGTTAAGTACAGAGTAGCATGAGTCTTGTAACGCCCCGATCCCGAAGGTCCCAAGAGTTAGCTCTTAGTACCTCATATCAACTTAAATAACACAACTATAAAATCTAGAAAATCTCATAAAATATTATTCTATTTAATCAATCCAAATATCTAAGTTCCTCCATGGGGACAATAAAGAAATTCCCAATAACATAAATTAGAAATTCTCCTAAAACTCGAAAATATCCTTAACTCATCAAATCAAAATACTTGAAAAATAAATCAGTTAACTAACTACGACTCTCAAATAAGCACTTGTACCCTTAGACAATTATTCCACTACGATCATCACACCTTGCTAAAACTTCCTATTCTTGTTCTCCAGCTGAACCATCAAAATTATCTGAAAAATATATGGAGATAAGGGATGAGTTATCAACAACTCAGTAAGCAGAGGACATATACTAGTGTCATTTACAGAATTCAGAATGTAGAAACAAAATATTTTCTTTCAGAATGCAGACAGAATAAAATTTTCATAAAGCAACGTCAAAACATGTTATCAAAAATATCAGAGCGAAAGTTCGAAAATATTCATAATCAAAATTCATTTTGGCATAGCATAAACTGAAACATCACATCTTATTTTATCATATCAGAACAAATACCATGTTTAACCCTAGTGGTAGGGTTCTGCAAACCCTGGTAGCTAATCGAGCAGAAACAGAATGTGAATCTTCCTCTTATTCATTCTCGGAGCCCCAAGTGTGCATATAGAAAAGACCACGTAGAAAACTACTTTGTTTCCAAAGTGGGTGCACTAGAAACAGAAAAGTTGGTACCAACCAGAACAGAGGCCACAGTTTTACACCCGTGGTGAGGTCAGAACGGAACAGAAATAGAAAAAGAATGTTATGCCAGAGGTTTTCAGAAATCACATCAGATCATATCAGAGTTCAGAAAATCTTCAGAACAGAACAAAATCATATCACAACATAATTTATGCACAAAATTTCATATTCGCTATCTTTTTCAAAGTTCAGAAACAGAATGTCAAAAATAAGCTCATGTCTACACCAGACATGACAGAAAATACTTTCTTTTTAAACAGAATCTCATGAGTAATGCAGAACAAATAACTGAGGTAGTTCAAATTTCTTTTCATAACCTAAAATATATATATATATTCCAAAAACTCAACCACAGCTCATTTTATTTTAATGCAAAGTCTAGCATAGGAATCCCGTTTACTTGGACTTCATAGCTTTTTTGAAATTTTCCTCAAAATGTCGAACAATAATTAATCATCACCTATAAAATAATCACGTAATTCTCGTAAATTTCTAATTAATCACACATTTCGATATTTAATCCTAAACTTCTAAAATAACCTATTTTAATCCTGCAATACCTAAAAATCCTCATAACCTTAAAATACCATCATTTTCTAAGACAATCAATATCCACTTAATCAAATTCGTACTGAAGAAGAAAATTTATCGAATAAGTATTACGACAATTATAGAACTCAATAAAAATTAATATTCAAAATATCTAAAATACCAACAATATTTTATAAATAAAAAGAATACATTGGTTACTAAAGTTTTCATAAAATAAGTCATGAAAAACTCATCTCTTAAGAAAAATTGGTTTACTTCCTTTAACTAACAATATTATTAAAATACAATATAATATTTATTGAAACTTAAAGCAAAATCCCATTAAAATATAAACCAAAAAAAAATTCTCACCCGAAAACATTAGGTTAGTGAGAATACCTGATAAGTGTTGAGAATGTTTGTGAATAGTAGTAAAAAAGTAATGAAAAAGTAATAATAAAATATTTAAAAGTAGTAAAAAGTAGGTGAAAAATAATGAATAGTAAAAAAGTAGGTAAAAAATAATAATAAAGTAAAGAATTGTAGTGAGATAGTCTCACTTGCCAAACAAGGCCTAAAACTACCTTCCATATATATATATAAATAGACCTTAAGAAGAAAACTAGAGATGAACATACACATATTAATAATAGAAGTGTAGCGGCGGCAAGGACTCACTGAGACGGTAATCTGCTAAGGCGCAGTGTGCGATGGGAGGTGGTGAAGTCGACAGAGCACTGAGAGAGAGAGAGAGAGAGAGCAATACGGTGAGGGAAACAGATAGTGAGGGAGAGACGGAGAACGAGGGAATGGAAACTCACCGCGAAGGAGGAGCTGCGTAAGGTGCGGAGATGAAGATGGTTGTCCCGGCAGCATCGAATGTGCGTGAAGGAGTTGTGCAAAGAGCTAGGAGATGGACAGCGGCAACGTCGAAGGCTAGGTGGTAAAGAAGAACTCACGGTGGCCAAAACAAAGTGCTCTGTTTTTGGGAGATAAAACAGAGGATTTTGACTTGGTAGAAGCTGTGGGTTGTTGTTTCTCATGGCTGTGGAATGCGGTTCTGGTGGTTGGTCTTGGCGAATGCTTACGAGGGGTGGATGAACTGGAAGACAACTATGTGGAGGTGCTGGGGTGGCGCGACAATGCACGGTGCAGGCTTCGTGTAAGCACGGGTTGCGTTGATCTCATATGGGGCAGCGTGAATTCTAGTCAGTGCACGGTGGAGATAGGTTGGTTGATCAGAGGCTTACAAGGGGTGCACTGGTGGCGGCAGTACGGATGATGGAGGGCTGCGCTTTCGTGAGGTGACTCTCGGTATGGGAGTGCATGAAACCGAGGGGATAGAGGCTGGGGCTTGCGATTCTAAGGTGGTGCGGTAGCAAGTGTTTTGGTAGTTTCTAATAGCATGAGATAACATATGTGTGTCTATATATATGTGAGGTGCAAACCCTAGAGATATGAGGGAGACGTGCGTGTGGAGAGAGCTGAAAAATAGAGTCGTGTGTGTGCATGGAGTGGAAAAAAAAAATACACTAGAGACGTGCAAGACCATGCTTGTCGTGGACAAGAGGAAGACTTAAGGGTGAAAAAGAAAATAGACAGAAAAAAAAAAAAGTAAAACATGCGAGGAAGTTAATGTGTGGAAAAAATAAAATAAACTAAAACAAAATAAATAAATTGAGTTTGATTGGGTCCAGGTGTTACAAGTCTCCTGTGGACGGACTCCCCATGTGTTCTAGTCGCTCCTAGGCGCAGGTCGCCTAGTTTGCTACTTCTTTACGATCCGAGCATGCTGATAGGCCTTAAAAATAGTCCACAGAGAGTGGAGGCTAAGGATGTCCTGAACTGTGCTACCATTTGCTCTTTAGTCTCAGAAAGATCATTCCAAGCCACCAACTAATAGAACTTCCCGATGTAATCATCAACGGATCTCGCTCCCTACCTCAATATTTGAAGTCGCCGAAACAAGGTTTGTGTATATTCAAAGGGTAAAAAGTGACCCTTTATCTTCTCCCAATCACCAACCTTGGTCTTGTCCTATTGCTTCTTGGACCGCTTCAGCTGCTCCCACCAGGTAGACACTCGGCCCTTCAATGTAATGGCTACCAATTTAACCTTCATATGATCTAGAACATCTTTGTAATAAAAAATGTGCTCCACCTTGTGTAACCAATTGATAACACCTTCAGCCTACCGAGTACCAGCAAATTTCGATAAATCAACTTTAAAGCCTAGGTCTCCAGCTCGCTATCCCTACCACAATACTCTAGAAATAGAGCATGATTGTGATATGGTTGCCCAGAACTAGAGTCAAAATATTGATCATACGTCTGACCTTCCAGTTTAAGGTTAGAATATTGATCACCCAAGTTCTCTAGTAAATACATGCTTCAATTGGAAACCTTAATTCCTTTAAGTCTAGTCCTATTGATTGATTATTACAATTTGTCCGGATCCATCTCAAATTCGCTCTTTATCCTACCCAACTCACTTATCTGGACCTCTCAAGAAACTCATTTGGAGATTTGTCATGCCTCGCCAAGGCCAATTCTAATAGCACTCTTCAACATGTACAGATTTTATTTTAGAGTTCTCTCAACTTAACAAAGCTTTAGGATTTCTTATGAAACCATGACAAATTGGTGAAGCTAGATCCATCACATAATAATCTTTAAGGCATAATACCCAAATGGATATTTAATGCAAGTAAATAAGCTTATTTTTCTTTCAACTTTTTCACATGCTATGAAAATTCTCGAGATGTTTTATGTACTAGTTTAGAAATATTAGACCTTAGAAACAATGAATTGCAAGGATTACTACTGGTAACAATCAGATCCATTAATTATACATTTCCCTTTTCGTCGGGAAGAGAGTTGCATATCATCCGAAACCAATTGCACCTTTTAATTTACCTATATATCATCGATCTCCCTCACAACTTTCTCTCGAAATTTGCCGGCATGATACTTCCAATAGTGGAATGCTATGAAACTATCTGCTGCAAAAAAAGGTTGCAAGAGATTGAGTATTCCGCCATTAGTTATTCAATTACACAAAAGACCAAAGGTATAAAGTTGGAATATCCGAGATAATTAAACTCATAGTCATTGATTTCTCATGCAATAGATTTAAAGGAAACGTTTCAATCGGATGTTCTTCCGGTCATATCCCATCATCGTTGGTGAACTTGACAAAACTAAAATTATTGGACCTTTTTCAAAATATGTTGTTTGGAAAAATATCCCAACAACTAACCCAACTCATGAAACACCCCGGCCCCGGAGGTCCAAGGAGTTAACTCCTGACACTTGATAATCAACTCCAACATTACTAATACATTTCCAAAACTCCAAAACAAACGTAAATACTTCAAATTAATAAACCACCATACTCACATACTAGATCCTCAATACAACAACCCAAATAAAATATCAACTTCTCTTCATGGCTGGGCCTTAACAGAAATAAAATGGAACATCATCGGAACCAGATCACATTCAGATACAGAATCATAACTTTATGCCAAGGTTTTCAAATGACACATCATATCAAAACAAAATACTGAATAGCTTCAGATCATTTCACATGTTCAAAATAAAACAGAATCAAAACATCTTCATTTATTCATAGCAAAAACTTTTAGATTTTCATATTCGCTCTTTTTGCATAGTTCAGAAACAGAATGCACAAAATTAGCTTATGTCTACACTAGTCATGGCAGAAAATACTTTCTCTTATATAGAATTTACGCATATGCAGAATAAACATTTGAGCTCGTTTTCATATTTCTTTTAAAAAATAAACATGCTTATTTTCAAAGTCAACCTCATTTCAATTCTTTTATGCAAAACTAGTATATGGACCCTGCTTACCTAACTTCTATGTGCAAGATATGCCTTGGGTCTAACCTCTAACAGTATCATAACCTAAAACAATAAACGTATACCACATAATTAATAATCCAAATAGGTATACCACTAAGCTTATGTAATAAAAACTTAGACCAGCCCTTTTTCAATCTAGAAATCTCCATAAGGTAAATCTGGACAGCCCCACTTCAAACCATCAATATTTTTACTCTAGTACCACCAAAGTAATCTCCATCCAACCGCCACATAACAAACCCGAATAGCTTAATAATAACTCAAATATTAACACTAAACAGTCTCAATTACTAGTGCAAAACAATCTCACAAAACTGTCCAAACAATCATACACCTCAACTTCGAGACTTCCAACATATGCAACCACAATCCAACAGATAATAACACAAACCACCATAAGTTTACATAGATAATTAGTAATAACATGCTTACTGCAGTAGTGTATAATTCTAACCAACATTACAACCAACGTCAGCAAGGGTCTTACCAAACGTTTGAGTTCGAGTACAATGGATGGGAGAAATATAGAGATGTTGGCAGCGACTGAAATACACTCGGGCATAGTTCTGTGAAGGAGTTCATGTGTAACAAAAATAAGAGGGAAAAATGCGTGAGTGATGAGAAAATATGTGTGTGCATTGGGGTGAAAACAGAGTGTAAGAAGGTTTCAATGGTTAAAGATTAGAATGTAGAACTTACAAACTAAAACTAGGAGAAACTTAGACCCGAAATTTTAAGAGAAACGTTAATGAAGAGTGGCTTACCAGCGCTAAATCCAGTGTTTCTGACGATGGTGCTTGCTGACGACACCGATTTGAGGGAACCATAAACTACGCACAAAAATCATAGAGATTTCATGGAAGAAGAAAGAAAACTGGAGTGAGTGCATAAGTGTGAGAAACAAAGAGGGAGGAAGAGAGAGAGAGAGAGAGAGAGAGAGAAAGAGATGCTAACCTTCCAGTGGCTGAAACCTAGGTACCCCACAATCACCAAACAAAATTGCAAGAAAGGGAGAGTAAGGGAGATTTGCACTTAGAGATAAGAGACGAAGAGTGGACGGTTGAGAGATTTGAAAATATAAAAGAGGAAGGAAGGTAACTGCACAACTTGGGAGAGGCTGTTATTCACACAAAGAAACGCTCGGGGAAAAGAAACTGAGTTGCAAGGGGAAGAAGAAAAAAAAAGACTTACCAAACGTCGACGTCCTAGGTCTTTTGAAGCTAAACACATTTTTTTTTTGTAGGCCTGGGCCTTGGGCCCGGGTATTACATCCTCCCCCCTTATAAAAATTTCGTCCTCAGAATTTGTCACAAGTTATCAAGAGCTCTGTCGAACAACTGTGGGTACTTGACTCGCATTTCATCTTCTAACTCCCAAGAGGCTTCACTGATAGCTTGATTATTCCATACCACTTTAGCCGATGGAATAGTTCGATTCTGTAGTACTTGGTCTTTTCTCTCTACAATCCGCACTGGCTCTTCCATATAAGTTAGATTTTCCTGAAGTTGAAGAGGCTCGTAGTCAATAAGATGGGTGGGGTCGAGTATGTACTTCCTTAGCATAGATACATGAAATATATCGTCTACCCTTGAGAGTGCTGGTGGTAGGCCTACTATGTAAGCCACTGGGCTAATCCGATTGAGAATCTCAAAGGGTCCAACAAATCTAGGGCTCAACTTGCTCTTCTTTCCAAATCTCATGACCCCTCTCATCGACGCAATCCTCAAGAATACCTTGTTCCTGACCTCAAACTCAAATTGGCGACAACTGTTATCTGCATAGCTCTTCTGTTGACTCTGAGCTGCTCTCATTCTGGCTCCAATGGTCTCTATCTTCTCTGTTGTCTTTTGTATGATTTCTAGACCCAAAATTTGTCTTTCCCCCACCTCGTCCCAATATAATGGAGATCTACACTTCCTACCATAAAGTGCTTTATAAGGTGCCATCTCAATGAGCTTGGTAACTGTTATTATAAGCAAACTTGACTAAAGGCAAGTGTTGTATCCAGGTTCCCTTGAAATCCAGCATACACGCTCTCAACATGTCTTCCAAAATTTGAATGGTTCTTTCCGACTAACCATCTGTTTGTAGGTGAAATGCAGTGCTGGAATTTAACTTAGTGCCTATGGCCTCCTGTAAGTTTCACCAAAATTTTGAAGTGAAATGAGGATCCCTATCTGACACAATGGATACGGATACCCCATGCAACCTCACTATCTCCTGAATGTATAGTTCGGCTAGTTTCTCTAGCTTATAAGAAACTTTGATAGGTACGAAGTGAGTGGTCTTCGTCAAACGGTCCACTATCACCCATATTGCATCTTGACCAGTTAGTGTCCGTGGTAGGCCTGTAACAAAATCCATAGAAATATGCTCCCGTTTCCATTTTGGAATCTGAAGTGGTTGCAATAATCCTGCTGGTCTCTGATGTTCTACTTTCACCTACTGGCAAGTTAGGCACTGTGCCACAAATTTGGCAATCTCCCTCTTCATGTCATTCCACCAAAAAGACTCCTTCAAATCCCACTACATTTTTGTACTACTTAGGTGAACTGTGTAAAGGAAGCAGTGCGCTTCTTCGAGGATGAGTCTTTTTATATCATCATTGTCCCGCACACAAAACCTATTTCCGAACCTTAACATTCCATCTTCAGAAATGCTGAACTCAGATTTATTTCCTTTTTCTACTTCTTCTTTTAATCTCGCTAACTCAGAATCTTCTTTTTAGGAAGCTTAATTCTGTCTATCAAAGCTGGTTGAACTATTAAACTGACTACCAATGCCTGCTGGTCACCAGTAACAACCTTACTAGCAACTCTTTCTAAGTCTATTATTAAATGGGGCTGAGTGGTAAGAGTTACAAATGCTGGTCCCATTGGCTTCCTGCTAAGTGCATCAGCTACAACATTAGCTTTGCCTAGATGGTAGTTAATGCTGCAGTCGTAATCCTTGACTAGTTCAAGCCATCTCCTCTGCCTCATATTCAGTTCCTTCTGAGTGAAGAAGTACTTCAAACTCTTGTGATCCGTGTAGATTTTGCACCTTTGACCATATAAATAATGCCTCCAGATTTTAAGTGCAAAGACAACAACGACTAACTCCAAATCATGTGTGGGGTAATTTTGCTCATATGTCTTCAATTGCCGAGAAGTGTATGCTATTTACCTTCTCGTGCTGCATCAATACACACCCCAAACCCAATCGTGAAGCATCACTGTAAACCACAAATCCTCCTCTTTCACTAAGGACTATCAGAACTGGAGCTGTCACCAATCTCTTCTTCAATTCTTGTAAGCTTTCCTCATATTTTTTAGTCCATGATACTTATTGTTCTTCCTGATAAGGGCGGTAAGAGGAATCGCTATTTTTGAAAAATTGTCTATAAACCGATGGTAATAACTGGCCAAACCCAAGAAACTTCTAATTTCATGCACATTGGTTGGTTAAGTCCATTAACTATTGCTTCAACTTTCTCAGGGTCTACTGAAATACCATCCTTTGAGACTACATGTTCCAAAAATGAAATAGACTCAAGCCAAAACTCACACTTCTTCAACTTAGCAAATAATTCTTATCCCTGAGTGTCCCAAGTACTTGTCTCAGATGTCTTTCATGTTCAACTTTGTTCTTGGGGTAGATTAATATGTCGTCACTAAACACCACTACAAATTTATCCAAGAATTCATGAAATACCTGATTCATCAAATCCATAAATACCGTTGGGGTGTTGGTTAGGCCAAAAGGCATGACCAAGAATTCATAATGGCCGTACCTGGTCCTGAAAGTTGTCTTAGGCACATCCTCCATCTTGATCTTCAATTGATGATACCCCGATCTGAGATCAATCTTGGAGAATACATGAGCACCTTGCAACTGATCAAATAAATCTTCTATGCGGGGTAGCAGATATTTATTCTTTATGGTCACTCGGTTCAGTTCTCTGTAGTCTATACACATTCTCATTGTCCTATCCTTCTTTTTCACAAACAAAACTGGAGCTCCCTGAGGTGACACACTGGGCTTGATGAAACATTTGTCTAATAAATCTTGCAACAGTTCTTTGAGTTCGGCTAACTCTGATGGTGCTATTCGATAAGGGGCTTTGGAAAGAGGTGACGTGCCTAGGGCTAGTTCAATGGCAAACTCTACTTCCCGCTTGGGTGGCAATCCAGACAAATCTTCAGGAAAAACCTCTGGATATTCTCTCACAATATGAATCTCTTCTAACTTCAATTCTTGCTTTGGTTCATCCACCATGAAGGCCAATTTCCCCTGACACCCATCACGTAATAACTTGCCAACCTGAAAAGCAGATATAACTGATGGAAAGGTATGCACTCTGGAACCCAAAAACTAAAGTTCCTCTCCCTTCGAAAATTTGAACACCACCTCCTTTTTAAAACAGTCGATACTAGCATAACTAGAAGCTAACCAATCCATACCCAATATCACATCAAACCCAATCAAAGGAAAGACTATAAGGTTAGCTGGAATTTCCCTCTCGCTAATAGTTATTGGACACTTAAGCAAAATCTTGTTGCAGGTCACTATATCTCCTACTGGGGTTGAGACCCTCTAATTGTAATCCATCTTTTCTGCTTAACGGGCAGAACTTAACATAATCCATTGAAATAAAAGAGTGGGTAACCCCTGAGTCAAATTTATTGAGAAACAGGGGGATAATTCCTGTGTTTACGTCATATAATCCATAGAGATAACAAGATAAGTAATCCTAAATTTTTAACATAAAAAGCTAAATAGGAAAGTCAAAAAGATTATACCTGTGATTACATCATTCTTGTCCTCAGCTTCTCTTGGTGTTAAAGCAAACACTCGTGCTGGCACAATCCTCCGCTGGTTGTTGCCCTGGTTATTCGGCCTAAAGCTTTGAGGTGGGTTGGGCCTTCTGTTGTTTTCCGCAAGCAATGGACATTCTCTAATGAAGTGTCCATCTTTATCGCATTTGAAACATGATCTCACTTCCTTTCTACACTCCCTAACGTTTATGCGATTACAGAACGTACATGTTAGTTGTATGATTTCCCTAAATCTGTCTCTGACTTAAACTGCTCCTCTCATTTCTCTTATTCCATGGCCCTTGAACCAAACTAGAGAATCCTTGTGGAGCAGCTCTCTTCCTCTGTTCTTGCAATTCAGCACCCCTCTTGAGATTCTGCTCAACTAGCATCGCCTTGTGCACTAACTCTGAAAAATTTTGAATCTGAAGGATCAACACTCGTTCATAAATCCTGTAGTTCAAACCTTCCTCAAACTTCCTGGCCTTCTTCTCCTCATTAGGAATCAGGTATGCAGCGAAGCGTGATAATTCCGCAAACCTTGCAGCATATTGGCGCATAGTCATGGTCCCTTGTACTAAATTGGTGAACTCCTGAACTCTAGCTTCTCTATCCGCTTTAGGGAAAAATCGGTCAAAGAAATTCTGATTAAATTGAGCCCAAACAATCGCTCTAGTCCCCTCAGCTTCCCTGATGGCTTTTTCATAATTCCACCATCTATTTGCTTCTCCAATTAGTTTAAAAGCTATGAACCGAACTTTCTGCTGATTAGAACACTCCAAAACACTAAATATTTCTTCAATGTCTTGATCCAATCCTCCGTTGCGTTTGTATCGCCTCTCCCATCAAAAGTGAGAGGATGCGTCCGATTAAATTGTTCAAAAGTGCAACCCCCATCATTGTTATTTTCGATCAAATCTTCAAGGCTTCGAACTTGACGACATGACGTCATCCTGAAAGCTTAAACTTAGTGAAATGTTCTAAAATAAATAAAGATAAAAAAGATTAAACAAATAAAATAAATAAAATATACGTATAAACACAAATACATATATATATATGTATCAGATAACTATTTAAGCCTGACATCGCTTAATACTCACATACATCTTTAGAATCTAAAACTTCAAAGTTATGAATTCAATTCCAAACATCTGCCCAAATCTAAACCTCAAATCCCATCAAAATCAATCATAAAGTTTACAGAAGTTTAAACTTAAAAATCCACATGATCGTCCTTATAGTCCTCAAGTTCCTACACTTCCCATCTGAAATTTCTACTTCCTATAAACCCACAGATTTCTAAACCTCAAATGTTTATAGTATGCAGAATCTCAAACCTGACTCTGATACCAATTGTAACGCCTCAACCTCGGAGGTCCAGGGAGTTAACTCCTGACACCTGATAATCAACTCCAACAATACTAATTCATTTCCAAAACCAATAATATATACTTCCAAAACTCCAAAACAAACGTAAATACTTCAAATTAATAAACCACCATATTCATATACCAGATCCTCAATACAACAACCCAAATAAAATATCAACTTCTCTTCATGTCTCAACTAACAAACTAGAATAAAACATAGAATTGACATAAGTCTCCATAATCCGTCTAAAGATATTGAAAACAGCCTACTAAATAAATAAAATCCACCAGCAGCACTAGTACCACGAGATACCCAATAACTATCCACATCTAATCTTGTCCACAAACTCTAATATTGATCCTCAGCTGAACCATCAATGTCATCTGAAAATATTATGAAGATTAAGAGGTGAGTTATCAACAACTCAGCAAGCAGAGAGCATATACTAGCATGTAAATATGAGCATTTATAAAGTTCGGTATGCAAAACAAAACATTTGCTTTCAAAATGCAGAAACAACATATTTACTTTCGGAATGCATAAACAAAACTTGGTACAAAACATCAGAGCGAAATTTTCAGAAAAACAAACTTGTTCCCAAAAAGAAAATCCTTTGGCATATCCAAACTAAAATATTATATTCATATCATCTCATAGCATCATATCGGGACAAATACCATATTTAACCTCAGTGATAGGCTCATAAACCACCATTATACCCGTGGTTGGGCCGTATACCATGTTTCACCCTCGTGGTAGGGTTATAAACCACCATTATATCCGCGGCTAGGCCGTATTCCATGTTTCACCACCGTGGTAAGGTTATAAACTACCATTATACCCGTGGCTAGGCCGTATTTCATGTTTCACCCTCGTGGTAGCGTTATAAACCACCATTATACCCGTGGCTGGGCCTTAACAGAAATAGAAAGAACATCATCGGAACCAGATCACATTCAGATACAGAATCAGAACTTCATGCTAAGGTTTTTAGATGACACATCACATCAAAACAAAATACTGAATAGCTTCAGATCATTTCACATGTCTGAAATAAATAGAATCAAAACATCTTCATTTATTCCTAGCAAAAACTCTTAGATTTTCATATTCGCTCTTTTTGCATAGTTTAGAAGCAGAATGCAAAAAATTAGCTTATGTTTACACCAGTCATGATAGAAAATACTTTCTCTTACGTAGAATTTATGCATATGCAGAATAAACATCTGAGGTCGTTTTTAGATTTCTTTTCGAAAACAAACAAGCTTAATTTCAAAGTCAACCTCATTTCATTTCTTTTATGCAAAACTAGTATATAAACCTCACTTACCTGACTTCCATGTACAAGATATGCCTTGGGCTGACCTCTAACACTATCACAACCTAAAACAATAAACGTATACCACATAATTAATAATCCAAACAGGTATACCACTAAGCTTATTTAATAAAAACTTAAACCAACCCCTTTTTAATCTAGAAATCTCCATAAGGTAAATCTGGACAGCCCCACTTCAAACCATCAATATTTTTAGTGCAGTACCACCAAGTAATCTCCACCCAACCGCCACTTAACAAACCCGAATAGCTTAATAATAACTCAAATATTAACACTAAACAGTCCCAATTACTAGCCCAAAACAGTCTCACAAAACCATCCAAATAATCATACTCCTCAACTTTGAGACTTCCAACATATGCAACCACAATCCAATAGATAATAACACAAATCACCATAAGTTCACATAGATAATTAGTTGTAACATGCTTACTGCAGTAGTGTATAATTCTAACCAACGCTACAACCAACGTCAGCAAGGGTCTTATGAAACATTTGAGTTCGAGCACAATGGAAGTGAGAAATATAGAGACGTTGGCAGCAACTGAAATATGCTCGGGCAGAGTTCTATGAAGGAGTTCATGTGTAACAAAAATAAGAGGGAAAAATGCGTGAGTAATGCGAAAATGTGTGTGCATTGGGGTGAAAACAGAGTGCAAAAAGGTTTCAGTGGTTAAAGATTAGAATGTAGAACTTACAAACTGAAACTAGGAGAAACTGAGACTCGGAATTTTAAGAGAAACGTAAATGAAGAGCGGCTTACTGGCGCTAAATCCAGTGTTTCTGACGATGGTGCTTGCCGATGACACCGATTTAAGTGTGAGTGCATAAGTGTGAGAAACAAAGAGGGACGAAGAGAGAGAGAGAGAGCGAGAGAGAGATGCTAACCTTCCAGTGGCCGAAACCTATGTACCCCACAATCACCAAACAAAATTGCAAGAAAGGGAGAGTAAGGGAGATCTGCACTTAGAGATAAGAGACGAAGAGTGGACGGTTGAGAGATTTGAAAACATAAACGAGGAAGGAAGGTAACTGCACAATGTGGGAGAGGTTGTTATTTGCACAGAGAAACGCTCGAGGAAAAGAAACTGCATTGCAAGGAAAAGAAGAAATAAAAAGACTAACCAAACATCATCGTCCTGGGTCTTTTCAAGCTAAACACAGTTTTTTTTTGTAGGCCTGGGCCTTGGGCCCGGGTATTACAACTCACTTTCCTGGCGATTTTTAATGTTTTCAACAATTGTCTCACATGTCCAATACCTCATGACTATCATCAATTTGAGAAGTTGCCGAACGGTTCATTGGATAGCAATCCAAGATTGTACGTGTTGAAGTCCAGTGCCAAATCAATATTTACTGACTACTATCTCCATTTGAGTTTGGTTGGAAATTACTTGTCATTGGCTGCGGATGAGGATTCGTAATAGAACTTGTCATTGGACAAAGGGTGACCGCAAGGAAGCATGATTAGTTTGTAACTTGGACCTTCGGAAAGAAGTAAGCTGAACAAACTCAAGAATGGATAATTCTGGTACCATATTTACCTCCATGTCAGCCGAAACATTATAAATGGCTTGAAGAATCTGAAGATTGTACATTTTGAAAACTAGAAATTTGAAAAAAAAAACAAAAAAAACCTATACTATAAAAATAATATGAAAAAAGTTGCAAATACAAAAAAAATTAAAAATCAGAAAGGGGAAGGAAACGGGACTAAAAGTAAAAACGGTACCGTTTCAGTATTGGATCTTGGAGGACAGGCTTGGAGTCCAAACAAAAAGGTTTTCATTTCAGAACAAATGAAAATATGAGAGGTACTGGGTATTAACGAAACCAATGTCTTTTCTATTTATTGGAAAACTGCCACTAATTTTGTTTAGAAAGACTTATATGATAGATCTAATTGTGCAAGTGTTCTTTTACAGGAAAAAATAGTTATTAATTCAATAGAGGAAAAAATAACTCTTTATTTTGCAATAGTTATTAATTTCTATTTACTTATCTCCTTGCTTTCCCACAGGCCACTTTTTTTTCCCACAAAATTAAGTTGCATTAAATATATGTTAAAAAATATGACCATTATACATATATATATATATATATGTTAAAAATCTTGTGTGGGTCACTAACTAGTTTAGTAATTTGTCATGTTCTCTCCTTCACTAACTAGTTTATTAATCTCTACTTTGGAAAAGTTTCTTGAATGGGCCCTAATTGGATTTGTTGTGATTATAAATTATTCCTTGTGGGAAAAATATTTTTAAAACTAACTTATTCGGTAATCATTCTGTAAGGATCTCGGGACAAAGGCCCAGAGTGCAGGCCCAAGTGCGGAGAGCCCAGGCTTGCCAGGTGACCCATCGGCCCATCAAGGACCCTTGGCCAATAAAGCTAAGGTCGACTTATGACTACGATCATGCTATAAGTCCCTAAAGGCAGGGAAGGCGAGGGACATGTCACCCCAGTCCCCCTTATGACGCCTAGCCTTTGAAGGCCTGGGCGAGTATCCAATGTGGTGTTGGTGAAGAAGCCAAGCGCCAAATGGAGGATGTGCATGGACTTCACTAACCTGAATAAGGCCTGCTCGAAGGACAGCTTCCCACTTTCCCATATTGACCTGATCGTTGACTCAACGGCGGGTCATCGCATGTTGAGCTTCATGGACGCCTACTCCAAGTACAACCAAATCGGCATGAACCCAGACGACGAGGAGAAGACATCATTCATTACCGACCGGGGGCTATACGGCTACTAAGCCATGCTGTTTGGGTTGAAGAATGCAAGGGCCACCTACCAACGGGTCAATCGCATGTTTAAAGATCAGATCGGGAGGAACATGGAGGTTTACATGGATGACCTACTGTTCAAAAGTGAAACTCTCGAGCAGCACCAAAACTACCTCCAAGAAGCCTTTGCGATGCTGAGGTAGTATCAGATGAAGGTGAACCGGGCAAAATGTGATTTTAGTGTGAGTTCCTGGAATTTCCTAGGCTTCATGGTGTCAGAGTGAGGAATTGAGGCCAACCTGGAGAAGGTGGAAGCTATACTCAACATGCCAACCCCTCGGAACATTAACGAAGTCCAAAAACTTGTAGGCCAGGTAGCAACCCTTAATCGTTTTGTTTCAAGATCCACCGATAAGTGCCTCCCCTTGTTCAAAGTGCTACGAAAGGCTCAAAACTAGGATGTAGAGTGTGACCGAGCATTCGACGGCCTCAAAAAGTACTCACCAGCCTTTCGTTGCTTAGCCAGCCCAGAGGCGGAAAGGTCCTAGTCTTGTACCTATCTGTCTCCCCGTAGGTGGCCTTCTCAGCCTTGGTACGAGATGAAGGCGGGGTCTAGAAAACTGTATACTACACAAGCCGAGCCTATCTAGGAATGCATGCCAGATACTCGCGCATAGAAAAACTTGCCTTACCTTGGTGGTAACCACTTGAAAACTCTGCCTGTGTTTTCAAGCTCATCCAGTTAAGGTCCTTATTGAGACCTGCCTGAAGAAGATCCTACAACGATCGGGGCACCTTACGAACTTGGCAGTAGAGTTGAGGTGCATCTCGTTCGAAGTAATGCAGCGACCACTCCGGAGAAAAGGTGCTTGCGGGCAAAGTAATGCGGGTGGACTACTATTGGCCTCGCGCCTTTAATGATGCCGAGGAATGTGCAAAAGTGCAAAAAGTGCCAAGAATGCTTTAGAGTGCCCCCATTGCCCACCGGAAGAATTGATGTCCATCACCTTGCCCTGGATTTTTGCCCAGTGGGGAGTCATCCTGGTGGGGTCCCTCGCCCTAAGCAAAGGGGGAGTATCGTTCGTGGTGGTCGTGGTAGACTATTTCACCAGGTGGGTGGAGGCTGAGGCGCTAGCGACAATCAAGGCAAGAAACGTCACATGCTCTCTAAGGAAGACTGTTGTCTGCAGGTTTGACATCCATCGTAGCATCATCTCAGATAATGGGAGGTAATTCGACTCCAACCACTATCATGACTAGTGTCAGGACTTACGAATCAAATTCCACTACTCGTCTCTGGGACACCCCTAGTCCAACGGGCAGGTGGAGATGACCAATAAGACTCTAATGGGGATACTCAAGAAGAAGCTTAGTGACAGGAAGGGTGCTTGGGCGGAAGAGCTCCCCACAATTCTGGTAAGGATGCCAACGAGAGAACCCTATTTACTCTCACTTACGGGCAATCATGGCGGTTGAAGTTGGGA
Source organism: Juglans microcarpa x Juglans regia (assembly GCF_004785595.1). Taxonomy (NCBI): domain Eukaryota; kingdom Viridiplantae; phylum Streptophyta; class Magnoliopsida; order Fagales; family Juglandaceae; genus Juglans; species Juglans microcarpa x Juglans regia. The sequence goes on from NC_054597.1 coordinate 31,447,853, forward strand.
TCCCCACCTACAGGGTACAACACTTCAAGCAAGACTCCAACGATGAACGACTCGAAAAACAACATGATCTGTTGGAAGAAGTTAGGCTTGGAGCAGAGGTAAGAACGACTGTCAACAAAAGAAGGCAGAGCGATGCTTCAAAAGAAGAGTAAGCCTGAGGATGTTCAAGGTCGGGGACCTCATGTTAAAGCATACAAGGACCACTACCTGAGACGAGTGGAAGTTGGGCCCCCAGTGGGAAGGCCCTTATGTGGTCATTGCCAACAACGGCCCAGCGCGTACTGGCTTCAATACTCTCGGGTGAACAAGCTGCCACACCTATGGAACGCCCAACATTTACGAATTTTTATTGCTAAATACCTTGTAAATTGTAACTTACATCTCTATGTTGACAACACAAACTTATTTAATGGAAACATGGCTTTTCAGGAATAAAGTATGTAAGTTCCCTATCTCTATAAGCAGAAATCTCCATCGGCAAAATCCCAAAATCCCAGCAACTACTTTCCTCACTGCAAGGCACTAAAGGGATGGGCGTAATGCCCCAGGTTTGTTTATTCCTCCCTTGATGGAGTGTGGACCAGCCTTCAGCCGCCTGGCAACTTACCTTCGTCATAAGTGTCAACAGGCGGAGAGTGGATCTAGTCCCAAACTACCTGAACAGACTACCTCCCTACGAGGGTCAACAAGTGAGACCTACCTCTGCCGCAACTTGACCTCCCCCACGGAGGAGAGCGGGTCCAGCCTCATGGCAGCCCGAACAACTTACCCCATCCCCATCAATGCGAAGTGCGGACGGCTGCTCAGTCGTCCGACATTTACCTTCCCTGTGGGGTACCAAAGGGATGTGTGTAATGCCTAAGGCTGCTTGATCCCTCCTGCAGCGAAGTACGGGCCAGCTCTCAGCTGCCCAACAACTTACCTTTCTCGTAGGCATCAACAAGCGGGAGCAAGTCTAGAACCTACCTCCCTGTAAGGATCAACAGGTAGGACCAGCCCTCTCAGCTGCCTAAACAGACTACCTCCCCGCGAGTGTCAACAGGCGAGATTAGCCCCCATGATGGCCCGACCTCCCCCACGGAGGAGAGCAAGTCCAGCCCCTCGGCTGCCAAAACAACTTATCTTGTCCTCGTCACGGCGAAGTGCAAACTGGCTTTTTCAACCGTCAGACAAATTACCTCTCTAGGGGGACCAAAGAGGAGGGCTTGGTTTGAGGCATCCCTACCCCTCCCTTGGTAGAGTGCGGGTTTAGTCCACAAACTACCCGACACAACTCCAGGACGCCATCTCCCACAACAAAACGCCGCAACTCTAAGCTGCACTACAGCAGCACTACTTAGGTTAGCAAATCTCAGGAGTTGTTTACACTAACTGATTTGATGTTAGCAAATCTCAAGAGTTACGGGTTCAGCCTAAATGCGCTGCTTGACCTCCTATGGAGACCTATGTCGAGCCCAGCCCTATGACAAGGTTAACAGGTGGGAAAGGTCAGGGACCACCAGACCTCTCGAGCACCCGAAGGACCTGCCTGGTCACGTTCTTACACAGTCTATGCAGTTGCGTTCATGCGTACTCTGCCCAGTGGAAACCACCTCCAGCCTAACTCCAGCTATGTGTTAAAGTAGCCAACTACAGGAGACCAAAGAAGAAGGGATGCCCCAAGGCATCCCAGCCTCTCTCCCCACATAGTGGAAGCGTAGTCTCCCTCAGCGCGACTTAATCTTTAGAGGTTGGGGTTATTCAACTATAGAAAGAAAAAGAGGGGATCAAGCCTATTGGCAAGTAACCCATGGTGCTAACAGCGACGTCTCTTACCCAACACTCCCACCCAGAGTTGTGTAGGATATATATGCAAGGTACAAGCAGAAGAAAATGAAGGAAGCTAGCTTAAAAGGGGGGCAGGCAAGGAGAGGCAAGTTTTGTGTCTCCACAGACTTGCCTTAACCCCTGTCTCCGCTAAACAAGTCGATAAGGAGCTCAGGTTCTCGTCAGACCCTCTGGGCCAGCCAAGAAAAAAGGAGGGAAAGAAAATGATGACTAAAAATGAAAGAAAAGCTGTAAATTGAAATGTGCAACATGACAGTAAAAGAGAAATACTTGTTCATCTGTGATCAATGTCTTTACAAAGAGGAAGGGGAATCATCACATCTTTACAAAGAAGAAAATAAAAAAGCAGTTAGCTGGCAGGGTCATTCGAGACCGCACTTGGAATTAGATCCTTCCCTATCGCAGTGCTTTGTTTTAGGGTTGCTGGGTCAGGGGCAAGAGTCTCGAGGTCCAACGACCGTAGGTTGCTTCCAGGATTCGAGAGCACATGGTATCCTCTCCAAGCCCTCCACGTAGCCATAATTCCATGCGGTATCATGGACCTGACGGATGTGTGACAACTCTAGGCGCAGTTCGAGGAATGCTAGTTCCGCGCTGTTGAGGTGAGAGCATAGGTCCCGATTGGTTTCCTCATGGGCAGCTATCGCCAGGCTGACCTCGGCCTTCTTAAGCTCTAATGCCTTTATGCTCTTGGACAACTCCTTCAGAGATTCCATCTTCTTCTTCTTAGACTCCACAGCTTCCTTGAACATCTGTGTGAGCCATTTATAGGATCAAGCAACAGATTAGTGCTGTTTGATTAGCTCTGCCTTCTTGGCCTGGAGCTTCTCAAGCTCTTTTTGTTGGCGATTGAAGAACTCTTGAAGGTTGTCCCTCGCCTCCACAAAGAGTGCAGCCTCAGGGTGATGTGAGCCAGCCTCCTCTTGGGACCTCGCTAGGATGACCTTGAGCTGGGCCTTGCGTTGGCGCAAGCAGAGAATCCTCTTCCGCCTAATGAATTGCACCCTAATGAGGGTGTCCTCCAATTCCTCCTTACGCTCCCTCTCTTCCCTGGCACAACACAGGGTCAACCGTGCTAAGGATCAGAGTGCCTGGTTCTCTCCCTCTAGCTCTTCCTAGCCATCCACGAAAAACGCCGCCAACCGCTCTATGCCTTGCCATGGAAAATCAAAGTTAGATTGACGGGGAAATGTGCAAAGAAAGTTCAAGTAGGCAAGCAACGAAAGATAGCAGATAGATGACCCCCAAGAAGAGTCGTTGTAGCCTTTGAGCCATTGCATGGACAAGGTCAGAGTGGGCCCTATCGATTGCCAACTGGGGACCAGCGTCACACTCCTCAACAAGAGGGGTCAATGTCGCAACCCCCTCACCCACTGTGGCCTTAGGACCTACCTCTGGCCCCACAAATATTTCCTCCACCTTGGCTTCTGTCGGCACTAAGGCTGAGATGGCATCAGTAGAGGAGGCCAAGGGAGCATCGGCGCACTCCCAAGTGACCCGGGCCTCTCTACCGTCACCAACCCTAACCCCAGCATTTGCCTTGCCGAAGCCAAAGCCGGGACAGTGCAAATGGGGGACAAAGGAGCCCCGACACCTGGCACAACAGCTGAGGCTTCACTGGCCCCCACCGACGCCATCGCACCTTCAATGATGGTTGCATCGACCAAGACATTCTCAACCCATGACATGGCCCGCGCAATCTCCTTCTCGATCTCCTCATCTTCACCCAAAACAAGCTCAGTCGACGTGGCCACGACCTTTTAAGAGTAAGAGATGTGGGAGTCTGGGATGGACACCAGGTCAAGAAGATCCTTGCCCCCAATAAGATGTTCCTCGAGCACAAAGGACGAAGCCCCCTTGAGTTCAACATTGGCTGAGGGGGTGCGACCCTCCACTCATGGTGAGGGCAATCCTGAAGGACTCCACAGAACCATGTGGTGAGGAGTTGATCGCCTGGTGAAAGCTCCACAGCTCCTCTGATACCTGGTGGGGTTGGAGAATAAGCTTCCAAAGCCCTCCCCCTCCTCCCTGCAAGCTAATTTGGGCTGGCCATAAGGGGGTTATCGCAGACCTGCTAGAGAGGGGCCATGCCATCTTGATCCCGAGGAGGAACATGAGATAGCGTGGCCCAAGGAGGCGACCTGGACACCACCACCTTCTTTGGCAACGACGACTTAGGCCATCGAACAAGCACCTCGACTGAAGATTGTCCTGGAGGGGGGATGGGCACCACGTCAAAATCAGACTTAGTCGGTGATCCCCTCCTAGGTTTCTTCCCTTTCCCTCCAATGACGAGCTTGGGGAATGCTTACAAGTCTGGGGACCAGCCTCCCGCACTAGGATTGTGCGGCCCACATAATGTAGGTAGGTCGGAAAAGGCAAGTGCCGCCATAAGGTGTCGTCGGATAGCAGGGAGTCCGAAAGGACTTCATCTGGGGGGCCTTCACTCAGGCAACTACAATCTCAATGTGTTTGATCTCTTGCGGTGTCGCTGGGGACTTAATGCCCTTATCATCCTTTAGAGCATTGGCAATGGCTTAGTCATTGCCAAGTTTAAAATTTAGTTAGAATGTTGTATTTTGGCTATAACATGGATTTGTAGCTAGATTAGTCCACATTGGACTAGCTATCTTAAAGTCTAAATAATAATAAAATATTATATATTTTAATAATATATATTTTTTAATATCTTACAAATTTAATTAATAACTTTATTAAAAAATAAAATTATTATTTTTCAATTATTTTTTCCCTCAACCTAATTATTCAATAAATATATTTTGCCAATCATTCACCCAACAATCACATATACAAAACAGTCCACTAATCCATCAAAACAGTCCACTAATTACAAAACAGTCCACTAAAATTACAAAAACAGTCCACTAATCCATCAAAACAGTCCACTAATTACAAAAACAGTCCACTAATTAGCAAAGCATATTGCACTAGTTACAAAAACAGTCCACTAATTAGCAAAGCATATTGCAATAGTTATAAAAAAATCCACTAATCCATCAAAACAGTCCACTAATCCATCAAAACATTTCACTAATCCATCAAAATAGTCCACTAATTACAAAAACAGTCCACTAATTACAAAAACAGTCTACTAATTAGCAAAGCAGTCCATATCACAGTCTATTAATTTAGTTGCTACCCAGCCACATGTTTATACAGCTCACATGTGGCTGGGCAGCCACTAGAATTTCTAAAAAGGTCTTCACTAACAACATTATTTGTTAGACACTTCTATAAGGTGTCGAAGGAGAAGTAGTAGATGTACCTCCGGAAGGGGACCTCCATTCCTAAAAACTTTTGAGTTGAATATGGCCAAAATATTGTTGCTACATGGCATTCATGTCACTTAGATCTAGCAGCATCATCTTTGCCTCGAACTTCATCTTCTTTAGTTCAAATGTTGCTGATTTTTCTAGGTCTGCCTTCAACACAGAATTTCTACGCTCTTGCATGGATGTCGCTCTATCCTCGGTCATTTTAGCTAAGGGAATCTTGATCTCACTATTGTTGCCTTCCATTGACTTCCATTTCCTCTCCCTTTCTTTTTCAGCTTTTTTGCCTAGAGGACTCTCAGCAAGAACCTCCACGTCCTCCTCAGCTATGTCAACAGCTACTTCTCCAAACACTTTTTCTACTGGCCTTCTCTTCTTACCAACAGTGGAGATGTGTTGCTGCCATTTTGGTTGGTGTCTTAGAAGACACCAACAGTGTTCCATTGTGAAATTAGAGCCTACCATCTCTTTGTACAACATCTTTGCCTTCTCAATCTACAAAGGTGAAAAAATATTTGTTAATTCATAAGCAAGTCTATCACAAATTGCATGAATGGTGGAAGATGGTACATACCTTATCTTGCTCCGTGATGATACATACATTGTCTTGCTTCGTTGCACCACTCGGGTGCAATGACTCTACTTGTGCTAGAAATGCACGAAATTTATTTGTCCATTTTTGAATCGTAGACCACCGATTCATCAAAGAACCCTCAGAACGGTTGGCAATGCTTATTTTTTATATTCATGATAAAATGTGGTAATTCTTTCCCACATTTGACTGGACTTTTGATCAGTACCCCTTATCGCATCAATGCTAATATTGAGCCAAGCTGAGACGAGGAGGTTATCCTCTTCAATAGTGAAAGATGCACCTCTTTGAACTTTTTTTGAAGGATGCCTCTGTTCACCGTCGTTAGGGGTTGTTTGGACAACAACATTACCATGTTGCGTTAGGGCGTTATTACAACCTCCTCCTCCACTTTGCAATAGAGTAGTGAAGAAGGGGTCATCATCAAAACGTGTGTCCATCCTTAAAAAATATTAAATTTTCAAGGAGTCAGAGAAGTTGGCCAATATTCAAGTCAAATATTAAATTCTCATCATCATATTGTTGTATTATATACTATCTCATCATGGAATATTGCAGTATCTTAGCATCATGAAGTATCTCAGCATCATATTGCATAAACAAAGGAAATTGAATAATGAAAACCAAAGGGATAAGAGGTACAAGGGTTATTTTGTAATCTGAAAATTTTAAAACAGCAAACATCCATTCCATAACATATATGTTATTATATATTGTCCATAAACGGCAAACATCCATTTAGTGGGGTATCTATTTTTAGAGAATGCACATAGAAGAGGGAGAGAAGAATCTGAACAAATACCAATAATAATTTCAAGGTAGTTTGAAAAGAAATGGAAAAAATAAGCACAAAAACTCAACATGGTTGAACACTACTCAGAAATCAATCACAAGATTATCTTAACAAATACCAATAATAATTTCTAGGTAGTTTGAAAAGAAATGGAAAAAATAAGCACAAAAACTCAACATGGATAAACACTCCTCAGAAATCAATCACAAGATTATCTTAACAAATACCAATAATAATTTCTAGGTAGTTTGAAAAGAAATGGAAAAAATAAGCACAAAAACTCAACATGGCTCAACACTACTCAGAAATCAATCACAAGATTATCTTAACAAATACCAATAATAATTTTTAGGTAGTTTGAAAAGAAATGGAAAAAATAAGCACAAAAACTCAACATGGCTTAACACTACTCAGAAATCAATATTCCCAAGTCTTGGGCTGACTAATTAATATTTTCAAGTCAGCAACTGTTTTGGGCTAACTAATTAATATTCCCAAGTCTTTTGTCAATATATATATATATATGCTATATGATTCATAAAACAAAAGCAGTGGACATTAGTGGATATGATGTGGTCCAAATCTTAAAAGGAGTTGAATATCCTCGAGGCTCCACACTTCAGTACTTAACAGTTTTCACACATTTCAAATGATACATATATAGGGGCTTTAGGTAGGCTCATTAGACCCTTATAGGCTTTGAAAACAAGCTGCAATCACAAAACCCCTTGTAGGCATGTATGATGTTCATATTACAAAGTTGAATACACGTTTGAGTTCATATGTACAGACCATACATGGCAATAATATCTTCTAATTAACTTCAATACTTTCTCATTCATTTCTCTGTTTTTCATTTCTCTGTTACTCAGCCCTTACATTTGATAGCACCACAAGTGAGGTCTTGGATTATATGGTGGTTAATTTCTGTGTTTTGAAGTTATATGAACAATCTTGTTTTTCATTTGGTAAAGTACCAATATATTTGAAGAGCAGGAATAGGTTGATCATAAAGTGGAATAAGACTAATCACAATCACAGATTTGCAATAACAGAATACCAATCATAGGAATTCCACTCACAGAATACCATTCAACGCCTTTCAATAACCAACAACATTGCACAAACTTTGAATCCAATTAATAAAGCCCTAAAAAATCTCCACAAATCACGGCTATATATACATCCCCCAAATATATATTGTATAAATTGCACACACTCTGCAAAACAGATCATCCATACCTAAACCTGGATGTGGGGATCGATTGCTTTCACGAGCGTGCCACACTGTCCAGTGAAAATCGCCTCCAACTCTGGTATTGTAAAACCTAAAAATTTCATCCTGTGAAAGCAAAGAAATCTGAGTGTGTGTGCGTTTAAACAATCGGGGATGTGAGACCCCATGAGTAAGACAAAGAGTGAGTGAGAAAACTTACCACCAGCCGACACTTCCAGTGTGGAGAAGACCTGCTATGTTTTGGGAGTTTCGGTAGAAGGCGGAAAAGGGCGAAGAAGAGAAAAGGAGAAGGGAGATTCGGGAGAAACAAAGAAAAGAGTGAAGAATAGAAGAAGAGAAGAGAAAGAAAAGGGCGGAAGAGAAGAAGAGAAGAGAGTTTCGGGAGAGAAGGTTCGGGAGAAAGAAAGAGAAGCACGACGAAGAAAGGAAGAGAAGGGGTTTCGGGAGAAAGAAAGAAATTAAAGAAGAAATGGGTTTCGGGAAAAAGACAGAAGGTCGAAGAAGAAAGGAAGAGAAGGGGTTTCGGGAGAAAAAAAAAATAAAGAAGAAATGGGTTTCGAGAAGAAGACAGAAGGTCGAAGAGGAAAGGAATGGAATGAGTTTCGCGAGAGAAAAAAAGAAAGAAAGAAGAAATGGTGGTTTCGGGAAGAAGACACAGAAAAACAAAGGGAAAGAATTTAGTGGGAGGCAAGAAATGATAAAATAAAAATTTGATGCGTGTACAGTAGCTCGTCAAGTCTGGCGAGGGGTGAAGATTTACTATAGCATAAATGTTAAACTTAGGATGTTTAGCTAGGCCAATGTGGATGTTTTTTTTCATATTTACTTTCAATTTAGACTTGCATTGGCAAATGGCTAGTCCATTGCCAATGCTCTTAGAACCCCCCAGATGGCCAGGACAGGGTATTCCTACTGTAGACTTTCCTGACAGTGAACTCTTACCCATTGCCCAACACAAAGAAGAAACGCTTGTTCCATCCTTTCAACTTGTTGTAATGTGGCTCTAGATGAGCCAACGCCTGGACAGAGCGGAAACTGCAAGTGTTCCTGCTCTGGTTCAGAAGGTTGTGGATGAGGAGGAACTTTGAAGCGATAAGGTCAGGGAGATCAGACTAAGCCTCATCCAGAGCACACTGCCAAATGATGCAGCAGCTCACCAGGATTCTCCACGCATTAGGATGGAGTTGAGCAGGAGCAACGCCCACAAAGTCTAGCACGTCACGTACAAGGCGGCAAAATGATAGCCTAAGATCGTTGTAAAACATGGCGAGGTATAGCGCAACCTTCAACGCAAACCCCTCAAAGTCCACGACACCTTCATCCTGCGTTGGTACCACCAAATCGATGATGCTCAACACCTTGTACTCTGTCCTCAATGACTCCAACTCTCTAGGAGTTACCACCGATCACCATGAGAAGCCATAGAATCTCTGGGCCTTTGTGGGGGCCTTTGGCAGTTTTGCATCTCAAGAGCCTAGAGGGGGGAACCAGCAGGCTTGATAGGCTTAAGGTCTTTGGGGTTCTTCTGGGTAGTACAAGAAGAGCTCTTCGGGGCCATGAGTATATGGGGACCAAAGGTAAAGCTAACACAGAAGGATTCGAGAAGGGAAGATAGAGGCTTGAAACACTTGGGGAATGGAAGAGGAAGTAAAAAAACACTAAGTGAAGGGAAAGGGCTTATATAAACCCCAAACAACGGTTCGTATCCTGAAAGTTGTGGGAACATGCACGCCCCATGGAGACAATGAGCCTAATGTGAATCCCATGGCATGAATTGCATGACGCGACGTCACAAGAGCTGCCTGACACCATCAATGCAATGGGGACATAACAGACGTAATCAAGTACTTGAACCCAACTGCCCAAACGTTCCAATAAAGCTGGGAGGGGAACCGTCACACAACGTGTGGAAGATGAAAAGACCAAGTAGGAGCGACTAACAACTTGATACGTGAAAGAGACGAGAGTGAAATGGCCACCCACTTAGGAAGGGGAAAATAGTTAATGTATAAAACCGCAGGAAGATATGAAAACAAAGGCAAATAGAAATTCTCATTGGACCAATCCAATAGGAATTGGCGGGATAATTGTAAGGGGATTTTCCCCCTCGAAACAAAGGCCTAGAGTGCAAGCCCAAGTGCAAAGAGCCTAGGCTAGCCAGGCAACCCATCGGCCCATCAAGGACCCCCGACCAATAAAGCTGAGGTCGGTTTATGATTGCGAACGCGTTGGAAGTCCCTAAAAGCGGGAAGGCAATGGACACATCACCCTACCCCCTACAACGCCTAGCCTCTGAAGGCCAATAATGCCAAGCCAGCGGTAAACACGGCGAACCCTTGATTTTCTGAAAACAAGTGGGGACGAAGCTAACAAATAGCACCTGCAAGTAAGTGAAGAGGATAACAAGCCATGAACATTTCTTGCGCCACCCTAGAGGGCCACACCACATCAAAGAGCTCAGACCAAGGGGAAAACTGAAGTGACATATGCCCTTGACACAAGACATGTGCGATTAACCTCCAGGAACCGAGTATAAAAGGCAATCCTCAGGTACGAAGAACTCTCTCTAAACTCTCTATTTCACTCACACAAAACTCTAAGACGTTACTAACTTTGGCATCAGAGACTCCCAGGCCACCACGATGGCCCCCGTCTCGCGGTGTTTTCTTTGTGTTCGTAGATCAAGATCGAAGACTCGAGTTGCTAAAAGTTTAGCCTAAAGGTGTGTGAAACAAGACGTTAACACATCCTGTTATAAGAACTTGTTTCTTCCATCTACCGGTATTAAATTATTGAGAAAAACTGACCAATTAGGAACACATAAAAAAAGCATGATCAAAATTTAAAAGAGTTTTAAAATTATATATGAATGAGTTGACAGATATCAAATTTTGTTTCTTATCTTGAGTTGTAAGCTTCCTTTCTTTCCCACAACAAGTTATGAAGTTTCCCAAGCATTTTCCTCTTCTTGTAGGCAGCTTGATGATAATTTTCTTGTTTAAATTTTTGGTCTTGCAAGAGACATTATTGTTCATTATTTCAAGTCTCCCATTATCTCTTTAAAAGTGCGTTGAATTGAGTCTTTTTTCTCTTCTTATGCAATGATGGCAAGAGCATTTGAGGAGCATTATATATATATATATATATATAGGATTCCACTTGCTTTGTGAAGTAGAAGTAATGTCTTTAACTATCAACAAACCGTACCGTTGTTTAATTTTTCCGTGAGCATCATATCATGAAATGTATGTATGTATGTATGCCATAACATATAGTCTTTTATCTTTCTAGTTTGGATAGTCTAGTAGGGGAATTATATATATATATATAAAGGGATTTAGATATCACGATCATAATTAAAAGATTTTTAAAATGAATGTGTTTGATTGATATAAAAGCTTGTTCCTTGCCGTGAGTTGTAAGTTTCCGTTCTTTTCCATAACAAGTTATCAAGTTTCCAAGAATTAACTTTTTACCACCACTTTTCTCTTTGTACACGTGTGAACAAATTTGTCATATGTGTAGGTGCAATGGGGTCTTATAGAGAAGTTATCATTGATCACAAGACTTTTGTGTTTAGGAAGGAAAATGTGAAGTGATGGAGGACCACATAGTGTAGTCGACGTGTAGTGAAGTTTATCTCTATTGATCTTGACGCTCTTAGTTGGTTGGCTTCAATGTTGAAGGAATGCGTGGTTTCAGTGGGCTTTTCTAAGTTTCTTAGAACCCGTAGAAAAGGGAACCAGGTGCTTCTGGTACAGAGGGGTCAAAACTATCATGGCGGGTTCTTTCCCTTTTAGAGTTTGGCCACGAGAGGAAGAGAGGATTGATAGTGGTGTCGAAAGGATGGAAGGGGGAGGGTTGGAGGAATTTCGGCGACACCTTGAAGGAAATTGCCTCATTGTCTGGTGTGTTAGGAAAATCGAGTTAGGGGAGGCTTGGGAGGGTGGAAACAGAAAGGGAGGTCGAAGGAGCATGGCAGAGGAGGTGGTCCTCCACAGCCGCTCCCACCAGCATTGATGGAGTTCCAAGTAGCTCCTCAGCCTTACAGCGAGGTTCTCCTAGGGCAAAAGGTACCACCTCGAGCCATGAAGCCTGCAGAGAAGATAGGTCTGCCAAGTTCAAAAGGTCTTTCCATTTCATATGAGGCACAACATAGCGTGGGGGATGGCAGAGATGGGGGGGGGGGGTCTGAAAGAGGAATGGTTGATGCAGACGTTGGCTAAATTAGAGTGTAAAGTCAAAAGTTTAAGGGATTTTATCATGTGGATGAAGCGGTACGTTAAGGGGAAGGATGTAAAGTAGTTGGGCCTGGTCTTGGGCTGGGGGATAGGGACGAGAGATAAAAGGGAGGTTGCTTATGCTGGGCTGTCTTAAGAGCATGGGCCGAAGGGTTTAGGCCCAAAAGCTTGGAGGGTGAAGAATCGGGTTTCAGTCGATATCTCAGCCCTGGGACTTTGCAGTTCCTCCACGGCGCCAATACTTGCCCCGTTGGACCTAGCCCCAACATAGAACTTTTTGAAGGTCGCTAACGACCCTCTTGGTGGGTCACCGTAATCACATCGCCGAGAGGATGGGACTATTTCTAAAGATCGAGGGGAGGATGGGGCTATTTCTAGGGATGAGTTTGAAGGGGAATGCAGGGAGCTCTCAATTACTATGGTAATCATGGATCTCATTCCATGGGTGGGTGACTAGCCCCTCTTAGGTGGCACGACATTGGGTGGCTCAAAGAGTTCAACCAAGGCACTGTCTACTGGGGTGCAGTTAAGGTGCAAGGAGTTTGGGCTATTTGTTGGCACACAGAAGGTTGGTTTCTCATAAGGGTTATAGATGGCGGTTTGTGAGAGAGGGGGCGACAATAGTGAGCCGGGCAGTCCCACCCCATTATGTGCCATCCCACCAGTACCTACATCTTCAAATTGAGCACTGAAAAAGGTGGCGAGGTTGCAAGGGTTTATGGGGATTTCCTATGAAGGTTATGAAGAGCAATTTAAAGCCCTTTTAGTTTCTATAAAAGCAGGGAGACCATCGACACTGAAGACAACAGCTAAAAAAGACAGAGAGCTGAAAAGATTGACTTGTTCTATTAATTATGATAACAAGGAGAGTAGTAGTGGCAGGGAAAGGTCGAAGGAGCAGGGGACCTGTTTATCTTATGAAGCCTAGAATCTTAACGTTGATCAACGATGTTAACAAGTGACTACGCATTAGATCCTTTCATTCATTGTTGGAAGGTCAATATTGTATGTCTTCAAGAGATGAAGTTGTGTTATGTTGACAACAATATTATTCGTAGTCTATGGGGATGTTCTTGTGTGGGGTGGAGTTATTTAGCTTTTTTGGAAGCTTCAGGAGGACTAAAGCTAATGTGAGATATGAGAGTAGTGGAGTTAGTAGAGGACTGTATTAGGAATCATTTTCTAGTTAGGTCTTTCAAGAACATTGCGGATGGGTAGAGGTGGGCTCTCGCGGGCGTGTATGGTCCCAATGTAGTTCAAGAAAGGAGCTCTTTGTGGGGGAATTGGCTAATATGCATTATGTTTGGGATTTACCTTGGGTTGTGTGCAAGAATTTTAATGTTGTATGTTTCTCGTGTGAGAGGAAGGGGGCTACTTGTTTGACAAGGACAATGGAAGTATTCTCAGAGCTGATTTTCGACCTAAACTTGATTGATCTTCCATTCATTGAAGGGTGTTTCACGTGGTCGAATGGTTGAGGGGGGTCAAGGTTGTCCAGATCACTAGTTTCCTCTTCTTGAGAGACACATTATCTAGACCTATGCCAGAAGAGATTGTCACGGGTATGCTCTTATCATTTGGAGGCACAGGAACTCTCCAAATACCCTTCCATGGAAACGCAATGGGCTGATAATTTGTCAGCACCTTGTAGAAAGATTTAATAGAAACTTTCTTACTCCCAGAAGGTTTCCACAACATTATATCGCTCCACTTACCTCCTATCCTCCTGGAATAAAGCAAGCTGAAAAAACTTGCTATCTCCTCGACTTCCCAATCCTGCGCATTTCTAGAAAAAAAGATCATAGTCTAATGCACAAAACCATTGGCTCGACACAGCAAATCAAAGACAGCGGCCTACTGATTTTCAGCCAATCTGAAAAGACCTGGAAAAACAGAAGATAGGGCTCTCTCACCACACCACTCATCAAACCAGAACCTAATTCCTAAGATGGACGTTGCTTTTCATCTGCCAAAGCTGATCGATGGGGAGCTTTGCTTCCTTTTTTCTGCGAAAGTGTTGGATCGCACTGCCTAGCCTTTTATATTCTCATTAGTCTTGAAATTCTTGCGGTAGAGGCCTTCCCTAGATGCCATTCATGGCTTCATCCGAAGTTGGTGGGGATTGGCTAGTGCTCTTGTGGTATCTGTGATGCAAAAGCCAAGGAAAGTATTTGTCTGAATGTCCAATGAAGCAGACTTCCATATACCTCTCTCCAAAGAGTCATGCGACGTTAATGGTGTTTCCTACTGGCATTTTGCATGGATGCCGGACTTTGATGAAGAAAGTGAACCACCAGGCAAAAATGCATTCCGGTATGGGTCTTTTTGCCTGGTCTTCCTCCTAATTTTATCATACGTCGATGTTGAAACCCAACTCTTTGTGCAACAAGAACGGACGGGGAAAGATTTTGTCTTGACATAGATGCATCAAAAGGGCCCATCTCTTATTTTTGGGTTGGCATACATGGAATGCCAAAGAGTAGAAGACAAGAGATTACTTACGAGACACTGCCAACTTATTGTCGGACCTGTAGATCACAAGGACATAATGAAAGGACCTACAAAATGGGTAGAGATACCAAGAAGAATCAAGCCAATGGAGGGCAGGTCTGGGTTAAAAAATCTAAGAACCCGACAGTGGAAGTTGATAAGCAACCAGTGGTGGGAGAAGTGGAGGCCGTTGGATCTGATAAGGTGACAAGGACAGGTAGCTTGGAGGCTTTGAAGGAAGGTATTGATGTCCCTGTGCTGGCATTGGAGGATGTCACTGTGCAACCTGTTATATTGGCTCCATGCAACGTGCTTAATATGGAACCTTTGACGTCCAAAATAGATGGTGGTGGTGGAGGAGACCATTCAATACTGTGTGTTACTTTGGTGGTACTGGTTGAACAAAATTCTGAGTATGTAGGCATGGTACCAACCGATCAATCTTTGGCTGAGGGTTTTGTTTCTCAAAGAGAGAAGGAATTGATCAGGCATACTAGGGAAGAAACTCAATCTGATAATGAAGTTGATAGAGACATGATGCTGGTTGATATGCAAAAAGATTACTACACAGACTCAGAAGCCTCAAAAGATTTTGTTGGCAAGGTAAAGATGAAAAGCTCTACCAAGTCGATAATACGCCCCTCTAAACTCAATTTATGATTAGTCCTATTATTTTTAGAATATAAGTGGAATTGATATGTCCCAGTTGCGGTTGAGAAAACTTATTAATATTTAGAGGCCCAATATCATTGCTCTCGCTAAACCTTTTCTTCTTGAGAATAGAATTCCTAGTTTTTTTAGCAAGTTTAATTGTGATTCTTATTTAACTAATGAAGTGCATGAAGGTAAAATTTGGCTATTGTGGAAATCGATAGTTTTAGTCCAATGGTTGGCAGGTTCTAGTCAGTTTGTGACTATGAAGGTTGAGGAGCATGGTCATGCCTTCATCCTCACTGTTGTGTATGCCAAGTCTAGTCGGGTTGAGAGGAAAGCTCTTTGAGATGATTTGGAGGCTATTGGTAGTAGTAATTTTTCGTGGGTTCTTTGTGATGATTTTAATACTATTAAAGATGACTCGAAAAGAAAAGGTGGGCACCGTTGCCAATTCTCTGCAATGGAGGAGTTTAACCTCTGTTTATAAAATTGTGGTTTGTTGGATATGTGTTTTAAAGATCCGAGGATGACTTGTTGCAATGGCCAAGGTGGTTTGGCTCGGAGTTGGGCTAGGTTAGATAGATGCCTTATTGACCCTAATTTTCTAAATGGTTTTCCGAATGTCTATTATCATGTCTTTGCTCGGTCCATCTCGAATCATTCTCCTATAGTGATTCAAATGGGAGAGGACTCTTCTAAATATGGCTCGAGCCCCTTTCACTTTCAATATATGTGGACTGATCATATGGATTTTCTCAACTTTGTAGAGGGGGTTTGGAAACATGAGGGCATTGGTTTTGGGCTCCATAAACTATCCTTTAAATTGAAAAGGGTTAAGGTGGCCTTAAGGGAGTGGAATCAACATGCATTTGGTAGAACTAATGATATTATCAAAGATCTTGAACTCCGCATTGAGAGCTTAGATAATAGTCTCCAAATTTGTTTTAATGCTGAGGTCGACTATGATCTCATGATTTCTAGATTGGAGTTATCTACCTGGAAGAATAAATAGGAGATGAGACTTTTGCATATGGCTAAGAAAAATTGGTTGAAAGATGGGGAACAAAATTTTAAATTTTTTCATGCTACTCTAAATTCTAAGAAGCATAAAAGGGTCAGTGACATGTGCCTTGCTGATGTAACTATGTTACATTCTCCGCTTGAAATTCATCAGGCCTCTGCTGAGTACTTTCAAAAATTCTTGGGTCAAAGTTGTAGACAAGATCTACCAGATTTGAGTGACTTAGTTCCTCCTATGATCACTGAATAGGAGAACATCTTTCTCTGTAAGGACCCTTCGATGGATGAACTAAAAGATGCTCTCTTCAGTATCCCCACTGACAATTGTCCTGGCCCTGATGATTTTGGATTTGGCTTCTTTAGAGTGTGTTTGGACTTTCTTAAGGTTGATTTATTGGAAGCCCTTTCTAATTTCTTCCATACGAAGTCTTTCCCCAGGTTCTATATGGCTTCTTACATTGTTTTAATTCCTAAGGTGGAAAAGCCTACCGGTTTGATAAATTTAGGCCTATGAGTATTTGCTCTGTTATTTATAAAATCTGCTCCAAGATTATTGTGGCCTGCTTGATCTCTCAGAAGCAAGTGGCGTTTATCCTTGGTCGTTGTATTTTTGAAAATATTAGCTTAACTCAAGAGATGATCCATTCTCTCCATAAAAAATCCAATGGGGTTAATGTGGTGATTAAACTTGATATGCCCAAGGCGTATGACAGGGTTGGTTGGTGTTTCTTAGTTCATGTCTTGGATGCTTTTGGGTTCTCTCCTCAAGTCTGTGATATGATTAAGGCGTGTATTTCCTCACCTTGGTATTCCATTATAATGAATGGCACTCCTAAGGGATTCTTCAAAGGTGAACGTGGTCTTCGGCAAGGTGATCCTCTTTCACCTTATTTGTTTATCATTATGCAAGAAATGCTTTCTTTTCTACTCAAACATTACTTTAATCAAGGCAAAATAGGCCAGTATACCCAAGCTAAAGGTACTCCCCTTGTTACCCATCTCATGTATATTGATGATATAGTTATCTTTGCTAATGGTGGTAAAAGATCTGTGCGTGGATTGAATCAGGCTTTGAAGGATTATGAGAATTGGTCAGGTCAAGTCATTAGTAAAGATAAAAGTGCTATTTATTTTTCCAAACTTATTTCGGTTTCCATAAAGAGTTCAATCCTTCACATTACTAGCTTTCACGATGAATCTTTTCCCTTCAAGTATTTGGGTGTTCCTATTGTGACTGGTAGACTAAAAGCCTCTGATTTAGGGGAGTTACTTGGAAGAGTTAAAAGAAAATTGTAGCCTGGAAGATGAAACTGCTTTCTGTAGGTGGTAGAACTATCCTTTTGAGGCATATTTTGTCAAGCATGGCCACTCATCTTCTTGTTGTTTTACATGTCCCTAAAGTGGTTCTTACGGCGTTAAATAGGCTTTTGAGCTCGTTTTTGGAGTGATTCAGAGGGTAAAGGTAAGAGGAAATGGGTGGCTTGGAAAAATATTTGTAAACCCATTGAAGAAGGACGGGTGGGTATTCAGGATTTTAGGGATATTCAAAAGGCTCTTAATATGAAGCTTGCTTGGAGAATGATTTTGAGACATTCTTTGTGGGTGGATTTCTTTAGAGACAAGTATGTTAGATGTAATTATTTATCCCTTGTGGACCAGTCTAAGGGCACTCAATTTTGGAAGCCTATTGTTAATAGTATGTCGGACGCCTTAAATAATTCAAAGTGGTTAGTGAGAGATGGAAACATATCTTTCTGGTATGATAACTGGGATGAGGGTGGTCCTTTTCATGACCAGTACCCGGTGACTGAGAAGTCTTTGTTGAAGATAAAAGGGTGTCGCATTGAGAATGGCTAGGACATTCCACTCCTGGAAAGGCTTGTGGGTGTCCAAAAAGCTAATGACTTGGTTCATTTCTTGGCTAGGCGCAAAGAGGGGCAAGATGTTCTTATTTGGAAGAGTGAAAATGATGGTAATTTTAATACTAAAAGTGTTTAGCACTTTATCAAGGCTCGAGCACCTTCTTTACCTTGGGCCCAATGGATTTGGCATGCTAACCTCCCTAAGAAAATCTCTATTATGATGTGAAAAGCTATCAATAATTGCTTGAGTGTGGATGAGAAGATTAAAATGGTTGACATTCCTATAGTCTCTAAATGTAATTGTTGCCCTATGGGTCATCTTTAAGATCTTAATCATATTCTTTGTATGGTTGATTTTACTAGACAAATATGGTGTTTGGCGTCGATTCAATTAGGTGTATATATGGGTCTTTTCCGCCCATGGCAGGAGCAAGTTAATTTCTGGTTTCATCATGCTAGGCACTTCTCTCACATTCAGACTGTCTTTGGTCTTCTCCCGTCTATTGTTTCTTGGAAGCTATGGGATAGACGTTGCAAAGCCTGATATGAGGGTAAGGCTGATACGGTTGAGTCGGTTTGGCATGTTATTAAATTCTGGATCCATCGAGTTAAACAAGTGCTATGAAATCTTTGAGGCTCCTAAAGCAGGATCTTGCTATTTTAAAGAGGTTGGATATTCCGATTTTAACTCCTAAAGCAAGGAAGGTTAGCCTGGTGAAGTGGATTCGACCTCAGCAAGATTGGGTGAAGCTGAACACCAATGGCAGTAGTTTGGGTAATCCAAGTCCGATTGGTGTCGGGGGTGTCATTCGGGATCATAGCTTACTCTATTTTCTTAGGCCAAGGCTCAAATAATTTTGCCAAAATGAGAAGTTTATTGGAAGGAGTTAAGAGGTGATGTCGGCTTGGCTTTTATCGGATTCATATTGAGACAGACTCTCAACTTCTAGTCAACTGGGTTACAAGGGGTATTTGTAATATTGATATCTTGAAGATTTTTGGGATAAGATCCAAGCTTGCCTTCTTTGCATGGACTATAAAATTACTCATATATACCGCGAGGGTAATGCAGTGGCTGATTTCTTGCTAAGCAGGGTGCTGGGGGGATTAAATACGGACTAGAGTAATGATAGGAATACTTTATCTAGTTAATTAAGAGGCCTTCTTCACATAGACATAATTGGTTTTCCCTATTTGCGGTTATCAAAGTGAGTTACTGGGTCTTTGCATCTCACTTCGTTATTTTTTTCTTATATGTGTGATTTGTTCCTCTTCTTGTAGGTTGGTTCTTAAGGTTGTTTTTTCTATTTGGTTTGTAATTTTTTGTTTTCTTAGTTTGTGGTTTGGTTCTTTTGGTTTTTGATGCCTGGATTTTGGGTCCTTATACTTACTTGTAACCCCCAGGTTTCTGATTGTAACCATAGTTTTCCTCCTTTAAAAGTGAGGACTATCAATAAAATTGGGGTACCATCCTCTTCTTAAAAAAATAAAAAAAAATCTTTAGTCTTGGAAGAGGCATTGGAATCTCTTTATTAGTTATTGCAAGTCTCCCATGATATATCTCTTTAAAAATGTGTTCAAGTCTTTTCCATCTTATGCAATGATGGCAGGTGGCCATGGAGGAGCAAGTGGAATCCTAATCATTGCAATTCTGATTGAGGTTTTTCTTTTTCATTATTGTTCACGCCTAGTAATGCAAAAAATGCTTTGTATGTATTTTCCTTTTTACTTTTTTATAGCCTGCTTTTCAAAGACTTGGGCATTGGGTCACTTCATCACTAGCTAGAACATCTAAAGAGGACTTAACATTCCCACATTAGTTTACATTAAAAAAAAATAGAGTGCTGCACATGATCAAGCTTGTAAACAGCTAGCATGATTATTCAAACATTTTTTTATGGTTTCCAAAGTGAAAGGAAATAAGATGAATACGACATTGAGATTTTTTACAAGAACGAAATTGGTTTGAGATGGCATAGTAAAGCATCTCAAAGGAGAAAAAAGAATCTGATCAAGGGTGTTAGGGATATTGCTGGTACTTGGCAGGTTGGAGATAGCAGGGATACTATAATTGTTGATTATTTAACAAATTTGTTCCAATCTTCTGATCAACAGGGCCATATAGATTTCTTGGAGGATCTTGCTGGGAAAGTTAGTCAAGATATGAATGACTCCTTAACTCGAGTCTTTACAGCAGAAGAGGTGACTTTGGCTTTGAAACAAATGGATCCTATAAAAGCTCCATGCCCTGATGGTATGGTTCCTCTCTTCTATAAAAAATTTTGGGATGTTGTGGGAGTGGATGTGACGAAAGCAGTTCTAAGGGCACTCAACTCTGGGCAATTTCCAACAAGGGTTAATCACACTTTTATCACCTTAATTCCTAAAAAGAAAAAGCCAGAGGAGGTATCTGATTACAGACCTATAAGCTTATGTAATGTTCTTTATAAGTTAATATCAAAAGTGATTGCAAATCGTCTTAAAGGCACATTATCAGAAGTGATTTCACCCACTCAAGCAGCCTTTGTTCCAGGAAGGCTCATTACTAACACTGTGTTGGTTGCATATGAAATGGTTCATTTCTTGAGGTAGAAGAGGAAAGGCAAAAAAGGATATATGTCTTTGAAGCTTGATATGAGTAAAACTTATGATGGAGTTGAGTGGAGCTTCCTTGAAATGGTGATGTTAAAGATGGGCTTTAATGAACAATGGGTGCAATTGGTAATGAAATGTGTACAAACTGTATCTTTCTCAGTTTTAGTTAATGGAGAGCCTCGTGGTCCAATTCTTCCTCCAAGAGGACTGAGACAAGGGATCCCATTTCCCCTTATCTCTTCCTGTTATGCACGGAGGGGTTGATCTCTCTCTTAAAGAAAGCTAAGAGGACAAAGCAAATTGAAGGACTCAGTATATGCAGAGGAGCACCGAGATTAAATTACCTTCTTTTTGCAGATGATAATGTTCTTTTTTGCAAGGTTAATATGGTGACTAATATACAGATTCAACACCTATCACAACTCTACGAGCAGGCTTCAGGTCAGAAGGTGGACAAAGAAAAAAAATCTATGGTTTTCAACAAGAATGTGCCTCTTATACAACAGCAGGAGCTTCTCAATTTCTAGGGGGTACAAAGCCACCAGAAGTATGAGAGGGGTGGACAAAAGTGCAAGGGTGGAAAGAAAAGTTGCTATCTCAAATAGGTAAGGAAGTCTTGATCAAAGTTGTGGCTCTTTCTATTCCTACCTATACTCTGAGTTGTTTTAAATTATCTGCCACCTTCTGCAATGAACTAGAGAGTATGATAGCAAACTTCTGGTGGGGACAAAGAAAAGAAGAAAAAATAATTCGATGGATAAGCTAGAAGAAAATGTGTGAGACCAAAGGAAATGGTGGAATGAGATTCAAAGACCTGCAGACTTTTAACATGGCTCTTATTGCAAAACAAAGTTGGAGAATTATAATAGAAGAGGGCTCTCTATTACAACTTCTCTTCAAAGCCAGGTATTTCCCTAAGTCCAGATTCCAAGACACTAGAATAGGAGCAAATCACTCCTTTGTGTGGAGAGGAATATGGGAGGCAAAAGAACAATTATTGAAAGGCTACCGCTGGAGAGTGGGTGATGGTAAGTCTATCAATGTTTGGACTGACTATTGGTTGCCACAGCATAAGCTTATCCCAAAACCTGCAGGAACAACTTTGATTCATGAAAGAGATACAATTGATTGCCTCATTGATCACGAAACAAGATGGTGGAATGTTACTAAGGTACAAAGTTTAATTCCAACACAACTAGCAGCAGAAATCTTCAAAATACTATTGAGCTCCAAACATGCAGTAGATTGCCTAATCTGGGAACACAGTAAGAATGGGGTGTATTGTGTCAAGAGTGGCCACAGATTCTTCAACTCGCTAAAGCACGAAGAACAGGTGGGGGAATGCTCCAAAGCTCAAAACCAGAGGAAATTTTGGCCAAAGCTATGGAGGATGAATGTGCCAAATAGAGTTAAGATCTTTGCATGGAGGGCCTGCCGAAATGGCTTACCTACTTTGCTGAACCTTAAACTTCGAAAAGTTGTTGAGGAGGCAGCTTGCAGGTGGTGCAATGAGGAAGAAGAGGATATTACTCATGCTCTTATAAAATGTAAAACTATAAGAGAAGTGTGGTCTAATCAGTTTCCAGAACTCAATACAGATGCTTTCAATACAACTCTGCTAGCTCTTGCAATGCAGGTACAGTACAGAGGTAATAATGGAGAATTGGAGAAGCTTTTTTTGATCGCTTGGGGCATGTGGTACAGAAGGAACCAGCTGTTATATGAAGTTGTGGAACTTATTGCTATGCAGGCAACAAAGACCACATTGGTGTCTTATAAATCCCACTTACAAGCACATAACCATCTTGGAGGAAAAAAAGTTTGTCGATGGGAGCCTCCTCACCAAGGGTTCCTAAAGCTAAATGTGGACGGAGCAGTTTTTGCAAACCAGCATAGTGCTGGAGTGGGGGTTGTTCTAAGGGATGAAAAGGGTAATGTGATTCTCTCAGCTTGCAAGAAGGAAAATGAGATCATTGATCCTATTGAGATTGAGATGCTAGCAATTTTGAGAGGCTTGCATATATGCTTACCTCTTGGAATACCTCAACTTGTTATTGAGAGTGACTCTTTGCTTATGGTGAATGAAATCCAACCTGACAAAACACCAAGATCACTTCATGGAAACCTTGTGATGGAAATTAAGCATCTTATGCAGCGATTTCCAAAATGCGTTATACAACACAGTGGTCGGTTAAGTAATGGTGCAGCCCATGGGATGGCAAAACATGCATGGAATATTGATGATTTGATAATTTGGTGGAGTTCTTATCCTAATTGTATTGTCCAAGTTATTTGGTCTGATTCTATGTTGTAATCTTTATTTCAAAGTATTGAATGAAGGTGTTTCAGTTATCAAAAAAAAAAAAAAAAGAGGACTTTAATGTATTAGCAAAGTCCTATTTCAATTTGTTAAGAACGCGACTGCCAAAACAAAAGTTCTCTATCATCCCACACTAGGGCTGTAATCGATTGAGCCAAATCGAGACAGTCTTTAATTAGTTTGTCAAGTTCAGTTCGACTAAAAAAATACAAGTTTAAGGACGAGATTTTTATCATATTTTTATTCAAACTCAATCTTGTACTGAAAACAAAGTCGACCTCGATCCAAAAACGAGATATACTACAGATAAAAGTAATTCTAATATTTAACTACGTGAGACTATATCGGCTGAATACGACATTGAGATTTTTTAAAGAGTTGTACAAATATTACTCCTTTCTAATCGGCTCTTACCAGATTCAATCGAGTTATGGTGAATTAATGAATGGAGCCAGACCATGTCGTTAATTTTGAGCGAGACAGACCTGACGTATTGGTTTGGGATTAGGAAAATTCCAGCATAGTGGTATGAGATTCAGAGAATATACTTTTAATAAATAA
The DNA here is from genome assembly GCF_004785595.1 of Juglans microcarpa x Juglans regia. Classification (NCBI taxonomy): domain Eukaryota; kingdom Viridiplantae; phylum Streptophyta; class Magnoliopsida; order Fagales; family Juglandaceae; genus Juglans; species Juglans microcarpa x Juglans regia. The sequence continues at coordinate 31,471,338 of NC_054597.1, forward strand.
TTGTAAATCATGTAATTCAGATAATAAGATTATACGACTCTTTATTATTGTTCCAGATAGATGTTTATCTTTTTTTTTTTTTTTAATTATTTGGTGTGGTACGTACTAGAGACAGTTTTTTATTTGTTTTATATTCTTTATTTTGTTGCGTAAAAGGTTGTGACTATGATTACTATATTTATTATTACAAAGATTTTATTATAGATAGAGGTTTAGTGTATTTTTACAATATTCTTCTAGTAGATAAGTGTTATAGTTGTAAAAAAATTTCTACAAATTTAAACTTATAAACTCATATTATTTTATATAATACGTTAAACGATTATATTATAATAAACGTTGAATATCATTGTTTATTAATTAATGCAAGCCGTCTCCCATGGTCTCAACTTTCTAAAGCGTGTTATCAACTTTCCAAGTCGTTTGGACGACTATGCCTATCAGAAAAAGAAAGTATTCTTATCCTCTATCTACTTATCCTCTACTTATTGTCTTTATTTTATTTTTTATAAAATTGAATTGACAGTTTTCAATTCGTAGTAGTTCTTTTTTTTTTTTTTTTTTTTTTTTGAAAGGAAAGGAAAATAAGCATCCTAACCTTGACATTATGACATCTATGATAATAGAAGAAGAAAGTTCGTATGGCACTTTTTTATTTTTGTCTTTTGGCCACAATGCATTGCATTACGAGATGAACTATGAGTATGGACCACAAGTTCTGTCTACATTCCATCTTCTCACAGGAATGGATAGTCCTTGAAAATGTTGATCTTCATTTATGGGTCCTTGTCTTTTTTTTTTTTCTTTTCCATAACAAGTTATCAAGTTTCCAAGTATTAACTTTTTACCACCACTTTTCTCTCCGTACACGTGTGAACAAATTTGTCATATGTGTGGGTGCAATGGGGTCTTGTAGAGAAGTTATCATTGATCACAAGACTTTTGTGTTTAGGAAGGAAAATGTGAAGTGATGGAGGATCACATAGTGTAGTCGACGTGTAGTGAAGTTTATCTCTATTGATCTTGACACTCTTAGTTGGTTGGCTTCAATGTTGAAGGAATGCGTGGTTTCAGTGGGCTTTTCTAAGTTTCTTAGAACCCGTAGAAAAGGGAACCAGGTGCTTCTAGTACAGAGGGGTCAAAACTATCATGGCGGGTTCTTTTCCCTTTTAGAGTTTGGCCACGAGAGGAAGAGAGGATTGATAGTGGTGTCAAAAGGATGGAAGGGGAGGGTTGGAGGAATTTCGGCTACACCTTGAAGGAAATTGCCTCATTGTCTGGTGTGTGTCAGGAAAATCGAGTTAGGGGAGGCTTGGGAGGGTGGGAATAGAAAGGGAGGTTGAAGGAGCATGGCAGAGGAGGTGGTCCTCCACGACTGCTCCCACCAGCATTGATGGAGTTCCAAGTAGCTCCTCAGCCTTACAGCGAGGTTCTCCTAGGGCAAAAGGTACCACCTCGAGCCATGAAGCTTGCAGAGAAGATAGGCTTGCCAAGTTCAAAAGGTTTTTCCATTTCATATGAGGAACAACGCAGTGCGGGGGATGGCAGAGATGGGGGGGTCTGAAAGAGGAATGGTTGATGCAGACGTTGGCTGAATTAGAGTGTAAAGTCAAAAGTTTGAGGGATTTTATCATGTGGATGAAGCGGTGCGTTAAGGGGAAGGATGTAAAATTGTTGGGCCTGGGCTTGGGCTGGGGGATAGGGACAGGAGATAAAAGGGAGGTTGCTTATGCTGGGCTATCTTAAGAGCATGGGCCGAAAGGTTTAGGCCCAAAAGCTTGGAGGGTGAAGAATCGGGTTTCAGTCGATATCTCAACCCTGGGACTTTGCAATTCCTCCACGGCGCCAATACGTGTCCCGCTGGACCTAGCCCCAACATAGAACTTTTTGAAGGTCTCTAACGACCCTCTTGGTGGGTCACCGTAGTCACATCGCCGAGAGGATGGGACTATTTCTAAATATCAAGGGGAGGATGGGGCTATTTCTAGGGATGAGTTTGAAGGGGAATGCAGGGAGCTCTCAATGACTAAGGTAATCATGGATCTCATTCCATGGGTGGGTGACCAGCCCCTCTTAGGTGGCACGACAGTGGGTGGCTCAAAGAGTTCAACTCTGGCACTGTCTACTGGGGTGCAGTTAAGGTGCAAGGAGGATGGGCTATTTGTTGGCGCACAGAAGGTTGGTTTCTCATAGGGGTTACAGATGGCGGTTTGTGAGAGAGGGGTCAACAATAGTGAGCCGGGCAGTCCCACCCCATTATGTGCCATTCCACCAGTACCTATATCTTCAAATTGAGAGCTGAAAAAGGTGGCGAGGTTGCAAGGGTTTATAGGGATTTCCTATGAAGGTTATGAAGAGCAATTTAAAGCCCTTTTAGTTTCTATAGAAGCAGGGAGACCATCGACACTGAAGACAACAGCTAAAAAAGATAGAGAGCTGAAAAGATTGACTTGTTCTATTAATTATGATAACAAGGAGAGTAGTAGTGGTAGGGAAAGGTCGAAGGAACAGGGGACCTGTTTATCTTATGAAGCCTAGAATCTTAAATTGGATCAACGATGTTAACAAGCGACTACGCATTAGATCCTTTCATTCATAGTTGGCAGGTCGATATTGTATGTCTTCAACAGATGAAGTTGTGTTATGTTGATAGCAATATTATTCGTAGTCTATGGGGATGTTCTTGTGTGGGGTGGAGTTATTTAGCTTCTTTGGAAGCTTCAGGAGGACTAAAGCTAATGTGAGATATGAGAGTAGTGGAGTTAGTAGAGGACTGTATTAGGAATCATTTTCTAGTTAGGTCTTTCAAGAACATTGCGGATGGGTAGAGGTGGGCTCTCGCGGGCGTGTATGGTCTAGTCCCAATGTAGTTCAAGAAAGGAGTTCTTTGTGGGGGGAATTGGCTAGTATGCATTATGTTTGGGATATACCTTGGGTTGTGTGCAAGAATTTTAATGTTGTATGTTTCTCATGTGAGAGGAAGGGGGCTACTTGTTTGACAAGGATAATGGAATAATTCTCAGAGCTGATTTTCGACCTAAACTTGATTGATCTTCCATTCATTGAAGGGTGTTTCACATGGTCAAATGGTTGAGGGGGGTCAAGGTTGGCCAGATTACTAGTTTCCTCTTCTTGGGAGACACATTATCTAGACCTATGCCAGAAGAGATTATCACGGGTATGCTCTTATCATTTGGAGGCACAGGAACTCTCCAAATACCCTTCCATGGAAACGTAATGGGCTGATAATTTGTCAGCACCTTGTAGAAAGATTTAATAGAAACTTTCTTACTCCCAGAAGGTTTCCACAACATTATATCGCTCCCATTACCTCCTATCCTCCTGGAATAAAGCAAGCTGAAAAAACTTGCTATCTCCTCGACTTCCCAATCCTGCGCATTTCTAGAAAAAGATCATAGTCTAATGCACAGAACCATTGGCTCGACACAGCACATCAAAGACAGTGGCCTTCTAATTTTCAGCCAATCTGAAAAGATCTGGAAAAACAGAAGATAGGGCTCTCTCACCACACCACTCATCAAACCAGAACCTAATTCCTAAGATGGACGTTGCTTTTCATCTGCCAAAGCTGATCGATGAGGAGCTTTGCTTCCTTTTTTCTGCAAAAGAGTTGGATCGCACTGCCTAGCCTTTTATATTCTCATTAGTCTTGAAATTCTTGCGGTAGAGGCCTTCCCTAGATGCCATTTGTGGCTTCATCCGAAGTTGGTGGGGATTGGCTAGTGCTCATGTGGTATCTGTGATGCAAAAGCCAAGGAAAGTGTTTGTCCGAATGTCCAATGAAGCAAATTTCCATATACCTCTCTCCAGAGAGTCGTGCGACGTTAATGGTGTTTCCTACCGGCATTTTGCATGGATGCCGGACTTTGATGAAGAAAGTGAACCACCAGGCAAAAATGCATTCCGGTATGGGTCTTTTTGCCTGGTCTTCCTCCTAATTTTATCATACTTCGATGTTGAAACCCAACTCTTTGTGCAACAAGAACGGACGGGACAAGATTTTGTCTTGACATAGATGCATCAAAAGGGCCCATCTCTTATTTTTGGGTTGGCATACATAGAATGCCAAAGAGTAGAAGACGAGATTACTTACGAGACACTGCCAACTTATTGTCGAACCTGTAGATCACAAGGACATAATGAAAGGACCTGCAAAATGGGTAGAGATACCAAGAAGAATCAAGCCAATGGAGGGCAGGTCTGGGTTAAAAAATCTAAGAACCCGACAGTGGAAGTTGATAAGCAACCAGTGGTGGGAGAAGTGGAGGCCGTTGGACCTAATAAGGTGATAGGGACGGGTGGCTTGGAGGCTTTGAATGAAGGTATTGATGTCCTTGTGCTGGCATTGGAGGATGTCACTGTGCAACCTGTTATATTGGCTCCATGCAACGTGCTTAATATGGAACCTTTGACGTCCAAAACAGATGGTGGTGATGGAGGAGACCGTACAATACCGTGTGTTACTTTGGTGGTACTGGTTGAACAAAATTTTGAGTATGTAGGCTTGGTACCAACCGATCAATCTTTGGCTGAGGGTTTTGTTTCTCCAAGAGAGAAGGAATTGATCAGGCATACTAGGGAAGAAACTCAATTTGATAATGAAGTTGATAGAGACATGATGCTGGTTGATATGCAAAAAGATTACTGCATGGACTCAGAAGCCTCAAAAGATTTTGTTGGCAAGGTAAAGATGAGAAGCTCTACCAAGTCGGTAATACGCCCCTCTAAACTCAATTTATGATTAGTCCTATTATTTTTCAAATATAAGTGGAATTGATATGTCCCAGTTGCGGTTGAGAAAACTTATTAATATTTAGAGGCCCAATATCATTGCTCTCGCTGAACCTTTTCTTCTTGAGAATAGAATTCATAGTTTTTTTAGCAGGTTTAATTGTGATTCTTATTTAACTAATGAAGTGCATGAAGGTAAAATTTGGTTGTTGTGGAAATCGATAGTTTTAGTCCAATGGTTGGTAGGTTCTAGTCAGTTTGTGACTATGAAGGTTGAGGAGCATGGTCATGCCTTCATCCTCACTGTTGTGTATGCCAAGTCTAGTCGGGTTGAGAGGAAACCTCTTTGAGAGGATTTGGAGGCTATTGGTAGTAGTAATTTTTCATGGGTTCTTTGTGGTGATTTTAATATTATTAAAGATGACTCGAAAAGAAGAGGTGGGCACCGTCGCCAATTCTCTGCAATGGAGGAGTTTAACCTCTGTTTATAAAATTGTCGTTTGTTGGATATGTGTTTTAAAGGTCCGAGGATGACTTGTTGCAATGGCCAAGGTGGTTTGGCTCAGAGTTGGGCTAGGTTAGACAGATGCCTTATTGACCTTAATTTTCTAAATAGTTTTCCGAATGTCTACTATCTTGTCTTGGCTCGGTCCATCTCGAATCATTCTCCTATGGTGATTCAAATGGGAGAGGACTCTTCTAAATATGGCTCGAGCCCCTTTCACTTTCAATATATGTGAACTGATCATATGGATTTTCTCAACTTTGTAGAGGGGGTTTGGAAACATGAGGGCATTGGTTTTGGGCTCCATAAACTATCCTTTAAATTGAAAAGGGTTAAGGTGGCCTTAAGGGAGTGAAATCAACATGTGTTTGGTAGAACTAATGATATTATCAAAGATCTTGAACTCCGCATTGAGAGCTTAGATAATAGTCATCAAATTTGTTTTAATGCTGAGGTCGACTATGATCTCATGATTTCTAGATTGGAGTTATCTATCTAGAAGAATAAATAGGAGATAAGACTTTTGCATATGGCTAAGAAAAATTGGTTGAAAGATGGGGAACAAAATTTTAAATTTTTTCATGCTACTCTAAATTTAAGAAGCATAAAAGGGTCAGTGACATGTGCCTTGCTGATGTAACTATGTTACATTCTCCGCTTGAAATTCATCAGGCCTCTGTTGAGTACTTTCAAATATTCTTGGGTCAAAGTTGTAGACAAGATCTACCAGATTTGAGTGATTTAGTTCCTCCTATGATCATTGAATAGGAGAACATCTTTCTCTGTAAGGACCCTTCGATGGATGAACTAAAAGATGCTCTCTTCAGTATCCCCATTGACAATTGTCCTCGCCCTGATGATTTTGGATTTGGCTTCTTTAGAGTGTGTTGGGACTTTCTTAAGGTTGATTTATTGGAAGCCATTTCTAATTTCTTCCATACGAAGTCTTTTCCCAGGTTCTATATGGCTTCTTACATTGTTTTAATTCCTAAGGTGGAAAAGCCTACCGGTTTGATAAATTTAGGCCTATGAGTCTTTGCTCTGTTGTTTATAAAATCTGCTTCAAGATTATTGTGGCCTGCTTGATCTCTCAGGAGCAAGTGGCGTTTATCCCTGGTCGTAGTATTTTTGAAAATATTAACTTAACTCAAGAGATGGTCCATTCTCTCCATAAAAAATCTAATGGGGTTAATGTGGTGATTAAACTTGATATGCCCAAGGCGTATGACAGGGTTGGTTGGTGTTTCTTAGTTCATGTCTTGGATGCTTTTGGGTTCTCTCCTCAAGTCTGTGATCTGATTAAGGCTTGTATTTCCTCACCTTAGTATTCCATTATAATGAATGGCACTCCTTAGGGATTCTTCAAAGGTGAACGTGGTCTTCGGCAAGGTGATCCTCTTTCACCTTATTTGTTTATCATTATGCAAGAAATGCTTTCTTTTCTGCTCAAACATTACTTTAATCAAGGCAAAATAGGCCAGTATACCCAAGCTAAAGGTACTCCACTTGTTACCCATCTCATGTATATTGATGATATTGTTATCTTTGCTAATGGTGGTAAAAGATATGTGCGTGGATTGAATCAGGCTTTAAAGGTTTATGAGAATTGGTCAGGTCAAGTCATTAGTAAAGCTAAAAGTGCTATTTATTTTTCCAAACTTATTTCGGTTTCCATAAAGAGTTCGATCCTTCACATTACTAGCTTTCACGATGAATCTTTTCCCTTCAAGTATTTGGGTGTTCCTATTATGACTGGTAGACTAAAAGCCTCTGATTTAGGGGAGTTACTTGGAAGAGTTAAAAGAAAATTGTAGGCTGGAAGATGAAATTGCTTTTTGCAGGTGGTAGAACTATCCTTTTGAGGCATATTTTGTCAAGCATGGCCACTCATCTTCTTGTTGTTTTACATGTCCCTAAAGTGGTTTTTACGGCGCTAAATAGGCTTTTGAGCTCGTTCTTTTTGGAGTGATTCAGAGGGTAAAGGTAAGAGGAAATGGGTGGCTTGGAAAAATATTTGTAAACCCATTGAAGAAGGTGGGGTGGGTATTCGGGATTTTAGGGATATCCAAAAGGCTCTTAATATGAAGCTTGCCTGGAGAATGATTTCGAGGCATTCTTTGTGGGCGGATTTCTTTAGAGACATGTTAGAGGTAATTATTTATCCCTTGTGGACCTGTCTAAGGGTACTCAATTTTGGAAGCCTATTGTTAATAGTATGTTGGACGCCTTAAATAATTCAAAGTGGTTAGTGAGAGATGGAAACATATCTTTTTGGTATGATAACTGGGATGAGGGTGGTCCTTTTCATGACTAGTACCCGGTGACTGAGAAGTCTTTGTTGAAGATAAAAGGGTGTCGCATTGAGAATGGCTAGGACATTCCACTCTTGGAAAGGCTTGTGGGTGTCCAAAAAGCTAATGACTTGGATCATTTCTTGGCTAGGCGCAAAGAGGGGCAAGATGTTCTTTTTTGGAAGAGTAAAAGTGATGGTAATTTTAATACTAAAAGTGTTCAGCACTTTATCAAGGCTCGAGCGCCTTCTTTACCTTGGGCCCAATGGATTTGGCATGCTAACCTCCCTAAGAAAATCTCTATTATGATGTGGAAAGCTATCAATAATTGCTTGAGTGTGGATGAGAAGATTAAAATGGTTGACATTCCTATGGTCTCTAAATGTAATTGTTGCCCTATGGGTCATCTTTAAGATCTTAATCATATTCTTTGTATGGTTGATTTTACTAGACAAATATGGTGTTTGGCGTCGATTCAATTAGGTGTATATATGGGTCTTTTCCGCCCATGGCAGGAGCAAGTTAATTTCTGGTTTCATCATGCTAGGCACTTCTCTCATATTCAGACTCTCTTTGGTCTTCTCCCGTCTATTGTTTCTTGAAAGCTATGGATAGAAGTTGCAAAGCCCGATATGAGGGTAAGGCTGATACGGTTGAGTCGGTTTGGCATGTTATTAAATTCTGGATCCATCGTGTTAAACAAGTGTCTATGAAATCTTTGAGGCTCCCAAAGCAGGATCTTGCTATTTTAAAGAGGTTGGATATTCCGATTTTAACTCCTAAAGCAAGGAAGGTTACCCTGGTGAAGTGGATTCGACCTCAGCAAGATTGGGTGAAGCTAAACACCGATGGCAGTAGTTTGGGTTATCCAAGTCCGGTTGGTGCCAGGGGTGTCATTCGGGATCATTGCTTACTCTATTTTCTTAGGCCAAGGCTCAAATAATTTTGCCAAAATGAGAAGTTTATTGGAAGGAGTTAAGAGGTGATGTCGGCTTGGCTTTTATCGGATTCATATTGAGACAGACTCTCAACTTCTCGTCGACTAGGTTACCAGGGGTATTTGTAATATTTGATGTCTTGAAGATTTTTGGGATAAGATCCAAGCTTGCCTTCTTTGCATGGACTATAAAATTACTCATATATACCGCGAAGGTAAGGCAGTGGCTGATTTTCTTGCTAAGCAGGGTGCTGGGGGATTAAATACGGACTGGAGTAATGATAGGGATACTTTACCTAGTTACTTAAGAGGCCTTCTTCACATAGACATAATTGGTTTTCCCTATTTGCGGTTATCAAAGTGAGGTACTGGGTCTTTGCATCTCACTTCGTTATTTTTTTCTTATATGTGTGATTTGTTCCTCTTCTTGTAGGTTGGTTCTTAGGGTTGTTTTTTCTATTTGGTTTGTAATTTTTTGTTTTCTTAGTTTGTGGTTTGGTTCTTTTGGTTTTTGATGCCTGGATTTTGGGTCCTTATACTTATTTGTAACCCCCAGTTGTCTGATTGTAATCACGGTTTTCCTCTTTTAAAAGTGAGGGTTATCAATAAAATTGGAATACCGTCATCTTCTTAAAAAAAAAATCTTTGGTCTTGGAAGAGGCATCGGAATCTCTTTATTAGTTATTGCAAGTCTCCCATGATATATCTCTTTAAAAATGTGTTCAAGTCTTTTCCATCTTATGCAATGATGGCAGGTGGCCATGGAAGAGCAAGTGGAATCCTAATCATTGCATTTCTGATTTAGGTTTTTCTTTTTCATTATTGTTCACGCCTAGTAATGCAAAAACTGCTTTGTATGTATTTTCCTTTTTACTTTTTTATAGCCTACTTTTCAAAGACTTGGGCACTGGGTCACTTCATCACTAGCTAGAACATCTAAAGAGGACTTAACATTCCCACATTAGTTTACATTAAAAAAAAAAAATGGAGTGCTGCACATGATCAAGCTTGTAAATAGCTAGCATGATTATTCAAACATTTTTTTATGGTTTCCAAAGTGAAAGGAAATAAGCTGAATACTACATTGAGATTTTTTACAAGAACGAAATTGGTTTGAGATCGCATAGTAAAGCATCTCAAAGGAGAAAAAAGAATCTGATCAAGGGTGTTAGGGATCTTGCTGGTACTTGGCAGGTTGGAGATAGCAGAGATACTATAATTGTTGATTATTTAACAAATTTGTTCCAATCTTCTGATCAACAGGGCCATATAGATTTCTTGGAGGATCTTGCTAGGAAAGTTAGTCAAGATATGAATGACTCCTTAACTCGAGTCTTTACAGCAGAAGAGGTGACTTTGGCTTTGAAACAAATGGATCCTATAAAAGCTCCATGCCCTGATGGTATGGTTCCTCTCTTCTATAAAAAATTTGGGGATGTTGTGGGAGTGGATGTGACGAAAGCAGTTCTAAGGGCACTCAACTCTTGGCAATTTCCAGCAAGGGTTAATCACACTTTTATCACTTTAATTCCTAAAAAAAAAAAGCCAGAGAAGGTATTTGATTACAGACCAATAAGCTTATGTAATGTTCTTTATAAGTTAATATCAAAAGTGATTGCAAATCGTCTCAAAGGCACATTATCAGAAGTGATTTCACCCACTCAAGCAGCCTTTGTTCCAAGAAGGCTCATTACTAACAATGTGTTGGTTGCATATGAAATGGTTCATTTCTTGAGGCAGAAGAGGAAAGGCAAAAAAGGATATATGTCTTTGAAGCTTGATATGAGTAAAGCTTATGATGGAGTTGAGTGGAGCTTCCTTTAAATGGTGATGTTAAAGATGGGCTTTAATGAACAACGGGTGCAATTGGTAATGAAATGTGTACAAACTGTATCTTTCTAAGTTTTAGTTAATGGAGAGCCTCGTGGTCCAATTCTTCCTTCAAGAGGACTGAGACAAGGGATCCCATTTCCCCTTATCTCTTCCTGTTATGCACGGAGGGGTTGATCTCTCTCTTAAAGAAAGCTAAGAGGACAAAGCAAATTGAAGGACTCAGTATATGCAGAGGAGCACCGAGATTAAATTACCTTCTTTTTGCAGATGATAATGTTCTTTTTTGCAAGGTTAATATGGTGACTAATATACAGATTCAACACCTATCACAACGCTATGAGCAGGCTTCAGGTTAGAAGGTGGACAAAGAAAAAACATCTATGGTTTTCAGCAAGAATGTGCCTCTTATACAACAGCAGGAGCTTCTCAGTTTCTGGGGGGTACAAAGCCACCAGCAGTATGAGAGGGTGGACAAAAGTGCAAGGGTGGAAAGAAAAGTTGCTATCTCAAGGAGGTAAGGAAGTCTTGATCAAAGTTGTGGCTCTTTCTATTCCTACCTATACTATGAGTTGTTTTAAATTATCTGCCACCTTCTGCAATGAACTAGAGAGTATGATAGCAAACTTCTGGTGGGGACAAAGACAAGAAGAAAAAATAATTCGATGGATAAGCTGGAAGAAAATGTGTGAGACCAAAGGAAATGGTGGAATGAGATTCAAAAACCTGCAGACTTTTAACATGGCTCTTATTGCAAAACAAAGTTGGAGAATTATAATAGAAGAGGGCTCTCTATTACAACTTCTCTTCAAAGCCAAGTATTTCCCTATGTCTAGATTCCAAGACATTGGAATAGGAACAAATCACTCCTTTGTGTGGAGAGGAATATGGGAGGCAAAAGAACAATTATTGAAAGGCTACCGCTGGAGAGTGGGTGTTGGTAAGTCTATCAATGTTTGGACTGACTATTGGTTGCCACAGCATAAGCTTATCCCAAAACCTACAGGAACAACTTTGATTCATGACAAAGATACAGTTGATTGCCTCATTGATCACGAAACAAGATGGTGGAATGTTACTAAGGTACAAAGTTTAATTCCAACACAACTAGCAGCAGAAATCTTCAAAATACTATTGAGCTCTAAACCTGCAGTAGATTGCCTAATCTGGGAACACAGTAAGAATGGGGTGTATTGTGTCAAGAGTGGCCACAGATTCTTCAACTCGCTAAAGCACGAAGAATGGGTGGGGGAATGTTCCGAAGCTCAAAACCAGAGGAAATTTTGGCCAAAGCTATGGAGGATGAATGTGCCAAATAGAGTTAAGATCTTTGCATGGAGGGCCTGCCGAAATGGCTTACCTACTTTGCTGAACCTTAAACTTCGAAAAGTTGTTGAGGAGGCAGCTTGCAGGTGGTGCAATGAGGAAGAAGAGGATATTACTCATGCTCTTATAAAATGTAAAACTATAAGAGAAGTGTGGTCTAATCAGTTTCCAGAACTCAATACAGATGCTTTCAATACAACTCTGCTAGCTCTTGCAATGCAGGTACAGTACAGAGGTAATAATGGAGAATTGGAGAAGCTTTTTTTGATTGCTTGGGGCATGTGGTACTGAAGGAACTAGCTGTTATATGAAGTTGTGGAACTTATTGCTATGCAGGCAACAAAGACCGCATTGGTGTCTTGTAAATCCCACTTACAAGCACATAACCCTCTTGGAGGAAAAAAAGTTTGTCGATGGGAGCCTCCTCACCAAGGGTTCCTAAAGCTAAATGTGGATGGAGCAGTTTTTGCAAACCAGCATAGTGCTGGAGTGGGGGTTGTTCTAAGGGATGAAAAGGGTAATGTGATTCTCTCAGCTTGCAAGAAGGAAAATGAGATCATTGATCCTATTGAGATTGAGATGCTAGCAATTTTGAGAGGCTTGCATATATGCTTACCTCTTGGAATACCTCAACTTGTTATTGAGAGTGACTCTTTGCTTATGGTGAAGGAAATCCAACCTGACAAAACACCAAGATCCCTTCATGGAAACCTTGTGATGGAAATTAAGCATCTTATGCAGCAATTTCCAAAATGCGTTATACAACACAGTGGTCGGTTAAGTAATGGTGCAGCCCATGGGATGGCAAAACATGCATGGAATATTGATGATTTGATAATTTGGTGGAGTTCTTATCCTAATTGTATTGTCCAAGTTATTTGGTCTGATTCTATGTTGTAATCTTTATTTCAAAGTATTGAATGAAGGTGTTTCAGTTATAAAAAATAAAATAAAAAATAAAAAAAAAAAAGAGGACTTTAATGTATTAGCAAAGTCCTATTTCAATTTGTTAAGAACGCGACTGCCAAAACAAAAGTTCTCTATCATCTCGCACTAGGGCTATAATCGATTGAGCCAAATCGAGACAGTCTTTAATTAGATTGTCAAGTTCAATTCGACTAAAAAAATACAAGTTTAAGGACGAGATTTTTATCATATTTTTATTCAAACTCAATCTTGTACTGAAAACAAAGTCGACCTCGATCCAAAAACGAGATATACTATAGATAAAAGTAATTCTAATATTAACTACGTAAGACTATATATATATATGTTATTAGCATTTTATATAATATATCCATTACAATTATATCTAACTAGTAATTATAGTGATTATAGTAGTATTCGATCGGCATGGATGTGTGGATGATAAAATGGTCATGATTAAAAGAGTGATGAATATTATTCCTCTTAAATTTGTATTTAATCCTCTTTTTTTTTTAATTTTGTAAGGAGCGTAACATGTAAAGTACTTAACATTCCCACATTAGTTTACATTAAAAAAGAAAATGGAGTGCTGCACATGATCAAGCTTGTAAATTGCTAGCATGTTTATTCTAAATTTTTTTTATGGTTTCCAAACTGAAAGGAAATAAGCTGAATACGACATTGAGATTTTTTACTAGAACGGAATTGGTTTGAGATTTTTTAAAGAGTTGTACAAATATTACTCCTTTCTAATCGGCTCTTACCAGATTCAATCGAGTTATGGTGAATTAATGAATGGAGCCAGACCATGTCGTTAATTTTGAGCGAGACAGACCTGACGTATTGGTTTGGGATTAGGAAAATTCCAGCATAGTGGTATGAGATTCAGAGAATATACTTTTAATAAATAATTGTAAATCATGTAATTCAGATAATAAGATTATACGACTCTTTATTATTGTTCCAGATAGATGTTTATCTTTTTTTTTTTTTTTAATTATTTGGTGTGGTACGTACTAGAGACAGTTTTTTATTTGTTTTATATTCTTTATTTTGTTGCGTAAAAGGTTGTGACTATGATTACTATATTTATTATTACAAAGATTTTATTATAGATAGAGGTTTAGTGTATTTTTACAATATTCTTCTAGTAGATAAGTGTTATAGTTGTAAAAAAATTTCTACAAATTTAAACTTATAAACTCATATTATTTTATATAATACGTTAAACGATTATATTATAATAAACGTTGAATATCATTGTTTATTAATTAATGCAAGCCGTCTCCCATGGTCTCAACTTTCTAAAGCGTGTTATCAACTTTCCAAGTCGTTTGGACGACTATGCCTATCAGAAAAAGAAAGTATTCTTATCCTCTATCTACTTATCCTCTACTTATTGTCTTTATTTTATTTTTTATAAAATTGAATTGACAGTTTTCAATTCGTAGTAGTTCTTTTTTTTTTTTTTTTTTTTTTTTTGAAAGGAAAGGAAAATAAGCATCCTAACCTTGACATTATGACATCTATGATAATAGAAGAAGAAAGTTCGTATGGCACTTTTTTATTTTTGTCTTTTGGCCACAATGCATTGCATTACGAGATGAACTATGAGTATGGACCACAAGTTCTGTCTACATTCCATCTTCTCACAGGAATGGATAGTCCTTGAAAATGTTGATCTTCATTTATGGGTCCTTGTCTTTTTTTTTTTTTTTTTTTTTCTGGTTATAAATTATTCCATCCACCGACTGATGCGGGGACCATCTTGCAAGAAGATGCCTTTTCCATCCACCGGTATTAAATTGTTGAAGAAAAAAAAAATACGGCCAATGAGAATCACATAATAAAATCAAGATAATAATTAAATTAAAAATTAAAATGAACGACGGATATCATTAGTAAGTTTCCTTTCTTTTTCACAACAAATTAATTATGAAGTTTCCTATTCACTCCACTTGCATCATTGCTTGAGCAGTAATTACTATATAAAGAGCCCTTCACTTCTTCTTCTCTCACTATCTCATCAACACTCTAAAATATTATTAGTCCGAAACCATGTCTACATATTTACGCTTTTCCTTCTCTGATCTCTTAGTGTTGTTCTTTCTTTTACTCACGGCCTCTTTATCTTCTCCGCAACCACTTTGTCATCAAGATGAGAGCTTAGCTCTTATGCAATTCAAGGATAGTTTTATCATACACAATGATACTTTTTCATCTTGCTATCCCAAGACTGCATCATGGAGTGTAGAAGCAGAGCATGGTAGATCAGATTGCTGCTCATCATGGGATGGGGTTGAGTGCGACCCCCATACAGCTCATGTTATTGGCCTTGACCTTAGTTACAACTGTCTCTATGGTTCTATCAACTCCAACAGCAGCCTCTTCCGCCTTTCTCATCTTCGGAGACTTAATCTTGCTCATAATGACTTCAATTACTCTAAAATCCCATCTACCATTGGCAATCTTTCAAGGCTAACATATCTTAATCTCAACTGTTCTCATGTTTCAGGAGAAGTCCCCTACGAAATTTCATACCTCTCCAAGTTGTCATCTCTGGATCTTTCTTGCAACAATCATGATTTACATATTGGAAGTCTAACAAGGTTAGTCCAAAACCTAACCCACCTCAAAGAGATTCTTCTTAGTGAAGTCAACATATCGTCCATAGTACCTGAGAGCTTGGCAAATTTGTCATCTTTGAGGACTCTAAAGCTATTTGATTGTGGATTGTACGGGGAGTTCCCAATTCGAATTTTTCAGCTACCACAACTACAGAACCTTAGCATATCAAACAATGAAGATCTCACTGGTCAGTTGCCCGAATTTCATTCCAGCACTATCCTTCAAGCTTTATCGCTTTATAACACAAATTTCTCTGCTAAACTACCAGCTTCAATCGAAAACCTTAATTCCTTAGAAATCTTAAATATTGCTCATTGCAATTTCTTTGGATCGATCCCAAACTCCCTCTGGAACCTCACCCAACTCACTTATCTAGACCTCTCAAGCAACTCATTCGACGATTTGTCATGCCTCACCAAAGCCAGTTCTAATCACACTTTTCCACGTTTACAATCTTTACATTTGTCTTCTCTCAACTTAACAAAGTTGCCGAATTTCCTACAAAACCAGAACAAACTTGTGCGACTAGATCTCTCAAAAAACAATATTCAAGGTATAATACCCAAATGGATGTTTAATGCAAGTAAAGAAAACCTTCAAGATTTAGATCTTTCTAACAACTTTCTCATAGGTTTTGAAAATTCTCAAGATGTCCTTCGCTTGCCAAGTCTAAAAACACTAACCCTTGACAATAACAGGCTACAAGGAACATTCTCAATTCCTCTAGACATTGCACCATCTATTCAATTTTTATATCTTTCTAACAACTTTCTTACTGGCTTTGAAAATTCTCGAGATGTTCTTCCCTTGCCTAATCTACAAATGTTGGACCTCCAAAATAACAGGCTGCAAGGATCCCTCCTGATTCCACCACCATCTATCAATAATTATCTAGTCAGGAATAATTCATTTACAGGAGAGGTCTCACCATTGTTTTGCAATCTAAGTTCACTTTCTGTGCTTGATTTGTCATTTAACAATTTGAGCGGCCTGTTGCATCCATGTTTTTGCAACTTAAGCCAGACTTTGCAAGCACTCGTACTACAAAGCAATAACATCAGTGGAACCATCCCCGATGCATGGGCAAAAGGGTGTAGCTTAAGGTTGATCGACTTGAGTCACAACCAATTCCAAGGTCTGCTCCCAAGATCATTGGCCAATTGTAAGGAGTTAGGGCATCTTGATGTTGGTTACAATAAGATCCATGATACCTTTCCCTTATGGTTAGAAACTCTAACTAAGCTGAAGGTTTTCATTCTTCGGTCTAATGGATTTTACGGTGCAATCAGAAATATCCAAATCAATTGCACATTCTCCAACTTGCATATCATCGATCTCTCTGACAACAATTTTTTTGGAGATTTGCCCGGAGAATGCTTCCAACGGTGGAATGCCATGAAATTGTTTGGTGCAAACGAGTCGCAATACATGGACTACGACATCCGTTTCTCATTTACACTACCACTAACACTAACGAGAGGTATAAAGTTGGAGTATGAGAGGATCCAACATGAACTCAAAGTCATTGATTTATCATGCAATAGATTTGAAGGAGAAATTCCAGAAGTAGTGGGAAATCTAAAAGGACTACACATTCTCAATTTCTCCAACAATGCTATCTCCGGTCATATCCCATCATCGTTGGCAAACTTGACAAATCTAGAAATATTGGATCTTTCTCAAAATAAGTTTTTTGGAGAAATACCCCCACAGCTCGCCCAACTCACCTTCCTAGCGTTTTTTGAAGTGTTCAACAATTGTCTCACAGGTCCCATACCACATGGAAATCAATTTGAGACATTTCCGAACAGTTCATTTGATGGTAACCCAGGATTGTGTGGAAGGCCATTGTCAAAAGCATGTGGAGATTCACTACATATACATGATCCAACGTCAACGTTTGAAGAAAATCAAGATTCAGTGTCTTCATTTGAATTTGGGTGGAAAGTAGTAGTGATCGGGTACGGGTGTGGATTTGTAATAGGAATTTTTATTGGACAATGGGTGATCGCAAGGAAGCAAGATTGGTTTGTAAATGTCTTTAGAATTAAGAAGTAGCAACAAACTCGAGAATGAATAAGTTATATATTTAATATCTATGTGTGTGTGTGCGCGTGCACGCGCTCTCATGTGTGTGTGCTGGCTTCTAGGATTGTAATTGTATCTGTCCATCGGATGGGCATAGTGGCCAAATAGAATAACTTGATGTTAATTGTTATAAGAATCATCGAAATACAGTTCTAGATGTGTATGTGTGTGTGTGTGAGAGAGAGAGACCTTAATTCATTTATAAAATTAATTTCATAATTGATGTTTTTATCATTTCATGAAAACTAGATGGTGATAATTTTAAAAAGTGAAAACCTGTTTTCAAGCATGCTTTTTTGCACATCCAATATATCATCAAAGAATGTCTCATAATGATGAAAAAGTATTGGTATTTAAGCTTTTTTTTCTTTTTTTTAACTATAATAAGTCCCACAACAAATAATATATTCACATGGTCTATCCCTTTGTAGCACTGAAGCTGAAGATACTACTCATATGTTCCTTAATTGTATTTATTCTAGAGTTCTTTGGAGGCACTCAAAATGGCCGCTTGACAGATCCTCCTTTGCAAGGCAACCCTTTAATACTTGGATAAAAAATATTCTCAATCCTTCAGAGTTCCTAAAAATTCCAGAGGAAGACATTCATCCTTTTCAAATTTTTGCTACAATCGCAATGGATCATCTTTGGTTACTAAGAAACAAAAAAGTCCACAATCTAATTTTCAACCCCTTTCTCCCGTTGATTTTGTTGACTTTGTTAAAAATTCTCTTCATCATCATTTAGCAGCTTGGACAAAAATTGATGCTCAAAAGTCAAAGAAGGTTGAAGATCACCCATCTGGTTTTTTTCTCATTAAATTTGAGGTGGCAGTTAGAGACCAAGGCAACAGTATTACTCTTTGTGTTGGAATGATTCTGGTGAAACCATTTTTGCACTCACAAACCACATTACCAATGTAAATCCAAATCTTGGCGAAGCAAGGGAAGTGTTGATGGCAGTATCAGAAGCAAAAAGATTGGGGATGAAAAAAATTATTCCGGAAGGCGACTCAAGCACCACAATAACAGCCATTACTAATTCCACAGATGAAGATGACTGGATCACAAGCCCTATCATTAAGGATATAAAGCATCACCTCCTCTCTTTCGAAGCTTGGAAAGCTAGGAAAGCTAGGAAAATTCATCAGTCTGAAAACCGATGCGCCCTTGACTTGGCGCAATGGGCAGCGGCAACGTAAGCCTTTGGCAATATTCCCCTAATCCAAATTTCCCTTTCCTTATTGTCTTTTCATGGTGGGATAGACCCTCCCCTTTTATCTATATAATTATGATACTGAGTTCTAAACTCTTGATGATGTATTCTGGTTTCTTGGTTTAATAGAACTAGTAGTAACTTGGTCAAAAAAAAAAAAAAAAGAAAGAAAGAAAGTAGCAAATGTCATATTTAAAGTGTATTACAAGATAAGAGCCATAAACAAGGTCATGCATGCTACATCATGTTCTTTCCACACGTTTCAGCACTGGCTGCTAAATGGGCGGCAAGCATCCTCCCACATGTCACATCCACGACTGGGTGGTGTGGCGTTTTAACCCCTCACCCTACCTCTATCCGTCGAATGAGCAAGCAAGATGACTACGCCACCTTTCGGCCACAACTAAAAATCATTTTAACAATTTTCTCCCCCACCTTTTTTTTTTTATTATTTTTTTTTTATTGTTTCACACTTCCATGCACATGCAAACTAACAAAGATGCTGTACGCAAAACTTTAAATGAAGTATAGAGCAAACCCAACGGCACAAAGTTTAAAGAACCTAAATATGGTCATTTAACAATAAATGGTTTTATAAATGAAGAATTGATTGAAATTCTTTACGATATTGATTGAAATTCATAAGTACAGACCCCCAAAAGAAAAAGAAAACGAAAATTAGAAACTTTACAATAAATAAGGAATAAAAACAAACTCTCTAATCGAAATCATCGACAGTATGCCAATCATTTGACCCCTCACCTTCTGAATCTTTATCTCGAGAATTTGATTTGCCTGCCTTTTGCTGGCCACCACCAACCAGAGACTCGGGACTTCCCTTCAGTTGAACCCAGTCATTGCATCCACCGGGTGAAGAAACCTTGGTTTCCTCAGCTGAGTTAAGGCCTGATAGTCTATTAGAGAGATCATTATCATCTTCCTCCAGATCACTGAATGAAATGTCCTCCTCTTGTACAAGCTTTTTCTGAGCACAAACCGAAGTGCCTGTATCAATATGTTCTGCTTCCAACCACTTTTCTTTTCAGTATTCTGTTCAGCATTCATTTCTACTACTGTACTTATGATCTCAGTTGAAACCTTCTCCTCGGATGGCATATTCTTACCTTGTGGGCTCACTGACCAGCTTGCTGCCATCTTGACATCAAGAGTCTCTGTCTTTTCATTCTCCTTCTGTGCATTCTTTTGTAGCTTCTGCAAAAGTACATCTCTCACCTCTACAATCTACAAAGAAGAAACGTACTTTTTTTGTTTGTGCACAAAGAAGAAATGCATTTTAAGAAAGATGCATTCATTTAAAAACATAAAAACTATCAAAACCGAAAGTTGCATTCCCAAAAAAGTAAGTGGGAAATGAATACTTTATTTTTATTTTATTTTTACTTCGTAGTTGAAAAGTAAATAAACATTCTTCAATAGCTTTCAAAAATCTTTTAAGTGGATTACACTACCATCACTTTACATGGGATGCCCAGAGACCAGTGTTTCTAGAAAATACAAAAGTAAAACATTTTGAAAGTGAATTTTTTCTTTAATTACATGCAACTGCAAACTTTGTTTTTATTTAAAAAAAGGTTAAAATGGAAGCCAAATATTGGGTAATAGTAGCTTTAAAAGTGATAACTTTAAAAATTGACTCTTTCAGTATTATCTCCTTCAGAATAATGCAGAATGAAAAGTGTAAAGGCCAATTCAAAGGAAACAGGAGAGAACTAAAACAGATAAACAGGAAAAGGTGGCTATGGAGCCTTTTGATGTCTAAATAAGACAAAAACATCGCAGATCTCTACTAAAATGTACAGAGTTTACTAGAATCTCAAAGATGTAATTGTCGAGCATGATGGGACATCAACAATCCCTGTAGTAACATAGCTGCATCATTTCATTGAAAATTAGCCTACTCTGGTTTCCGATGTTCGGTTGGGCATACCAAGGAATTCCACATTTTACACTTTGGGATTAGTGATTTCCACAATTTTGTTATAGTATGCTATATATTTTACAATAGTTCGAAGACAAGCAACGAAGGCGACCCCCCAAGGGAAAGCAAAGGGGGTTTAGACTTTAAGGCAGGGTGAGAGAGTATAAAAGGAAATGAATGTAATAGCACTGCGTTGATTGATAGTGGTTCATAACAGGTCATGCACATCATGGGCCCATTTTTTTCAGTGGTATGACAGGATCACAACAGGCACTGCTCCCTAAAACAGTATTAGCATCATTTGTACCTAAAGCTAATACATGCATAAGACATATTCACAATCATATAGAAGATGCATATAACCCAACCCAACAGAAGATGCTAGTCATACTTGAGAACCTAAACCGTATCATTTTCTCTTTGGAAGAACAACTAATTTTTTGCTGGCATATTTGGTTTAGCATGGTGCAGGAAAATAAATTAAGAAAACGTAATAGTAAAAAGCAGAAATAACTGCACCGAATTGGCATTTCCAGACCAAGAGCGGGAAGTGCTAGATGCTAGTCAATCTACCTATCGTTTGCCCATATTAAATTAATGCATACGAACACAATTGAAAATAAACAACAAACAATATAAGAGAAGAAAAATCTTGCCTTAGATGTTGACAGAAGCTCCAAATCATGTTCACTCAATCTTGGCTGCAATAATATGAAATACTATCCAAAATTGTTGTTCAGTTATACGTGTTTGAAGCTTAGCTCTAAGAGATGCCAAATTCTGGGCCAACCATTCAACGGTAGAAGCATGTTCTCTCTGAGCATTAGACATGTTGAAATCTGCAACAAAACAATTTGGAAAAACCCATTGGTCATGATAGACTTCCTCCAATGACCCAATAATGCATTTTTCACCAGCAGACAGCAAGCTTTCAATTGTTAGACCTTGCTGCATCAATAGGGCTTTCTACGCTCGAATGGGCACTAGTTGTATATGTGAGGGTACTAGTATTATATGTGATAGGGGATTTTAGATCGAATCCCTTACTTGATGCAGAGCAAACTTTTGATGTCGTGCTTGCAAATTCCCAAGTTAATGTCACAAAGGAATTCATGTTGACGTTGACGGTCCTCTCAATTCTATTGGGAGCTCCTCCGTCGACGGGCAGTCTCATATTCCATCACCTTGTGGAGCAGCGTTGCTGCCTTTACCATTTTGGACTGGCCATGAGACAAACATTTTCGATTTTGTCAATAAGGCTAACCTATTGTTAGAGACCTCACTACAGTAATGTAAAATAGAGCTATGGAAATGGAGTAGAAGACGATGGAAGAGATTCACTATATTAGTATTGATAATCTGGGTTGGTTCGAGGTAAACCCAATCTTCCAATTTCTGTAAGACAGTTCATAAAAGATTCCGAATGCCCTTCGTTCTCCCCCCGCCGAGACTGGAAAAACATTTTTTTTTGTGAGCTCTACTAAATTTTTGAAAATTCTTCTTCACGGTTTCAAGTGACAATCTTTTGAAATCTGGCCTTTGGCTAAGACACTATTTTTAGAAATTAAATTATAACTTCATCATCATGCAAGTCTCATTTCCATTTTAAACCATCAAAGCATCTTGGCCTCTAACTTCTTCTTCTACTCGAATATGCGTAATTAACCTCAATATAACATTTGATATAGCAATAAAAAAATTAATTTTATAATATAAAACTAATATAAAATAAAATTTTAATCTTAAATATGAATATTTGTTTGATCATATATTATTAATATAAACTACATATATATATATATAATATCAAGGATAACATTGAGAACAAGAATATACCTTTTTTTTTATTTGGCCAAAAATGAGGGCGGCATCTCCGGCACTTCATTAAGAAAGTCCTCACTTATAACGGAGGAAAAATTTATATACAAGAAAATCAAAACTACACTGTAAATAAAAACAAACCCAACAAAGCTAAATCAAACCTAACAAGCTTACAAAAACTAGACCAGCCTTATCCAACAGAAGTATACCTTTCAATTTACAAGGCAAAGAAACAAAATTAACTATTGTGACCTTCCTCTCCCCGACTGTGACGCCCCGACTCTCACGTACAGAAACGAGGGAACCGTGACGTCGAGATAATGACAACACGGGTCACGCATCCCAATGATAAATACTCAAGTGTGTGCAACATGCAAGAAGTGCACAATAAAAGTCGCAGCGGTTAATTAAAAGTTAGCCAACTGAATACCAGAAATTTAAATACAGATATCCAAAATAAATTGCCTTTAAAAATTATATAGTTATTCAATATAAATATAATACAAACCAAATACATAGCCAAAAAGCGGGAGACAAATCCCAATACACGAGCAAGTGATCCCAAATCACTTTTCCGATAGAGCCGAATCCTCAGGCTCTTCATCTTTATCTGTATCAAAATGTGCGATACCATAAAACGGTACCGTAAGGTATCAAATACCGTGAGATTATGAATATCAGCAAATAATCAATCAAGCAACCCGAAAGATAAAAAAATCCATTAATGCAGCCAACAAACATGAGTACATGACGAAACACAAATGTGACCCAAAACCTCATTTTCTCCGAAAATGATTATTTTCCAACACACGCCAAAAATCTCATTCGACAAAAAACACGCCATGAATAATATCTGTCATTTTCCCAGAAAATGTTCTCGTAACCATTAAATCATAAACCGACAACATAATCATTTATTAGACACTGTAGGCGGGAATTACAGGCAGGACTCTACCACCATCCCTACTTACCACCATCCCTACTGCATGCAACGTAGGCAGGAATCACAGGCGGAACTATACCACCATCCCTGCTTACCACTATCCCTACAGTTTCATTTCACACAAGAGATACTTATCAGAGCAATGTAGGCGAGAATCATAGGTGGGGACTCTACCACCATCCATATCGCATGCACCGTAGGCAGGAATCATAGGTGGGACTACACCACCATCCCTGCTTACCACCATCCCTACCGCGTGCCCCGTAGGCGGGAATCGCAGGCGGGACAATACCATCATCCCTACTTACCACCATCCCTACAGTTCCTTTCCGCACAAGAGATACTTATCAGAGCACTGTAGGCGGGAATCACATGTGAGACTCTACCACTATCCCTGCTTACCACCATCCTTATCGCATGCACCGTAGGCGAGAATCACAGGCGGGACTATACCACCATCCCTACTTATCACCATCCCTACAATTTTGTTTCACACAAGAGATACTTATTAGAGCACTGTAGGCAGGAATCAAAGGTGGGACTCTACCACCATCCCTACCTCGTGCACTATAGGCGAGAATCACAGGCGGGACTATACCACCATCCCTGCTTACCACCATCCCTACAGTTCCTTTTCACTCAAAAGATACTTATCAGAGCACTGTAGGCGGGAATCATAGGCGAGACTCTACCACCATCCCTGCTTGCCACCATCTCTGCCGCATGCACTGTAGGCAGGAATCACAAATAGGACTAAACCACCATCCCTGTTTACCACCATCTCTACCGCGTGTATCGTAGGCAGGAATCACAAGCGGGACTATACCACCATCCCTGCTTACCACCATCTCTATAGTTCATTTTCACACAAGAGATATGTATCAGAGCATTGTAGGCAGGAATCACAATCGGGACTCTACCACCATCCCTGCTTACCACCATCCTTGTTTACCACCATCTCTACCGCATGCACCGTAGGCAAGAATCACAGGCAGGACTATACCACCATCCCTACCACGTGCACCATAGGCGGGAATCACAGGCGAGACTATATCACCATCCCTACAATCTCTTTTCCTTTCTCTCAAACAGTTAATCCAATCATTTCAAATATACTCAAAATCATTTCTCACATGAAGATCCAGTATTTCAAGTATACACGTGAACATGTATGCAATTATGCGAAAATCCAGCTTTCAGTTTGTTGAGCATGCGTGTAAATGCATTGTATATGACACAACACAAATATTCAACAACCAGCAAATCACAATATAGTCTAATCACACAAACAACTTCATCCTCCAATCCAACCGACCCCTTTACTCCTCAGACTCAATCTAGCACAACCAACCAATTCACTATAAAAATGAGTTAGTACAAAAATACATTTAAATCTCAAAAGTTATTTGGAAAAATACTTACAGTGCTATGTTATAATTTTCGAAGGATCACGGAAGTGTTAGAAGTGGCAGCACAACAACGTAACAGTGCAAAATGCACTATGGTCATGGGTTTCAAAATGTTAGATTTTGAACGGAGATAAACGAAGACTTGAGATTACTAGGGAATGGCTTAGAGATGTTAGTGAAGCTAATGGTGGTGGTGGTTGGGCGCGGGTGGCGGTTCGAGGCCAAAACACTCAAATCGGAAATGGGAGTGGATGGGTCTCACCGGTGGCAAATCGGGGCTAAGGATGGGTGGGTTAGGTAGTTAGGGAGTCGCCGGTGAAGTGGTGAAGAGGTGGTGGCCAAAGGCAGTGCGATAGCGGCACGCAAGCTCAATGGGTGACGCGGCTTGAAGCCGTGCGTGGGGGCTCACGACAGCGCGAGAGGAGCTGAAAATTGGGAGGTGGAGTCACCGGCCGATGGGGAGATGAATGGGAGGGGCGGTGACGGAAGTGGGTGGCGCACGACGGCGTTGTGGAGGACGGCGCACGACGGCGTTGTGGAGGACGACGCACGGATGGGGGGAGAGAAAGAGAAGTCAAGCACGGGAGAGAGAGAGAGAGAGAGAGAGAAAATGAAGGAAAAAGAAAAAGTGATGGAAAGAAATGAAGTTCAATCCTCACATCTTGGGTTACAAAAATGATCAAACGAAAATAATTTCAAAACAACGAGTTAAATAAAATAATTTAAACATAGTGACTAAATAAAAATAAAATAATTAAATCTAACAATAAACTAATTTAAAATAAAGAGCAATTTAAATAATGAACAATAATTAATAACAAGAAAACACATTAAATTAACAATTAAAAATCTTAAAATAATATAACGTAAATCATCTAAAATTTAAAACAAGAAAGCCCATAATCTTAATAAATGCAATAATTTTCTTAGTCAAAATACATGCAAATACGGAGTATCACATCATCCTCCCTTAATATAAAATTTTGTCCTTGAAATTTGTAAGGTCAAACATTAACGCTAAGGCAGTTACAAGATACACCCCAGAACACACTTGAGACAAACATACCATCACTATCGCCCAAACAACTATGGGTACAGTTCTCTCAAGTCTACTCTCAAAGGCGATTCTATCATACTCACATTAGTCTCCCAATGGTACCTCAAGTCTAGTACTCCTAGGGCGGCTATGTAATCCAAAATCTCCATTTCCACAAAAACATTAATACAACATTCAGCAAAATCCAATGATTATTATTTTCGTAACACAAACTACGCTAACCTCAATCGACTCCTATGTTAAAACTTACAAATCTTCATTGTATTCTACAAGTTGGTAACCTATTAGCCACTTCCAAAGTTATCCATCAGTAAGCATAATTTGCACCACCAAATCATTAATCTCTAATTACAACTATGATCTCAAATTTCAAATCACCACTAATTCCTTAAGATCAACACAAGGCTTGAATCCATAATTATATCACAAAATAACACTATTGAGTACAAGGTAGCCCAACACCTACTAACCAGAAAACTCTTACCACAATTGGTAGAAAATTCTTTATCTCCAAACATCATGAATTATTACACACTTTCGTCAATATCACTAAGAATTCATTCCTGAATCTGCACCAACTATTATTCTTAAATTTGATATGGATCAAATCCCAAAACCTGCCACTGAAATCTCGAACTAATAACAATCATTATCCAAACTGGATCAATCCTTCATTCCCCAATGAAATAATCCCCTTGAAAAAAAATGTCTATATGAATAACTCAACTCTGATCAACCCTATTTTAATGGTCACAGACTAACCAATCTCCAAAATAAATCAAGCTAGCACAAAGCCTGCAGAACTAAAAATTCAAATCTTATTATAAATCAATACTTCAAATCTATCTACAATTCTAAAACCTTAAATTATATAAGAATCATTTTTCAGAATCTGTGAGATCGATGAACTTATATCCAATAATAAAATAATCGACTCTGGAAGCTTTCAAAATCTAAAACATTAAATGATAACAAATCATTTCCTAAAGTTGGCAAAACCTTAAACCTTTGGTGAAATTCTCGCAAATCTATCCTTAAAGTTTGTTGAACTTATAACCTCTTATTCTAAAACCTTATGTCATATCTCCTCTAAAACCTCAATTATCCTACTCTCCAAAGAAATCACCTAGATCATTCCTTTCAAATCTCGATATTATAAAAGCAAACCAAGCCAATAAAAGTTCAAGCCTACTACACTAAATATTTATACCTAACAATGGCATTCTCGGTCGTACCATTTTCCTGCCATAGCATGTCCCTAACCCCACTTTTAACTCAAAACAAATTAAAATATAATTATAGTAAAATAAATTAAAATACAACAATATAACATAAAATAAAATAGAATAAAACCAACAAAATAAAATATCATATGAATAAATGAATAAAACAAATGAAGTAATACACAATAAAATAATTAAAACAAATAAAATAACCTACCATAAAATAAAATAACTAAATAAAATAAAATAACATACAATAAAATAAATAAACAAACAAAGTAACGTACAACAAAATAAATAAAACAATTAAAATAACATACTTCCAACAAAATAATTTCTAATCACAACTTTAAAAGTTTTTGGTACTGCACCTATAGGACATGAAGTTTTACCCAGAGTCGAACTGCTTTGATACCACCAGTGATGCCCCGACTCCCACATACGGAAATGCGAAAATCGTGACGTCGGGATGATGACAACACGGGCCACGCATCCCAACGATAAGTGATCAAGTGTGTGCAACATGCAAGAAGTGTACAACAAAAGTCGCAGCAGTTAATTAAAAGTTAGCCAACTAAGTACCAAAAATTTAAATACAGATATCCAAAATAAATTGCATCTAAAAAGTTATACAGTTATCTAATATAAATATAATACAAACCAAATACATAGCCAAAAAGTGGGAGACAAATCCCAATACACGAGAAAGTGATCCCAAATCACTTCTCTAGCGAAGCCGAATCCTTTGGCTCTTCGTCCTCATCTGCATCAAAATCTACGATACCATAAAACGGTATTGCAGAGTATCGAATATCAGCAAGTAATCAACCATGCAACCCAAGAGATAAAAAAATGCATTAATGTAGCCAACAAACATGAGTACATGACGAAACACAAATGTGACCCAAAACCTCATTTTTCCCAAAAATGATTATTTTTCAACGCATGCCAAAAATCTCACTTGACCAAAAACACGCCATGAATAATATCCATCATTTTCCCAGAAAATGTTCTCGTAATCATTAAATCATAAATCGACAACATAATCATTTATCGGACACTGTAGACGAGAATCACAGGCGGGACTCTACCACCATACCTGCTTAACCATCCCTACCGCATGCACTGTAGATGGGAATCACAAGCGGGACTATACCACCATCCCTACTTATCACCATCTCTACAGCGTGCATCGTAGGCGGGAATTGTAGGTGGGACTATACCACCATCCCTGCTTACCACCATCCCTACAGTTCATTTTTACACAAGAGATACTTATCAGAGCACTGTAGGAGGGAATCACAGGCGGGACTCTACCATCATCCCTGCTTACCACCATCCGTACCGCGTGCATCGTAGGCAGGAATCACAGGCGGGACTATACCACCATCCCTACAATCTCTTTTTCTTTCTCTCAAACCAGTCAATCCAATCATTTCAAACATACTCAAAATTATTTCTCACATGAAAATTGTAACACCCGGACCCAAAAGTTGTATGGTTGGACTATGGATTTTTATTTATTTATTTAGTTGAGCTTGATATTTAGGTTTTTTTTTTTTTTTTTTATGTTATGGATCGAGTAGTGATTTTTTATTTTGAGCTTTTAGCCGTTTGTTTAAACCGTGGAAAAACTATCGGTTTATGAGCAATTCCTCACTCGCACGACTTTTTTCCATCCACATGCACGTTACTCTCTCATCTCTAGGGTTTTCTTTTGGCCATCCATCCATCTATATATTTACACATTTTTCATCCTCAATGAAAACCTAGTATAGCCGTTCTTCTTTTTCCCCCTCTCATCTCGGTTTCCCACTGTTGAAACACAGTTATTGCCCTCTTCAGCCTTCTCCCCATCGCTGCTTTCCAACACCCACTAGCTCAACCGCACACGGTTATTTCACGGAGTCATTTCTGCATCCTCGCTTGACCATCGACCACCCCATGCACCACCGAAGGGTAGCCACTGCCCAGGCCACGAGAACGTAAATCGCTGCAACAAGAACAGTCGTAGCCTCCATCCTTGTACATTCGTAGCAAACTCCTTCGCACCGCCACCTCCATCTCATGAAAACCGCCTACCCAAAGCCTAGCGTACTACTCCGTGGACTTTTCTCCCACCGTGCGCCACCACCCTTTGCACAAACTCAGCTCATTGTCTCCTGTTTTCCCACTCCAGAAACAGAGCAAGTTCTTGCTCAAGCCGTAAACTGAACTTCCCCTGCAGGCCTCTCACTCTCCCTGTGCCCCTCGGTTTTTCAACCACGTTACACGACGGAAGCCACCGACCAGTCGCACGCCTTCTCGCTGTCCCACGGTGAGCTATCTCTCCCTTCCACACACCGTACGATTTCCGTCTCTCTCTCTTTTTCTACGTAAGGTCCCTTTCTCTCCCTCTTAGACTGCACCATCACTTGCAAAGGAGGTCGTTGCGGAAGCATTTCTGTCCAACCACTAGGTCTGCCGTCGCATGGTGGTTGTGCCTCTCGGTGAGTATCTCGCACTTTCCCTTCCTCACTATAACTGTTTCTTTTCCGTAGCCTTCGTAAGACCACTCGAAGCCTCTAGCCAAACATTCAAGCTTTTCACTTAATTGTAAATTACATCCCTACCCTTTTATCTGAAAGTCACAACAGATTGGATTATTTTTATTCATGTGGGCTGGGTGTTTGTAAATTTGTTGAAGTATATTATTAGTAATAATGTATTTTTAACATATAAATTTTAGAAGTACACAGTAAGTGCAAAATTTTATTTTGAGATCTTTAAAGAGAAACTAATTAGTCTATTTTATATTAAATGAAATTACATTAGTACCCTTTACTACATGTTGTATTAATGTACTTTTAAACTTTTATTATGTATAAATACTCCCTAATTTATTTATGTTTTACAGAAAACTTTTAAGTAAATTAAATTGGTATTAAGCAAGGTTTCTTTCAAAGAGTAAACAATAATATTGTGTTTATTATTATGATTTGGCTTATTATAGTTTAGCTGTTTAATTTTAAAATGTTTTGCGATAAATATATTAGCTAGAATTAAATTTTATAATTTGATCTCATTAGTAAATAAGTTAGATTTTGTGTTTTGTTCAGACTGATTAATTGGACATTGATCAATTTAAAAAATGTGATGATATTTTAGCGTTACGTGAAGTTAGGTTTTTGAAGAATTAAAATAGGTTATTTTAGCATCTTAGGCTTAAATATTGAAATGTGTATTCAATTGGATATTTATGAAAATTGTGCTATTATGTTATAGGTGGCGATTAATTATTGTTCGACATTTTTTAGTAAACTTCTGAAAAAGTTAAGAAGTTCAGATAAGCAGGGTTTTTATGCTAGACTATGCATTAAAATAAAATGAGGTGATGTTGATTTTTGAAAAATATACGTATTTGGTAATGAATATAAATTTAAACTATCTCAGCTATTTGTTCTACATTATTCATGAGATTCTGTTTAAGAATAAAGTATTTTCTGTCATGACTGGTGTTGACATGAGCTTATTTTTGACATTTTGTTTCTGAACTTTGAAAGAAAGAGCGAATATGAAATTTTATGCATAAATTATGTTGTAATACGATTTTGTTCTGTTCTGAAGATTTTATGTACTCTGATATAATATGATGTAATTTCTGAAAAACTTCGGGCATAACATTCTGTTTTTATTTCTGTTTCGTTCTGACCTTACCACGGGTGTAAAACTGTGGCCTCTGTTTGGGTTGGTACCAACTTTTCTGTTTGCATGGTCTTTCCTATATGCACACTCGGGGCTCCGAGAATGAATAAGGGGAAGATTCACATTCTGTTTTTGATCGGTTAGCTACTGGGGTTTGCACAACCCTACCATGGGGATTAAACATGGTATTTGTTCTGATATAATAAGATAAGATGTGATGTTTCAATTTATGCTATGCCAAAGGGATTTTGATATTGAATATTTTCAAATTTCCGCTCTGATATTTTTGATAACCTGTTTTGACACTGCATTTTGAAAACATTATTCTGATTCTGCATTCTGAAAGAAAATATTTTGTTCTACATTCTGAACTCTATAAATGCTCATGTTTACATACTAGTATATGTCCTCTGCTTACTGAGTTGTTGATAACTCACTCCTTATCTCTATATATTTTTCAGATAATTTTAATGGTTCAGCTGGAGAACAAGAGTAGGAAGTTTTAGCAAGGTGTGATGATCGTAATGGAATAAGTGTCTACGGGTACAAATGCTTATTTGAGAGTCGTAGTTAGTAAACTGATTTATTTTTCGGGTATTTTGATTTGATGAGTTAAGGATATTTTCGAGTTTTTGGAGAATTTCTAATTTATGTTATTGAGAATTCCTTTGTTGTCCCCATGGAGGAACTTAGATATTTGGATTGATTAAATGGATTAATATTTTATGAAATTTTTTGGATTTTATAGTTGTGTTATTTAAGTTGATATTAGGTATTAAGAGCTAACTCTCCAGACCTCTGAGAATGGGGCGTTACAAAAATCCAGTATTTCAAGTATATACATGAATATGTATGCAATTATGCGAAAACCCAGTTTTCAGTTACAAACATGAACATGCATGTAAATGCATTGTATATGACACAACACAAGTATTCAACAACCAGTAAATCACAACATAGTCTAATCACACAAACAACTCCATCCTCCAATCCAACCGACCCCCTTACTCCTCGGACTTAGTCCGGCACAGCCAACCAATTCACAGTAAAAATATGTTAGTGCAAAAATATATTTAAATCTCAAAAGTTTTTTGGAAAAATACTAACAGTATTATAATATAATTTTCGAATGATCACGGAGTTGCTAGAAGTGGCGGCACAACAACCTAACATTGCAAAACGCACTATGGTCGTGGGTCTCAAAATGCTAGATTTTGAACGGAGACAAACGAAGACTTGAGATTACTAGGGAATGGCTTAGGGATATTGCTGAAACTAATGGTGGTGGTGGTTGGCCGTGGGCGGCGGTTGAAGGCCAAAACACTTAAATCGGAAATGGGAGTGGATGGGCTTCACCAGTGGCGGATCGTGGCGAGGATGGGTGGGTTAGGTAGTTAAGGGGGTCGCCGGTAAAGTGGTGAAGAGGTGGTGGCCAAAGGCGGCACAACTGAGGTGCGCAAGCTCAAGGGGTGCCGCGGCTTGTAGCCGTGCGTGGGGGCTCACGGCGGTGCGAGAGGAGCTGGAAATTGAGAGGTGGAGTCGCCGGCCGGTGGGGAGATGAATGGGAGGAGTGGTGACGGAAGTGGGTGGTGCACGGCGGCACTATGGAGGACAACGCACGGACGGGGGGAAAGAGGGAGAAGTTGTGTGCGGAGAGAGAGAGAGAGAGAGAGAGAGAGAGAGAATGAAGGAAAAAGAAAAGAGAAGAAGAAAAGAAAAAGAGGAAAAAGAAAAAAAAAAGAAAAAGAAAAAGAAAAAGTGAGTGAAATAAATGAGGTTCAATCCTCACATCTTGGGTCACAAAAATGATCTAACAAAAATAATTTCAAAACGAGTTAAATAAAATAATTTAAACGTAGTGACTAAATAAAAATAAAATAATTAAATCCAATAAGAAACTAATTTAAAATATAGAGCAATTTAAATAATGAACAATAATTAATAACAAGAAAACACATTGAATTAAAAATTAAAAATCTTAAAAGAATATAATGTAAATAATCTAAAATTTAAAACAAGAAAGCCCATAATTTTAATAAATGCAATAATTTACTTAGTCAAGATACACGCAAATACAGGGTATCACACCAACGAACAAGGAAATCTGCCGCATTATTCCCTTCCCAAAATTGATGTTCAATGGTGAAATGCACATCCTTCAATAAGACCAAGAGATTATCCCAATATTCCCATAAGTACCAAACTGTGCACTTGTATCTAAAAAACCAAGAAACTACCAAACTGGAATCACTCAATAATAATCTGATAGAATCCCAACTCTTAACACAAAGATATACCAGTAATTAACGACCTCAATTCAACCTCAGTGATCGTACCCTGCCCAAAGAAAGAAGAAAAAGCCCCTTTGAAAGTACCTCAATGATCACAAATGATGCCTCCTCCACCACACCTCCCCAGGTTGCCACAGCAACTCCCATCTACATTCAGTTTGACCCATCCACGACAACTCCGAAGAATATCCTCATCCCTAACCGAAAGAGGCCATTGTTTCACCAAGAGAGATGAAATCTTCCTTAGCCACATTTTAACTGCCATCCAAACCTCCGACACTGACTCTATTTTATTTTCCGTCCGAGCCTTACATCGTCTTAGCCAAAGACGTCAATTGATAATGGATGGGATGATGCCAAGCAAAGTGCCCCTATGGCTCGATTTCTCTGCTAAACTAAACCACTACAAAACTGTAGCCCACCACGACATACTAGCAACATAATTAATTCCCAATGTAATGGCGGCCATCTTCCATACTTCAGCAGCTAGAGTCCCATTACGTAATACATGATTTAAATTTTTAGAATGCCCTTGAGAGAAGCAGTCACACCAAGAGGCCAGTGGAATTCATAGAGCTTGCACCCAAGAGTCAAAGGACAACCCATTTAAATGAGCTTTCCACATATACACAGATACCTTCTTTGGGAGGGTGGTGCCAAATCCAATCCATGCCAAGATACTCAATACCTTTTACATGAATTACTTCCCACACCGAGGCTGACGTAAACACTCCAGTTCCTACTGGTTTCCAGATGGTAATATCTTCTCCAGTCTTCCCAGCCACTATTTCGTGCATAGCTTCCTCTGTTTTATCAATCTCGGGCAGTTCAACAAGGTAATTCTCATCCCATGATCCATCGATCCAAGCATCCTTTATTTTTATTTTAGTATGCACAACATCCCTACTGGCATATAGATGCCCACTCGCCAACCAGCGATCAAACCAAAAGGAAGAACTACCCTCCCTCACTTTTATTATGACATTCTCTACTACATCAGGAATAGCCTTCCTGATTGACTTCTAGAACCGAGATGCATTTTGTCTAGCCTCAGCAATTAAAATGTGGCCTTGTTTCACATACTTTGCTCAGAAGAACATGGTCCAGAGATTATCAACCGTTAGCAATCTCCAAGCAATTTCATGTGGAGAGACCTCTGCACTTCATGAAAGTTTCTCAAGCCAATATCCTTGTAAGGTTTGCAAAGTCAATCCCAAGCACACCATTTCATCCTCAGTTTCCCATTCAATTCTCCCTAAAAAATGTTGAAAGCAAAGAGTTTAGTTTTTTAAACATCTTTAGCAGCACATTTAAAACAGCCAGTAAATATGTGGCCATACATGACAGAACATGTTTGAGGAGTGCAAGTCGACCACCTTGAGACAACAAATTTAATTTCCAGCCAGCTACTTTTTTCCGTATCTTCTCAATAAGAGGTTCTAAGCCCCTTGATGTGAGCCTGCCTAAAACTAGAGGGACTCCCAAGTAGGCAACTGGGAACTTTCCTTCCACAAATCCCGTTGAAGACATGAGATTGCAACGCCGAACTTCTGAAATGTATTTCGAGAAGAAGAACGCCGATTTATCTTTATTGATTAATTGCCCTAACCTCTTTTCATACACCCCCAAAGTTTGCATTAGTCTCTGAACTGAATGCTTGCCACCATTCACAAAAACTAAAGATCATCAGCATAAAGTAAATGAGAGACAAGAGGCGCATCCACGGGATGTGAAAAACATCTAATTCGACCCGCTTCAAAATTCTTCCTAAATAATCTTGACAACACCTCTTCCATAATAATAGATAAATATGGAGATAGCAGATCCCCCTGTCTTAGGCCCCAAGACAGTTGAAAGAAACCCTTGTAAGTCCCATTCACCATAATGGAGAAACAATGTGACTGAATACATTCCCTCACAATATTACAAACCTGAGCTGAAAAACCAAAGGAAGTTAAAAAATTTAACAAAAAATGCCAATCCACATAGTCGTAGGCTTTGGCCATATCAATCTTCACCATAATGTTGCCACCATTTGTTTTGTTATTCACAGAGTGAACCAATTCCTGTGCCAAAGTATTATTCTCAAAAATGCTACGGCCTGAAATAAAAGCTCCTTGTTCAGGCGAAATCAACTGTGCTAAAAAAGGTGTCATCCATTTCATGAGAACTTTTGAGAAAATTTTATAAGCAACTGAGCAAAGGATGATAGGACGAAACTTTTCAAAACTCTTGGGATCATCTACCTTCGGAATCACCAAATAAGGTGCCGTGTAAAATCTAGGTAAAATAGAACCTGAAAAGAAATTCTTGGCTGCGTCGACGACATCCTCTTTTATTAAATCCCAACAACTTAAATAGAAACCCCAGCCAAAACTATTAGGTCCAGGAGAACTCTCTTTTGGGATTGACTTCAAAGCATCAAAAATCTCAACCTCAAACGGAGCTTTACCAAGAGACACATTATTTTCCTCAGAAATCGAACACTAAATAAGTGATAAAAGATCCACTTGTTCAACATCAAAATTAGTCGAGAGAAAGTTTTGAAAATAATTTAAAGCTCCTTGATGGACCAGTTTTGGCGACTCCAAAATTGTGCCATTCTCTAGTTGCATGTTAGAAATAACTTTATTTTTTTTCCTTTGGTTAACCACCACATGAAGAAATTTTGTATTCTGATTCCCTTTTATAAGCCCTTTCTTTTTTGCCAATTGAGAAAGTCTAGTTTCTTCTTATTGTTCTCAAGTATCCAATTCAAGTTTAGTAATCAAGAAATCACATTCGACTTCAAGATCATAGCAGCCTTGTAGACGACTCTCTAAAACCTCCAATCTCTCTTCTAAATCTTTAATATTCTGCCCAACATGCCCAAAGACCTGTTTATTCCAAGCTCGGAGAGAGAGCTTTGTTTTCTTCAACTTTTCCGCTAAACGCAAAAGACCCATAGCCTGAGTAGGTTCCTTCCAAACTTCTTCCACACATCTCTTAAAATCTACATGAGTAGCCCACATACTTTGAAAGCAAAATGATGAGGACCATAGCTTATCGCCTGTTTTTTAAAGTAAATGAGCATAGGACAATGATCTGATGTCTTCCTTTTAAGATATTCAAAGAAAGCTGAAGGAAACCGATTTGTGAACTGGATATTGATGAAGGCTCTATCAATCCGGGCCCAACTTTTAGTCTGACCCTCATGGCCATTACACCACGACAGCCGGCATCCCACTACCTAGAGGTCCAATAAACCAAAGTGATCAAGACAATTATTAAAATCTTCCATGGAAGAAATCGGCCTTGGGTTACCACCAACTCTCTCACTATCATCTCGGATGATATTGAAATCCCCTAAAACAAGCCATGGGGACTCATTGGTAACCACACCCTCTAAACTTTTCCATAACCCTCTACGCTCCATGCTACTACACTTCGTGTAGATAAATGAAATTAAGAGTTTGTCTACACCAATCCGAAACCACCCAGATATTGACTGATTAGTCATAGAAAGCACCTCCCAATCACAATTTCCACTCCAAAAAATCCATATTTTGCCATCTTCTTCTACATTACTACAAAAATTCGGTAATCCCAATGAACAAGCCAAACGATTCATTTTATCAATAGCAGCAAAAGGCTCCAAAATCCCAACAATATGCACTCCATGCTTCTTAACTAAACTTTTTAATCTATTTCTGGAACTACCTAACCTGTGCAAATTCCAAACCAAAATGTTATCAATCATAAATTGAGTTTAGAGAGTCGAGATAAAACCCGTTGTGATTGTCTCACTGAGTGTTTCTTGGTTTCAGACATTCAACTTCACTAGTGACTCTTAGGATCCGAGTTGTAATGTTTTTGTCAAGCCAGTGCTTCCAGAACACCTTCCTCTTCGGCATTTGAAAGTGAAACTTGTCGGTCCTCCCCCACTACTACAACATTTTTGTACACTATTAGAGCCCTGCATTCCAATTCCAGAATTTTAGAAATCAGAGCAGTTTGGCCCCCTCGAAAAATGGGGCTTCTACCACAAGCAAAAATTCCACCGTAGGACACCCAATGTCAACCTGCACTGCACTCCTAATTGTCCAGGCATAAAAACAGCCTCTTGCAATATTGGTACAAGGTCATCTAAAACCTCATTAACAGCGTCTTCCTTCCATGCAAACATCTGCCTAGTAACCATAGCCATGCAGTTTGGTTCTGGCTGATGTATCATCAATAGATCCTTGTCCTGTTTCTCCGAACTTCCATCCTTAACCAAAACCAATGTTGTTTCTGTCACTGGTTGTTCTTCCTTATCCTGCCTAGACTTCGTCGAAACCAAAACATCCACCACCTGTTCGTTCTCCCCTCCTTCTCCCCTATTTTCCCTTCCTCACTTGTTTTTCCTTCCTCACTTGTTTTTCCTTTCCACACTTGCTGGTTCTTCTTCGGTACACGGCAACCTGCTCCCCCTACAATACACCAAGTCTCCCCCATCCTACATACCACTTTCGTATGCCCTTGCCAACAACACTTAGTGCAATAAAATCTAAGTTTTCACTCTTAGCCTCCTACCATATGATTCTATTTGTCGAAACGACAATCGGGAAACCATTGACAGGGTCCTCCTTTAGATCCACCTCCACACACATTCGTGAACCTATGGCCCTCTTTTTTTTACTGTTGCATAGTTTGTGCCCAAGTATCGGCCAAATCTCATGGCTAAGATTTGTAAACAATCGGTTCTATACATGTGCAAAGGCAAACCTGGTAGGAAAATCCATTGGGGCGCCAACAAAGGTTCAACATGAAGATGAAACTCCTTGGTCCATCGAAATAATCTGAAAATGCACCCGTCAATTACACGACCCTCTTGCGCCCAGGCATGTACAAAATCACTCTCCGACTGCATTTGGATGAGCACATGAAAATCGTCCATAAAACTGATGATCGACACCTCCACCAATCCCCAAGACTAAATCACATTCAGTCGAATCTTATCAATGGATGGCCTGTAATGTGAGAACTTTAATACCAGATCAAACTGAAAATCATCCGTTGCTTTTGTCATTTCAGAATCCCTAAAAACGAACCCTGGTTCACCATTGACGTCCACCGGATATCACATAGAAAGTTTGAAGGAACACATTTCCTGCCTCATAACCGCTTGCGCAAACATCTTCATACCCACATCTCCACAATCAAATCCCCCCAACGGGGTCGAGGTCACCGGTGGGGGTGGGGGCGGGGGCACTACCATGCGTGAGCCCTAGCGCTGAAAACAAAAAAGATCTCCAAAAGGAAATTCCAAGAATCTCGGAGCTCTCAAAACCAACCTCCTTCCTAGCTTTTCTTTGGTGGATCTTTTGGCTTGAGTACAAGAATATATACTTGCTTAGAGCACTCTTATTAGAATAGCTAAAACCAAACCCAAGTTCAGCTAATGTGAAATGAATTTGGCTTTGGCTATTCCATTCACATCAAATCCCCACAATAGTTTATTCATTTATTCATTATATAATAATAAAATAATATGAGATGAATTTGACTTTAGTTATTCCATTCACATCAAATCTCCAAATTGGATTATCTATTTATTTATTATATAGTAATAAAATAATATTAATTTAATTTTTTTAATTATTAATTTATTTTATTTTATCATATTTTACCATTTTACCTATTATATGTTAATTAGTCATCATATTCTAATTAATTAGTAATCATATCTAGAATTTGCTTGTTTGGAGCTTTACCAACACATTGCAAAGTTCAAATATTCAAGTTGCACTAGCGCCAAGCAATTGTCAAGGCTTTGTATTTCCATAAAATACATCCCATAGTGGCTGCCCATTGAGACTACTGTATAATTGCGAATTGCAACTATGCCAAGCAATTGCCCATACGTATTTGATTCATCTACAATTGCCCAGGTTTTTTGAGAGGGAAATAAATGAGATAAGAGAGAGAATGTGCCAAAATTAATAATAAAAAAATCTTTGATTCATCCATAGTATACATCAAATTTGACTTTTCTTTTAGATATAATGTAGCAAAAATTAACTTTCAAATGCTTTGCCTAATCCAATGTGGGCTGAATTTTATCCCAATAACTCTCAACATCTACTTTTTTGGCATTGGGCTAATCCATTGAGATCGCTCTTATAAATGACATGTGCAACTTTCATCCTTTTTTGAGACATATCTCTAGAGAGGCAAGAGAGGCGATTTGAGAGATGACTTTTGGTCCAGTTTTGGTTATCATGTCTTTCATGGAATCGCCTTTATTAGTAGTTCTCAAGCGGTTTCTGCGAGGGTTGGCCCATGGAAGTGCCCACGCCTCTACCGTTGGACCCCTCCTAGACGACATTGGCTTCAGGGGATGCTGGAAAAAAGCAGTATGCTCAAGTGATGATGAATATTGTGGAATACTCTTCTTTTTGTTTGCCTATGTGCTACCGATTGAAGTTGATGGTGAACCAGGCTTTGTGTTTACAGAGTTGGAGATATCTAAGGTTGCTGATGATTTCAAGTTTGCTCTTGTTCTAAAGTTTACGTATACAAGGCCTTCTATTGATGAGATCAGGAATGATGTTATCAAATCATGGGGCCTTTTGGAGGTCCCTGTCGTAAGCTTCATGAATGATCACCATGTCCTTCTCCAAATGAAAAATGAACATGATTTTGTGCATGGATGGGCACATGAAAAGGGTATGATTGGCGAGTACTCTTTCTGTTTGTTTAGATGGATGAAAGACTTTGATTTGTTGAAAGAATCACCACTAGCACCTCAATGGATATTCCTACCAGGACTGCCGATGCACTTGTATCGAATGGACTGCTTACAAATTTTGGCGACAAGGTTTAGACGTTATCTAGGCATTGATAATGCTACTTTGAATAAAACTAGGGCGTCTAAGGTTCGAATTTGCATGGAAATTGATTTATCGGAAGATCCTATCCAAGGATTTCATATTGTTGTCTCGACTAATAAGAAGATTTGGCAAGTGGCTAAGTATGAGAAACATGGATTTTACTATATGAAATGTCATCATCAACGGCATACGTACGTGGTGTGCAGAGTAGGTTTAACGAGGCAGGAGGAGGATCACGTGGAGGGGAGGCATACGTCAAAACGTGTTTGGCAAGAAAAATAGAAAAAGAGTTCCATGGAAATGGTGAAGGTGGAGATTGAGGTGGTTAAAGTAGTGTGGATAAGGGGAAGGGTAAAGTTGGCGAAGAACAAGAATAGGGTCCTATCGTTATTCAGACTTCAAATGCTACCCACCTTGAGGTGGTTGAGGTAGGGAAGATAAACTCTTTGTTGGTGGATGATACAGTGGAAAAGGAAGAGGACTGCAAGGAGATTGAGTGTGAAGTTAATCCGGCAATCCTTCCAAAAGAGAATGTGAGTCATGTCCCAACAGATATGACAAGGGAGCAAGGGAGGTGCTTCAGGAGACGCCAATATTTAGAGATGAGACTTTGGTGGTTGAAGAGGTGTTTATGCATGCAGACTTCGATGGTGGTCAGAGAGGTGCAGTTACAGAATTATTGGATTGGGAATGTAAACTTGAGAAGGCAGGCGTTATACATACGCCGTTGAAGGAGAAGACCATTACTTATGGTTTTGATGATGAGGAGGGGCAAACTCCAAATTCTGCTAAAGAAAAGGCCTATGATTAGGAACCTGATCAATCTGTTAAGTAGTCCCAGCAGAAGGAGTAGTTACAGAATAGTGTGAGGAAGTCCCACCAAGTGTCCACTCGCTCATCTAAATCTGATCTATGATTGAGACCTTTTTGGTCCTGAATGTCACAGGTTTGAGACGTTCCAGGAAAAGTTTACAAAGCTTAGTGAGGAAAAATAATGTGTCAGTGATAGCAGTCCTGGAACCTTTTTAGGAGGCTACTAACATGTATAAATTGGCCCTATTTTTGGGTTTTCCGAATTTCTATTGTAATGAAGTGGTTGGTGGCAAAGACTGGATGCTATGGAAGGAAGGTTATGATTTTGAATGTTCTAGTATAACAAACCAGTCATTATCTGGTTGGTTATGCATGGCTAATACTAAAATTTTGGTTACTTTTGTTTATACAAAATGTACTCAATCAGAACGTAGAGGACTATGGAATTAATTGAATAATATTCATATGGAGGAACATCCTTGGGTGGTGATTGGTGATTTTATTGTTATTCAGTTTGATGGTGAATGCATTGGGGTTAATCCTAGGCCTTTATCGGCTATGATAGACTTCAATGAATGTTTAGATTTTTGTGGCCTTGTTGAGATGTGGTTTCAAGGTCGAACCATGACATGGTGCAATGGTCATGAGGGTCGTTCTCGGAAGTGGGCTCGCTTGGATAGGTTGGTGATTAACATAGCCTTTGCCAACCTGTTTGGGTCTTCATATCTGGAGTATTTGCCTAGGAAATCTTCAAAACATAGTCCTATGGTGTTATTCTTTGCTATGCTGAGGCTTTCTTATGGCCCTTCTTCTTTTAAGTTCCAGAATATGTGGTGTTCACACACTAGTTTCCTGTTATGTGTGGAAGAAATTTGGAAACAGCCGGAACAAAGTGCTGGATTAATTCGATTGGCTGCTATGCTGAAAGAAATGAAGGTGGCTTCGAGATCCTAGAACAAACAAGTCATTTGTAAGATGGTTCAGTCGCTACATAAGAAAAATCAGGGAGATAATATTATTATAAAGATTGATATGGCAAAAGCTTATGATAGAGTACACTGGGATTTCCTTGTAGATGTTTTGTACAGTTTGGCTTTAATGATAAATTCTACCAATTAATTCCGAAGTGTGTGAAGTCTCCTTAGTTTCAAGTTATGTAAAATGGGACGTACAAAGGTTTTTTTAAACCTTCTAGAGAGTTGCGTCAAGATGATCCTCTTTTGCCTTATTTGTTTAGATGAGATGAGATGGGTTGAGATATGTTATGAAAACAAACGAATGTGTTGACAGCTATATATATCAGATTTTGTTTCTTATCTTGAGTTGTAAGTTTCCTTTCTATTCAACAAGAAATTATAAAGCTTCCCAAGTATTTTCTTCTTCTTGTAGGCAAATTGATGATAATTTTCTTGTTTAAATTTTTGGTCTTGGAAGAGACATTATCCTTCATTATTCCAAGTCTCCCATTATCTCTTTAAAAACGCGTTGAATTTACTCTTTTCCTCTTCTCATGCAATGATGCATGGCAGGAGCATTTGAGGGGCATTATATATAGGATTCCACTTGCTTTGTGAAGTAGAAGTAATGTCTTTAACCATCAACAAACCGTACCCTTATCATGTTTAATTTTTCCGTGAGAAACTTCATATCATGAAATGTATGTATGTTTGCATGCATGCCCAAACAATCAGTCTTTTATCTTTCCTGTTTTGATATTATATAAAAAAAGAGATTTTCATATCACGATCAGAATTTAAAAGATTTTTAAAACGAACGTGTTTGATTGATCATATCAAAGTTTGTTCCTTGTCGTGAGTTGCAAGTTTCTTTCCTTTCTTTTCCACAAGTTATCAAGTAATTTCCAAGTCTTTTCGTCTTCTTGTCGGCATATTGTACTTTGATAATTTTCTCGTTTATAAATCTCAGGTCTTGGAAGAGACATTGTAATCGATCTCTTTGTTAGTTTATTGAAAGTCTCCCATGATCTCGTAAAAAACGTGTTCAAGTCTTTTCCTCTTGTTATGCAACGATGGCAGGTGGCCATGGAAGAGCAAGTGGAATTCAAAAGATGCTTCGCAAGTATTTTCCTTTTTACTTTTTTATAGCCTGCTTTCAAAGACTTGGGCATTGGGTCACTTCATCACCAGAACATCTAGAGAGGAATGTATTAGGCTATTAGCAATGTCCTATTTCAATTTGTTAAGAACGTACGACTACCAAAACAAAGTTCTCTATCATCTCACAGTATTAGGATTGTAATCGAGCCAAATCGAGATAGTCTTTTGATTTTCAAGCTCAGCTCGTTTCACAAAATACAAGTTCAAACATGAGATTTTTATCATATTTTTGTTCAAACTCAATCTTGTATCAAAAACAAAGTCGAGCTCGATCCAAAACAGAGATATACTATAGGTAAAAGTAATTGATCTACTATGTACTATAGACTATATATGTTATAATTAGCATTTTATATAATATATCTATTATATTACAATATCTAACTAGTAATTATTATAGTATTCGGCATGGATGTGGGGATAATAAAATGGTCATGATTAAAAGAGTGGTTAATATCATTCCTCTTAAATTTTTATTTAATCCTTTGTTTTATTTGATTCTGTAAGGAGCGTAAGATGTAAAGTTAATATTCCCACAAAGGTGCC
This sequence comes from Juglans microcarpa x Juglans regia, assembly GCF_004785595.1. Lineage (NCBI taxonomy): Eukaryota > Viridiplantae > Streptophyta > Magnoliopsida > Fagales > Juglandaceae > Juglans > Juglans microcarpa x Juglans regia. The sequence goes on from NC_054597.1 coordinate 31,514,534, forward strand.
AACTGACATGTCCAAAAAAGAAGCTGAGTAATGATACCAATACTCACAAAGAATAAATTTATGTATAAGCTTATTTATTGACACTAAAGTTCCAAACACATATATAGTTGATATTGAAGCCTACATATACCACATTAGTTTACATAAAAGAAATATTGGTATTTTGACTCTTTTAATGAATATAATAGTCCCATAAAAAATGGAGTGCTGCACATGATCAAGCAGCACTCCATTAGCTGAATACGATATTGAGATTTTTTACTAGAACGGAATTGGTTTAAGATCGCTTCCAAAATCTATAAAAAAAAAAAAAAAAATGTTTGGTCTACATGACATGAATTTTACAAAATAAAGCTTACAAATTAATATTGTTTGACATGGCACATAAGTTTCGAAAACAATTTTTTTTTTGCATGTAAAGTAGATATGATATATCACATAAAGTCAAATTAATTTCTAAACTTACTTTTATACAATCCATGTATAGAGTTAACACTTCTCAATTTATTGTATATATTAGTGGCACATGTCACTACCATGCTAATATGTTTTGCAGTATCTTTGTTTTGGAAATTAAAGTGTTTTAGAAACATGAGTCCTTTCTAATCAGCTCTTTTGACGTGATTTGGACGCAATTTGGTTTCTCTGCGACGTGACGTGAATTTGCAAGAGAACGTGAACTCACCGTCTGGAGTTTGTGAGTGAGAGAGAGGGATAGAGGATTTTCTGGAGGAAGCTTACTAGAGAGAGAGCTTCTATGGGGGTGAAAGAACGAAGGAGGGCTTCTGAATTAGGGCTTTTGTCTAGTGAGAGAACGGATGAGAGGGCTTTTGTGGGGGTGAGAGAACGGATTAAGAATTTGCTCGAGGAGATGTGAAGAATCGATTGAAGAAGGTTTGATCTTTTCAGATCGTGACATGGTGACCAAACAAGGTTCGCCACGTCACGGTGTGTGGTATGGGTAGGACTGACAGGATGAAGAGTATATTTTCTCTATTTCTAAAGGACCCTACTACAGCCATAGAGATTTTCCACCTAGAAGGCCATTTACTTTTTTTATTTTTTATTCTTTTTCATATATTTTTTTTATATCCTTAACCATTTAAAAAAAATCACAACATTATTAAAAATATTTTCTTAATTATTAAGTAGAAAAAAAAATAAACAATCGGTAGCCACCTTCGATAGCTTTTTTCTGTGGGATAAGTATTATCTATTTCTAAAATAGCTCTGCATTTTTGTTATTTATTTATGAATAGGTCCTACCATTAATAAAAAAAATAATAGGACCTATAATAGTTTCTTGGTATCATCCTAGCATGAGTGAGTAGAGTAAAAACTTAAACTTGATTAAGGAAACAGAGAAAAAAATCTGAGAAAAACTCTAATATTAGAGTTTTTTAATAAAAATCAAATATGCCTTCTAAAGCCCCAAAGCTAAGGCTTACATGGTTAAGGAAAACGAAGTAAAATTACAATTACGACCAAATAATAAAATACCAAATAAACTAAGTATCTTGCTGCAATGTAGATGAAAATTCGAAATAAAATTGTTTCTCAAAATAAACGTTGCCATAAAAGAGAAGAATGACCAAAAATGGAAAATAACTAAAATTGACGATACGTAGGGGAAAACTGATGATTTTGGGCTCTAAAAGGGGACCACCAGGTATAGCGTGGTGATGACGACATTTACATCGAAGAGAGCTTTTCGAATTTGGCGTCATACGTGCGATTCTGACACCCGTAGCCAAAGTTAAGGCCAACTACTGTCAATGAGCAATATCGCCCTCGTTTCCTCTTCCAATAGAGGAACATCGACCATTACTCGCAGAACCCACTTTTTTCGCACAACCGAGGAATGCCGACCTTTCCTCTCTAAACCAAGGAATCTTCACCTTTTCCAACCCGATTTGCGCTGATCGGCCTTCTCGAGGTAGTCCAGTGCTATTAACATCGAATATGTCAGCTAAGAATTATCAAACTCAGATACCCCTACATTAGTCTGCTCGGGTTGGAAAGAACTCACCCTCGAGTTCATGTTGGTGTCACTAAAGTATGGAATGAGGTGTTTGGCATTGAACACGTCATAAGTCTTCATATGACTGGGAAGACGTAACTTGTACGCATTGTCAACAATCTTCTAGAGAACTTCACAAGGTCCAGTCTTCATGTCCTTCAAATTATTATACTCGCCAACAAGAAAACAATCACTAGTTAGTACAGCCCAAACAAATCCCCATCACCAAAAAGTACCTGGTGATAGCAATTATTGGCCTGAGCCTTGTACTTTGTGTTGTCACCTAAATTTCCTGTTTGACTTGGTTGTGTACACCCTAAAGGTGCGCTGTCATCTCCTCAACCTTAAAATTCAGGCGACCAATACATGGAATGGGTACCAATTCAAGTATGCCCGACAGATCTGTCCCGTACACAACCTCAAATGGGCTCAGCTGTGTAGTCCTATTCTTAGATCAATTGTAAGCAAACTCGACCTGAGATAAGGCGAGGTCCCACTGTTTTAGCTTAATACTGGCCAAACTCCGCAAAAGGTTGCCCAAACTACTATTCACCACCTCGATCTGTCCATCTGTTTGGGGATGGTAGGCACTACTAAAATTTAGTTTTGTTCCCATTTTCTCTAACAAACTCTTCTAGAAATTACTCATAAACTTAGCATCCCGATCTAAGGTAATGGAGTGAGGAATGCCATGATGGAGCGAGGAACGCCATGTAGGCGAGCAATCTCCTTGAAATAGAGATGGGCAATACATGTGGCATCCATGGTCTTTCTACAAGCTACAAAATGGGCCATCTTGGAAAATCTGTCAACCACAACACAAATCGAGTCCATGGACCGTTAGGTTTAGGGGTAAACGCAAGCCAAAACACATGCTAAGATCAAGCCACGAGCCCTCAAGTAACAAAGTGTAAGGCCCAGCATTGGTGAGGGTCCGCTTTGCTCTCTCACACACAAAACACCGCTCTACGTAATTTGCAACGTCACTGGTCATTTTGGGCCAATAATAATTTGTAGCAATCAAAGCCAACGTCCTTTCTCGCCCAAAGTGTCGCTCGCCATGTAACTCCCATAGAATATGCTCCCTCAAATGACAATCTAGAACACAAAGCTATAGGCGAAGAAACAAAAAATCGTTGTGTAGAAAAAACTCACTCTGCTTACCCTCGGTTACCGCTATAAAAAATTTCTCGAAGGATAGATCAACTGCATACAAATCTCTGAAGGTGTTAAAGCCAGCCACTCTAATGTTCATGGTAGTGAGGAGTGACACCCGTCAGCTCAAAGCATCTAAAACTCTGTTCAAACTTCCTACTTGGTGTCTCAGCCAGAACGTGAACTCCTATAGATAGGTGACCCACTTGGCATATCGCCTACTCAGCTTTTGTTGGCCATTGATGTATTCCAATGCCTAGTGGTTAGTAATTAGAATAAACTCCTTTTCCACCAAATAGTGTTACCAGTGCTTCAAAGATTGTACAATGGTATAGAACTCCATGTCGTACTGGAGTAGTTTTTCTTTGATCCTGACAACTTCTCACTGAAAAATGCTACGGGTCACCCTTGACTTAGAACATTGCCAACACCCACTCCAGAAGCATCGTAGTTTAACTCGAAGATTTTTTCAAAATCAGAGAGTGACAAAACTAGTGCTTCTGTCATCTTCTACTTGACTAGCCAGAATTTGGTCATTGCTTCCTCAGACCAATGGAATGCTCACCCCTTTAGGCAATCTATGAAGGGAGCAATTAGGGTGCTAAAATTTTGGATGAATTGGCGATAAAAGGATGCCAATCCATGGAAACTCTGCACATCGTGTAAGGTCTTAGGCGTTGGCCACTCTAGATTGACTTCTACTTTGGACTGATCTGCCCCTCATCAAGGTTAAATGGTCCCGAGGCCCAAAAATGGGCCAAAGCCTCTTTTAGGGCCATTTTGGGCCTAGATTTTAAAAAAACATGTCCTAAAGAACATAAAATTATATTTTACAGTTTACATATAACATAAAATTAAACAAATGTTGTTTAAAGCATAAAATATAAAAATCTAAGTATCCTAGGGTGCCGAAATTTTGAATGAATTGGCGATAAATGGACGTCAATCCATGGAAACTCTGCACATCGTGTAGGGTCTTGGGCGTTGGCCACTCCAGACTGACTTCTACTTTGGACAAATATGCCCCCGTCCAGGCTAAATGGTCCTAGGGCCTTTTTGGGCCATTCTGGGCCTAGATTTAAAAAAATAATAATAATAAGTCTTAAGAAAAAGAAAAATTATATTTTACAATTTACATATAACATAAAATTAAAAAAAAAAAAAGTGTTGTTTAAAGCATAAAATATAAAAATCTAAGTATTCTAGGCTATTACATTAATACAAATTAATTTAAAACTATTACAAATTAATCTAAACTGGAACCCAATATTGGGGTTTCAATTTTGAAACCCTAATTTAATTTACCAATCTATTTGGGTGTTTCAAAATATTGGGGTTCAATATTGAAACCCCTAAACTAATTTGGGGTATTAGATTGAAACCTTAAATTAATATAGACATGGACTTGGCGATAGCAACGAGTGAGAGAGAGGTTTGTGTGCTATGTGGTGTAAGGCGAGAGAGAGAGAGAGAGAGAGAGAGAGAGAGAGAGAGAGAGAGAGAGAGAGAGAGAGAGAGAGAGAGAGACAAGGGAGTCTAAGAGAGGCAAGTTAAGAAGGGGGCTAAATTTACGCATTGAACAAAACGATGATACCCTAAACAGTGCTTTTTTTTTTTAATGTATAAGTTATATATATATATATATATATCTCGTGCGGGGCAAGGGATGTGCGGTGTGAGGCCACGCCCGGTCTATCCCCTGCACCCACAGGGTTGGCCAGATGCTGGATGTAGGTAGATTGCCCAGCCACCGCATCCAATTGACGGGGCCTCCACCCAATTGTGGCGAAAGCGGGGTAAGCAGGGGTAGGGCCCCGCTTCCCTCCCCTATTCCCCATAAACGGTTGCAATATCTGATGCATAAATCTCATAAATGTACTAGGATGCGTTGTATAGTCTAAAAGGCATGATCGTCCACTCATACAAACTATGTTGCATTTTGAACACCATCATCCATTCATCACCAGGACACATTCTGATTTAGTGATACCCGTTCTTAAGGTCTATTTTGGAAAAGACCTTAGGGCCTAACAACTGATCCTGCATATCATCAAGGCAGGGAATTGGAAATCTGCACTTCACTATGATCTTGTTGATGCCTTTGCTATCCACACGCATAGGCCACGAACGAGATCAGAATTTAGCCCTATAGAAAAGATTATTTCTCGCCTCTGCCTAGAATCTAGCCCTATACTAAAGATTGTTTCCCGTTTTAGCCATAGTTGCAGAGACAACTACCTCCCTACGAGGTGCTAAAATGACCTTCTTCCCTTTAATGCTAAGGGAATAGGTGTTCTTTCATCCATCATAAACCACGCTTCTATCATACTTCCAAGGTTTGCCTAACTGTTAGTGGCAAGCATCCATGGATACCATGTCACACTAGGTATTATCAAAATACTTTTGGCCAATCGAAAAAGAGACCAAACACCGCTATTCAATTGTAATCTCATTGCCCTTCTTCAGCACAACAACTTGTACGGCTTCGAGTGAGGGACTGTTTTGATTAGGAGCTTCTGAATTGCTTCCTCAGATACCATGTTCTCACAAATGCCACTATCTATGATCAATTTATAGACATTCTCATAAATAGTGCAGTTAGTGTGAACAAAATTTGTCTTCAACCAGTCTTTTTCCAATTAATCCTTGGGAGTTAGTAGACTTTTTCTAACAACAAGGGTCTTATTACCATCTTCGTACAAAACATCCCATTCATCGTGGTCCTCGTCTAAAACAGGTTCTCTAATGTCCTCATCATCCACCTTGTCATTCTCATTAATCAAAAGGTTTCCCTCCATTTGATTGGGAGGCTTTCTACATTCTATTGTTCTATGACCGGGCTCCCCGCATATGAAACATTGAATTTTAGTGGCGCTTGAACTCTAACCTTGGGTTGACTACAGATCGGGCAAGTCTCCTGTGGGCATACTCCTTGTGTGTTCTACTCGCTCCTAGGTGTGGGTCACCTAGTTTGCTGCTTCTCTTCGATTAGATCACGGATAGGCCTCAGAAACAATCCACAGAGAGTTTAGGCTAAGAAAATCATGCAAAGGCTACCACAAGCTCACCAGATAACATGCTACCATCTGTTCTTCAGTCTTTGAAAGATCATTCTGGGCCATCAATTAATAAAATTCCTCAATGTAGTCATCAACAGATCTAGCTCCCTACCTCAACATGTGAAGTCACTCAAACAAGGTTTGAATATATTTAAAGGGTAAAAAGTGACCATTCATCTTCTCCTAATCGCAAATCTTAGTCTTGCCCTATCGCTCCCTCGACCGCTTCAATTGCTCCCCCCAGGCAGACACTCAACCCTTCAATTTGATGGTAACCATTTTCACCTTCAAACGATCTGAAACATCTTTTTAATCAGAAATACGCTCCACCTCATTTAACCAATCGATGAAACCTTCAGCCTGCAAAGTACCAAAAAATTTCGGTAGATCAACTCTAAAGCCTAGGTCTCCATCTCGCTCATCCCTACCAAAATACTCCTGAAACGAAGCACGACTATGATATGGGTTCTCAAAATTGATGTTAGAATATTGATCAAACTTCTGACCTTCCAGTTTAAGATTAGAGCATTGATCACATAAGCTCCCTAGTAAAGTACATGCTTCAATTGGAAACCTTAATTCTAAGGCTCATCCTATTGATTGATTATTGCAATTTTTTTGGATCCATCCCAAATTCGCTCTTTAGCCTTACAAGTTTTATCTTTGAGTTCTCTCAACTTAACAAAGCTTCCGGATATCTTATGAAACCATGACAAATTGGTGAAGATAGATCCATCACATAACAATCTTCAAGGTGTAATACACAAATGGATATTTAATACAAGTAAATAAGCTTCTTTTTCTTTCAACTTTTTCACATGCTTTCAAAATTCTCAACATGTTCTCTATACTGATTTAGAAATATTAGATGTTAGAAACAATAGGTTGCAAGGATCACTGTTGGTTACAGTCACATCCATGATACATTTCCCTTTTGGTTGGGAACTCTTCCCAAGTTGCATATCATCCAAACCAATTGCTCATTCTCCAATTTACATATATATCATCAATCTCTCTAACAACTTTCTCTCGAAATTCACCCCCAAGATTCTTCCAACAGTATTGGAATGCTATGAAATTATCTGCTGCAAAAAAAGGTTGCAATACATTGAGTATTCCTCCATCAGATACTCATTTCGACTAAAGACCAAAGGTATAAAGTTGGAGTATAAGAATATCCATTATCCGAGATAAACTCATAGTCATTAATTTCTCATGCAATACACATAAAGGAAACATTTCAATTTAAAAGTACCACACATTCTCAATATTTCCAACAATGCTCTCTCCGGTCAAATTCCATCATGGTGGAGAACTTGACAGAACTAGAATCATTGGACCTTTCTCAAAATATGTTGTTTGGAAAAATATCCCCACAGCTAACCCAACTCACTTTCCTCCTGACCTTTTAATGTGTTCAACAATTGTCTCATAGGTCTCATACCTCATGGCTACCAATTTGAGAAGTTTCCGAACAGGTCATTCGATAGTATATAATGCAAGATTGTCTTAAAGTCCATTGCCAAAACTATGCAGAGCTTCATCGCTTATTTAAAATGAATCCAAATTTAGGTGAAGGCAATTAAGGTGATCTCCAAAGGCTAGATATATTGTACCATTAGTTCTCCATACAAAAGGTTTTCATTTCAATGAAACCAATGAGAGGTGGTTATTAATGAAACCAATGTGATCTTTTCTGTTTATTGGAACACTGCCACTCATTTTGCTTTAGGAGGACTTATATGATAGGTCTAATTGTGTAACTGTTCTTTAATTTACAACCCTTCAGCTTTGTGTCTTATTTATGTATTTTTTAAGCAGTTTTTTTTTCCGCACTCTATTCACTACAAGAGATTGGGTTTTTTAAGACAAAAAATTTTGTCTCAAGAAACCCAAATTTCATCCCAAAATATTTTTGGAGATCAAAAAAATGTTGTCTCTATTTTGTCTCAAAAAAACCATCTCAAAAGATTTTTGGAGACGAAAATCAATTTCCATCTCAAAAAACCAGTCGAAATTGTTTGAACGGGACTTTCTTTTTTTGACGAACCAATTTCATCTCAAAAGCCAGTTCGAATGGAAACCTTTCAGTTCGAACCAACAAATATGTTTGAACAATATGAAATTTTGATTCAAACTAATAACCATATTTGATCATGTTTGAATGAACCAAGTGTTTGAACAGATTTTATGCATTCGAACCAATAAATTTTTCAAATGACTTTTGTTCGAATATAAATTATGTTCATTCAAATAAACATTTTATTTTTGAAAATTCTGTTTGTTCGAATGGGGTTTTGTATAATAATGTTGTTCGAACAGCCGTACTGATTGTATTTCTTGGTTGTCGTTCGAATGGGTCTATTTTTGTTCGAATAGATTTATAAATGGTAATTTACCATTCGAACTGGTTATTTACCATTCCAACGGTATTATCATATAGAATATAATTTAATTAAAAATATTATATTAATATTACACAAATTGTAATTCAAACATCAATTGTTCAAATGTTTTGAAACATCATAATATAAAGGCAATTAGAGAAAAAATAAATTAAAGATTGTAGTCGTGGCATATAGTTTTGGGACATCATTGATTGGAACTATTCAAACATTTTTTGTTATTCAACCACATCCTCTCTTCTAATCTCACCTCTAAATCCGCTACTTGATCTAATTGGGTCAGCAAATCTTTTTTTCTTGGACCTCAATCGTTCTATCTCAAGTGTTGCTTCCTCCAATTTCTTAGTTTTGTCGTCATTCGATCTGGCTCGAGAAGAGGATTATGTTGATGATGGCTTCACGCAACGTCCTAAGCCCCTCAAATATCTAGAACATGATCCAAGAACTTGAGAAATGATCTGAGCATCGTTGACAGATGATTCATCAGATGGATCCACATTAGTTTCCTTAAGAGATATCATCTTGTCCTACAAAAAACAAAAATATTAAAGTTAGTATAAGTAACAAAAATATTATTAGACAATGGAATTAAAAAAATTTAAACTTACATAATTTGTCTCTGCTTCGGGACTGGTCCAAACACCATTACAATTTTTATGTGCTTTAGCATACAATTGGATAAAATTATAGTCAGCAGGACTTTCTTCTTCCTACAAAAGGAAAATATAAGTTATAACTTAAATCATAAAATTGTATTATATGTTAATATTTAATGGGGATGAGAATAACTTACCAATTTTTTTAGACAAATGATGAAAAAATCGAGGACCCGCATAATGGTGTATCGTTAATTTTGATCAATTTGCTTGGTTCACAGTACTCCGTTGCTAAAAACATTATTATGTCTATATGTTTAATATTTCTATCATATACTATTATAAAAAACAGCAACGAAATTACCTGATAAGCAGGATTATTAAACATATTATAAACCTTTTCTCATTTGTTTGTTGGCATTACTTGGAATGGATTTTGGCAGGCCTCTGTTGTAGTATTGAATTTCTTGTAGTATGCATGGCATCGACCTTTGTACCTCCGGAATGCATATGTGCATACGTGCGAGTAAGCGTATAAGTGCGAGTAGGCGTACCAACATAAGAAGCAAGCAACGCTACCGAATCTCCAGAGCCACCGATGTGATAATCAGGAATATCAACTTTAATTTTACCTACTTTTCTTACTTTCTCTATGTGGACACCCCTCGTAGTGCCTCGACCTCGACGCTGGCTTAGAACAGCTATATATACAGTAATTAAAGCATACATTTTAATTTAATTTAATTATTTTATAGATATATTACTTAAATTGAGCATAAAATGTAGTATTTAATGTGATAAAATACCTTGCTCTGGGTCTTGTGATGTTGGTCCACTATTGATAGCAAGTGAACCACACGGAGAGTCGGTAATGGATGGGAATGGTGCACATGTTGCTTTGCTTTTGGGAGGTATATTTGTTTGAAATTGTAACAAATTATTATTCAAACAAACGTTACGGATATTTATGCGGATACCTTCACCTTTACCGTTCGGGGAGTGAGTATTACTATCTCACCCTCTATTATTTCTGATTTTATTGGTATCCCGAACGTGATGGGCACATACCCTACACTGGCTGCGCTGGATGCAGGGATAGATGTCGAAGGTGATAGTGAGGACGATGCTCTAGCATATGATGGTCTCACAAACGATGAGGTTCGTCAAATGATGCTAGACACTTCGGCTCCTCCATATGATGGCAGCAAGGTCATTAGGCAAGTAGACTGTACAGCATTTTTTAGAATGCTAAATTTAATTGTTTCCACTAACATCGATCCAAGGAAATACAAGATGGATTTCAGCATCAAGTGAGCTAGATTGATGTAACGAATAGCTCGAGAAGAGCCGATTGATCTGCCATTATATTTCTTCCACCAGATTTGATCTGAGTCAAGCTATTCTAGTGGAGGCAGTCTACCTTTTGCACTGATGATGTCTAACCTCCTAATCCAATTGGGGGTTAATGTGCAAATGACTGAGAGGAGGCAGCCATAGATTAGGCCTCTTAACAAGATAACATTCAGCAGGAGTAAGGGTCACTTGTGAAAGACTCAAGTTAATATTCTAGCAGCACAAGATTGTGGCATGTCGAATGATCCAACTTCTACTCCTGCCAGTATTCAGACACAACCTGTTAGGGCTATTTTGGATGAGGTACGATCTTTGCTCAAGGAGCATCGCCGACTTTTGATCAAGGAGATTTTTTATTCCATCATGGGGAAGCTTCACGAGATGGAGGAACGCATTGTTGCCTTACAGGAGAATTTTGGCTACATACTAGATAAATAGTTTTAGTTTTTATTTGATTTTTTTATGTTGCATCGAAGGTACAATATATTTTTGAAATGTAATTAGAGTATGATTTTTTATTTTTGGTGTTTCCTAGCTTGTTTATTGTCAAAAATATTGTTTTCTTATTTTACTAAAGTAATATTTATTTAACTAAAAATCTTATTTACCATAAAAGAACTCATTCAAATATTTTTAAATTAATTACATAAAATTAATTTATGAATATGAAATATTTTAATTCACCATAAATAATACTATATAATATATCTATATTTTTTATATTTTGAAAATGATAACTAATAAATTAAAAAGATATTTATTTGTAAGATATTTTGGATGCCTTTCAATAAATTACTATGATTAAACAATCTCATTCGAACGTTTAATTTGGGTTTGAACAAAGTTCATTCCCGTTCAAACAGAAAACTTCTGTTCGAACAGTATCGAATCAAATTCCCACCGACTTTTTTATAATTTCCCACCAAAAAAGTCGTTCGATTGACTAAATGTGGTGTTCAAATTAGTTTGAATGTAATTTCTTGGAACGAATAAAAAGCGTCCCAAGGTCATTCTAATAACAGTGTCCCAAACAGTAAATGCCTCCCGTCGTTTTTTAGGAATGAAATTTAAATTTCATCCTTAGATCTCATTTTTTGGAATGATTTTTGTTTCGTCCCAAACAAAAATCATTCCAAAAACGAATTTTTGTTGTAGTGCTTTTTGCGTGGGTCACTAAATAGTTTAGTAAATTGTCAAGTTCTCTCACAAGTATTTTAATAGAATTTCCCATTCCTTTTTCTCGGATACTACTTTGGAAAACTTTCTTGAATATTGGGCCGATTTGTTGTGATTATAAATTATTCCTTGTGAGAAAAAGATTATAAATTTTGAAGTTTCCCAAGTATTTTCCTTTTCTTGTAGGCAGATTAATGATGATAATTTTCTTGTTTAAATTTTTGGTCTTGGAAGAGACATTATTGTTCATTATTCCAAGTCTCCCATGATCTCTTTAAAAGCGCTTTGAATTGAGTATTTTCCTCTTCTTATGCAATTGTGGCAGCCACTGGCAGGAGCATTTGAGGAGTATTGTATATAGGATCCCACTTGCTTTGTGGAAGTAAAAGTAATGTCTTTAACTATCAACAAACCGTACCCTTAAGTTTGTACTTGATATGAGTATAATGCACCACCCAAGTGTTTAAATATATATGAGTTTGGATGAATTGATGCACTTAAATTATTGAATTAGATGCAAATGGTGCCCTTAATATTTGTTGATGGGAATATTAAGTTGTCATTTAAGAGTTGAAGATTGATAGGTTGATGTTTTCACTTGATGTTTCCAGTTTACGATCAAATAACTCATGTCCATGCAGGTTGTTGGGTATAATAATCATGTCCCGGGATGGTTTCCGGCCTTGCTAATATAGTGTAATAAAAATGTAGGGGAATTTGACCGTATGGAAAAGTAGTGTTTCTTGAATATGTTATAACATTGAAGTATTAAAGGTAGATTTGTTATAAATTACTCAACTTGTTAAATGTAGTTTTCATCTTAATCACACTACATTTCCCTTTAACATTATTGACCATTAAAGGAAAAATCAGCAGAACAGCTAATTGCATAGACCAAAAAAAAAAATTGTTCAGCACGTATTTGCAGCGAAATTTAAAACGTTGTGAAAGGCTTAGCCAAATTCCATCAAAAAGTTGTTGCCGCGATTTTAGTTCGACAGTAAATTTCTTTGCGGCAATTACATTTCGTCAGAAATTTCTATTGCAGCAAATAGCCGTCGCCATAAAATCCAATTTGGACCTCTGAAACTATCCCGACGACGCACAAAATCATCAGTATAAAATTTTTGCGATGATTGGTTTGCATCAGGAATGATTTCAATTGCTACAATTTCAATTCACCTTTGGAATAGGTGTTTACATTCACGACGGTTTTTATACTATTTACAGCTATTATATAATCGACAAGTATAAGTTTTCCCAGCGATTTCAATTGACCGTTGCAATAGTTTCTTCATTTGTGGTGATTTATTCAATATTTGCGGCAAGTATATTTCGCTATAAATAGGTTTTCCCAACGATTTTTCCCAACGATTTAATTCCTTATTTGCGGCAAAACAATAGCGCGGGGAAAAGTAAATATTTGCGATGATTTTTTGTATTCGCTAGGAAAAAACAGAAGTGAATAAACAAATGCAACGATGTATAAATCGCTAGGAATACTAATATGCGGCGATTTTAGGCATTTTTTCCAGCAAAATAAATCACTGGAAAAGCTGTAGTGAGCTTGTAATTTAATTCTTCCGTGAGAAACTTAATTCATATTATGAAATGTATGTATGTATGCCCAAATAACTAGTTTAGTAAATTCTCAAGCTCTTGCAAACCAAGAATCGAAGTGAGTTATATATATCATGCAATGTATGTATGCATGTATGATTGTATGCCCAAACTATAAGAGTCTTTTATATTTCCAGTTTTGATATATATATATATATATATAAAACAAGAGATTTTTAAAATGAACGTCTTTGACTGATCATATCAAAGTTTGTTCCTTGTCGTGAGTACTTGTATGTTTCTTTCCTTTCTTTTCCACAACAAGCTATCAAGTAATTTCCAAGTCTTTTCGTCTTCTTCTCGGCATATTTTACATTGATAATTTTCTCGTTTATAAATCTCAGGTCTTGGAACAGACATTGTAATCTCTTTGTTAGTTTATTGAAAGTCTCCCATGATCTCGTAAAAAAAGTGTTCATGTATGGGTCCTTGTATTTTCTCTGCTTATAAATTATTCCTTGTGGGAAAAAAGATTTAAAAATTGACTTAATGCGGTAATCATCTTAATTGAGAGAATGGATAATTATATATGGTACTATATTTACCTCCATGTCAGCCCAAACATTAAAAATGGCTTGCAAAATCTAAAGATTGTTTTAAAAACACAAAAGAAATTTAATATGAATAAAAAAATAAATCTTTTAAAAAAAATTTAAAAAAAAAAAAGAAAAAAAAGGAATATATTATCATTATTTGTCAAAATTTTTACGTGGTTTACAAACTAACTAGTTTAGTAAATTGTCAACTTCTTTGCAAACCAAGAAGTCAGTAATAAATTGTTGGGAAAACAAAATGACGACCAATGAGGAACACACTACAAAAAATTAAAATGATATCAGTCTCTGTTCCTTGGCATCAGTCGTAAGTTTCCATTCTTTTCCACAACAAATTAATTATAAAGTTTCCTATCCACTCCACTTGCATCATTGCTTGCTTGAGCACTACTTACTATATAAATAAAGAGCCCTCCGCTTCTTCTTCTCTCACTATCTCATTGCTCTAAAACATTATTAGTCCCAAACCATGCCTACATGTTTGCGCTTTCTCTTCTCTGATCTCTTAGTGTTGTTCCTTCTTTTACTCACGGCATCTTTGTCTTCTCCACAACCATTTTGTCATCAAGATGAGAGCTTAGCTCTTATGCAATTCAAGGATAGCTTTATCATACACAAAGATACTTTTTGGTCTTGCCATCCCAAGGCTACATCATGGAGTGTAGAAGCAGAGCATGGTAGATCAGATTGCTGCTCATGGGAAGGGGTTGAGTGCAACCCCCACACAGGTCACGTTATTGGCCTTGACCTTAGTGACAGCTGTCTCTATGGTTCTATCAACTCCAACAACAGCCTCTTCCGCCTTTCTCATCTTCAGAGCCTTAATCTTGCTTTAAATGACTTCAATTACTCTAAAATCTCATCTACAATTGGCAATCTTTCATGGCTAACATATCTTAATCTCAGCCACTCTTATATTGCAGAAGAAGTCCCCTCCGAAGTTTCATACCTCTCCAAGTTGTCGTCTCTCGATTTATCTTCCAATTCTAATTTAATTATTGGAAATCTCACAAGGTTAGTCCAAAACCTAACCCGCCTCGAAGAGATTGTTCTTAGTGGAGTCATGATATCGTCCATAGTACCTGAAAGCTTGGCAAATTCTTCTTCTTTGAAGACTCTAAAGCTAGAAGGTTGTGGATTGTACGGGAAGTTTCCAACTAGAATATTTCAGCTACCACAACTACGGGACCTTTCGATAGGAACCAATGAAGATCTCACTGGTCAGTTGCCCGAATTTCATTCCAGCACTATCCTTCAAGTTTTATCTCTTTCTGAAACAAGTTTCTATGGTAAACTACTGACTTCAATTGGAAACCTGAATTCCTTAGAGATCTTAGATATTGCTTATTGCAATTTCTCTAGATCGATCCCAAATTCTCTCTGGAACCTTACCCAACTCACTGATCTAGACCTCTCAGGGAACTCGTTCGATGATTCGTCATGCCTCACCAAAGCCAGTTCTAATCACACTTTTCCATGTTTACAATATTTATATTCTCTAACTTAACAGAGTTCCCGAATTTCCTACGAAACCAGAACAAACTTGTGCAACTAGATATATCAGAAAACAATATTCAAGGTATATTACCCAAATGGATGTTTAATGCAAGTAAAGAAAACCTTCAATATTTATTTCTTTCTAACAACTTTATCACGGGTTTTGAAAATTCTCAAGATGTTCTTCACTTTCCAAATCTACAAACACTGAGCCTCCAAAATAACAGGCTATAAGGATCGTTCTCGATTCCTCTAGTTGCTCCATCTTTTCAAGATTTATATCTTTCTAACAACTTTCTCACGGGCTTTGAAAATTCTCAAGATGTTTTTCACTTGCCAAATCTACTAGTTTTATACCTTGACAATAACATGTTGCAAGGGTCTCTCCCAATTTCTCAAATTCCACCATCTATTCAATATTTATATCTTTCTAACAACTTTCTCACGGGTTTTGAAAATTTTCGAGATGTTCTTCACTTGCCAAATCTACAAGCACTGGACCTCCAAAATAACAAGCTGCAAGGATCATTCCCCATTCCTCTAGTTGCTCCATCTATTCGAGATTTATATCTTTCTAACAACTTTCTCATGGGCTTAGAAAATTTTCAAGATGTTCTTCTCTTGCCAAATCTACGAACACTGGACCTTGAGAATAACAACCTGCATGGATTGTTCCCAATTCATCTAGTTGCATCATCTATTCGATATTTATATCTTTCTAACAACTTTCTCATGAGCTTTAAAAATTCTCGAGATGTTCTTCCTTAGCCTAATCTACAAAGCTTGGACCTCCAAAATAACATGCTGCAAGGATCATTCCCGATTTCTCAAATTCCACTATTTATTCAAGATTTATATCTTTCTAACAACTTTTTCACAGGTTTTGAAAATTCTCGAGATGTTCTTCCCTGGCCTAATCTACAAACGTTGGACCTTGAGAATAACAGCCTGCAAGGATCTCTCCCTATTCCACCACCATATGTCCAACTTTATCGAGTCAAGAAAAATGCATTTACAGGAGAAATTTCATCGTTGTTTTGCAATCTGAGTTCACTTTATGTGCTTGATTTGTCCTATAACAATTTGAGCGGCAAGTTGCACCCATGTTTATGCAACTCAAGCCAGTCTTTGACAGCACTTGAACTACAAAGCAATAACATCGGTGGAACCATCCCCGATGCATGGGCAAAAGGGTGCAGCTTAAGGATTATCAACTTGAATCACAACCAATTACAAGGTCGGCTCCCAAGATCATTGGCCAATTGTAAGGAGTTAGAGTATCTTGATGTTGGTTACAATAACATCCATGATACCTTTCCCTTATGGTTAGGAACCCTTCCCGAGCTGAAGATTTTCATTCTTCGCTCTAATGGATTTTACGGTGCAATAAGAAATATCCAAACCAACTGCACATTCTCCAACTTGCATATCATCGATCTCTCCCACAACAATTTCTCTGGAGATTTGCCCGCAGAATGCTTCCAAAGGTGGAACGCCATGAAATTATTTGGTGCAAAAAAGTTGCAATACATGATGGATTACAATTCAGGCATCCTTTACTCAATTACACTAACAACCAAGGGTATAGAGTTGGAGTATGAGAGGATCCAAGATGAACTCATAGTCATTGATTTATCATGCAACAGATTTGAAGGAGAAATTCCAGAAGTAGTGGGAAACCTAAAAGGATTACACATTCTCAATTTCTCCAACAATGTTCTCTCAGGTCATATCCCATCATCGTTGGCAAACTTGACGGATCTAGAATCATTGGATCTTTCTCAAAATAAGTTATTTGGAGAAATACCCCCACAACTCGCCCAACTCACTTTCTTGGAGATTTTTGAAGTGTTCAACAATTGTCTCACAGGTTCCATACCACATGGAAGTCAATTTGAGAGATTTCCAAACAATTCTTTCGATGGTAACCCAGGATTGTGTGGAAGGCCATTGTCAAAAGCATGTGGAGATTCACTACCTATACCTCCAACGTTAACGTTTGAAGGAAATCAAGGTTTAGTATCTCCATTTGAATTTGGGTGGAAAGTAGTAGCGATGGGGTACGTGTGTGGATTTGTAATAGGATTTGTTATTGGACAATGGGTGATCACAAAGAAGCAAGATTGGTTTGTAAATACCTTTAGAATTAAGAAATAGCAACAAACTCGAGAATGAATAATTAATATATTTATAAAAATCTATATACATATATATATATATATATATCTATATATGTATGCTGGCTTCAAGAATTGTAATTGTATCCACCCATCAATGGTGGCAAAATAGAATAAGTTGATGTTAATTGTTATAATGATAATCGAAATACAATTCTGGATGTGATAGTTTTGTGTGTGTGTATGAGAGAGAGAGAGCGAGAGAGACCTTAATTCATTTATAAAATTAATTTCATAACTGATGTTTATCATTTCATGAAAACCTATTTTCAAGCATGGTTTTTTGCACATCCAATATATCATCAAAGAATGTCTCATAATGATGAAAAAGTATTGGTATTTAAGCTTTTTTTTTTTTTATAACTATAACAAGTCCCACAACAAATAATATAGTATTCACATGTCAAACTTGCAAGTAGCAAATGTCATATTTAAAGTGTATTATGAGATAAGAACTATAAACAAGGCCATGCATGCTGCTACATCATGTTCTTTCCACACGTTTCAGCACTAGGGTTGCTAAATGGGCGGCTAGCACCCTCCCACACGTCACATCCACGACTGGGTGGTGTGGCGTTTTAACCCCTCACCCTACCTCTACCCGTCGAATGAGCCAGCATGCAAGATGCCCACCCCACCTTCCGGCCATAACTAAAAATCAAATCATTTTAACAAATTTCTTCCTTTTTGTTAATTTCGCAATTCCATGCACATGCAAACTAACAAAGATGCAACATGCAAAAGAAATCGGGAAACATGTAGAACTTGACAACATCAGTGTTTAATTTCTGTACTCTCAATAACTCGTTCACTCGTTCAAATTAATGAAGTATAGAGTAAGCCCAACGGCACAAAGTTTAAAGAATCTAAATATGCTCATTTAACAATAAATGGTTTTATAAATGAAGAACCGATTACCAACTTAACAAAGAACTTTACGATATTGATTGAAATTCAGAAGTACAGACCCCCAAAGAAAAAGAAAATTATAAACTTTACAATAAATAAGGAATAAAACAAACTCTCTAATCGAAATCATCGACAGTAAGCCAGTCATTTGACTCCTCACCTTCTGAATCTTTATCTCGAGAATTTGATTTGTCTGCCTTTTGCCGGCCACCACCAACCTGAGACTCGGGACTTCCCTTCAGTTGAACCCAGTCATTGCATCCACCGGGTGAAGAAACCTTGGTTTCCTCAGCTGAGTTAAGGCCTGATAGTCTATTAGAGAGATCATTATCATCATCCTCTAGATCACTGAATGAAATGTCCTCCTCTTGTACAAGCTTTTTCTGGGCACAAACCGAAGTGCCTGTATCAATATGTTCTGCTTCCAACCACTTTTCAGTATTCTGTTCAGCATTCATTTCTACTACTGCACTTATGATCTCAGTTGAAACCTTCTCCTCGGATGGCATATTCTCACCTTGTGGCTCACTGACCAGCTTGCTGCCATCTTGAGACACATCAAGAGTCTTTGTCTTGTCATTCTCCATCTGTGCATTCTTTTGTAGCTTTTGCAAAAGTACATCTCTCACCTCTACAATCTACAAAGAAGAAACGCATTTTAAGAAAGATGCATTCATTTAAAAACGTGAAAACTATGAAAACCGAAAGTTGCATTCCTAAAAATGTAAATGGGAAATGAATACATTATTTTTATTTTATTTTTACTTCACAGATGAAAAGTAAATAAACATTCTTCAGTAGTTTTCAAAAATCTTGTGTGGAATATAATACCATCACTTTACAAGGGATGCCCATAGACCAGTGTTTCTGGACAATACAAAAGTGAAACATTTTGAAAGTGAAGTTTTTCTTTAATTTCTTGCAAGTGCGAACTGTTTTTAAACAACAAAAAGGGGGCTAAAATGGAAGCCAAATATTGGGTAATAGTAGCTTTAAAAGTAGCAACTTATCTCCTTCAGAGTAATACAGAAATATGAAGGATGAAAAGTTTGAAGGCCAGTTCAAAGGAAAAAGAATTATAACATATAAACAGGAAAAGGTGGCTATGGAGCCTTTTGATGTCTAAATAAGACAAAAGTATAGCAGATCTCTACTAAAATGTATAGAGTTTACTAGAATCTCAAACATATAATTGTCGAGCATAATGGCACATAAACAATCCCCGTAGTAACATAGCTGCATCTTTTCATTAAAAATTAGCCTACTCTGGTTTCCCACGTTCAGTTGAGCATACCAAGGCTTTCCACATTTTACACTTTGGGATTATTGATTTCCACAACTTACGATTTTGGATTAGTGACAGGATGCTATATATTTGGAATAAATGCAATGAAGGCAACCCCGCAAGGGAAAGCAAAGGGGATTTAGAATTTAGAGACACGGAGAGAAAGAGTAGAACTAAAAACGAATATAACAGCACTAGGTTGCATGATAATGGCTCATAACAAGTCATGCACACCGTGGGCCAATATTTTCAGTGGTATGACAGTCACAACAGGCACTGCACCCTACAGGAGTATTAGCATCATTA
Source organism: Juglans microcarpa x Juglans regia (assembly GCF_004785595.1). Lineage (NCBI taxonomy): Eukaryota > Viridiplantae > Streptophyta > Magnoliopsida > Fagales > Juglandaceae > Juglans > Juglans microcarpa x Juglans regia. Next base: position 31,534,646 of record NC_054597.1, read on the forward strand.
GTAGCTAAAGCTAATACATGCATAAGACATATTCACAATCATATAGAAGAATCAAGATGCATATAATCCAACCCCAGAGAAGATGCCAGTCATACTTGAGAACCTAAAACGTATTACCTTCTCTTTGGAAGAAGAACAACTAATTTCTTTGCTGGCATATTTGGTTTAGCATGGTGCAGGACAATATATTAAGAAAACGTCATGGTAAAAAGCAGAAATAACTGCAACTAAGTGGCATGGCGTTGAGCTGAAAGGTCGGATAAACAGTCCATGAGGTCATTTCCAGACCCAGAGAGGGAAGTGCTAGATGATTATTTGGTCAATCTACCTATTGTTTTGCCCATATTAAATTAATGCATGCAAACACAATTGAAAAGGAGCAACAGACAATATAAGAGAACAAAAAGCTTGCCTTAGATGTTGACAGAAGCTCAAAATCATGTTCACTCAATCTTGGCAGCAATAATATGAAATAAACCATCCAAAATTGTTGTTCAGTCATACATGTCTGAAGTTTAGCTCTAAGAGATGCCAGATTCTGGGCCAACCTTTCAACGGTAGAAGCATGTTCTCTCTGAGCATCAGACATGTTGAAATCTGCAACAAAATAAGCAAAACAGATTATGTTTACCATGAATCTCCATTGGTTTGTTCCATCATATATCACCAGAAAAACCAGTAGTTGTGGTAGTGCTCCCATCACATAAGAGATCCATGAAATTTAAGGATTCATATGCAATATGCTACAGATCCTCCAATGACCTATTAATGCATAATATTCTGCTTTCATTGACACATTTTCCAACAGCAGTTAGCAAGTTTTCAATTGTTAGACCTTGCTGCCTCAATAGGGCTGTAACAAGCATGGTTAGGCATAGCTGAGCAGACTGGTGACCCTCTAGCCAATATCCATGAAGAGGAGAATGTTTCATCTTGTTAATAGGTTCCATAGCCCACTAATCGTACAACTTTTTTCAGATTCATTTTGCTACTACAGAACCCCTAGGAGTTGGCTCAAGTGGTAAAGGCCTTGGGCTTGGTGGTATGCTACCCCTAGGTCTTAAGGTTCAAATCCCCTTGCGTGCAAACAATCTCTAGGGGCCATCAGACTGGGGGATTTTCTTTTTAAATTACCCAAGATGCACTTGCGAGAAACTCCTTGCTGAGAGCCTGTGCACCCCCGGGATTAGTCAAGACGTTGTTCCTGGACACCCGGTGCCAATCAAAAAAAACTTTAGCTACTACAAAAACCTAGTTCATGGTTCTCTACCATCACCAAGAATGGTAAGCCATTCAGAAATCGTTTGGAACTTGTTTCAGTATTTGACTTAAATTTTGTATTTTCATCCAACTTCTGGAGGCAAAGTGGAGCCAGCATGGGGGCCTTCCCGAGTTGGAGTTAGAACTTAAGAGTTCAGGATTTCCCTAATTCAGGACCAACCTTGGGAGTAAACCCAAGATGCACAACCTATGTATCTGGTAATCTAAGGAAATCAGGGGAATCAAATCAGGATGTCTAAGCAGAAATCTTTTTTTTTTTATAAGTATGTCTAAGCAGAAATCTCATCAAACCCATCAATTGAACATTAGGATGTACCCTTATGGTTGCTCCTAAAAAAAGTCTTCTTTTTTTTTATTTTTTTTTTTTACAAGTAAGAAGAATTTATTAATCCACATAATTAGGCAATGTCCAAGTACACAAGAACCATACAAGATAAAAACCTAATTACAAGCTAAGCGCTGTGAAAAACAGCATAAAATTCATTAAAGCTAATCCCATTCAATCTCTAAACCCTCCCATTGAACGTTCCCTATCATCAAAACAACAAACATTCCTTTCATTCCAAGTACACCACATTAGATATAAAGGCACCATCTTCCAAACAAGCGCAATTTGACGGTTGCCCCAAATTCCTGTCCAACATGACAATAAATCTGTCACCCTCCTAGGCATTACCCATGTGGTATCAAGCCTAGTAAAAATTTCATCCCATAAAGCCTTAACCACATCACAGTGAAGAAGAAGGTCATCCACCGATTCTCCATTTCTTTTACACATAAAACACCAATCCATTATAATAATACCATGCTTTCTCAGCTTGTCGATAGTCAGAGTTTTCCCATGGGAAGCCAGCCAACCAAAGAAAGCAACCTTGAGAGGTACTTTGCTTCTCCAAATGCTCTTCCAAGGTTGAAGAAAGAATCGACCTAAACTTATAAAAGGAGCTGACCAAAAAATTCTTATTCCCTGAATGAATCCAAATCAACCTATCCTCCCCTCCAGCCTCTAAATTCAGTGCATATAACACGCTGTAAAATTCAGTGATGTCCCCCACCTTGCAATCCTGAACAGCTCTAATAAACCCCACGGACCACTCAAGAAAACCAGTAGAAATGTCCATATAATCAGCAACAGAGGCATCCTTATCCAATTCAATCCTAAAAAGAGAAGGGAAGCATTCTTCAAAGCAACATCCCCACACCATATATCATGCCAAAATCTGATACGTGTACCCCTTCCCAACCCAAATCTGAAATTTCTGAAAAGAACTATTAATGCAGCGCGGACCTTAACATCTTAATCCTAGCTTGGACTTGACTAGTTTACTTGAAGTACTCCTTTTATCGGTTTTTTTTTTTTTTTTTTTTTTTTTTTAGATCGGAAGTTTACTTGAATTACTGACAATATATTAATAATCAGAATCAAAACTGGAAAATTGAAAGCATACAAGGAAGGATTAACAATTCCGATCAAACTGAAAAGGAAAAACAATAATTAAAACGTTTACAACATTAGAATAAAAATGAATAGAAAGCAAAAATATGCCTTACCGTTATCGAGTGGTAAAGGAAAGTCGGTCCATAGCTCGGGGCGCGTCGAAATCTCGCTCACAAAATCAAGGACTTCATCGGTTACCCCAGGTACACCATCATCAATACGATCTTCTTCGTTCTCTTCCGAAGCTTCATCATCCTTGACTTCGTTTTCCTCGAGCTGCAACAAGTTCGAAGCGAGCCTCGAGATCTCACTCACCGCTTTGTTACTGGACAGAAGCGAGAGGCCGCTCCGAAAGCTCCCACCGATTTCGACGAGATCGTTCCGGATCCCGATGAGCGCGTGCGACTGCGATGACGACGAAGGATCGGAAGAATCACCAGCGGCAGGAATGGCAGTTGTCAGAGGAGAAGGTGGTGGTGCCAGGAACTCGGCAACGCCGCGAAATCGACTGCCAAGGGTTTGGCCGAGAACGGAAAGGTCGTCTTTGACACCACGTGGAGTGGTAGAGGGGCTGTGGTCCGGAGACGACGAGTGGTGGGAATCGGATGAGTCTGGGCCGTCTAATTGGAACGATTTCAACAGCCAAGACATTGCAATCGCTCCGTTATCGTAAAACTGGAAACTTGAGAGAGAACATGTGGATTGGGAGGGATGGGGTTTGATGAATTCGAGAGAGAAATCAGAGGATGAGAGGCGGCAGGACTTGTATTGATCAAGCTCCTTAGATTTTTTTTTTTTTTTTTTCGATTTTCTGTTAAATATAATAATTAATTATATTATAAATACCTTTCTATCCGAAATGTAAAGCGAAAGAATCAGTGCTAATTATTATTTTTAATTATTAATTATTTATTATTATTATTTCCCCTTCATTCGTCTGACTCTCTTTCCCTTTTTGGTTTAGCTTCTGCTTGGCTTTATCGGAGTTGGGAGGCTTTTCTCCGATTGAGATCGCTGCGGTGGAGTTGGACGTAAGGATGTGATATTGCCACGTCACTTTTCTTGTAATGCTATTTATTATTTTATTACTCATCCTATTTTCTTAAAGAATTATTAATTATTTATCATTAATCTCTCAATCATTTAATACATCTAATGATAATAGAAACATGATAATTACAACGATAGTCAATAATATCATTCTTATTATATATAATTTATTATTTTTAGTATTTATGTATTTATAACTTTAGACATAAAACTTATTTTAAAATTTAAATTCAAATTTCATAATGTTTAATATATCGTAATATTTTCCTTCTCGTATTTTATCATTTCTAATAAAACATATATAATATAATGTTTATATAATATAATTTAATTTTAAAAATTGCACACATACGACTTACTAGTGCGACAAGCCTTGCACTCATATTCTAATCATTTTACTTATAAATTAGCGTGAAGAATTAACAATTCATATTTTGCTGATACGGCAAGATTCTCCTAGCTGTTACGACAAAGCTCCCTTATGGCTTATCTTGCCATCAAAGGGAAGGGGTACGAGGATTTGAGGAGGAGGAAAAGTGGACTCGAGATGTGTTGGTATTAATTGATTGAGCTGACCAAAATATGCATTTAGGGGTACAAGATGAGGTATTCGGGTCATTTTAGTGGTCAAACATAGTATAAAATGACCAAAATACTTCATATTTTACATCAAATAGATCAAGTGAAATAGAGATGATGATCATATTCTCTTGACAAGACATGATAGCATATATTATTATGAGGTTGCCGATGAAGAGAGAGATGATAAATTGCTGAGACAATTCTATTGACTTTTATTATGTCTATATAAAAAAATTCAACTTTTTTAAATTTTAAAATAAAAATAATATTAAAAATATATATATTCTAATAATATTTTATTCAATTTTTAATTTTTATCTTAATTTTCTCACCTATAAAAACAAACGAGACTAAGACAGAAGGCGAGAGAGATTCCTGCCCGAGGCCGGCCCCTGTATGGCTTGATAATCATTAAACTGCAAGGGCGGCTGCAGCAGCATTCATTCTTAAGCATCAATGTACAATCTTGAATTAATTCATAACCAAAACTAGAGTTTCAAAACTGACCAAGAGCCACATTGAAATGTCTACTCATTACATAAATGGAGTATGGATGGTTCAGACTACAAATCATTCGTATCATCTATAGAAAAACCTTAATACAAGAAAGAGGGAGAAAGGAAAATCAGAGAAATTAACAAGAATATATTTCCTGCTAAAGCATCAACCAGTAAGCAGGTACTAAAAAAATACCTAAAATAAGCTGGCACTCTTGACTAATTATTCAACAATGAATATCACCCTAGCTAACTACTGCACAGACACAACATATGGTACACATCTGTCTATACTTTGATATTTTGCTTTCACAATATCCAAAAACCAGCTTCTCTCCCATTTACTTTCTTCCTGTGTTTCCAAGTAAAGAATGTATTCTTTGGACAAAGCATCTAGATAAAGCCTGTATATGGATTGTAGGCTTGAACAGGCATACCTGGGCCATAGGGGTGGTAGACACTGGCTCCATATTGATTTCCAAAAGGATTTAAACCAGGTTGTTGTTGTGGGCCCATCATCATCATCTGCTGCTGCTGCAACATAAAAGCCTGCTGCTGGTTGAGCATTGCTGCCATCTGTACATTAGGTGGTGCAGCCACAGCATTGGAGGCAAAAAAGGGATCTTGTGCTGTCTGATGCACCATGGTACCGGCCATTGGGACCGGCTCCCATGGGTTGTAGCTCACATTCTGGTTATTTCTTCGGATTGCATCATCGTAAAGGCTGTCTAGTGTAAGCTTGTCTAATCCTCCCGCCTATTTACAATACCAGCATAGTTGGAAAGCATTGTCAGTCATTATACTTAGCCAAAGGAGAAGTATCATTCATTACTATAACAGATACCAGTCATTAGTGAAAAAGCAAAAGAGAGATTGTTGTGTGTTTGTGTAAGTGACTCAGTGAGTGCGAGAGAGAATTTTTCCCTACGGTGAGGCATTCTTAGAGAAAACTATGACAACCACAAAATTTACTAAACCAATTAAATTTTTTTTATAAGATAATCTTCACAAATTCATTAAATGTTAAACGTAAAAACATAAGATCTTAAGGGAAAATGGTGGGGGAAAAGTAAAAGATCAAGTACCAATTTGCTAGCAGGTGTTGCACTCTCATTTGAGCTTGGAGCAGTAACAAGTGCCAACTCCCAGCCCATAGTTCCTCCATTTACATGATTTGGAGCCGTAGATATTGGTTGATCGGCTGCAACAACCACCACAACAAAACATGGGAGCTCCCTCCAATCAATGAATAATTTCTTGAATCTCGATTTAACTTTAATCTGATAGGGCAAATTAAATATAACCAATTTCCTTTAAGTTCTGTATCTGTCCTGAACATAAGAGCACCAAATCTTGGAACAGAACCAGGTCAAGTTGACTTTTATCTGGGACTAAATTCAGTTCTCAACCTGAGCGTTAGCTAGACACTACATTGGAATATTCAACAAAGAAAAATGCCTTACCAACTGGAACAATGGCCAAAGCCAGAGCATTCTTCTCATCTAATTCTGAAGCTTCTGGAGTAGGATCATTCAAACCCTAGAAACCGAAGGAAAAAAAAAAAAAAAGACATTACCTTTAGGAAACTGTTAAGGACTATGCACATTTATGGTCATGCTTAAGTGGTAAAGGAGTGTTTAACCACGACGCAAATCTTTTTTATTAAAATATGCACATATGATTCAGATTAACTACAAAGTTTTCAAGACAATAAGAAGCAAGATTTTGAGGATTACCAGCAAATCAGGTTCAGCTACAGGCAATTCAACTTTGACTGGCTCAGGCAGAGATGGGGGCGACGATAATTGACGTTCCACCTGCACCTCTGGGGCCTTATTATATTCTATGGCAAGGACTTCCTTAGGAGCGGAAATTTTATTGTCAAGCAGCTGCTTGGTCAAATTCAAAAATGTAGGAAGTAGTTATCAAACTATACTTATTGGTCAGAAAATTCTATTACTCAGAACAATGAAGATAAAATGATAATAACAATTCCTTTAATAGAGCAAGAGGAGAGAAAAAAAAGGGAAACAAAGAATAGAAGCAAAGAGTAGGAAAAAAATAAAGGTAAACTGAGACTCATGTCGCTTTTCACATTATACCTAGTTGTCTCCACATTCTACTGCACCGTCCTTTTACTTAAAAAAGATGGGACATCATATGAGATTACATATTTGCAGAAATAAACATACTGCTCCAGTGAGAAAAGGCCAAATTTTAGTATTCATTTAACTTATTGCCGATGTATTTGTAAGCTATGTTAGACATGTTATTATAGCTACTAATTGATGTGGGACAAAAATTGCAGTGGTCCTAATACAAATTGATGCAGGATCCTCAAGAAACTTGGCACTAGATCCGGTTTCTTGGTCAGTGATAGCTGATGTTCTTTTGATCCAAGTCTAAGAAAGTTTAACAAAGACCAGTTCCATACTTGATCCTTGCGAAATGTTGAACCTCGTGGAGCTTCTCTCACATACTCTTCCATGGCTTGTAGAAATGATGAAGGTGGCTTCATAGGAAACAAATAGTGTATTTAATAAAGAATTAATAAAAAAACAATAATAAACTCAAAGACAGATGCTCCAGAAGGCAACACAACTTAGACACCCAACCTGCTCGATCTTAATAAACCTCTCTCCACGGCCAATATCAAGATCTTTACATACTTCATAAAATTCTGATAGTTGCCCAGCCTGAAAAATAAACATGCCAAAATTTCATGAAGTAAACTACTTCCCTTACAACCCTATGCAACATTCTATACTTGTGCAAATTTTTCCAGAAAATACTACCTGCTGCCCTGCCCTCCTGTATATATCCAGAGCCTTCATAGCATCCTGGCGTTGCATCTCAAAGAACTGTCATAATTAAGAATATCATAAGGAACCCTTTTTGCAGAATATCCCAATTTCTTATCGAACAAGCCAGGATCAGATCCAACCTTGTCAATCAAATTGACTGTACCATCACTTATGGCTTGATAAATTTGTATGCTTTCCAAAGCCACCTATTTGAATGAGAAAATTCGCCAAGGCATGAGAAGAAAATCAAGTTAACTAAAGCCAAAACATAGGATAAGAAAAATGGTTACAACTTTCACCTACCATTGAAAGTGCTAACTGAATCGCAAAGTTATGAAATGCTGCCCCTTGTGGCTGAACAATTTTAATCAACATCCACCATTAGAAGAATAAAAGATCATGCTAATTCTTCCAGAAGTTCCAAAATGATGGTACCCAATATATTGGTAGAATTTGACTTAAAATTGACAGGGGCTGGCAACCATCATTTGCATTTAACAAGCAGTCATCATTGTGTGGGGTACAAACCAATTGTTGTAAATTAATTGAGCTATATAAATTACCTGGCAACCAAGCACACGAAAAAGTAGCTGTTGTAATGCTGGCAACTGCTCAAGCAATTCAGTAGTGTCCAGATCTTTCGTCCTCTATATCAAATTTGCAGCTATTAGTTCTCATTGTGTCACAAGATCACTAAACTACAGTTTCACAAGTTAAATACCATGCATGGGAGGAAAATATGGAAATAAATTTCCGCGAAGATCCAATGGATTATGTGTATTAAACACAAAGTTATGAAGGATAGTTACAGTAAGGAGGATAAAAGAACGAGCAATAACAGGTGAGATAAGGTTCTGATTAGTAATAACTCTACTACTAGAACATGTTCATCAAGTAATTCCCGACTTAATGCCAGTGTTACCCTCCCGCTAATAAAATAAGAGGGGCAGCACCTTTGGACCCACCCAAGGAGAGTAAACCCTGGAGATATGACCCCACCCACCAGAACCATGCATCGCGCAATACAGAGGAACTTCTAATGCAAAATCAAACCCAGGACGTCTGAGTCTACAAATCATCCCAAGCCCACCCTTTGACCACTATGATGTTGATGGATTTATCTTCACTTTGTCTTGTGTCAAAAATGCAATATCCAGATGAAAAGTAGTGATTGCTTTCCAAAAGAATAAATAGAAAATTAAAATGATATCAAAAGCCAAAAAAAGAAGACCATAATAAAGGACAAAATGTCTTACAGGGCGATCTGTCTCAATGTCATACTTCAACACACGGAAGCATTCCAGCCTCTCCTCCAAAAATAAGGCATACATACGAACCCAAGCAGAATAATCCCAAGCTGGGCAGCAGATTTAAACAATCTTGTAAATAAATAACTCAGTTTTTTACCAATGTTTTCACATAATAAAGAAAGTGAGGGAGGATTGGTACCATTAGGACTAGAATCATCTTTGAAATGAGACATGTTAAGCATATGGCTTCTCCTTCTTCCATAATTGATAAGTTCTTCATGAAATGTGGGGTCCACTTCCCTCAGAGCACGATGAATTACGATTAAAGTTTTCAAAGCAACCTAAACAACCAATTAAGTTAACAAAGCTTCAACAGCAAGCATACACAAACCAGTTTTGTTTGAACCAACAATCATTCATGATATGAAGGCAATTATCAAGTTAACCACAAAATTAAAAAATATCAACCTCTCCATCCACTCATCTATCTTTTGTTTAAGGGAAAGTCTTGTTTTTTAAAGAAAAACTACCTATCTCCAAAAATTGCAGTACTTACGTTAAACTTAACTAGAATAATGGAAAATGGCTATTGGCACCTCAAATAAAGGGTAAGTTAGAAAACCTCTCAAAACTCACAATATTTTGGGACAGCCCAAACTATATATTGGACAAACAAGACGGGACAGAAAAAGAAATAAAAACAAAAGTCATCACCATTCTGAAGTGCTTAAATGTCCCAACTACTATAGTCTCTCATGAAGCTCAAATTTCAAATCTCCCAATCCAAATAAAAAATTAATAATTTAAATAAATTCCATTTGGAAACACAAGTATGTGGAATATAACATAAAAAACAGAACCTACAGCAATGGGTAAGCATATTAACCACTCCCTCATTCCTTGTTATTTCATAATTTGTTTATTAATTGGTGTTTTCTTTAGTCAACAGCACACGTGCTACCCAAAAGTTCTGGTCAAAAGCACAATTTTGTACGATGAAAAAGATCATGAATTTTCATGTCTAAAGTAGAGAGTTTTCTTAAGGCAGCAAAATGCATGTCATGCCCAGAAGTTCTAGTCATAACTTGTCTAAAGTAGCTTCCATTGGCCATACTTTTTCATCAGTGATGGTCAAGACCAAGATCGTTGGAAATATAGATAGAAAATTATATACAAACATGAATAAAGTTTTCTAGGAACAGTTGCTAACTTCTCATGCATACAGGAATGCAGCAATATCCATTCATGGGCATCTAAGTTAGTCTCCCAACTATGTCATCAAAACTGATATTTATCAAATCACAAATTAAGTTTCTGCAACTAAGTATATAGAATGATATTTTAACGTTAGATTGCTTTGGATCATGAAGGTTTATTGCTATGCTCATCCATTGCATGGTATAACATATCATTGAGGTGATGCACATACTGCCCAATTATGTGTCTTTGATAACCTTCTGGCAAGAGCATGGATGCAATATGCAACATCAGCCCGAGGTCGTGTGGCTGAAATGGCAGAAAAAATAGCTGCAAAGGCAAACATGAACAAATTGCATCAGATCCCCATTCAACTTTATTCTACCAGTAGATCACCAATAGTACAAGTGCATAATTGAACAAAGATAAACTAGATAGACCCATGCATCCCATCTTGAATAGAGAACAAGGAAGAGCACCCCACCTCTAATGTGCTTTTCCTTCGCTGGGCGCTCAACATGGTTTGTGGCTTTGACTATAGCAATATCCAATTCCTGCACAGGTTTATACCACACCAAGATACTAGGGTAAATCCGCCTTTTAAAGAACCACAAAATGGGCTTTATGTAAATGAAGTATACCTTGTAATCACTGTTGACTTTAGCCAAGGAAACCGTGGTGGTGTCCTTGAGGGCCCCAAGTGCTTTTCTCAAGCTATTTTGCGTGCCTGCTCCAGACATTCTCTTTCTCTCTCTCACTCAAACCTGATATTCTATAATAAATCCTAACAAGTTAATCTGGGCTCAACTCCCCGAAAACCAAATCTAAGGACTAATGACATCAAACTCCAGAGTTTAATGCCCCCAACTTTGTTAATTCGAAAATGGGGTTTTTCTCTGTATTCAGATCCAACCCAGATTGAATTTCATCGGTGACCACATGATGGATACATTGAGCAGAAAAATTGGACAAGTTATCTGAGTTAGAGATGATAAACTCTAATTTCAATAATAAAGAAAGAAGCTTTCAAATTTGTGGATGAAAACAAAACAAAAATTCAGAAGCATAAGCGCATGTATAGAACAAGAACACGAGGCGACTACAATCAAACAGAAGCATCACCCATAATCATAAAGATCTGACAAGAACGGAACAGCGAAAGAGCAAGCAATCTAGGCAACAACTCAAAATCAAGTCAATGGTTTATGCACGGGAATAAAAGAACCTATAATATAGAACAACCGAGAGACATATAGAGATCAGGGAGCTCGAGTTTACCTGTACCTGAGCCAACCAGAGAGAAAAGGGTAAGGCGAGAGAAAAAAAATTCAGAGAGAGAGAGTTGAAGACTGGTATGTATGTCTGCAACCAGAAAATGAGTTCGGTTTTGGTTGGGTCGTAGAAACTAGAAATATAAAATACGACGACTACAGCTTTTTCGACATGTTTTTCATTTTATTTTGTTGGCTTTACTTTATTTAATGTTATTTCTACGTCTCCTAGTCTCAGTCCGTGTCGGATAACACGGAAATGTTAGAACTCTGTATCGCCACCACCACTTCGGAGTTAAAAAACGAGACTTTGAAGTTTCTTTTCGTTTCTGCAGTGTCTTTATGCTTTGTTCTTACTCTATTCTCCCCTGAAAATTCGTCGCATGCCTGCCTTTCCATTCTCAATTTCAGAATTCAAATAAAAACTACAAAGATATCTCTTTTGAGAAATTTATTATTTTCAAAAGCATATTTTTGAAGTATTTATGCATTCTATATTTATACTTGGAATACTTAATTAATGAGTGCTCAAAAAATCATCTCCATCTGATTATTTAAAGGAAATGTAAAATACATTTATGTTTTGTCGACAAAACATTTCTCTTTTGAGTCTTTCTTTCCCTTATTATTCTCTCTTCTTCTTTTTGAGTTTATTTTTTTATCTCTTTATTTATTTTTAAGCAGTGAAAGTGATTAGTTAAAGTAGAAAGAGATTTTGATGAAGTGTTTTAGATAGCTTTAGGAACACTCTTTAGAATTGAGTACAGTTGATGGATGTAAACTTGTGTTCGAACAAGGCGAAGAAAAGGAAGTTGCTTAATAAAAGCGAGAGATCAGACTAAACTGGCAGTCTTGGAGATGTACGTTTGAGTGCGACATTTGCTTGCTTTCTTTTTGATAAAAACTACAGAAATCTATCTGGCCTTACAATCTCCAGCAGACGCAAACTACAACTTCTTGAGTTTCATCGATTGCCCCGTGCATTTACACCTCTTAAATAAACAAATCTCGCGTATCTTTAATAAAAAAAAAAGGTAGATCTTTTTAAAAAATAATAATTTTTTTATATTTTTTTAAAGTGAGATTCACTTTTTTATAAAAAGCTTACGCTAGATTTATCTTATAATCATTTATTATTTATTATTTGTTATTTATTTATCATTTTTCTAGTCAATATCCAATAACTCTCTGGGTCTCTAATTAAGTTCATACAAATGAGTCGAGTACAAGAGAGTGATATTGAAACATTTTCAAATTATTAATACAGCATTAAGTGAATTAATTAATTCACGAGTAATATTACATATTTAATGAGTATTATAAGATTATTTATATATATATATATATATATATATATCTCTTATAAGTTCCAAGTATTCAACATATTTTGACATTATAATTTATATTTTTTTCTCAATAAAATGCAAACAAAAAAGTAAGTAAAAATTATCTTTTAGGATTGTGATCGATGCTCATTTCGACTTCTTCGGGTAGAGTCCAAAGGTGCAAATTAATTTGCTTCTGTCCATAGAAATCTTCAACTTTGGCTTATTGAAAATTGA